>NC_092638.1:23703637-24903637 GCF_039555335.1 Amphiura filiformis
CTAATGTCGCACAATAAATACTCTCCAAACGTTCATACCCCATCCCTTAAGGATGTTAGAATTATTTTGCATGCTATGATATGATTACAGCAAGTCTTGTCTGTTCATCAACAGGAGGATACGCAATACCCAAAGGTACCATGGTGATGCCTAATCTTCTTGCGATACACTTTGATGAAAAAATACTGGGACGAGCCTGAAACGTTCAAACCAGGTAAAGCATTGTAATACAATGTAATACACCATTACAACAAAAATTGTGTCGAAAACAATTTTGTCCTATGTTTTCAAATTATGTAAAAAAAGACTGCCAATGATTGAAGATCGTTTTATTGTGCTTATGCGATGCGATCTATGTCAGTTTATTAGAATCAAAAGTTAGCCTGTGTCTATTAATAAATAGGCCTCAACGCAACATCAAACTGTACACCAATCTTCATTACTTTCTTACGTCCTCAGAACATTTCCTAGACGAAACTGGCTGCATTCGTCAGCATCCAAACAGCTTCATACCGTTCTCTACTGGCCGTCGAGCATGCCTGGGAGAAGCTTTGGCAAAAGCTGAGTTGTTCCTTTTGTTTAGCTGGCTGCTTCAGAAATACGAATTCAGCAAAGTACCAGGGCAGGAAGACAAACCGCTCATAAATATTGATCCATGGGATTTGTTGGCACAAATGCCTAAGCCTTACCAAGTTATGTGTAAAAACGACCAGTGAAAATGAATAAATTTACATTTGTTCAATGCTCTTTTCGCTAAACGCATTCCGGGGAGGTGACGCGTATGTAGGGCTGTTAAGACCCCCTTTTTCAGCATCGCTGTCACCCAAAGACCCCATATATTTTTACGAACACATGCTCGCCCGCGCTCTGTCACCCGAAGACCCCCTATTTTTCCATTTGATCTGTCACCCAAAGACCCTTACAAGTTCAATTTGAACAGCAACTTTCATTTATCACTGATTTTGTTACTTATTTTGAAAAAATAAAAGAAATTTGAAGCCATTTAGAACTAGAAATTCGATTTTCGAGGTTTTTGTGGCACTGTTTTGGTTCTCACCCAAAGATTCCATTTTAAAAAAAGGTCCGAGTGTTCTCACCCAATGACCCCATATGTTTTACATTTTGCTCTCACCGAATGCCAAAAATCATGCTCTCACCCAATGACCCCATATTTTTACATGTTGCTCTCACCGAATGCCCCTTACCGCGAAAGCGCCAGCCCTACACCTATATCCATTTCAAATTGAAGTGTTCCAGGGAACGCATTATATCATCAAATTAGTATACTCAATGATTTATTGCGTTGTAGTAATGAAAGAATAGCTTATCATAGCTTGTCAGTAGCGACACAGAATGTGTTCTTGGTTTAGAGACATTGTGAGGGCAATATGAATGGGGAGAGGCAATAAGTAAATTCCCCTAAACATGCTAAAGGTTTTCGCCAGCCCATAGGGCTGGTATCTAATTCTAAGATGGGATTTGTGTACACTAAAGATTAGCTAAGATTATAGCCTTCTTCTATTGGTATGAATTATTTTTTTTTACTTCTTGTGGTGGAAATGTTTTTGATGTCTGCTAATTCGATTTGCAAGAAACAGAAAGTATGTTTTGCCGTTTCAACGAACGAAAACGATTGAGTAATGCCAAAGTTATGTTTGAATTAATTATGACTTAAAAAGTTATCATAGGTTAGGCCTACACATATAAACATAAACTTGTTCAGCAATCAGCATATCAAAAAATGACATGGTCAACAATTAGTAATTAGCGGGGAATGATCACTGGAACAAGGTCATATCAGTGGACTACTGAGCATAGCATGATGTTTGGTTGCCAGAGTGCATAATTGATATGTTGATAACAGATCTAATAATGTTGTAGAATCAAAATCTTCATTATATGGACCACATTGAAGTCAAAGTAATTATCTATCCTATCCTGTATCGTTTTATGGATAAAATTGACTCAAAATGTTATTGATATTATTGCTATCTTTAACATCAGTTTTGTCTTTTCAACGGGAAAAATCCGATGGAAAATAAAGTTTTTAGGGGCTAGCTATAATATTGAACAATATATCCCATATTTTGACATGCACTTATAGAAAATAAATAAATTATTGTCTTACTTTTATAACTTATAAATACTGTAAATGACACATAACTAAAGTGAGGCCACTTTCTATCTGTTTTATTTGATTCATAAAATTACATTCAACAAAATGATTGAAGACTGAGAAAACACACAATGCAGACTATTACAGAATGGAGTAGGTAAGATGCCATAGCTTTGCAGGAGTTTCGGACTAACAATCAACACATTCAAAAAATACAGTTTAAAAGTGAAGATTGTAGTGAATGATCAGTCCTTTATCATGTGCTTGCCACTATCTACTTTATAGTAAACTATACATTGCGAAATAATATAAAATCATTTTAAAATAAAATGTGCATGTAAGTTGAGTTTACATAGCGAATTAACTAACAACTGCAGTGTATTTTTTGATTTTAATAATAAGCATGGGTAAAAAGCAGTAAAGACAAAAATACAGAACAATTTGGAGTAATGAATTAAAGAGTTGACAGGAGTTATAGGAGTTAATGTTTTTTGCTGTTTCAGTGTGCATGTTCTCACCATTGATGGTTTGGTGAACTGTCATGTAACATGGATGTAAGCGTGATCCTAAAAATGCCTTTCACGGTGACCCAAACTATTTACAAGACCTCTTCTGCATTGAGGCTGGCCTTCCTTTTAAAGGGAATTTTTTATTTTTTTTTTTTTTTGGATTTTTTTCCCAAAAAATGTTGAGTGACCTTCTGGTGTGACTAGGGGTGGGGAATACCAAATGTTCAGAGGGCAAATACACTTTAACTTCCCACCCTATCGTCGCTATTGATCATGTAATTCAACGCTTTCACTGTAAATCATAGTATTGTATTTAGTTGCCTATATCATGTTTGCTGGATGCACTCATGAACATTGCTGTATATACGCGAAATATTTTCTGCAGCAGGAGTGCTGAATCCTGATGATCATGTCCAGAGCAATTGTAAGTAAAATCAGACATGTACGAGCGACTGGCTGCTGCATGCTGGTATGGCTGCTAATTTGCGCCTACAAAGAATATAATGCGTGATTTCAGCATTAAAAAGGATGTTTGCTCTATATTCTTTGCGACAATATTATAAATATGCCACAAAAGTAATGTTAGGGAAACAATAAATTGTAGATCCATGACATAATATTAATAAGCATGCTATATATTTTGAATTTCTTTTGAGCCGAATTTATACATTTAGCGTGTGGCTTAATTTTGAATAAATCTAAATTTTGGATTCAATTTTCAAACTACCTGTCAGTGTATTATATAATCTTGTTCTAAACGGCCAATTGGGAATTTGTCACTAGGTAAACTAATTTCTATTATACATAATCTTTTGGCTTATAAGGTTCGTCATTTTCCAACGAAACGGCCAATGTTATTTTGTTGCAATGGATAATCATTTTCAGTGCAAAAAGTCAGCTGATTGTTAGTTCATGACTTAAAAAACCCCATATTTATCATGTGTCTGAAACCGCCATGTTTCAGATACACTATAGTATGTAGTAAGTTTATACCTAGCGAACACAGACACAAATAACAAAAAGGATTTTTGATTATGCTGAATCGTGTATAAAAATCGACATATCAAAAGTACATAAATTGACATTTTATTTGTTTCAATTCTTATCCTTAATAGTTGGAACAAAATCGCAGAAAATCAAATTTTAATATTTGGTTAATTTTTTTAAAGGAAATAAGGGCTAACAAGTTTGCATGTTTTAAGGCTTTATACAATTGCAGTCACACTATTTAAAGGCAAGACTTGGCAAAAGTATTCAGAATCTTGAGTATAGGTTAAAAGTCGTATACAGACTCCGAGTATTGTACGTACAATATTGTATGTACAATATGTACGTTATTTAATCTATTGCCATTCTATTTCCAGTAATGTTTAAGTTCTAACGAATGTTTGATGACGAAAAATCGATAATATGTTACATACAATATCTAGCAGAAATATATTATCGATTTTACGTCATCAAACATTCGTTAGAACTTTTAAAAACATTACTGGAAATAGAATGGCAATAGATTAAATAACGTACATATTGTACATACAATATTGTACGTACAATAAAAAGTCTGTATACTGCTTAAGAAGCTCATTATTTACTATTTTATGTTAATATTTTATTTGGTGATACAATATAACAGAAATGGGTTTGCTAAATAAATGAAAGGAGTGTATAGACCGATATCATTAGACTTAGTACAAGACTTTAGGCTTGAAGGAAGGTGACCTGATATATTTGAAAAATCAAATTCTTTATGGCATAAAATGTCGTCCTTTTCAAGCATTCATGCAAAAAGAATACGTAAATGTTTCTTGTAAATGTGACTAATTCCTTGACATTTATACAGCATGATACTGGTAGTCTACAGTGTTTTTTGTTATCAATGATAATCATGGTGTGATCATGTCGTCGGTCGCAACACATAGTGGCGCGGCGTAGAGTGATTTTCCAAATTGTCCGTTTCACATAGTGGCGTATAGCTTTAGAGCTAACTATTATCCTATAACAGTTATTCCTTGTTAACTATTAAAGACACGGTTTAACAGTTTGAACCTGAAACTTCAATTTCAAATGGAATCGGGTCACTCAGAGATAACAGTGGAGAAGTATAGACCCCGTTACTAGTAGCATATCCTTAAAAAACGGTTTGCTCGGAAACGTATTTTGTCCTTCACGTACGCCACTATGTGTTGCGACCGACGATGTAATATTGATATCAAATGAAAGACTTCTTTTTCTCATTAACATATTGAAATTAGGAATTCTAAATCGGTGTAGTTCGAAAGATATCATAATAACCTGTCAAATTGGTCTCAAACGTGATCACTGCACAGTCAAGACAATTTTTTGATGATTTCTTCGGTAACATTTGGAACGCCCAATATGTTAATGAGAAAAATTTACCAACATTTTGCATTTTGATGGCGGGTAAAGTGGGGAATGGGGTCACTCACCTTTAATTTGGGTCACGCCGCATGCAAAAAAGAAAAAAAAAATCTCTGTATGTAGTTTGTATAGCTTCCTCAAGTCAGTAATTTAGACATTGTTTTTTCTTGTATCTCTAAATGTAATGATGAGAAGTATGTAAATATTCATTTTCAGAACGGAAATGACTCAAGGAATCCAACTAGCATTACAGATTCTTGCAAAAATCAACACTTGTTGAGACAATCTCAAAATTTTATTTTACTTTACTGACTCGAGGAAGGTATACAGACTATAAAAGCGCATGTTTTATGCCCTATTTCCAAAAACTTGGCCAAAAAAATAAAATTGTTCTTTTATCACTCCATCAATCGTCTGACTTCGTATCATTTCACTTTTGTACATAATGAACCCAGTGCCGCCGAGAGCTATTACGGGCCCGGGGGCAATGTGAACGCACGGGCCCCTTTGATCAATGATGACGGTGCAGGACTTCATGAAGTGTGTGTGTGGGGGGACAACAGTGGCATAAATTTCTTTGTAACATGGGGAGGGAGGTTGGTGTAAAATCCTTGAAAATATGTTGCAGACGGGAGCGAAAGTAGCATGTTTAGATGCCAATAATCAAATATGAACATTGAAGGAGACAAATGCGCGCGAATTTGAACGGCATTTTGCTCCCAGATTAAGTTTCTCTGAACAACTTCCACGCGAAGTGTAAAAAATTTGCCAATTTAAAGCCAATTTGAAGCTAAAATGATCCAACTATGAACCGGTGAATTATGCGCGCGAAGCGCGCAAAAAATTGTAATTCGAATTGGTGACTTTCGCTCCCAGATTGGACATATTGAAACAAACTCCGTGCTAAAAACTGAGAAATTACCAATTTTAAGGTAAATGATCAAATAATTAAGTGAAGGGCAGTAGGGCACGAAGCGCGCGAAAATGTGCAATTGTGTTCCCACGTTTAAGCTGTGCACTCCCCTGATTTCTCGTAGATTTCATTATATCGAGGATGATCATTTTGGCAAAAGCAAAGAGTAAATTCAAATGAAATATTTATTAGAGTGTGTGCTTCAAAGGCTATCTTGTATTTTTTATAAAATGCATCGTCTCTTTTCTTTGTTTTTACGGGCCCGTTACTTTTGTTTGGTTTTATGGGCCGTAAAAGAGCAAAGAAAACATACCTTATAATGGACCCGTAAAGGCAAAGAAAAGAGACCGTAGTGGGCCCGTAAAAAGCAAAGAAAGATACCATAGGCCCGTAAAGGAAAGAAAAGAGACCTTAGTGAGTATGTAAAAAAATCTTAATAAGCAAAGAAAAGATATATACCTTAATGGACCCATAAAAAGAAAAAAAGAGACCTCGGAGGGCCCGTAAAAAGCAAAGAAGAGATACCTTAGGCCTAAGAAAAGGGACCTTTGTCGGCCCGTATAGTAAAGTAAAGAAAATATGCCTTAATTGCAAGATATCTATTCTGAACCTTTTACGGGCCCCTGAGGTCCGTTTTCTTGGCTTTTAATGCCCCATAGTAAAGTATCTTCTTTCACTTTTTACAGGACCCCGGCCCCGGGGTAACGACCCCGGTTACCCCCCCTTGTCGGCGGCACTGAATGAACCTTAATGAAGTCAAGCCCAAACACAAGTAGCTTTTAAAAGATTTTAAGATTACGTCACAATTCAAATTTGTCTATTTGCGCTTAGTAGTATGCATATAGCCATAGAACGTCCGGTCTGTATGCGCGGGGAAGTGTTTACACTTTCTTAGTATGTGTTTGCAATGTTTGCATTGTTTGCAATGGACTGGAGACAAAATTCGTTAGCTTAATAATGGCCCGGGGAGGGCAAGCTACATACCGGTGACGGGTATGTGCCTGTCAATATAGGCCCGTTTTTTAAACCACCTTATACCCAATGACCCCCCCCCAGATTATTAGGTTCGGCTACCCATGACCCGGTCCTTTTTTGCTAAAAGTTTAGCATCAAAATGCCATGAATAATACTATACAATTCAACTTATTTCAGCAAATTTGTATATAGGCCTACGTAATAATAATAATAATAGGCCTATTAATAATAATACAATTTTCCTCAACATTTTCTGCCCCATGACATTGTACACCGAACGGACCCTCAAATAACGAATCCAATTTCACGCATTCCTACACCTCAATGGCAGCCACAATGGGTCCCCGTCTGGGCTAAGCTTTACTATACCCTACCACATTTGGCCGTCGCCGAAGCTACCCTAGTTTTAGCCCTGCTACACCGACGGCGCGAAACTCGATGATAGGATTACATTGAATGATGTATGGATTAACTCAGTGCAATAAATAAATCACTTAATTCACCAAATTAAATAAACGAACGAGAGAGATTCAAAACAACATTATAGTAATTTAATTAATGATGCCACTATAGGCCTAATGAAGAAGAGGAACATTAGTAAATTTTGAATTTAATTAATATTCATAATTATTGCTTTGCTTCCCATAATCAGCCAGGAATCATAAATCTGCATAATGATCGGTTTCCATTCATTAATTATTTTATATTTTAAGAAGAGATAAATAATTATTAATTAACTTAAGATCATTAAATAAAACCATTAACTTTAACAATACTCAGTCATTAATTATTATATGTAAATTTTCTGATGCACATACGAGGAAGGTTACCGTTGTTGCAGGGCTACAGCGACTTCGCCGTTTGATAGTTAATTAATTAATTAACGTTCTTAAACAATTAACTTTTATCAATATTCAGTCATTAATGTTATGCCCATAAGGAAGGTTATCGTTGTTGCAGGGCTACAGCGATATCGCCGTTTGATAATTAATGAATTAATTAACAAACAAACACACTTTATAAATATTCGCCCATTAATGCGATGCCTATGAGGAAGGTTTATCGTTGTTGCAGGGCTACAGCGACATCGCCGTGTGAACTTTGAACGACAATTTCTCAACAACCCTACTACCGATTTCCATGATTTTTGTATCAAATTTCTTCTTTTTAAAAGGCTTTGCTAAGTATAAATGATAACAATTGTCATGATTATACGTCGTTCATAAAACGCTCTTACCACTCACAAGCTTTACTTTACATTGACCGCGTTCTTACGTTCAATATAAATCTGAATAAAGATGGAAGATAATTGCAAGTTCTGTTTCATTCACAATGTTTTGTTGAACTTGTAAAAGAAATGTCTTATGATGCTTGTTTTTTCACCTAATTAGTCGGGACTGTATGAGCGATGAATGACCATTTTCTTCTTAATTAACTTTTCAGTGGTCACGGTCCTATTTTTATTTATAACAACTGCAAAGTATGAAATCACATAAACCAGTGTATACGTCGTTCATAAAAGGCCCCAACCAGTGATAACCCGGTGCAAAAGTTCTGTTTCTTCTTAATTAACTTTTCAGTGGTCACGGTCCTGTTTTTATTTATAATATCTGGAAATTATGAAATCACATAAACCAGTACATACGTCGTTCATAAAATGCCCCAACCAGTGACAACCAGGTGCAAACTAAGTTCTGTGCATTATGCGCTTACCAATGACAACTTAACTTAATATTTGCTCTTGTCAACAAACAAGCAACTCCCCATTTCACATGTGCATCATATGTATATCGCCCAAGCATCATCATCTACAATCCAACGATCACTTGTATCAATATGCAAATATATGATTCAATACGTGCATGTTAAATAATAGGGATTAGTTTTTTTAACAGCTTTTAAGTCGGGCCTGGGCGGGCGAAGGGTAAATAAACATGTGTTGCTTAATCCTAAAACCAAGCAGGTCATTTATTTTATTCTTTAAATGTGACTCTCGCCACAACTGAGCCCGGATGTCGCCAATCATCATTTTTGAGATATTCAACCAAAATATTCTGCTTGAAATTAGCTTTAAAATGATGTATATCATGTCTATAGTACTTGACATTTAAGTAGTGAAAATCAATAAAACAGTCAATAAATCCTTTCTTTCCTATTGTTTATTGTTAAGTTCGATGGAGCATATCTCAATAGTGGCACTGGCGACATCCGGGCTCAGTTGTGGCGAGGAGTCACAAATAATCAAATAATTAAAAAAAATCATTCGCGGCGTCGCTGTAGCACGGCAACAGCGGTACCTTCACCCAATGGCAAGGTATAGATTAGCGGCGTCACTGTAGCACGGTAACAGCGATACCTTCCTCCTCATCATTACATTTATTTACTAACATGATCAAGTCAAATGTTACAAAATACGCAAAAAGTCTAGCTTTGCGCCGTCGCTGTAGCACGGCAACAGCGATACCTTCCCGCCGTCGGTGTAGCCCAGTAAAAAGGTATAGCTTCGCGCCGTCGCTGTAGCACGGCAACAGCGATACCTACCTCCCCACATTCATTTGGTGACATGGCCAAATAAGGTATACCTCAGTGCCGTCGGTGTTACCATACGGAAATAGGTATACCTTCGCGCCGTCGGCTTAGCCCCTCAAAAAGTCTAGCTTTGCGCCGTCGCTGTAGCACGGCAACAACGACACCTTCGCGCCGTCGGTGTAGCCCTGTAAAAAGGTATAGCTTCGCGCCGTCGCTGTAGCACGGCAACAACGATACCTTCCTCCACCACACTCATTTGCTAATATGACAACTTTAACAATTAGGCCTACATAAGGTGCACCTTTGCACCGTCGGTGTAGCCTTATGGAAATATGTCTACCTTACCGCCGTCGGTGTAGGCCCCTCATAAAAGGTCTAGCTTCGCGCCGTCGCTGTAGCACAGCAACAGCAATACCTTTGCGGCGTCGCTGTAGCACAGCAGCAACGATACCTTCATTCACCATCACATCATTATTCAATATTATGATACGTATTTACTCCATGAAATAAATGCTACTCATTCTTAATCAAACCACTCGTTAACAATTAACATTCCTCTTATCAATATAACTTTACTCAGTATTAACAATCATTGTTAATTACTTACAAACAACCCTCTTATCCCTCACACTCATTATTATTATGTCATAATTATTAATTATCTACCGTACCATTGCCCTCTAATCCATCATAATAATTAGAATTATATAATCATTCATAACCAATTACAATCGGCCTCTTATACGTCACACTAATTATAATTATATCATGCTTATTAACATCATCTTTTGATGCGATCAATCATTATTACTTGAGTACATTAAAATCTATTACGCATAATTAATACTTCTAAGTCATTATATAATGCAATATAGTTATTTCATTATGCTTAAATTAAATTCAAATATGACATTACTACTATCTAGAAGTAACCACAATAATTTAATCGTACTAACACTTATTACCTTGATGAATGCAAACTTCATTAAGTCAAACGCCGACATTAAAACCTGACTCAGATCATACACCTCTAACTTAATTTAAATATATCCCATTAATAAGTAATATTCGCGCCGACGTCGGTGTAGTTTTACACAAAAAGATGCAGCTTCGCGGCGCCGTCGATGTGGTAGGGTATTCTAAAGGTACTCCCCGTCTGGTCCATATCCCACCTGAAATGTGAATTGATGCAAAACTATATTCCATCACCCATGTTACACGTAGACAAAAGAATGATGAAAGCTTACAACACTACAATATAATATAACCTCGATTTTTCACACCACCAGTTTGTATGGAGGGGACCCAGCCCGGGGGACCCAGTAATGGCCGAATGAATTCTGACCATACACAGTGACCCCCTTTTCATATTTTTATGCCCGGTGACACCCTCCCCTTTTAAATTTATAAGCGATAGGCGCCTACTTCACGAAGTCGGTATATACCCGTCAATTCTAAAGTTGAGTGCCCCCGGTTGTAATATCGATTATGCCTATTTCATCTTTAAAGTCGGATAATGAAACTTCTCTGTTTGCTGCTGTATGCAATGTGTACTGTTGTAACAGTTGTTTTGGAGCCATGATGGTCACTTGGTCAGCAATTGTGTATTAATATCGTCACACATGTCAGAGGAGGCATTTCAGGGGAAATAAAGATTCTGATCAGAGTAGGCAGAGGTGGCATATATTGGAGTAAAAATGACGCAAAGAAATGTTGTTATCGTATGCCTTTTCTTTTTATTATTTGGACTGCTGTTGGGTTCTTACATAGATTTGACGAGGCAGTTGGAGGGAGGATTTCATGGAATTTTCCCCGTATCAGGTAAGTAATCGGAGCAATGCAAAAACAGGTGTTATTTCACTTTTAAGTAACACTTTTAAGTGAAAGTAAATACAATATTAAAATAAACACTATTGTTTTATTATGATAATATAATCTAATATTTAACAATATAATGTTAAATATGATATAATGTTATAAAATGATATGTGATCACCTGGGGTGCACATGTAGAGCTATTTTATTTTGACGAGGGTGGGCGAGGGTTATGATTACGCTGTCTTTCCTATTCGGCGAGGATGACACCCGGGGGATGACAATTTTGACCTCCTCGTCTGTTTACAAACAAAGAGGTAGACAAAATACCGTTCTGCTTGTCCAAACACTGAAGTATCAGAAGGATGGTCCACAATAGCGTGATTCACGTAACATGAATAGGGATTAAAAAGCTGTCAAGTGCTTCTTTTGTCCAATTTGTCATCAAGATCTCATATGGAAACAGTTCAGACCCAGAACACGATCATGTCAGAAATAAATATTTTGTTCTGGGACTGATTATTCGGACCAGATGGCAGTGCGCCTTCATGAGAATAATATGTTGGAGTCTAAATTGTAAGTTATGATAAGGATAATGAACTGAGTGCAATGCATTCGTCAAGATAATCGCACGCGCCGTGGAGTTATTGCATTTAGCTTGAGAGCCGATAGGCTCGAAAGCTAAATGCAATAACTCCATGGCAAGTGCAATTATCTTGACGAATGCATTTGCACGAGTACATTATCCGTCATACACTTTGAGTGTAGGCCTATTAAAACAATAGGCAATATTAATTGCTGCATTCATTATATTAGTTTTAATATTAGGGAAAATATCTTACATTTTAAAAACACTGTCAGGACATTGACCAGCTACGTAGCATTTAACTGGTAAAGAAAATCAATCCATGTAATCAATGGTATCGATTGCGCCATACGTCATACTTAGGTAACTTATTCACGCATGGTTTAATTGACTTGACTTTATGTTGTGATCATTTAATATCGTGGTTTCGAACACAGAGAGCACTGAACCAGTTGGAAACGATCGATTTAGATGTCAGACTAGTACTACGGTGAATATCAACTGGACTTTATAGCTCTATAATTTGAACTACTTATATTAAAACACACGACATTGGGATTTAACAATTTGTTCAGTATTATCATAGGCCTTCAAACACATGTGTTTGAAGGCCTATGGCATTATAAAGCATGATCATGATATTATGCGCTAGTGTGTGTTTCCCGGGCCCGGCTATGTTATTTTAGATATAGGCCTACATGTATTTCATTTGTAAAATGCTGAATATTTTGCAACGGTGTCATCTTGTATAATTATGATCCACCTGTTTTTGGCCCTTTTTAATTAATAGAAGCTCGATTATTCTCATTTGATGTTTGATTTATTTGAGGTCATTAATCATAATTTATGACAATGATATTTGCAAGGGTGCAACTCTACTAGTCTTATTACAAGACTGCTCTATCCCAACCCTAAACCCTAATCCTAAACTCCGTAAACGAGGACTGGACTCAAGTCTAGCGAGTTGCACCTTATTCGGTAATTGTACACTATTATAGAACACCGTTTGTAACTATACCATTTTAACACCACAGAATGTATATTCGTAATTTTTTGTTGGTATATATATCGAACAGACAATTATATAGTTATGTGATCTCTGTGTCTAAAGCACCACCTAACTCTACTTTATGGTTATGTGAAAGTAGTATTTCTAGTATTTGAGCGTGCACGTATTATCTAGAATCTATTGTTTAGCGTGCAGGTTTTAGATAATGCATTGTTTAGCGTGCAGGTTTATATAATTTGGGCTGTGAAGGGTAGTTCGCGAAAATAATGCACGGGAGAAGAATACATAACGATGAATAGAAACGGGCACTAGAAGTGTATATAAATATAATAGAGTTTATTCCTTTATCATAATGTACATATTTCGTTTAATTAATAAGAGTATGAGTGTTAGCGTGAACCCACAGCAGTGAAGAGTGCTACTCCCATGATGCTTTGCGAGCGAAGCATATTATCAAATGAGCAGCAGGTGTGACGTCATCATTTTGATGTTGGTCGCCGGTCTGACATGATCGGATCGTTCTGTTCGTTCAGTCAACAATATGGCGTCGGTGTATACAGACTACAGCGTGTGTGCACCAGAGTTCAAGTCATGTAAAGTGTTGTATATCCACTGTGTGGAAAGACCGATTTTTCGTATCATCATGAGTAATTTCCCGGCCATTTATGTAAGAGCTAGACTTTGCCATGTCACATTCCCAAGCAACATGGCTGAGATACGTGGATGTTTTTTATGTTTGACGGGATCCGGGGCAGACTTGCCAGGGGACTGTTCCTTCGATGTCCCGGTATTGATCACCGTGAAGTCCAGCTGTCTTGCTTCGGTAAGTAACTATTGACATTGTAGTTTAATATTGCCATTGTTGAGAAAAATGCAGGTTTTTTTTTGTGTGATAAAGAACATATCAAACACGCCGTGTGTCATGTCATCCCCATCAACTCAACTTGATCGAGGCAAGCTCTTCGACTTCGTGAAGTTTCCGAATTTGGCACCTTTTCATACGACCGTGATATCGATTGAACATTCTGATTTGGAATTCTTCATTAAATGCAGATCTATTCATCTTCATTTGATTACGTGGCTATCGTGTGCTTTAATAAGAACCGGGATTTTCGAGGCAAAATCAAAATGACTAAAAATAATATCACTGACAGACACTGAACATGCTCATTGTCATTGACATGCATGCATGTGTTAAAGCTTTTAAGCTTACCTGAATCTAGTCATTTTGTTCTGGGACTGATCATTTGGACTTCAATCAAGGCTAGCTCTCATTCCTGAAGCTTTGTTTTCATCTTTTTCAGAAAGTAAATTTACTGACATCTACTCAACTATTGAGATGATCTACTCATGAAACTGTTTTTGGTGTGGAAGGATCAATGCCAATGGCCAAAATTGTCTACAACTCTACATAAATTAAATTGTTATTTCATGAAAAAAATCCCGGCCGAGTCGAGTACAGATTATTTTCTGTCTAAAAATTTTCCAGTCAGTTTATTTGATAGAGCTCCCAAAACGTCATCTGAATCCAGTGGCATAGTCCGCTCTGTTTCAGAGAGTGGGCAAACGGGGGATTTAAGAAAGAAAACCTTGTCGAAAATGGTAAAAAAAAAATGGGCTAGACTTGTCACAGTGGACGCTGTCCCGCTTTCCTCAGGGCTACGCCACTGTTTGGATTCTAATTTTTTTTGGCTTCAGATCCTTGCATTATTTGCAGGGCTGTTGTCGACAAGGCTATTGTTGACAATATTGTTGACAAAGCAAATTTCCCGATTCTTGTTGGAAAAAAATTCTTATGGCAAAAAACACTAGTCATTTTATTAGCGATAACATTGCCATAATTTTAACATGAAACAACTGCATCAGTTTTCTATTTACATTCGCAAGTGTTGCAGATAATCCCTCCATTCAATTTCAATAATTATTCTGCTGCTGTGTATATGGGGGGTAGTAATATTTTGATATAAATAAACAACATATAATGTGGTCTCTGAACTTGATATTTTGAATTTATTGACATAGCTTTGTCGGCAAACATCGATTTAACAATTGTCAACAATGAAATTACTACTCGACAACAGCCCTAAATTTTATTTGTGTCATGCATTGTGTTACACCCTGCTTGATAGACTGTCTATTTCTTCATTATTGAAATATTTAAATAATATTTTGAAAATATTGTTATTTTTTCTAAATGCAAGTGGTTTTTTTTTTGTCTCTTTTACAGATTCCATTGCCCCTTCCAGAAGGCGAAAAAAAACCCGGAAAAACCAGAGCAACAGGATGACAGCTTATATGAAACAACATGCATTTGGAAATGGGAACGGGTGGGCGATGTCCCAATCAGAATACAAGGACCAAAGAAAATAATTGGAATGCCCCCAGTAAATAAGGGGAGCAAACCAGACTGCAAAGGCTGCACATGTGCAGGAGTCGTCGACAGTGACAGAGGGGGCGACAAAGACAACAGTGACAAAGGAGGCGACAATGACAGAGGAGGTGACAATGACAGAGACGACAGTAACAGAGATGACAATGACAGAGGAGGTGATGATGACAGAGACAACAGTGACAGAGGAGGCAACAGTGACAGAGATGACAGTGACACAGGAGGCAACAGTGACAGAGATGACAGTGACACAGGAGGCAACAGTGACACAGGAGGCAACAGTGACACAGGCAACAGTGACACAGGAGACGACAGTGACACAGGAGGCGACAGTGACAGCCAAGGTGACAGTGACAGCCAAGGTGACAGTGACAGCCAAGGTGACAGTGACAGCCAAGGTGACAGTGACAGAGAAGATGACAGTGATGTAGGGGGCGACAGTGACAAAGACAATGAAGCAAAAGATGAAGGTGATGGAAGAGACAGTAATGATGGAGCAGACAACAATGATGACATTGAAGGAGGGGATGACAGGAAGATGACGATGGTGAAGAGACATTGTACGAGAGGAAATCAAAGTGATGGGAAGCCATTTTGAACAAAGATATCAAGATGCGCTTGAGGTGGTTGAAGGGGGTGGGCAAATCATAATCGCAATTACGTGTTTCCTTTGAACCAAATAACAATCAAGATAGGAACGCTATTAAAGTGGAGGTCCAGCAACAGCAGCAATGGAAGATTATTGGCTATATTCCAAAACGTAAGATACCAAAGATGACTTCTGCCATGAGGAAGAGGGAGATTAAAGAAGCAAAGATTTTAAAAAGGCCCCAAATTGAACTCCATCCTGCCTGCCCTCCAGGACTTACAGTATGGATTGTTGTTGTGAAAAAAAAAACATGGCAGGGGGATGATTGGAACAATCAATACAACAGTGATTTGTCTCATTTGTAACGAGTTACCACTGTACTGTTATAATACAAGTATACATTTTCGGAAGTAAAATTTAATGAATAATGAGGGATAGATATTAAAAAATATGGCTTGAAAAATATGAAAAAGTTAAATTTCAATTTTTAAATGTACTTTTTTTTTTAATTCCTCATGCAATTTCAGTGCACAATATCTTTTTAGAAAATGTATACTTTAATGTAATGTTTCAAATACTACATGTAGATGATAAATGCACCATTTTTCTGCAATTCACACATAATTAAATCAGTCAAGAAACAAAGATTTGATTTGTAATGTAAGTTTTTATCAAGAAATGCAATAATCACATCATTTTAGTTGGCAGTCCTAAATGTTTATTTAATTCTAATATTTTATGCTAAATAAGTTATGTCTCAAAGCCCATTACAGTTTCATATATAAATGCAGAATGTTTTCTATTATTTTTCTTGTCTGGAATTTTGAAGTTTTCTTCATATTTCTCACAATTTCATGATTTTAAGGCAAAAAAAATAAGAAATTAAAGGAAATAAACAATGAATTTGCCATTTCAGTTGAAATTGATGTCTAAAAAAACATGAATGTGCACGGAGACCTTAGAAACATAACTTTCTTAAGTCTTATCTGGCTTGAATTACAATTCAAAATATGGTACAATCAGAATCATATCGTGTTAGTGTAACTTGCATGCCATTCTGGTCCAATCACTCTTCAAACTGTATGTAGGATACACATGTTCATTGAAAACTGGAAATTAAAAAAGAAATTCTTGAAGGCCAACATTTTGTTTTTACAAAACAACTTGTTTTACAGGCCTGACCACCCCAGATTTTGCTTCTTGGGATTTTTTTAAGCTTAAGATTTGCTGAGTTTATTGATTTGGACAGAAAAAATTAAAAACATTTTCCAAATATGTTTGCAAAAATCATCAAATATTTTGCCAACTTTTTTTCAAGCCTTAGGAATTTTAGGATCATTTTTAGCCTATAAAATATAAATTTAAAAAAGAAAAATCTGACTATAAAATTTGTCATACCTTGTGACTTATGATGTGAGTGATGGGACCAGGCATGCAAAACAAAATACATGTTTTATGCAATAAAACAGCTACATTTGCATGTTAATACAACACCTTTACAACATACTTATACGGTACCATGTTCAATAGTCCAAACATTTACAATACAAGGTAGCAAGTATCCATTTGACGCAGAAAAACTCCTGAATTGTTTCTAATTATTGTCCCCAAAATTTTCAGAGATGTTTTTTTTCTCTTTAAATTTCATGCTTTTCTTTATTTTATTTTTTGGTCACATTTTAGTAGTTTGGTGGTTAGCACCAAGGGTGAAAGTAAGAGCTTTCCTATCAGACTCAGGTTGGGAAGAAAGTGAATCCTAATTCACCTTATTTAAGCTGCGACTGAGACTCGCTTTTAAAAACAGGACTCACTTTGGTGTTAATAACAGTCAGAATTAAATGGTCTAATATCCAAATTGCCTCCATTCAACAATAATACATTTGAAGCTCGAATTCTGACCACACAGCAGAAAAAAAAACATTTTGGATTACCATTTCCTGGCTATCTTAAACAAAGCCAAATCAAAAAGTCGCCACTAGTTCCATCTCCATTTAAGCAGAGTCTGAAGAGTTTATGGCAAAATAATTTATATAATAATTGTCTATACTTTCCTTCGAAGGTTGATACCAAATTTGATATCAAAAGTTTAATCACCGTGAGTATAAGAACCGTTGTTTGGAAATTTTTGCAATTTTGGCTGTGTTTATATAAGATTTATGGTAGGCTATATGGTTTAGGACAAAAGTGCAGCCTGGTCGTGATTTCTATTCTCAATGGGATAAGTAGGCAAGTAACGGTCCTGAAACAAGCACTGTAGTCCTTTTATTTTCACCCTTGGTTACCACCCAGAAAGTTTACAGAATGTTATATTGTAGCCACAACCATGACAATTTTGAGTCTTTTGTACTTAAAACTTGTATATAATCTATGCAGCTATATAATAATCATGTATTAAACGTCTTCATGAAGATTTGAAATTTAAAAATATAATTGCGCTTTATTCTTTCCTTGTGGTAATAAATGGTAGTCTGTAAACTCGCAAGGCTACATTCTCCTATAATTTCCCTGAGTATGAAAGAGCACAAGTATTACCCCATATTTCCTCTATTAAACGCCCTACATTTGTAGGAGCGTTGCATTCCAAAAGGGGGTGTCAATTGGAGGTCATTTTTTCACAGCAAAATGACAAACTATGAACTTGTAATGTAATCCCGGTTCACTTTTGTGTTTGCGATGGCATTTACGGAATTACCGATCATGTGTGGACCGTGGTAGACTTGCTTACGCAAGATTGCAAGGAAATTTCAGTATTTTATTTGCAAGGCCTTTTAAATTTATTTATTTTTGCGGGAAATTGATGGGGGCATTTAATAAAGGAAATACAGTATACAGTTCATGCACGGTAAAGTTTTAAGTGAATCTCATTAACATGTTACTCTCCATGACTATTTCTTTGGCCTTTCTTGTCTACTTTTCTTCAAAATTCACCAGCTCAGTCCTTCCATAAAACACAACACATCCTCAGTGATAACCTCTGCACATTGAACAGGAACCACCAAGCAAAACTATTGATAGTTTGAAGAGAATAGTTTGCACTATGGGGGACATTTTGTTAACAAAGAAGCATATACTAAAATGCAGAAAACCTTTGACGAGCGTGACTACCGTGATGTTGCAAATTTTGCGCTAACAACGCACAGTTCATTCATAAATTTCAACTCGGCAACAACAGATCGCCTCAGCAGCCAATCAGAGACAAGTGCGTGTAACGCAGTAAATACGCTGATGTATCCTTACAATACGCGCCGTCAAAGGTTTTCTGCATTTTAGTATAGTAAGTAGGTCACAAGTGATAGAACTGAATGGGAACATCTCGCTGTGTAACAATGTGCAAACTATTTTTGGGGGTTTAGCTAAAAAAATTCATAAAATTGATGATGTTTTCTGCTTTGACCTGTGTGGAACCCTTTTCGCTAAAAACTCCTGATTTTTAAATCCATATCGAGGGTTCAGAACCAGAAAGCCGTAACCCGCTATGACCAGCCGTAACCCGCTATGATGAGCATAAAGTTTTTCCTCCACAATGTCTTTTGTTTTCTACAGTGTATTGAATTTTGTCATGATTAATGGAGTGTATCTTCTACAGTGCCTTGAGACTGTATCATTTCGAGGGTACCGTGATTGTGACTTGCGGCTTTCTGGCTCTCAATCCTCGATATGACGCTTTACACCTACAATCAAGTTCTACCAACTGGTACCCGCTTTTGTTATTTGCTAGTTCACATGCAGCAGTTAATTTTGGGAGTTAAAGGCATAATGTACGATCTTATAGTATTAAGTACATTTTTTTCAAACATCGGGTCCTTGCCAACAGTGCGCAAAGACAAACAAAAGCAATACTGCGTCTCATCTGAAGCGTCTCGGTACTCGCATGCAGGTCGCATCAAGTGCATCTCTCAAATGCGCCTAATTTTTGCTCCACATGCCTGCCTGTATCGAGATGGCAGGCGAGTCCCGGTTCTCCTCTAATTCTGCGACTTAAAGTAGATAAATTAGCTACATGTATTTGAATTGGGCTTCAACTTGTAGCAGTGCTGGTGACCAAAAAACGGCATGGGTTTCTTCCAATTCACCTTGTAATTTTGGCTTAAATGTATAGAAACCTTTACTGACAGTTATTACTATATCATTTCAGCATGAAGGGCTCGGTCACCCACCTTTGCACAGTATTTTAAAACTTATTTTGAAGTATAATTTTGAATAAGAGAAATATGATATCCAATAACTTATATTGTTTGAAATTTGCGATATAACACAAATTTTATGGCAAATTCTTAAAAATTGACATTTTTGAAATTCATCAGTCATCTAAGTAATCTTTATAAATCTAATGTACTTAAAGTGTATGCAGCTGGTCGGAAAAGCTGATCATCATATGAAAATTTTTGCATTAAAGATATACATGTAGGCTCGGTCTCAGGTCCCACAAAAATACTGTGCAATTATGGGTGACTGAGCCCTGAAGAAATAACAATTTTGATGAAAATTGTACATGGCTTTACAAACTGGTACCATAATCAACCTAATCAGCAACCCAGGCACTTAAATCAGTTACTTTCACTGGTCTAGAATATTTTTCACATGTTCCTGGAACTGCTCAATTGGTACATCTGGAATGCCAACATCAAAGTTGTAAACGTCATCACGTATGGACCGCTTGTGTCTAGCTGGTAAATGGGAACGTCCTGGCACCATTATGGAGCAATCCTCCCTGGCTTTGTGCTTGAGGCGATGCAACCTCTGTTTTTTCTCACTTGGCTAGTCAAATGACCGTAGCTGCTCACCAAGACTGAAACGCTCGTTCAGTGTCCAATACCAAAAAGGCAGATCTGGATCAAGACGGTTACTGAATTCCCTGTAAAAAGAAGGTACAGTATAACTTGTAAGGAGCTATGGAATAAGTATCAGCGGGGGTTAAATTTCAAAACCATATGCCCAAAAAAATGCTTGCCCCCGCTTTCAGAGTGCCAACAATTGCACTAGCCTCTCAACCTGCCGTTATGGGTAAAAACCTGGACACACCTGATTCCACTAGTATATGTACCTGATTCTATACTTCTATTTCACAAAGTAACACATTTGTTTCATTTTGTTTATTTTAACCTACAAACATTAATTTCAGATAAGGCCTAAAAAAATTGTTTGATTGGTGTAAGATATTACAAACGAGGGTAGGTCGGTTGGCAATTTGTTTTTAAATTATTTTTTACACACATTTTAAGCTGTAAAATTGCGTATGATAAAGGCCTTTGGAACTTTTTTTCTTTCTTTTTTTTTAAAAATTTTTTAAAATTTTGTTAATTTTTGGCAAAAATAAGAAAATTCTAGGGTCGGTCCTATTTTTAAGGTCGGTCGGGTTACGCCAATCCAACAATCTTATTTTAAGGGCCAACTGTCCTGGTGTTGTTGAACGGGGTTAAGAAGATGGACTGAATTTGTTCATTTCATTTCATATAATCATGCCCGGGGGGGGTGCTCAGTACAAATGACCGTACGGGGACGTGCCGCAAATATGGGTAGCATTTTCGGCCTTTTGGTATATCAATGACCCCTTTTTCAAAGCCTATTTTGGTATATGAATTTTTTCGGAAAATAGCCCAATTTTTTTGGAAAATAGCCACAATTTTCAAAATTTTGCGAAAATTTGTAAAAACTAAGACAATTTGGGTTAAATTCGGCCGAAAATTTTGACTTTTGGAATATCAATGGGTCCAAATTTCTTGAAAAATTGGTATATTTATGGGTCCACTTCCAAATTCTCAGCGGCACGTCCCTACCAAAACCAAACTTGAGTACCCCCCAAAAAACAATTCTGCGTCTCATCTGAAGTTTCTTGGTATCATGTGCAGGTCTCATCAAGTGCATCTGTCAAATGCGCAAATCATCCATGTTGCACTTGCATGACAATGATTGCCTTGATCGCATTCCTATGGAACCCGAATACCCATGATTTTTGCCTGTATCAAGATGGCCGTCGAGTCCCGGTTCTCCTCTAATTTTGTGGTAGTATCTGAAATAAGCACTCAATTTTACAAGAGGAAGATAGGGTTTACATGCATTTCTTTTTTCCAAACCTACCAAATAAGCCTCTGCCAGCTGTATTTCCACTTCTTGTGTGTAGGGTGTTGGCCATGTTGTTTCCTGTGAGATAGGGAGAAAAAGCATTCCACATCATCGGTGGTGGAGCTCCTGGGATGCTCTGGCTGTTTACCTTCAGTGCGGCGCAACTCCTGACTATCGATGTTCCCAGTCACCCCAATGAAAGTTTCTCGGCTCAAGCCACACACGGTATCAAGCGGTCTGAAATTGAGTAAAAAAATGGGAGTACATACAAAAAAATTAATTTATATAGCGATTTTTTCAATGTGCTGTCTCATACCATCACTGTTATTATATCTGAAGGAGGCATCAGGTTTTTTATTATTTGACAGTAGAATCAACCCTGTTTAATGCATCTGGGCAATTTTCAGATTGCGTTGAGTCATGTTACTATACTAACAGTGTGAGTCAAACAGGGATGTACACTGTTCTAAACACCCAACCACAGGCAAGTGGTGGTGTGCTTTGCCTGAAGGGGTTGTCAGGGGATTGCAGGAGACAAGTACTAGTGGCCGTTTGACTGGCAAGAATAATTTAGAACTGTTTGTGAAATTATGTTGGCCACAAAAGTTTATAAAAATACCAACCCAACTGGCTGATGAAGATACACAATCTTAAATGTCAATATATACCTGTTTATGTCAACATGTGACAAATCACAGTCTTCGGACCACCATGGCGTCCATTCATGGAGGATGTAATCCCTAAGCCTCTCATTGGCGGCCTTCCTCTCTTCCTGACTCATTCCGCGGCCATCCGTAGCTTCGTGCCAGTCTGCGAATACTTGGACAAATTCCGCCTCAGTGAAATAATTCTTCTCTCTGAAGAAACTGGCCACGGAATGAGACAGGAACTCCTCGGAGTCCTTGACGGATTGCTTTCTTTTTCCAATGAGGGCGTAGTATGACATCCTGCCATCTTTCATTGCCTCGCTGAACCTTGAGAGAACAAGTTTTTCATTGCGCCCATCTCTGGTATGTTTGGTGATGCGCTTGTGCAAGTGGTTGTGGTCTTCCCTGTGGTGATGAACTTTCCCGGTGATTTCGTCCACCTCTGGAACGTACAAGTAATTGCGGAAATCCACACCACTTGCAACATACTCATTCAGCCTCTGCCTATAAGTGTATGTTGCCACAATCGTCTTCATTAATTCTGTAAGGTCTTCACGGCAATGTGGTCTCCACGTACTCATTTGGTATTCGTGGACACCTTCATCATTTGGCGGCACCAGCTGGCTTCTCACAATCTCCAATGCCGATCTCATAGTATTGCCCCCTTCAACCAGCCTGGCAATCTGGTCAATTATTGCTGCAGGCACTGCACTTTCTTTGTTAACCATCGGTGTACCATCAGCATTTTCTGTTAAAAGAAGAAACAGAGGTATGGTTAAAAGATAACATAAAGAGACATTTGCAGCTTGTTCAATTATTTAACACAAAAAACATCATTACTGAATTCTCTATCTTGCAAAGGCACACAACATTATTTATTTGTTGGCAAAAACAAATTGTACTAAGTTTATAGCTTCTTTCAAATATTTGTGTCCAGAATAAATCAATTAACCAGGGTTTGATTTACTTTGAAAAACGTGTATAGCAACTTTTTAGTAGCAAAGTCATTACTAAGGTGATGTTAATATGATATGTTTACTTTGTAAAATAAAAATTCTATACAAGCTCAAATTTGTCTAGCTGCTTGTCCAAAATGGGGAACATTTTTCTCCGCTACACCAGGTAAATTGAACGTGCAATTAACTGTTCAAAAGGTGCTCAATTACATTGGAATATCAAAGGGTAGATTATATATAGGAAAATGAATTATCAAACATTTCACGTATGTGATACGATCAAGCAAAATCAGTCGGAATTCAGAAATATTGATTTTGAGATATAGCTAAACTAAGGAAAAATTTCCTTTTGTTTATTGTTGTTTTTAATTGCTTATATCTTTGGAAGTGTTCAATTTCAATGGGTTTCCTGCAAAATGCAGCTTTGTAAATGCTTTTTACTATCCTATAAGGAACTGAAATTTAATATTTCCGAGTTCCGACTGATTTTGCTTGATCGCATCACATAAGAAATTAATATTTTGGATTTTCATAGTACGTAAAATACAATGATTTTTTACATGGTTAATTTCATGTTTTACAAAAGAAGCAGGTCATACCTCCAGTCTTGGTTAACATTTGGAGAAGTGTTTTCTGGCGCATCTGGTTGACTTGCTTCCTCACATTCGAGATAACTTGTGCGATATGCACTGGTCTCTTGGTGCCCTTTGCTCTGAGTGTAGCAAATTCTCCATCAGTGACAGTGCCTAGAAGTCAAATAAAGACATGAAATAATATTAAGGAGAATACTAAATATTGAAAAAGATTAATTACTGAATAATGTTAAAACATGAAGCATAAGAAAACATCAAAACGGCATTTGCACTGCACTTAATTACATATACAATGTATACACATTTCATCCACTAGATCTCTAATTTGTTATTCCACTGCAAAGTAATTTATTCAGCCCTCAATCTAGAACATTCTTATTATTATACAAGTAGATAACAAATCTGTAGTAATTTCAGAGGCATAGCATATCATAGGTGCATGGGATATGTTTGTAGGTGCAGATCCAGGGGTGGCTGCCTCACCCATTAAAAAGGGAGAAATGTTTATTGATGATTTTGAGCAAATCTTTCTAAATTTTCTGCCTCCACCAGAGCTGCTACGTGTAAATAAAGCCGCATTTGGATGAACTTCCATGAGGGGCTACTCCTTTCAAAAACTTTCATCTGCCCCTGCATCTGCCCCCACCAACAGACATAAAATTTGCCAATTCTTAATAAAATATAACAGGAATAAGAATGACAGGAGGGACACCTGGCATTTATATTTTTTTTTAATCAATCTTGATGTTCCAATAAGATAACTCATTTTTATATACAGATATAGCAACAAACATGAACATTTTTTAAAACTAGTACATACCAACACAGTTCAAGTTGCACTTCTTCATTTCTTTCTTCAGCTCATCTGTTATATCTCTCACATCCTCATCTTTCAGGGAGTGGTAAGGCAAGTATTGTACGGGAAGGGCATATGGCTTTTTGTTGCGCAGCTCGTCCGATAGCATCACAACCAGCACATGTGTGGCGACATGCCGTTTCTTGGCAAACAAGAAGCGCAAGTACTCCATATACTCATTCTCATGTCCCTTATGCACTACCTTTAGGTCACGTTTATTCTGTGCATTTAGGTAGTCTGCTTCTAACTTCTTTGATGTTTTAAGCAGGTTGCTGGTTTCTACTATGGTCCACGCCAGATCTTTGAGTTTTTCCTGTGATGTGGTCGGACTCTTAATTTTCTGTGCGTATTCCTTGAAAAGAAAAGACAATAAGGAACACATATGAGATATTTCAGTTGAAGGTAAACATGTTCTTAATATTAAAGGTAGGTGGTCAGAATTTGTACATATTCTGTTTTCTATCCTACTATTGTAACAATTTAATCCCAAATTTGAGTTTTGATACGAGAAGTGCAAATGTGTGTTACAAACCCACAATGATATGATACATAATTTCTGTGGTGATTACCACATTCTTTTTTGCACATCATGCACCTGGAGTAAAATATGAGATGTCTCTTGATAATCAATCTTAGGTTGGTCTTTGTATGTATGTGTGGAACATCGCCTGTGTGCATAGATCCTTGTCTAAAATAATATGCGCTGGATCATTAGCAGTACGCTTAATTTGTAAAAGTAATCAGGCAAAACATTTTAATTGACAAATTAAAGGAGTATTTTGTGGTCCTAGCATCCTGTATGATCAGTAATTTTCAGTAGCTATCCACAAAAAAACTTATTCTCAAAAATTTCAGTTATGTGTATTACAGTGCTCCATTGGTAACTGTGTTGTAATTTGATTCTGGTTTATTCAAATTTGATATTTTTTGTTAAATAAATTAATCTGCAAGAAATATTTTGTACATAAACAATATGTGTTCAGAGATTCCCATAAAAAATGCAACTTTTTTAAGAAAAGTGAGGGATGAGGCTCTGGATCACAAAATACTCCTTTATGGACACATACAGTGGTGCTGTGATGAGCTATCAGTAATTGAAGTATATGACAGTTCAAATTTTTCCATGGTACAACCTTTAAAAACATACCTTAGACACTGTATTCAAATATTTTAAAAGGAATGTGTTGTCATCTTCCAGATTGGCGAGATGAGCCGCTTTATCCACTCTCTTACTAGATGCCTGTTTCCTTCTCTTCTTATACTTGTCTTTCAAATCCTTCAAGCTCCCATCTAGCATATCAACATCACCATTCCACTCCTGTCTTTTAGACTCTTGTAATGCAGGCTATAATTTTATATCAAAGAAAACAATTTCTTAATTCAAATAGAGAGTAATTGTAGACAGGTTGAGTTTTTTTTTTATTTGTTTGTTGTTTTTTTGTTGGTTAATTTCTTATACACAGAAATTAAACATAGAAAAATGAATCTACTCAAACATAATACATGATAATTGATCATCGAACACATAAGTTGTGGGCCGTACATGTATTGGACATTAAGGAATTTGAACATTGGCATCAGAGTAGTTTTAAATCACTTTAGTATAACTGTTAACGCCTCTGATAATATGAATGCAAATCAGGTTTTTTTCCAGATACTGCTGATATAAATTCTGTATTGTCAGCATAATATAAATAATAATAATTTGTTCCATTTATGAGTTGAACCGGACATATTTTTAGGACACTATTTTGTTTTCTATTGTTATCCAATCTGTTTATGGTTTACATGTATATCTCTATTGCAGTATCACAAGCTACCCTCTGTTTAATTGGATCACATCATATTTATGACTCACCTTAATATCAGTACCATCAATCTTTATCCAAAAGTTGCCATCTGGACTTGCTTCTTTCAGCTTCTTCAGTGCTGCTTTCTACAATTTTATAAAGAAGTGAAGTGCTATTATTTACCATTTTATCATTCTTTATCTCTGCATTGTTTTTCAGAACTTTAATAATACTGGTATCAAGTGGGTTATGATAAAACATTTTATAAATATAATGTATAAACCTCATTTGAAGAGAGTAGCAAATTTCAAAACCTCCTTAAATTCTAAGAGCAAGGTTCATGTTTGAAAATATGTACCATCTATAATATACCAAATACTATTTGACAGAACTCATTGTTTAAAATTAGAACCTCTCATGCATTTCTAACTTACATGTTTGAAAATATGTACCATCTATAATATACCAAATACTATTTAACAGAACTCATTGTTTAAAATTAGAACCTCTCATGCATTTCTAACTTATACATGTATTACTACATGTATATGCATTGTTTTTAAATTTCACTTTGCTATATTACAATATATCATATGAAGTTATATGACTATTGGCATGGGGTCATCAATTACCAATGTCTTCTAATTCTTTTAAGATTAAATGTCTGTTTAACCAAAAGAACAAAATAATATCTAAGAATTTCACACACAAAACAAACCACAGCACAGATTATACATGTATGTTACTTGTATTAGCATACTATGTACATAAAAACATACTACAAATTAATAACAATACCTGAATAACTGGTTTTGTATTATATTCAGACTTTTCCAAATCTTGAGTCAGTGTCCGATGGGCAACTGATGCCACATTTACACGAGCCTGTAAAAGGAAATGAATGTAACAAAAAGTTAAGGCCATGATAAAAAGTTAACGCCATGATATTGACTATAATTTGACTTGAATACATGTAGATATACATGTACCAGTGGAATGTGTATAGATCATCAGTGATAAACCAGTTGCCAAACTTACCTTCATTGGATCTTTCATCTCATCGTCTTCCATGGTGAAGCCACTCCACATAGGTCCTCTGAAAAGTTTGACAAAGCGCTCCCCAAACTCGCACTCCATCATTTGGAGCCAGTGCCTGTAGTCCTTTGGTGTCCTTATCTGAAGCATATTAAAGGAAAGACTTGAAAGTGTCAAAATTATTTTGTTCAGTAAAACCATCGGAAATGAAATTTAAATTTACTAGGGGCTGTGCAATAATTATGAGCCCTGGGGAGGGTAAAATTGGGGGAGGCCAAGAAATTTTACGAGCCGAAGGGGGGGGCAAGCAATTTTGGCAAGCTGAGAGGGGGCAAGCGATTTTGGCACACATTCTTGGGCGTTTTTAAATAAAACGCTCTAAAAAGGCTTAGGAAAACATGTACGGAAACGCTTAAATATGCAAATGTTCCCGCTCGCTGCGCTCCCAACATGTATATACACCATTTAAAGTTTGCAAATTGGGATCCAAAAAATTTGGCAAGTGCAAGGGGGGGGGGCAAGCAATTTTTGGCGGGCCGAGGGGGGGGGGGGCAAGCCATTTTTGGCGAGCCGTTTGGAAATTTTACCACCCCCGGGGGCTCATAATTATTGCACAGCCCCTAAAACACATCCATTCACTTCCATGTAGTAGCCAATCAGAAAAGCACTGATGCACACTGCTTGGTTGCAGTGCAGTGCTTTCAAATGTGTTTACATCGAGTACGATTTGGATCATTTGAAATGTGGATGCATTCATATCTGCTCGTATAAAATAGGTTCAACCTGTGTATTATTATTTGCTCAAGAACTGAGAAAATAATGCATTTGCTCAGTCATGCTGTTTATTGCAGTCCCTGTCCATTTATGTCTTGTGCCACATTCTTATTCATAGGATACATCAACATATCAGCATGCATACATTATTTTGTCCAATTTCTCTATCAATAAATAATACACAGACCTTATTGTCTATAAGTAATCTACAAAATGTTATGAAAACAATACGTTAAGTAAACATTGAATGAAATTATCTGTAATAAATTCAATGAATTAAAGAATGATACATGTAGTTTAAGAATTAACAAGAATGGATTTGTGAGAATACATTTAATACATTTAATGTAACAAAATACAATGAAATTAATTAAAACAATTAACAAAAATTAAGATGTAACATGGCACTGGTTGACAAAAGTGTTTCTCTGTATGTGCAAGACAAATTATTTGTTGGTGTAAACAAGTGTGTTGCCCTCCAGGAGAATTGAATTACCATGAGTGGTACACAGTACTTTATTGAAGTTAGAACTTCAATACATTGCATGTATTTCCATTTGTTGGTATTATTTTGGTCATAATTTAGATGTTTACGTGCAAAATTTTTCTCCTCTTTTCATTGGCACCCAATAGTTACCGGATGGCAACACAACTTAATGACTGCCGATATGTTTGCCACTTTGTGTTTAAGAATTAAAAAGTGGTTGGGCCTGAAATTCACTTGGAAGTATAAACAGTATTTCTTGGTGCACATTTACATACAAACATATGTTGTCAGCCCTAGCCATTATGTTGAATGAACATGTTAATAAACAATTTTAATTGTTATAAAAAACAAATTATCTGGATGAACTTGGAACAATGGAATGCTGACCTTATTAAAATATTAAGCATAAACAAAGGTCTTTGTACATGTTTTACTTGTGCAATCTCATTACAATAATACATGCCTACATGGACAATCATATGCATATATGTAAGAAATCAGATGTGAAACAAAATCAATTTAGCAAATGTTCAAAGAAGAGTTGTTTTTAGAATTGTCATATTTTCACTTAAACGGTAAACTTAATAGACCGGCCCGCATTAATGCTATTTAATTTTTACTGTAAAAATGGTGAAATGTCAGTTTTGGGTATTTCAATAATGATATTGATCATATAGTCACATTGATAATCACAGGCATCTAATGGGTTTCCATAAATGTACGGTACTCTGATATGTTTCAGGGGTTGAGTTTTGAAAATAACAGTCGTGCGATTGTTAAGGCTGGTGTCTCGCACTCGCACACCTTAAAACTCAATCACTGATGCTTGCACATGATCAATAATAAGAGGTTATCATGAATTACCGTACATTTATTGTTAGTTGTTACATGAAATAATAACAAGAACATCAAGAACCAACTGTTAGTATCAGACAATTGTATAAATCACAACTGATCCTATACACAATGCAAAAAAATAATTGTGTATACACAATAAAAGAATAATTGTAGGCCCAATACAACAACAAGAAAGAGACAAAGAAAACAAAATGCTTGTATTTGGAATTGTTTTTCCCCCGAATAATTTTTGACTTTTTTATGATATGTATGGTGACCTATTAAAGAGACCAATTACTCCATCATCCATTTAAGTCTATTTTATTTAACTGTAAAATCAAAATCAAATTAAAAGAGAAAACAACTGGAATGGAATTAGTCAATTATGAAACAAATTACGATGTTTATAACTTTAAAAATGCATGCAGTTAATTGTCAAAATTTACGATCATGCAAGATGCAAGACTAATAAAACCAATTATGACAAACCCCACTGGTGTCTTTGCAGAAAAAGAAGTCCACTTGATACTGTATTAACCCAAAGGGCATGCGGTGGAAAGGCATGATGGGCTCGTTGTCTTCTCTGCTGCCGCCCAAGCAATAGGCAAACTTGTACATAACATTTGGCTTTTCAGCTTGTTGCAGTCGTACCATAGCATTTGCTGATAACTCAGCAAAATCTTTTGGATTACTTGTCACTCCCTTTCGTTCCGCCAATGCAAGGAACATTGCATTAGTTGCATCTGTCAATGTCTGTAAGTCCAAACTCTTTGAATACTCCTTAATAAAAGCAATGTTGTCTTCACACGGGAGTTTTTGTAAGAGCTCCAATGCAACAGCTTGTTCAGTTTGGCCAGCTCTTGCTGTTGGTGTTTGTGTCCCTTTTGACACAGGCAAATCTGTAGTGCCTAGTGCTACTCTCAACCTTTTGAGATTTGTAGTGTCCGGTGTTGGGGTGTTTGACTTTGTCAAAGGCGGATTTGTAGAGCCTAGTGTCGCTCTCAACCTTCTGCGATTTGGAGTGTCCGATGTTGGTCTTGTTGACGTTGAACGATTTGTAGACCCCGGTAATGTTCTCAATCTTTTCAGATTTGGAGTGTCCATTATTGGTGTGGTTGACTTTGATGTTGACAAATTTGTATTTGTAGATCCTTGTGCTGCTCTTGATCTTTTGAGACTTGCAGAGTCCGGTGTTGGTGTGGTTGATGTTGACAGCGAAGTTGTTTTTGGTTCAGGAAATCCTTGGTACGATGCCATACTCAACCCATATGCCTTCTCAGCTAATTCCACACCACCTGTTTCTACTGGGAAACTAGTTGCTAGTTTTTTGGTCACTCTGGACCTTATAGAGGATGCTAAAGGGGACATGACAAAATTTGCATTAGTTCATGCACTGCAAAAGCAAAACTAACATTATTCTTACAAAGACAAAACTGCGATACCACACTTAACATTTCTATATGTGATTTGTGATGTCATCTGTGATAATGCTTCACATGGTGACCCCGATGGGGACATTTTAAATTTTTAACTCCTATTAGAACTGTTTTCATGTTGTACTTGTGGCTTCAACATCAAATGTTACGAGCAAGATGATTGAAAAAATCAAGAAATAGTTTTCGTCTTTATTGAACAAAATAGGAAAATACAACATGTGAAGGGTTTTGACAGATCACATGAATATTTGCAGTACCATAGCCACACAGGTATAAGCTCACCTTCAGCTATAAGCCCACCACCTATTTTATAAACATTCTAGAAAGAATGGTGCACTCGGGCATAGCTAAAGCAATTTCTTAAAGTTCTTGGATCAAATCAATGCTTTGCTCTCACATTAAAGAACTAATATAGAAAAGATCAGTTAAAAAGTGCCATTCCACACTTAAAACATTCACATACTAGGGGAGGTCCCCTCTAGCTCTAAAAATCATTAGAATACAATAAGCATAATTGGCCTGCACATCTTACTTTTTATCATGAAAAACTATGTGTTTTGGGCCAAAATTATTTTGCAAGCACACTGGAACAAATAACAGAATACATCTTTATTTGGGGCTAAAAGAGTCTTGAAACAGAAATTTTTTGGGGAAAAAATGAAAAAATGTGAACCCCTCTCAATTTATTGGCTCTGCTGCCACAGCATATAGATGATAGAAATTTCCAGCACTATAGCTCTTCACTCGTTATAAGCCTACATCCCATTATTGGAGTGAAATAATCTATGTATAGGTGGATGGGCTTATACCTGTATGGTTATGGCAGATGGCACATATAACAAGATGCATTAGAAATTTATTACAAATCTTCTAAACTGAAATCCGCTTTAAAAAATGCACACTGAAATGTAACAAAAAATATTGACTGTATTACATGTAGGTGCATGCTGGTATGAAATTAACCACAGGCAAATTGAAATGTGAACCAAAGTGACTATTTTAACATAAAGCCGACCTGCCCCTGGTTTGATTTATACTATTTTAATAATTTTGGACCACTTGGACTTTTGTCTCCTCCGTGAATGTATTGACTAAAATGATCCAAGGTAAACATGGAATATCACAATGGGAATAACTATTATTTGAAATGATTCATCACTATTATATTGCTCTTCAACAGAATCACCTACACGTCCAAGCTAAAATCCAGTGAAAAGTAATTTATTGAAACAATGTGCACTATTTAACTTACGAGTTCTTATTGGCTTTCCTGATTTCATAGCAACAAAGTCAGCTGCTTCTTCCCAAAATGGATTGTTCAACTTCATACTAGGCCACTTCCCTCCACCACCAGCCCAGTATCGACCTGGCAAGGATATATGCTGCACCAGCGCTTCCATCTCCCTGTCGTCCCATCCTAACGATCCTTTTGGTTTGGTTTTGTGGGGTGACTTGGTTTTGACGGGTGACTTGGCAGGTGATAAGACCATATTTCGTAGACCATATTTGCGGATGACCTTTGCTGCTGCAGCATGCTTCAATATAATGGAAAAAAGCACAGTGGAAATAAGTAACTTCAATGACATCTTTTAGTACATGATATATAATCAGTGTTCGATTTTCATCTATTTTTTGTGTAGCAAAACTGCTACTCACTTTCAGATTTGAGTAGCAATTCCAAAATTGTAAGTAGCAATTATTTTGACTATATTTTATGGATTTTTTTGTATACCTTCTACCATCGCCAAAACATTCCTACTTTCAGGGGAATTTCTGCCATAACTGTATCTATCATCTTTTTTCTCCCTTCGTGCAAGTTCATTTAAACAAATGCAGTGGCCAGTGATCGATTTTCGTATAAGGGCACTTAACAAAGTCATTTTGGGTAGGGCACTTAACAAAGTCATTTTGGGTGGGGCACTTATATTTTACATTGTTTAAGCTGACACTGACAATATGTAAAAAAGGCACAAAATATTCATCCTTCATCATCATTGTGTCAATCAGTTTGCTTGTTTTAAGGTCAATGGGTGGGTGCTTATAGGGCCATAACCCGGCCATAATGGGCATCCGGGCGGTTAATGGAATGAATACGGTAACTCTTTGTGCCTACACTCAAAGCTTACTGTTTTAGCAGGACTGTCCTTTGTGGATCCAGTAGATTTTATGGGACTGTCCTCTGTGGGTCCAGTAGCAGGTGTCAGAAAAGACAATTCAACTGATTTTGTGGGACTGTCCTCTGTGGGTCCAGTAGTCGGTGTCAGAAAAGACAATTCAACTGATTTTGTGGGACTCTCCTCTGTGGGTCCAGTAGTCGGTGTCAGAAAAGACAATTCTACTGATTTTGTGGGACTGTCCTCTGTGGATCTAGCAGCAGGTGTCTGAAAAGACAAGTTGAAAGTAGTGTGTTAATTTAATAAGTTCTTTGTGCTATATAATCACTAATCACTTTTGGATATTCTATGTTTTAAAAACTTTAATCAAAATTAATCTGTTATCATGAAATATTTTAATCACTATGCTTGTTCTTTAATAAACACTTAACAATAATGCAAATCAAAAAGGAATACATTTCCATGTATCTGATAATCTGATTCTGTCATAGCTCAACAGGAACAATGCACATGATAGAAAATAAAAAGTAAAAAAAACACCTTTCAATATGTTTCTACAGCACTAAGTTGTAAAAGCTGATGATTGTAATGGCAAAGTTTTCAGGTGGATGGAAAAAACTATGAAAAAAAAAAATGAAAGTTGACTACTGGTGAAAATCACTCTTACTCTTCTTTGCAGTGGACTGCTCAAGTATAAGCTAGTGCGACCTTCTCCTTCTGTGAGTGTACACATCTCATCTTGGTCAGACGCATTGTCATCCCCAGAATCAGGGTCCATTGTCCTTCCTACATGGAACAATTATTTAATCAGTACTAGTACAGCAATGTAATTTGTGGATTCAATGATTATTATTGTAGGCTACATATGTACATTGCCTTAGACATTTTGTGTAATTTTGAGAACAAAGAACAAAATGTGATTCAAGCATGAAGCATGCATCAGTTATAAAATAACCACCCTCTTGTTTTTGTGCAAAGATTGGTGAATAAAAATGTTCAAGGTGGTACTACACCCCTTGATAAATTTGTGCATATTTTTGTTTTTTCTCAAAAAATATTAACACACTGGTAACAAAAGTCATGTATATTATAGGGGTAAGGAATCAAGTTACTACACCGGAATTTCAGTGACTCAAGACAAGCAGTACTTGAGAATATGATAAAGAAAAGAGGCACCGCTAAATTGTACCTCACTTCTTAACATAATGAAACACTTGTCTTGAATCACCGAAATTCCATTGAAGTAATTGGATTCCTTGCAAAATTAGTCACAAAATTGATCAGAGGGTGTGGTACCACCTTAAATGCATATTTTGTACTTTGTTCTCAAAATTTCACTTAGCGTAGCAGGCTAAAAATGCCAAAAAATAAATATGTACCGGTATGTAAATTTAATAGCTCAATATAAAAACAACTGAAAATTGGCCACATTTTAACTGGGGCGATTTCAAGGACACAAAATTTAGAATTAAAAAATATATGCTGGCGAGTTACGTAATTAATCGATTAATTACCATAGCAATAGGTGAAAACAATTTTGAACATATCGCTGCACTACAAGCAGGTTACACTCATCACCTGTGTATGTCTGCAATCATAGATTGAATACAATACTGGTCTTTTCAAAGATACTAATCTTACAGGTGCAAGTAATCAGCATGATATGGTTCAATGAAGAGGTACCGCGTGAACGTATCAGTGCAGCGCGGTATATTCAAAAATTGTTTTCACCTACATGTATTTCTATGGTAGTTAATCCGATAATTACGTAACTTCGCTAGCGTATAGGAAAATAAATTCATGCAAATTTATGTAAAAACATACCAAATTAGCATATTTTGTGACGAAAACCGACTGGTAATTTGCCCCCTCCCCACCCAGCTACGCCACTGCACTGGTCATGAGAAATTGTACTTGCAACATCAGACAGACGGAATGACAGGATTGAAAACCAGGAAACATAAATACCTCTGGTAGTGGTGGAAGCAAGAGTTCCCACCTGTATGCAAATTAGTCCCCAAAAAGGCAGCCAGAATTTCTGACCGTGGCCTATCCCAGCATAAAAAGTATGATCAAGCAGCTCAAGTGGTTTCCAGTGTTGTTGTGGGCCTCAAGTCCTGGACTCTAACTCAAGACTGGATTCAAAGTCATCATTTCAAAGATTCAGACTCGGTTAATATCATGTTGATTGATTGAGCTTCTAAAATCCACCAGTCAAATTAACATTTTGCATTAAACTTGAAAATTTGAGGGAAATCGTATGGGTGACAAAAACAAACAAACTGTTTTATGGTGAGATGGACATTTCAAGAAGGGTTGTTCGGTCGGGCCTTTTATCTTTTTTATTTATTTACTTTTTTGGCGAAAGACCTTACCAAAATCTGCCAAAACCTGTCAATACTTTGAAATCCAAGAAACCCCCCAAAAATGGAAGTTGGGTCGGCATTCATTTGTAATTGTAGAGGACAATTTTTTCCAAAATTTCTGGGTCGTCCGGACACGTAGGCGTAGAACAAGGTGTGGTGGTATCCTTTTGTTTTAATTTAATTATTTATAACAATTCTTAAAATTGTATAAATATGCAAAATAAAAAACTCGGACATTGAAGATTTGGACTCAGGTTCAGGCAAATGGTAGGGGTACAATAGGGGCTGTGCAATAATAGTGAGCCCCCGGCCCCAAAAAAATTTCCAAACGGATCACCAAAAAAACCGCTTGCCCCCCTCCCTCTTGGCCTGCCAAAAATTCTTTGCCCCCCCCCCCCTTTGCGCATGCCAAATTTTGGGATCCCAATTTACAGACCTTAAATGAGCGCAGCGAGCAGGAAAATTTGCATATTTAAGCGTTTCAGTACCGTTTTTTAAGCCCCATGAATGTGTGCCAAAATCGCTTGTCCTCCCCCTTCTTGGCTCACCAAAATTGCTTCCCCCCCTTTTTCGCTCGCAAAAAAATTGACTAAATGTGGTGGACTCGATTAGCTACAGCACTCTGTTTGCTTCATGTTTCATGTCTTGATCATTTGATTTGATATCTTGAGCATGACATCGAATGGTCACAAAAAAAACCATACTTTTTTTTATCAAACCGAGTCACGAGTGCTATTAAAGTTCTTTTAAAAAAGTGCCAAAATTGTTTATTGTCATCAGGGTCGGATCCAGAAATTTTTGATAGAGGGGGCGCCTTTTGGTCGACGACGAAAAAATGGTGTTAAGGGGGTTACCCCCTCGAAAACTCAACGGTTTTGGCCCATTGTTTGCTGTTCATGGCCGAATTTGTTCATTTTTTTTTAATTTCTTTCATTTTTTGTATTTTAAGTTAGGCCGGCGCCCGTTGCTAGTCAAAAAATAGAGGGGGCGCGCGCCGGCTGCGCCCCCCTAAATCCGCCCCTGGTCATTGACATTTGTAGTGCACGCAGCCTCGCACTCGATCATGACTGGCAAGTCTGTCTAAAGTAGCAAACCTTTTTCGTACCTCAGTAAGCTTCCTTGAACTTAGAATCATTCTGATAAGTACCAATAAAAAAGGCAAAAATTACTAAGCTTAAAGTGAATTATGGACTTTATTTAGCAGTAGTATTTTATTTTATGCTTGTGCTCGACTCGATGCGCTCGATATGAGAGCTTCATTCTTCAATTTTTGTGAACAAATCACGACAAGAAAAAGTCACGAGTCGCAGTCAATACTACGTATATTGAGAAATTTCACGAATTGTGTACTTACCCAAGACCAGTTGGTTCGTATTCTGAAGTGTTGACCAGTATACCAAAGCAAAATGTGAAGAAAATGGCAAAAAACGTCGTAAAAGTCCTGATAATATCACAATCTAAATATCATGACGATGACAGCATATCGGGGAATTCCCACGACATGCTGAACGAAAAGCTGAACCGGAAGTGCCTATAGTCTATGTGCCGAGTGCGGTAGCGATAGATGTTCCAAGCGGGCGCTCTTGGTAAATTGTACCAAGCCAGTGCGTAGCGATTAACATCTGCATACGAGACGAATGAATTTTGCTGGCTTCCAAACTTTCATCGACTCAAATGGATTTTGATGTAGTAATCCTAAAATAATGGAGCGCCTTACACAATAGAACCGTTTTATACATCAACTAAACGTTATAAGTCGATACAAGCATAGAAATCTGGAAGCGCCCGTTAGTTTATATACATACGAAGCTGTTTTCTACATGACTGTATTTCGCACGTATTTCAATGATGAGGTTCCCGGTTGTCGTTAAATGTACTATATTCGAAGAATTGTTATATGGGAAGGCCCTCTTCACTGCTGTCGCGTGAACCCAACGGTGGAGTTTGGTATGTAAAGGAGATAATGGAAGAATAACTAATAATAGAGAACATAATAGAACTAGTTGGGACTTAAGATATTTTTCTCTACTGAAGGACATTAGTGAATAGGCAGGGATTTAAAGGATTTTTATTTTTACGGGAAATGATTTGTGACATACTGTTTTTATAGCTAAAAACATAAATTTTGAGATGAATGGTTGTACCATTTTATGTACCAATTACATGTATGTAAAAGTATATATTACTGGAAAGCATAAAGAACAGAGATTACAAATGACCCAAATCTGAAGCCAATGTTCAGGACGTACTAGAAGATATAGGCTACTGGTATAACAAACTTTTAATGAAAATTCGGTATAGTATTTTCTCAATCTGAGGACCACAAATTCAAACAGAGCTTGAAAAGGCCCACCAGAAACTAATTATATACTTTATATACGTGATATAGGAGCGATGCTTGCTTCTATATATCATTTTCAGACTTAATTAATGCTTCAAAAGGTTTAATTAGTGTTAATAAAGTTAAATACTTTGCAATAACTGCTTTCTGTCATGAATAATCATTCCAAACCAGAAAGAATAGAATAAATCTTTGTTTGTCACTTTTAGACTTATTTATATAGCAATACTTGCAATTCTAACTGTTTCTGCCTGACTGTTTCTGGACAAAGGTATGGATGCTCGTTAGTCTAATTAATGAGATGAAATTACACAAAGTACATAATTATTTAGTTGCTACAATTACTGACATAAAATTAGCACGAAATAATCGTGGATTTTAGATATCAACTCAACATAAAAGGAAAAAAAAGTACGTCAACATTTTCCCATAGACTTTCTATGGTACCGTGCCCGCCAACCATCAACCTACAAGTTCGTCAGCTTAATTGATCATAAAATTAGTTAGCATAAATTGAAAATCCTGGTTTTGGAGCCAAATCAAAAATAAAGAACTAAGCTTTAAACAAGACTAATATGAAGGGTGTGTAAGTATCATTATCATTTCACCTATTTAAGAAAATGTTACGTCGCCAGCCTTTTGGGGATCCAACTTGTGACACATAACTATACAATACGTCCAGCCCTCCTATTTTGTTCCATTATCCATTATTAGCATGATTAGGGGCTGTGCAATAATTACGAGTCAATAGTCACGGTCAAAATAATGTTGGACAAGTCAAGATAATTTTAGACAGTTCAACTAATTTTGAACAGGAGAAATACGTGTTCGTAAACACTGGTTACATTGTCATGGTTGTCTGACTTGTTGGACATTTGCATCAAAGTATATTATGTTTTAATAAATGAACATGATAAACAATTCATTTCATTTGGCTGCGAAGCAGCAGGCGACTACAAAATTTCTCCATGTATTACGATTTGAAGCCAACACGGTAATGGAATCTGACAGTAAAAAGTTATCAAAGTCCCCAACAGTTTTTGGGCGTACCCTCTAAGGAGGGTCGCGCAGTTTTAGTTTCATTTTTGACATTTTCATGACATCTAATGTAATCACATTTCTAAACGTGTCACCAAAAGATTTTAACCAAGTTTAATCGTATATGGTAATTGAATTTCAGAGGTACTTGGTGATAGATTTATATTTTGCGTATTTCGATATTAAATTCCAATTTGGCGATATATCGAGAATGTCTTCACATATTTGTTGGGTGCTAACTGTTGATTACCATTATTAATAGCATGACTACATCATAACTTTATCGTTACAGATTCACCAAATCTTGGCAAGAGATTTTACCCTCGACAAGTACAGAATGATGCACAGAATATTTCAGATCAGTTTCAACCAATAGAATTTGATCCTTATTCAAGATGGATATTATACAACAGAATGACTAAAACGGGAAGCAGGACTTTTGTGTCAACTTTGGTTAGAACTATGAAAAACATCATACAAATATTCAGGAGTTTTACCCACATTGACCAACAAGGAGACCATGTTGGTTGCTGAAGTTTCCCATCATTTATTACCGTTTATTGTCGTCGGCCATCACATGCACGTTAACTACACCAATTATACTCTTCGTCAACCTCTTGGAATTAGTTTAGTACGAGAACCCGTGGAAAGGTTTTTATCTGATTTTTATTATATTCGCTATGGCGATGAACAGACACCGGAAAATTTGAGGAACCTTTCGCCGGAAACTTACAATCGTACGCTCGAGGAATGTGTAAATGCGGCTATAAATAATGTTAAAAAACAAGGGATTGGAAACCCTGTAGCTAGTATCGGTAAGTTCTGCGGCTGCCAATTGAATCACGAAATCGTCAGATTTTGTGGTTATGATAAACGGTGCAATTACGATCCAGAATTTGCGTTGCAACAAGCTAAGGAAAACCTAAATGATTATATCGCTATTGGATTGACTGAAGAACTACCAGAATTCTTCGCAGTCCTTGAAAGACTTATACCAGATCTGTTTGAAGGACTTCTTCAGGTCTATAATGAAAACACGGCAGTGCAAAAGACTATTCGCAAATCAAAGACATTTTCAAAGCGACGCCCTTCAGATGAGTTTTTGGCAAAACTACGTTCCTTAGCTTTTAGAGAATATGACTTTTATTACTATGTGAGGGAACGATTTCGTCATCTCCAAATGGAACTAAAATTGGTTAGGTAATGCACATACGTACCATTGTGCATAAGACCACGCAATTGACCTTTTCGGTAAATCCCATAATGCCTTGCGGTTTAGACCCGAGATGTCGTCAAATGACGACATCTCAGGCTAAACGCAAAGAATTATGGGATTTATCGAAAAATTATGTAAGTGGGTTTAGTGCAATGAAGTCGTATCTGGATTTTTTCATCTTGGAGGCAAATCTTTTTTTACACTTTTTAATTATTTCATTAAAATTTTATTAATTGTTTTGAAGCTTGTTGAAATAGGTATAACATGTGATGTACATTAATATTTTAATCCACTTTCTTGCACTGACCTGTTAATTAATTGTATTTTAACTTTTTAATTGTTTATTCAAATTTAATTAAATGCATCTTAGACTTTTAAAATACTCAATAGCTTCAAATGTGTGCATTTTATTTATTTATATTGCATTTAATAACACCTCTACTTCGCAAATAATATCGCCAACGACTTTTTATAGTTTAGCCTGAAGAGGTATGAACGTTTGGACAGTATTTATTGTGGGACATTAGAGCACATCAGACATATCGAATTGCATTCTGAATACGAAGAATGTCCTTCTGATATCAAATAATTTTGATTTTTACAGTACTCGAAGTAAACTTTATAAATCTGATGATTTATACTTAAAGTGTATGTAGGTAGGATGAAAAGCCGACGATCAATTGAAAATTTTGACCTTTCGTATTGAAGATATGGATTTTTTTCCCAAAACACACAAACAAATTAGGTCTTTTGGGGAAAAAATCCATATCTTCAATATGAAAGATCAAAATTTTCAATTGATCGTCGGCTTTTCCTCGCAGCTACATACACTTTAAGAATATATCATTAGATTTATAAAATTTACTTCGAGGACTGTTATATATCAAAAATGTGAAAAATATCAATTTTTTATAATTTGTCATAAAATTTGTATTATGATTTTCAAAAAATGAAAATTATTTGATATCAGAAAGACATTCGTATTCAGAATGCAATTCGATACGTCTGGGGTGCTCTCATGTCCCATAAAAATACTGTCGAAACGCTCATTCCAGATCCCTTAAATGTGAGTTGATTTCTGCTGCTACTATATAATTTTCACTTTGATGTGGCAGCAACGTCAACGCGTTGAAACAGCTTTTTCTAGCGAGTATCTCATTCAATCATTCAATCATAAGGTTTATTACACAATTGTCATAGTAGACTACCCCGTAGTCCACTTGCCCATTGTGCATACTCTGGATATTGTATTTAAGCTTAAAACTCTGATTTAATTAATGTGTGCACAATTGATAGATTTTCACATCTGTTCTTTTCAGTCACCCTACTCCCTCTGTTTGTTAGCTTCCCAAGTGGACAACTGACTTTGGATTGCGGTCAGAGATGCTTAACACGGCTGTCTATGAGCTTCTATGGATGAGATTGTCGGAAATCTGGCCCACTAAAATTGGCCATGATGTAATGCATCTTTAAATGGATCTGACTTGTGATTGGTCGCCCCGCTCTCGTTATGGTTTAAATCCTCCGGGTACCTGTCATTACCATTAATAACTACATGGTACACAAGTATGTGGCCTACCCGCCTTTGTGTTGTGTAAATTGCATGAACGCGTCAATAAGTGCATGAACGCGTCTTGTATTTGCTTGCGGTTAAATTTGATTGATAAACAAGTATCATTGACAGTGTGAGTGTTAGGGACTTTGCCCGTTAAAAATCCCGTTTAAAATTGAAAGTCCATAGTCTATTTTTAACATGGAATTTCGCGATTAATAAACTGGCAGATTCTAAAATCAGAATTGTTCAGTATTGAAGTGCCAATATAATTATGACATTATGTTGCATTCAATAATATAAGCCTACGTACGTACACTTTACTTTTACTGTCACTAATATAATTATATAAACTTTTTCATAACAATTTTATACTAGTATTTTGATGTAATTAATATCAGTGCAATTTCGAGTTCAACTGAATGCTTTCATCATGATTAACATCAAAAATAGACTATGGCATAGTCTATTGTCATAGCAGTATAAAGAAAACTGAAATGCAACAATTTTACAAATATACCCATAATTATATAATTTAATATTAAAGCACATAAAAATCAATAAGAAAATAGCAATTTATATAGTTAAGGTGTTTGGAAGTGCTCTGCATGTTTTAAATAGATTAATTGAGTAGGGCAAAATAAAACACACATTTGTATTGTACTGTTTTTAATCAATAACCAATACAGTTAATGAGCTAATATGACTTGAAAGTGTTCATTAATATGTAATTGTTGCCAATATTTGGCTAAAAACAATGCCCAAATGTTCATAACATTTTTATTTAATAGAATATTGGTTTCAAAACTGGTCAAAGTGTTCATAATGACTTCCAGTTAATTTATGCATAATTAATTAGCTAGCCGGCGTAATTTGCATAATGTATTAGCTAATTATGCAACGTAGCTCATTAATTAAGCAAATATGCAAATTAAAGGGCGGCTAGACTATATAATACATTAGAAAATATTAGAAACACTTTGACCAAGTTTCAAGGCAAAAGTCCTGCAAAATAAAAAAGTACCATGAACATTGATTTTTCGCAAAATATTGGCAAAAATTATATATTAATGAGGCTTTTCACTGATTTTAGCTTATTAAAGCCATAATGTACGATCCTATGATATGAAATTGGCTAATTTTTTTCAAACCTGATTTTTGGCACATTTGTCCCAACTTGTACCTATTTTAATCGGCCATATTTGTTGTCTATGTAGGTCAACAGAGCAAAGTTCGATATAAAGTCATAATTTTTTTATTATGACTTTATGTCCTCCCATAGAATTAGAACTGCATGTTAAATGGCCAAAATAACCAGTGGGATTTATTTCACTTTACCTTGTTATTTCAGCTTAAAATGGACAGCAACACTTCCCGGCAATTATTACTACATGTAATATTATTTCAATATTTTGAATTAAGAATAACAAAATTGAAATTTGACGGAAATCGTACATTATGGCTTTAACTATATATTGATTATTGATAAAAACAATAGGATACAAAGAATATATAATTTGAATCATTATGGAAACCGTATGTCCGATTTGCTTCAAACAAAAGACATATTGACCAGTGTATTTTACCCTACTCAATTGTTTAATACTTAGATCATTTACCAATTTCCAGAATATGCCTCACATTCCACCTTAAAACATCCACACATTATTTTCAACCATTCACAAACCCCTCAAGACGCACACCTCTGCACCCCTCATCCACGCATAAACTATCACTCCCACAAGATCACACCCAATGACCTTACACATGCGGAAAGCTAGCGATTTGAAACTGCGCCAAATAAAATGCACAATAACGTCACTGCCACAGCAGGATGAAAAAATGGTGTAATAGTAGAGGAGATCGTGGTTCAGAATTAAAATTGTGGTGCGTTAGGACCCGGTTACGATCCCCAGGGATGGCAAACTTGCTGTGGTATTAATCTGGGAAGTAAAGTCTAAATGTAAATGGAAACATGTAGATTAGACTTCCGCTCTCCCAATGGTGCATAAGTTTGGGTAAATAAACCATGAGAAAATTCCGTGTTCGGAGAGAACGTTAAGCCATCGATCCCGTACCCGTCGAGCCATACCTGTACCCGGGGTGGGGGGGTCTTTCTGTGAGACTGGGTAACAGTTTGAGTCAAAATATAAAAGTTGATACAAATTTTTCAGAAAGTCATCAAAATTTGATCTTTTGGTGACAGGAATACAAAAAAGGGGGTCATTGGGTGAGAGGGAGTTCAGTCATTTAGACGCATCAACATCTCGGTACGCGTACATGATTTTGCACAATTTCACTCCCAACAAGTGATACGCATTTATTAACCTTTAATGTCAAACCCGAACAAATGAAATCAAAAAGTAGTACATACTATTACTACAATTCGTCGGCTGTATTCCATAGTGGCGTATAGTGATTTTTGGTCATTTTTTCGAAAATTGGCACATATGTTTTTAATGATGTTCCCTTTCATTTTTTTTTTTTTTTTTCAGTCATAATTAGCTAATTAATTAGTAATTAATTAATTAAATGTGGCCTATAGTTACAAAGTGACATTTTTTGTATTCCATAGTGGCGTATCGACCATACGCCACTTTTTATACACATTTTATAATTATGAAATATCGGCAAAAATGAAAAACATCGTATGTCATAGTGACGTACACGTATCGGACCTATACGCCACTATGGAATACGAACGACGAAAAGTAACGCCATAGGGATTACACGGCGACCGAGGTGGCGTACGGTTAACGTTAGGTTAGGGTATTGCGTTTTGTTTGTTTTCCATAGTGACGTATAGTTTTATTTTCAGTTTGCCAGCAATAGTATGTATTTATTTCTTTTGAAAAATATATAACAATAAAATCTATTTAGTTTACTACAGAAATTTCACATCATTTACAAAATATAATGAATGTCTGATTTACACAACTCGATTTTAAATTGGCATTTCTTCAAACCCGATTTTCTCGAAAAGTTGTTTATTCGCGGCGCCCCACTATACGCCACTATGGAATACGGACGACGAATTGCCTGACTATTAATTCAATAATTTATTTATTGTCCATCAACACATAATAACACTAGATAGAGACGATGAACAATACCAATTAACAATATCATTGACAAATAGTATCAATAATAAAGGTTCTAAAATAGATTCTTGGGAACTCCCCAGTAAACACAAATTGTTTGCGTAAAAGATTAGAAATGGTTAGCAGAAATGTTAACATGTCGGGTTAAATAAGGGTACCCACCTTTAATTTGTGTCACACAACAGGCACACAAACTCCATAAAAGCGCATGTTTTTGGCCCTATATTTCCAAAAATTGGCCAAAACTTAAAATTGATCTTTTATTACCAGTGAGTTCCAACTATAGGATTGGTCATGTTTTATTTTGTAAAAGAGGATAATTTTTTTAATAAAATAAAATACATTACACTATTTTGTCCCTTACAAAACATGTACAACTACATCAATCGCCTGGCTTCATATCACTTTTGTACAAACACAAGTAGCTTTTAAAGATTTTAAGGTTACGTCATAATACAAATTTGTCTGTTTGCTCAAAGGAGTATGCATATTGCCACAGAGCCTCCGGTCTGTATGTGCAGGGAAGTGTTTACACGGAGGTTTACATTTCGTTGGTATTGTTTGCAATGGACTAGAGACAACATTCGTTAGCTTCACCCGGGGAGGGCACGCTACATACCGGTGACTGGTATGTGCCTGTCAATAGGCCCATTTTTAAAAGCAGCTTATACCCAATGACCCCCTTGAGAAGTCATACCCGATGACCCCCAGTTTATTGGGTTCGGCTACCAATGACCCGGTCCCTTTTTTTCTTAAATTTTATCATCAAAATGCCATAAATAATACACAATTCAACTTTCTAATTCTCTATTTACAGCAACTTGTGTAAATTAAAAAAAAATACAAGTTCACTAAATTTTTCCCAAAATGTTCTGCCCGATAATAACAATACATTGTATACCAAATTACCCCTAATTTATATACCCATTGATCTTTTGTTCATTTGTTTATGCCCAGTGACCCCCTCCCCCTTTAAACTTTAAGTGATAGGCCCCTACTTCATGAAGCCGGTATATAGGCACATACCCGTCACTTCTAAAGCTGTGTGCCCCCGAGGCTTAATAATGGACACTTATCTTTAAAGTCAGAAAATTAAACTTTTCTGTTTGCTGCTGTGTTATGCGTGCTGTTGTTACAGTTGTTTTGAAGCCATGATCATGATGATGGTCACTTGTTGGTCAGCCATTGTGTATATCGTCAGAGGATAAAGAAAGAAATAAAGCAAGATTTTAATCCTTCGTGTATTGATATTATCAGAGCTGGTATATTACTAGTAAAAATGGCACAAAGAAATGTTGTTATCATCCCGGTTATCGTATGCCTTTCCTTTTTATTACTTGGACTGCTATTGGGTTCTTACATAGATTTGACGAGGCAGTTGGAAGGAGGATTTCATGGCATTATCCCCCTATCAGGTAAGTAACTGGTACACTACAAAAACACATTCTTATTTCACTTTTGAGTTAAACTTTAAGTGAAAAAAAAAAAGCACTATCTTTATTTTATTTTATTACGATATAAACATAATGGAATATGATATAATGTTATCTTCCCGGGGTTATATTATGACATGTTATACTACGATATGCGATCTCTAGTGTAATGCGCATGTAAGAGTTAATTTATTTTTGGCGAGGTTGGCCGTTTATCAGTGTCAGCTGGTGGCCCTGGAGAGGGCATCCGTCTTGTGATCAAGAAGGTCGTGGGTACGAATCTCGCGCCGGCACACCTCCTCCCTTGATTTTTTTTTAAAGTTGGGTTGTGTGCCAGTCGGAATGTGTGTTTATTTGCTGTCTTGTTAATAATTGTAACACTTTAGTTTGGCAAACTATTCATTCTTTCTCTCATTTATAGTCTAGGTATTTATCGACAGATTTAGTTTTACGTATTTCCAATTTATTAAAATGTCAATTTCACGATATATCGAGAATGTCTTTACATTTTTGTTGGGCTGTCGATGGGTCTAACTGTTGTTTAACATTATTATTACGTCATCATTGCATTGTGTCATTACAGATTCTCCCAATCTTGGCAAGAGCTTTTATTCTCGACAAGTACAGAATGTTGCACAGTATATATCAGATCAGTATCAACCAACAGAATTTGATCCTTATTCAAGATGGATATTATACAACAGAATGACTAAAACGGGAAGTAGGACTTTCATGTCAACTCTGGTTAGAACTATGCAAAAGCATCATAAATATATAAAGGAGTTTTTACCCACGTTGACTAACAACGAGACCTTTTTGGTTGCTGAAGTTTCCCATCATTTATTACCATTTATTGTCGTCGGCCATCACATGCATATTAACTACACCAATTATGGTCTTCGACAACCTCTTGGAATTAGTCTGATAAGAGAACCTGTGGACAGGTTTTTATCTGATTTTTATTATATTCGCTATGGTGACGAACAGACACAGGAAAATGTCAGGAACCTTTCACCGGAAACTTACAACCGCACTCTCGAGGAATGTGTTAATGCGGCTATCAAGAATGTTCAAGGAACTGGAAACCCTGTAGCTAGTATCGGTAAGTTCTGCGGCTGCCAATTGAATCACGAAATCGTCAGATTTTGTGGTTATGATAAACGGTGCAAATACGATCCGGAATTTGCATTGCAACAAGCCAAGGAAAACCTAAATGATTATATCGCTATTGGGTTGACTGAAGAACTACCAGAATTCTTCGCAGTCCTTGAAAGACTTATACCAGATCTGTTTGAAGGACTTCTCCAGGTCTACAATGAAAACACAGCAGTGCAAAACACTATTCGCAAATCAAAGACATTTTCGAAACGACGCCCTTCTGACGAGTTTTTGGCAAAACTACGTTCCCTAGCTTTTCGAGAATATGACTTTTATTACTATGTGAGGGAACGATTCCGTCATCTCCAAATGGAACTAAAATTGGTTAGGTAATGAATGACACAAGAACCAATTTGCTTCTGCTATTTATTTTTAGATAACAATAATAAGGAGCGAATGTTGACTGATTAATCGTACATAGGATATGTGCGATTTGAAAATATTTTATGCTCTCCCATTTTTTTTGACGTTTCAAGTATGTATGAAAGTGATCTAATGTAATGTGCAACAAAGTCGTATCTCCATTGTTCTCAACTTGCAAGCAAAGCGTTTTAGCATTTTATTCTTTTTGTTTTAATTATACTTTTTAATTATTTAATTAAAATTTAATTAATTGCTTTGTAGCCTGTGTCGTGATGTGCATTTAATCATGAACTCAATTTCGCCCAAAATATCACTTACTACTTTCTTGCACTGACCCGTTGATCATGTGATGTAAGTTACATTGTTTTCATTTTTCAGTAGCGTTTAATTTTTTTACTTAACCATTGTATTTTAACTTCTTAATTATTTATTCAAATTTAATTATTTGCATTAAGGCTTTTACAATAGCTTCAAATGTTTCCTTTTATCCATTTATAATCCATAACTCAATTTTGCAAAAGTGTCGCCTACCACTAGTGGAAATTGTAAAATGAGAATTCTTTCAAAGCGATGAGAATTGGACAAAACTATGAGAATTGAAATTTTCTCATCCAAATGAATGAGAAATACTAATTCAACTGTTAACAACCTGTCACAGAAATTAATGTGAGCTTCAATTTTCATAAGGAATTAGTATGATTACTTTGTTTTGATGCAAAATACCTACATTGCGTTATTTGTGTCCAAATAGGTGAATGTAAAATCTAAGGAGCCATAACCAGTATCTTGAGACTTTGCTAATTTTAATTTATAATTTCACAGATTTCATTATTGATCATAATTTTTTTAAACAAATTTAAATCGAAAAACTGCGCCGTCGTAGGTGTCATCTGAGATTTTAAAAAGGGATAAAGAACCTAAGACAGAATATATGACTGCAAACTGTAACGCCCAACCAGCACTTGAAGTATATGGTAGTACCATCAACCATGTCACAGACTTCAAGTATTTGGGTTCCAAGATGGGCTCTAGTGTTGGAGACCTAAAAAGAAGAAAAGCACTAGCCTGGGCAGCTTTCTGGAAACTGGAACGCCTTTGGATAAGCCCGTCACGGTCCCTGCCAATCGAAACAAAAATCAAGCTGTTTCAGACAACGTGTGTTACTGTCTTTCTGTACGGGTGCGAGTCGTGGGTAATTACCAAGGACATGGAAAACAAGATCAATGCATTTGCAACATCTTGCTACAGAGTCATGTTAAACATCAAGCGTGTGGATCGGATTCCAAATGAAACCATCTACAACCTGACCAACACCACTCCACTGGTTGCTAGAGTCAAGATTCATCAACTCAAATTTCTCGGCCATATACTGCGTCTTGAAGATGGTGAGCCTGTGAAAGAATATGCGCTTTATATTCCACCACATGGGAAGAGGAAACCGGGACGGCCGCGCACACTGTACTTACAGTATGTCCAGCACCTCCTGGGAGATACTGAAGGGATGCTGCAGCCAAACAAAATTGTTTCGCTTGCCCAAGATCGCATTAGTTGGAGAAAGCTTGTAGTCGCCTGCTCCGCAGCCGACTGATGAGGATGATGAAAGAACAGACTTTTAAAGGAAAAAATCGGCGACAATTGGACTCGAACTCTAGACCTCGTGATCGCAAGGCATTTCTTTCTTTCTTTCTTTCTTTCTTTCTTTCTTTCTTTCTTTCTTTCTTTCTTTCTTTCTTTCTTTCTTTCTTTCTTTCTTTCTTTCTTTCTTTCTTTCTTTCTTTCTTTCTTTCTTTCTTTCTTTCTTTCTTTCTTTCTTTCTTTCTTTCTTTCTTTCTTTCTTTCTTTTTCTTTCTTTCTCATTGAACCATGGATGTGTCACCGTGGATGTGTCACAGCAAATTTGCACTTGATTGTAGCTATATACAAGATATACAGAACGTCAGGATGACGGTTGAAACTTAAATTCCTCATTTAAAACAATGTGACAGGTGGTTGACACTCTAATTAGTATTTCTCATTCATTTGGATGAGAAAATTTCAATTCTCATACTTTTGTCCAATTCTCATCGTTTTGAAAGAATTCTCATTTCAATTTTTCTACTAGTGTACGACTCTTAATAGTTTAGATCATTACGTGGACAGTGCCTGCAAAATCGAAGCAGTAAGACCTGTGAAAAAATCACAGGTCATTATACCAGGTCATTCAAAAGTTCTACCTCCACCCCACACCTCGGTTATCTTACATGCCAGGATATTGAAATTACCCATGATTATACTCTTGAATCGTGGCTACAATATAAAAGTTATTTGATGCAAATGTGATTTGTGGTTGTTAAGATGTTTTGGTTAGAGCGAATGCAAAGTCCCAAGGCATGTTAGGGAGCTCAAATAGGAACAAAATGTTTATCCTGAGTAAGCAGTAAGGATAACTACATCTTGAAAACATTTTTATGCAGATTATCCAGAGCTACAGTATGCTTGTTTCTGACGTACCAAATCCCGTATTTGCGTTAACCAACATATCTAACCAAGCAAAAATAAAAAAGAAATCACATTATGATTTTCATGAAATAATTTTTTATTTTGTAGCTTATATATAAGAGTATAATCATAGGTATTTTCGATACCAAATAGCACGTAAGATAACAGAGATGTGATGATGGAGATAAAACCTTTTCAATGACCCTCGTACATTTGTCATCCTTATCTTTCACCTGTTTTAACCTGTTAACGACACAATAGCACCAAGCCCTGTTGTGCTATTTACTGGTTAAAACAGGTGAAAGATCAGGATGACGAATGTGATTTTGCAGTGGCCTAAGAAGAATTTCCCATATACAAAGGCAAAGGGGAGTGGAGATCTGGGCAAGGCGAATTTAAAGGGAGGGCAATATTTGACAAAATGGGCACAAGATGTATAAAGTCAAAAATATGGGGACCATCATCACGGACACAGGAAGGTAGACAAGAAGGGGAAGATGTCCCACAAAGGGGTAGCTCATCAGCCCTTAGTAGTATATAAGGTGCCCGTTGGGCAGTATTCAGGAGTAATATTCAGGAGCACAGCTCATGTCGTCATAGTATAAATTGGGTATTAAGTACGAGCCATCTTGGATGATCTATTTTTAGCTCAGTGACGTCAGATGGGAATTACATAATGTATGTTACATTAATTTACATAATATTACATAATGTATGTGTATTTTTTTTTTTTATGGTAAGCGGTACTTTACGGGTAGTTCTTAAATGGACGTAAAGTAATAAGTTCCCAACACACGTGACAAAAGAAAGAATAAAAGGAAACAACGATATCAGTATTACGCATGGAGTTTTTATACAACTTAGAATCCCACTGATGCATGTTTATTTCTATATAGTACAATAGCATCATTTTATTACATAGTGTAAAACATACATTAAATACGTTACTAGTATACGATATAAGGTACAGTATACTGTATAAATCAAGAAACAAGTATGAGCACGCGATACAAGTCACAGCAAAACTATCGGGGTTTCTAGATTGATTTATCCAAAATTCAGTATTATTTAACAGTTCATTACTGCAAAGAACATTCTGTTTATTTACTGGCCATTTTCTTCGGATGATTCTTCATCATCTTCCTCCTCATCTGCTTAAAACAGCGCGTTAAATTTAGCTTCACGTTTATTTATAAGTCGATTGCATCATGCAGTTATTGTTAACTACTGTATACACACAACACAGAGGCACTCACAATAGGTAATTGATGAACTAGTTAGCGTCATTATATCAAAAAGTATAAAAGCTATGATTTTAGTACTTGCTCTATGTTTCAATTACTTATTCTTTTCAAAATATCTGAATTTTCAACCCGGTACAAGCTTTAATAACGGGGGACCATACATTTGTATGAGAAAGAAATCCTACCGTTATATCCAAACTCCCGTGTTATTCAATGCACATTTTGCTTCACCGGGCCGCCCTGGCTTGGTCGCATTTTAAGAGGGGTGTCACGAAACCGTAATAGGTACAAATTTAGTACTTTTTGTCAATCAAGTATGGTTTATTCTCTACATGTAAATCTTTAAATTATTAGCATAGTTCTTATAATATCGGGGGACCGCCTTGATGAGTAAATGATAGCAAACCATTGAAAATTACCCCATTACATGTCAATAGCGTCATTATCGATTGGATTAGTCGACCGTAGCGGACAATTCGATCGCTCATTGGATTAATATTATCACGTGGTAATAAATTTGCATTGGACAATCGATTACTATAATGGTTTAGTACTACATATCTCGGTTTACAACGGTGAATTTGCCGTGGACATAACTGCACTATGGATTGCTTTATTTATGTCCATGCCTTTCTCCATTTTCTCCTGTATGTCCCACATAATGTCTTGGTACGCCTCGTCGTCTTTCAAATGCAAATAAATTGACAGAAAGTCTTTGAACCTGGCAAAGAAGTTCCGTTAGTAGTAGTTGTTCGGGGCATTTCAGAACAGACAAGTGTTGCCAACAATAGCGGCCTTGTTCATGAATAGTCGTCAAGCCAGACTCAATCGGATTCAAGAGAGTGTTGAGACAAACCATTCACTGAGCACAGTGCATTACTGATAATCGCACGAGACCGTGCAGTTATTAGGTCGAGAGACGTAGTCTGGAGAGCTAAATGCTATAACTCTACGGCCAAGTGCGATTATCTTGACAAATGTGCTTTTGCGAAGTAATCATCCATCAAATGTTTTAAAAACGTTATAAACGTGATATAATTATTGCGCTTTGGTATTGGTTAAAACGTTTTAATAACATTTAAATGTCAGTTTTGTATGAAAAACCCCACTGTATCAACATTTTAAACTGTTGTTACAATGTTGTGGCAAAATAGTTTTGGCAAACATTTTGCAAGTTATTTTTGTCGACACTTAAATACAATATGTAACAATGTTTTGGAGCAAGTTTTCAAAATATGTTTGAATTTTATTAAAACGTTTTCTGCCTTTATAACACGACTTTTAATGTTTTCTGCAAAACGTTTTGTGTTTGCTGGCAACTCCCCGTCGGAAACAATGTGTAATTGTAATTATATTGTTTCCGACGGGGCGTTGCCAGGGTGTTAAAACACTTGGAGAGATATAATTAATAGGTACTGAGTTCGCTGTTGAAAAAAGCAAACACACAAACAAACGAACTATTTTGTACCGATGACCTAGCTAACTTGTGATACATAAATTCATATATGGTATAAGCAAAACTCAAGGTCATTGTTTGCGGTGTTTTCGATCCGATGATTTCTGACCAGAGTATGAAAAGCGGTGGTGAAAACCAAAACCACTTTGCATATAATTCGTCTCTTTTCATGAAAATCAATGAACTTCACGATTATTTCGAAGCTTATTCTAAACTGATTTTCTCTGTGTTTGTTATTTCTTCTTGAACGGAGTTTTAACACGGGGTATCCCGCTCTATAATTTGTCTGTCACTGGTTTTATATCTATGTATGTCCGTGGCTTGATTTTTCTTCAAATCCCTACATTGTGTAAAGGGATTATTAATGGATGAACTTTTGATAGGCACAAAATACATTATCACCTCGTAGCACACTCTTCAAGAATGAAATCCTGGTATTTTCCACTATTTATAGCAGAGCAGTGAAATCATATGTTTGAAATAATGGAAGATGAGACGACTTGTGTTGTCATGGCTGTAACTTGTAAGGTATCGAATCATAGCAAATGGTGATTGAAATATATCCAAACAAAGAAAATAAAAAACCGTTTTTTATTTCTTAACTACTTATGTTTAAGGGATCGGATAGCAACGTCTGAACATTATTTTTTGTGGGACATTAGAGCACATCAGACTTATCAAATAGGAGGAATGTCCTTCTAATATTTTTTGACATTCGCGATATAATACAAATTTTTATAGCAAATTATTAAACATTGATATTTTTGACATTTAACAATCCTCGAAGTAAATTTTATCATGACTGTAGTTATAGTATGTAGCTGGGAGGAAACCCATCGTTTGAAAATTTAGACCTTTTGTACTGAAGATGTACATTGTTTCCCAATTCCTTTTAAATCGGAATGATTACAAACCTTTTCGTAAGCTGTGAGGCTCTAAAATTGTCTGAGCGCGAATATTTTATAAAACAAAGCTCGGTTAACATGGTCAAAGTCAATCAGTAACCAAGCGAATTGAACGAGAAGTGGCGTGCGCCAGTCGCCCAAAACATGCATATAATTTTGAATAATAAATCAAAACCTGTAAAGCCACAAAAATATTAATGTTATGTTTGCATTTGTCGGATAAAAATTTCCTATAAGATACATGTTTGGGTAAATTCAGCGAAGCTTGACCCCGAAAAAACCGAAGGCTTTCAGGTAAAATGTACCTGTCAAAGTCAAAGTCGTTTACGCCCTGTTCCGAGCGAACTTTATAGGTTACCCTCGACTTGCTTGATGCCCATTAGAATGGGTAAATTGTTTGTTTTACTTGGATTTAAACATAATTAGCCTATAATTAACTGTTATATCTGTTCAAATCTTGCAATATTATGTTTAAGGGTTCCATTGGCACTGCATTTATCCTGTGGCTTTTGTAAAACATTATAATTTTGTGTGACCCTGGTCATACTGGACTTAAAACTTATGGAATGCGTAAAATATGCATATTAATATGGTCAACCGAAAAAACTGACAAACACAAATAAAGGTAGCACCCCCGGTATATCTCACCCTAAATTAGGCAAGTGAATTGTGTCATACCAATCACCATACCAATTCATAATAACTGACCTGCGAACAATGCATTTACACCCAGAAAAGATATAAAAACAACAATTTGACGTTGTAGTTGACCAAGAATAGTGATACTGGTTAGAAAATGGCTGCATTGCTGAAGTGTTTCTTTTTAGTTGCTCTTCTAGGAGCAACATATAACTATGTCGAGTGTAATGATACGTGCAAAGAGACGTGGAAAGATGTCACTAATGCAATAAAAGAAGGATCCAAGGAGAGTTTTGTTAATCATGTTGGTCCTTTGGCGCAGATGGCAAAAACTGCTTATACTGGTGAGTGCATACGCAAGATAGTTGACTTTCCAACAAGTTAAAATAAGCGCATTATAATAGGTAAACAATCAACATTTTAAAACGTATATGTACACTGCTAAGAGCGACACGTAATAAACACTTTAATGCCAAAGGTTTGTACAGTGAAGGTAAAAAAAAAGCGCAGTGATTTATAGTGCGCTACTCACAGGCTCAACGCCTAGACGCTGATCCACAAGCCTCAGCACACTTTACAGGTATGTGTGTGTTAATTAAATACACGTAATATATGTGAAGATGTTTATATTTTAAAACACAAGATAGAAGCACACTTTTATCCTGTGTTAAATAAACAAACATCTTCATATTTTACATATTTTAGTGTTGATAAATTAACACCCCTATAACTTCACTGTACAAACTTTGGCCAATAAAGTGTTTAAGTGCTGAAGTGTTGCTCTGCCGTTTTTGCGGTGTATAATTTATAACGTATTGTTTGTTGGAGAAATCACACTACATTGAAACAAATTAAATATTCTAATTTGCCTGAGCTGATGCAAAACAAAACAACAACAAAAAACAACAACAACAAACAAACAGAAGGATGGATTTTAAGAACAGGAAGCTATGAACATACTCTATTGTGAGTATTACGTATGTAGTGTCGAATAACTTTAAAAAAATATAAACCGTTTACTATTTGCACAGACGAGATGTAATAATATTATTCATTTTGATTTCTTTTGTTCTATTTACTATAGCAAATACAGGCGAGGAAATTCCTGGGTGGCAACTTGTCCAGGAGTTTAAAATGATCAATGGACTTTATGCGCTGGCATACAAGGTACAGATATACGTCCGTTCATAAGATTGATTTTCTAGGCCCATATCACTGGGGAAATGAAAGGACGAAATAAAAACCAACAAATTTGCTGTAAATCACCACAGAAGTGTCTAGTATTCCGTTAAAAAATGTCAGTATGATAACAGTCAATAGAGACCTTGCGAAATGAAGTTACTTTAACTTTAACTTTAACTTTAACGTCTAGAGGATTATAGAGGATTATGTATTCAAAACGACCTTGGGTTTGAATACATAATCCTCTATAATCCTCTAGACGTTAAAGTTAAAGTTAAAGTTAAAGTAACTTCATTTCGCAAGGTCTCTAATGTCTGTGCTGACGAAACTAAGTTGGACGTGGACAACTATAGGAATACCGTAGAAAATTCTAAAAAACAAGAGTAAATTATAATAAAATCTGTTAGATCGGGTACGATTGTGCTTTTAAAATTGGTGTAATTTCAAATTTTATAGACATATTATACAATAATTATGAGATCGCAATAAAATCGACAAATTGCTGTGAATCACTATAGAAGATTTTGTTGAATTGCAATATCTAGTGAAATTGTGCTTAAAAGGCTGGATCAAAGAAGATTATACTTAATTATTTGTATATTGTAGAAAATCGAGCACAATTCTACTAAATCACAGAAAATGTGCATTATGAATGAAAAAAAGTAGTTATGAATTACCAATTATTTATTTATTTATTTATTTATTTATTTATTTATTTATTTATTTATTTATTTATTTATTTATTTATTTATTTATTTATTTATTTATTTATTTATTTATTTATTTATTTATTTATTTATTTATTTATTTATTTATTTATTCTCCTACATAATTTAGAGTGAAACTGACTCAAATAAATTGGTTCTTGCTTTCCGTGGAATTCGCTTTGGAGACAACGACTCAGGTGGAACAGAGGATGATTTATGTGCCCGATTCTATCTGATGGATGCTGGATTAGAGTGCAGTGACGACAAGAGAGGATTGCCTGAAAGCTGTAAACGGATACCGGGATGGGTCCTTGATTATTTGAACCAGGCTAGAATATTTATTGCACAGGTAAGAGACACAAAAAAAGATGACCGATGGGCGACAGAGGCTAACAGATAAATGACTTCATATTTGATCTATCCGTGTTAACATGGTTAATGTGCGTTCGTTTAATAATTTTGTTTGTCAAAACAATTGTTTTTGTATATGTGCAATGCTTTCACGGGTACATGGTGTCAGTCCGTGAGTCCGAATCGTCTCAGACAACAGAACAATTTGAAGCTATAAGACAGCTATAAGCGGTCAAGACAGTTCCTCTAAAATATAAGAGATTTCTCTTCCGGGATTTGAAAAGGGATTTCCCTTACACAAAAGGGATTGGTTTGGACGCTTCGCCTAAAACAAAATTAAAATTGGACTAAAATCGTAAATTATTTAAAAGGTGTTATCAGTGCCGAAACCAAAATACCCTAAAATTAATCAAAATTCAGATTTGTGCCTTTTTTGAGCAAAATAATATACTATGCGTATACCATGCTAATGTAGCAAACTGATGGAAACAATGAAATTAATCTGATAAGTAAAACTCTGACATCAAAAGGACAAGGTGGGATAAAGTACGTCCTTACTTTTATTGGGCTATTCTAGAAATTAAAGGCACAAAGAAGATATGGGATTCCCAAAAGTTTTCACCATTATTTGCTCTGGGAATCCCCCCACCCCCCCAAAAAAATGGTCTTTATTTTCACAACCCTAAAGAAGACATGGGAATTCCCAAGAAAAAGACACCTTTTTATTTTAGCCTTGGGAATTCCCAAAAATTTTGGCCAAAATTTGCCTGTCTTCTTTAGGGACAGTGGGAATATCATTTTATTGTCAAAATGGGAATGCACATTTTGGTTGGATAAAAGTTTGGTCTGGGAATTCCCAAAAAATTATGGTACAAGGGAGGGGGGTGCCATTAATTTCTGGAATAGCCCATTATCCCGTGAGTGAGGCTGCAAATACGGAAACCATTGGTGTAGCCTACATACGACACCCGGGATACAGTAATACAGAGCAATTTTTTTTTATATTAAAACATGAGGATTGTTGGTGCAATTACATAAACTAGTTTTACGACAATTTCTGATAACCCCTTGACTTTCGGAAGTAAGGGCACAGCACACTTTAAAGGCCTATTCAGTAAATTGTTCATCTGGAGGATTGTAAAAATCACCAAATTTGGCTAGAATCATCAGATTTTGGCACCTTTGTAAGCGTGCTATAGCCTCCAAATGGTTAAGCCAAAAGCCGAAAGACAAAATTAGACATTTTACACGAATCTGTAATTTCTCTACTTACCGGTAAGTAGAGAAATTAGCTACATGTAATTTCATTTCGAAAATACAATTTTAAAGACTTACCTTAATTTTATTATCTAGATTATAAACAATTTTATTTTTTTACACTTTCGATGGGATCACTGAATAAGTCCTCTCCCTTTTTTTTTTTTTTTATTTGACCTTTCCTTATTCTTGTCCTTTTTGTTCATATTTTAATAGTTTGTCCTTTTTATTCATATTTTAATAGTTTGTCCTTCAAGTTCACGTGTGTTAATTCAAGCTTGAATGACTATGCCGTTAACCGGCCACGTCGACTATATTGCAATTGTTCATCATACTGGCCTCCATGAGTCATAATTCCACAGGTTACTACTGCCAGCTAAGGGGCTGTGCAATAATTATGAGCCCGGGGGGAGTAAAATTTCATAACGGTCCACCAAAAATCGCTTGCTCCCCTCGGCCTGCAAAAATATTCCCTTTTTCCCCACTCGGACAGCCAAATAACCCTCCTTGCACATCCCAATTTGCAAACCTACAATCAAGGACAAAAAGGTTGGCACACGTTGCCTGTCTTTTAGTATACGTATCTCTGCCCCCGCTCCCCCAATTCAATGTAGGACTAAGCCATGTTGTCAACAGGACCGTGAGACCTCCAACATTGAAATATGGGGAGTGGAGAAGGGTGAGATATAGGGGGTAGTCTGTACTTCACATAAACTGCATGTATGTTTCAGTCGCCTCTCCAATTTTGTTAGGGCACGCATTTCAATAATTATTGTTTAGTGTAAGTGTGCCAACTATTTTTTTCCTGGATTGTATATATGTAGCTATATGTTGCGAGCGCAGCGAGCAGGAAAATTTGCATATTAAAGCGTTTCCATAATGTTTTCCTAAGCCTTTTAGAGTGTTTTATTTAAAAGCGCCCCATAAATGTGTGCCAAAAATCACTTGCCCCCCCCCAGGGCTCATAATAATTGCACATCCTAAAAGCCAGTAAGAAATAAGCAGATATCGTTTGCTCTTTTTTAGTGTTTTTTAAACAATCTGCATTTTTTTGACAATGACGTAAATGTCTCAGGGTTCTCAAGGATCTTCTGGGTACTCATACTAGATCCGGTTTTCTTAGGTAACTCATACCTACGGAAGCTGTGAAGGGACATGACGAGTTGGCGACTTGACGAGATGACGACATAAATGATGACATAAGTCAAGTCGTCAAATCGTCATGTCCCTTCAGAGCTTCTGTACATACCATGCGTACTGGGACTAGTTTTATACCCCTAGCGTGACCAAAGTATGAAACATATACCATGTACACTGAACCCCTAGTGGGACCAGATTTCTTAAAAAACATACCCTAAATGAGTTTAGTTTTCACTGGGAATTTCAGTGACAGCCCCCCCCCCCCCCATAAAACCAAGTTAACCATTTATTGCACTAGTATTTCACATTTTGTTTATCAAATATTCAAAGAACAAGATACGTGGGCATGAAATCAGAAAATATAACACCCCTTTGGAGACTGGAAGAGGTGGATTAAACATCCCTAGCGGGACTAAAAGAGACTAGAGTGAATTTGTTACCCCTTGTGGGAGTCTCGAAAGTTAGTCTCCCCATTTCGGTCCCAGTCATGGTTGCACTAATCACTCATCCCTAATGTTATATTTGTTTTATTTCATTTAGCTGCGGGCCACTTATCCAGATGAATGTTTCCTTTACACTGGCCACTCTCTTGGAGCTACTTTGTCTTCGATATTGAGCGCCACCAGCAGGGGTTTCGAGTCACATGCGGTTTCTTTTGCTCCTTCTCCTTCAAATGTCCCTCAAATCGTAACAAATCTCGGTAAGAATACAATTTTGTGCCTTTTCTTTAAAACTACATACAAAATTAAAGCCATTGGCGCCTACATCTTACATGTATTATTACCGATAAATTAGTTTATGCTTATTAATGGAGCTTGTAAATGTTTGCCAATGATATTGGAAGCAATAAAGTTTTACTGCTCAGAAAATCACAGGAGTGAGAGTAACGCATGGCAGTATTAAGCTATTATTGTGCCCTATTTATATTAGGCCTCCATTTTTATAAATCGCTGAACCAGCCCCAACAACATAAAAATGTTTGCAATCCGTATGTCGAAGTTCACTTTTGTACAACAATAGGTCAACTTGTACTTTAAGTGAGTAAATTCAAGATGGCCGCTATTAACTCTATTTTCTTTTAATATGTTTAAGGCAGTGACGTTAAGGGCCCAAATTCACGTACAAAACCACGTTAGGACAAATGCTTGACACCATCGAATATATATACTGAAACATAATTAAGTTAAAGCACTTCGTGGTGTAGTGGAGCGGGAACCGCGAAAGACGCTACCAACGGCCGAAAAATATGAATATCCAATTAGATAGCCCCAAAGGACTATAAAGAACCACAAGACCGAAAGAGGATAGGGCTTGAAGAATAAGGGAAATTAAAAGGGATAAACATTAATATTAAATGAAGAATATATATTATGTGATGTCAAATGTATGGGTGACGGGCTGTCTATAAAATAATATATTAAGGTTACGCAAGGTTTTGTTTTGTGAAAAATAAAGGCTTGCGGCCTTGATGTTTTTAAAGCCCTGATGAGCTGGGGCCCAGTATCAACAAAACATCAAGGCTGCAAGCCCGGCAGGGCTGAGGCCCGAAATTCCCATGGTGACAACTTGTTACTAACGGAGTTCTAATAAGAAGCCCCCAGCAAGAAATCAAGAATGACGGGCTGTATCTAAGGGGATCAAAACCTTGAGTAAACTTATCGTAAGAAAAAACGTTATGGGTTGTGTGTAAAAGATGATGTTAGGAGGGTTATTTTTAGACCTAGCCCTACCCCTCTAAAGGTCAACTCCAAAATTCCATTCCAAAACAACATACGTTAAGTGCCACTTAATGTTAAAAAAGCCCAAAATGTCGTTTTGAATGTGAATTTCGGCCCTTAACGTCACTCTGAATCTAATTATGATGATCTTTTCAGTTTATTTGCCAAATCTTGTATGTAAATGTCATTACAGACTCGACAGTCGTTAATAAGACCGTTTCACAGAATCAGTAGTCTCCACGGCAGCCAGTTTGGTTCCGCACCCTCCACACAAACAGTCTGCCAATGATAACGAACGAGTTATTTTTGATTGGCTAGCACTTTTTCCATGACGTCATCCAACACGTACTGTCGTGTTTCTGATTATTCAGCCAGGAGTTCAACCCACTGGCAATCAAGTTCCCGGATGCATCGCTCCTGATCAGGTTCTCATAGACTTTGCATTATCGCCCTCTTAGCCAACCAGAAACGGCGTATAAGTGGTCATTGGCAGACTGTTTGTGTGGAGGGAGCGCAACCAAACTGGCTGCGGAGGAGACTACAGAATCAGATGATAAACGTTTTGAAGAAGCTAATATTGCATAATCATGGTCATACTCATAAAACAGTTAATATTAATATATATTTTTATTGTTTATCTTTGTTCATCAGGTATTGATGCTGATTACTCCCGGGTGATCACCTTATTCGACGAATATGATGGCAACGTGGATTTAGATAAATGCAAGGTAGTTAATTTAAAAAAAAAACCATCTTTTTAATTCTTGCATCGGATCCCTTTATGAAAATATTATCGAGGGATTAGAGCCGTTGAAATGATATAGACTAATATTCGACATTTTGACCGCCATTTTGAATTTGTGGACATAGGGCAGCCATTTTGGATTTTTATAAGCAATATAAATGACTGTTTCATGTCCGCAAATACCTACACCCAAATTACGAGCATCCGGTCGAGAGCGGCGTTCAAATAAGTTAGAATAATTTTCGGTATTTTGGCGGCCATTTTGAATTTTTTTTGTATAAGGCAGCAATTTTGGAGTTTGATTAACTATGTAAATAACTTTTTCATGTCCACAGACATATTCATAGACACTCAAATCATCACCATCGGCCTGATAAAGCCGTTCAAATAAGTTTGGCTAAAATTCACCATTTTGGCCGCCATTTTGAATTTTGGAACATAATGAAGCCATTTTGGATTTCGCACATTTTTAATTAAAGTGGACTACGGGAGCGTGTTCTACGCAAAATTTCAGTCTAGAAACCGTATCAAACATAAAGTGAACACTATTTCCCATCCGCGCGTGAATGAGAGCCCGACTAAATATTCAGGACACCGCAATAATCAATGTGGGAGTGGGTGGGTGCTTGTGGCCTGGGCGTGTGGTAGGTATGCATCTTGGTTTGTGGGCGTAAGGATGAAGGTAGGGGGTGTGTGTGTGGGGTGTGCATGTCATCATTGTTGTGTGTATGTATTACAGAGAGCGATGTTTATGTGCAAGATAGTGATTGATTTTGGATTCCATCCCTGGATTCCATCGTACCAGGAAATATTATCGGTATTTTTTATATCCACATTTCTTAATCTTTCAATACCAGTATGGTATCCGATGCAGGTTCGAAGGTCCAGAACCAGAAGCTTGTGCCACCTGTACCGCAGACAAGCCTTTCCCAGATATTTCTGAGGTGTTAGCAGACATGCAATCTCCATGTGAATTGTGCCTTCATCATACTCATTTCTTCAGCCATATTTTGAAGACCATCAATGACGAAGGCACGCAGCGACCACAATGCTATGAACAAGACTGTGTAGCAATTCCCTTCGCCAAGGAAGATCAAAAAGAGGATACTGTTGAACGACGCTTGCTTGACTTACTTAGTGAAAGGTTTACGGGACCGGATGACGACGGGGCAAAGGGTCGCTAGACCAGCCGGATTTGGGGATGGGGGGGAGGTGTTCAGCATATATGTGTGCAAGATAGTGATTGATTCTCTGGATTCCATCGTACCAGGAAATATTATTAAAAAATTTTATATCCACATTTCTCAATCTTTCAATACCAGTATGGTATCCGATGCACGTTCGAAGGTCCAGAACCAGAAGCTTGTGGCAACTGTACTGCAGACAAGCCTTTCCCAGATATTTTTGAAGACCATCAATGAAGAAGGCACGCAGCGACCACAGTGCTATAAGCAAGACTGGGTACAAATTCCCTTCGCCAAGGAAGATCAAAAAGAGGACACTGTTGAACGACGCTTGCTTGACTTACTTAGTGAAAGGTTTACGGGACCGGATGACGACGGGGCAAAGGGTCGCTAGACCAGTCGGATGGGAGGGGGTGTTCAGCATAAATGTGTGCAAGATAGTGATTGATTTTGGATTCCATCCCTGGATTCCATAGTACCAGGAAATATTATTAATATTTTTTATATCCTTATTTCTCAATATTTCAATACCAGTATGGTATCCGATGCAGGTTCGAAGGTCCAGAACCAGAAGCCTGTGCCACCTGTACCGCAGACAAGCCTTTCCCAGATATTTCTGAGGTGTTAGCAGACATGCAATCTCCATGTGGATTATGTCTTCATCATACTCATTTCTTCAGCCATATTCTGAAGACCATCAATGACGAAGGCACGCAGCGACCACAGTGCTATGAGCAAGATTGGGTACAAATTCCTTTCGCCAAGGAAGATCAAGAAGAGGATACTGTCGAACGACGTTTGCTTGACTTGCTGCTTAAGGATCTGCAATTCAATTAGATGAAGTCTCATCAATCAAGACTTAAGTTCCTGCAATAGTGTTATGTTTTCATTATTATAGTAACACATTTAATTGAACTGTAATTATGGTTAATGTTATTAGTATTTTGCAGTGAAACATTCGACAACTTAGACAAATTTAAGAGATAAGCCCGGCTCGTGATAATTTTACGTACATCATTTTGGTAAATTTTAATTTTGCCCGGTTTTCATAATTTAACACGGAATAAAGTAAAATTCACTGAAAAAAAAAGAAAAAGATTTTCTGAAAAATCAACTGATTTGACCGCATGCATTATGCAACAAAAATTTGAAAAATGATGTCAAATATTTTTGTGAAACATTTCTCAAAATATTTCGAAAACACTTAAATGTTAGTATGTTTGCATGAAGTTTTCAAAAATGTTTTCTGATTGTTATCAAAACGTTTTATATCCTTTATATAACCCGTCATATACATCTTTTCTGTATAACCATGATAACATGTAAAATTGTGAGTTTACAAATTAAGAGTATTTGAAAAAGGCAATTTGAATTATATGTGTTTAGTCCATTTCCCTTCAAATTGCAAAAATATTTAAACACTAACACTAACTAAAGGATTAGAATTTCTTTAAATCCTAAATTTCTTTATATTCTTTTTTGGTTAGCTGTATGTATATAATGGTCCTTTAGTTATTAATTTAACTGTTTGTCTGCCTTCCAGGGTTAGGTTTTTGCCAGCAAAAACCTGTTTTTGCCGACAAAGTGGCAAAAACTGGCAAGAACTTGTTTAGGTCAGTTTTTGCCTGGTTTAAACCGGCAACAATGAGCAATGAAAACCCATGCATTTAATATCTTAATATGTTACTTATAATTATAAAATCTGAACTTGTTACACTCAGGAAGTTATTGTTGTTACTTAATCATTTGTTTTAGATGAAAAAAAGTGCAAAATGTTTTCACTTTTTAAATTTTGTTTTTGCCATTTTTGTTGGCAAAAACTGTTTTTGCCAAGCTGTAAAAACCGCATATTTTCCACCTGCGGCAAAAACCTGCAAACCCTGATTGTCTCGTCTGTCTTTGTCTACCATTGTTTAAAGTATCGCATTATCATCTGTAGCAAGTTCTTTTGTCTTTTTACTTATGTAATGAATTATTTTGTCTCTTTAATATTATTTTAGTATCTTTGTAATGGTGGTCAGATCCGTTCGAGCTCATAACTGTAAAAAAAATGTTTTTTGGCCTTGGTGAAATAAACTGAATCTGAAATTGAAATTAGCTATGTTTCATTGTCTTTTTTTTATGGAATCGGAAATAGTCTAGTTCCAAAGAGGATGTGCAATAATTATCAGACCTGCAAAAGGTGGGTGAAATGGAAGTGTTGGCCAGATATTTGAAAAAGTTATTGGCAAGCCAAAATGGTCGGTCAAGTAATTTGGCAATCCAATAAAAACCAGAGAATTTTAGCACACATTCTTGGGGAACCTTTTTCAAACGAAATGTTCAATAAAAAGTCTCGGCAAAATATTACATAAACGCTTAAATATGCAAATTTTCCCGCTCCCTGCGCTCACATTATATATCTAAACCATATAAGGTTAGACATATTAGGATCACAAAATTTCACATGTGCAAAGAGTGGGGGGTGTTGTTGGCAAATAATTATTTGCGGGCCGAGAGGTTGGAAGCAAGTTTTAGCAGACCGAGGGTTCAAGGGATTTTTGGAACGCCGTTTGGAAGTTTTACCCCCGCTCATAATTATTGCATAACCCCTAAAACCTGAACATTATGCAAATGAAGCAATTAAAGAAAAGAGTAACAATGTTTACACACTCAGCTACTATTTGTTTAGTTACAAGTAAGGTCTGCCAAAAAGTCAAATTTCCGAAAATAGGTGTTACGAAACTATCGAGCATTTCGCTCTACGATGCCAGATGCCAGATCAGTAATGTGTCTCGTATTTGGTTGAGAGTAACGCCATATTGGATTTCGCAGTGCAGATTCGAATCATTGTGTTTACACCAACGTATAGACAGATCACCCTTCTACCATCATAATGTCTACGCGTGTGCATCAAGCCCTACGGGATTGGGCTAGTTTCAAAGTAACCAACTAGTCACTAAAAACACTATCGACAAGTTTAGTAAAGGCCATCAAAAATTGCATGTGAACTACCGGTAGATTGACCTACATGTAATAGTTTTATGACATCACTAGTTCCTAAGGAGTGTAAACCACCAGTCAATGCTAAAAAACACAATAACTTTCAATAGAGGTTATCCCAGGGATAATTGAATAGTCGGGATAGGCGACTGAAATCACGTTACGAAACCGGAAGATGTAGCCTAGGTCTAGACAATAGGCGGCCATTAGCGGCCATTTTGTTTCCTACATGACGTTATTCACGTGTCGTTATACTTTAGTACATAAATATATAAGTTAACAGGATTACAATTTTTAAACATAGTATTCTCCTCCGCCGTCAGTGCGATTCCAGTCACTCCACGTATCGTGTTACGAAGGTGGAGGAGACTACTATTGACGAACACGCGTGCTTTAAAAATGGTGTAGCCTAGGTCGAACAATAGCGTGACCCGGGTTCCCGACATCATAGTGCCCCTATGAACTCTCACCCTCCTGGTTATCCACTTTAATCATGTGTGACTTCTAACAAAAGGCGCTAGCTCCCGTAGTATAGACGAATCTCATTTCACGCATTCCTACACCTCACTGGCAGCCATAACTGGGTCCCCGTCGGCTACAATGCACCCAAAATGTGAAATGATTCGGCCTTGGAGGAAATTTTAAACTGCATTCCATCACCCGTTTTACACCTGCGGCGAAAACACAGTTAGACAAAAGAATGATGAAAGTTTACAACACAGAGGCGGCCATAAAATGGGAAACACAAATTAATCAAACTTGTTTAACAGTTTCGAAATACATTGGTATGTTGTACAGAATCAGGGAATGGCTATCTGCTAACCACATGAATACAATTTATAAAGCTCTTATTCTTCCAAGATTGACTAACTGTGATACTCTATGGGGAAATTGCAATAACACACTTCTGAATAGGATTGAGCGTCTCCAGAACAGGGCTGGGAGGGCCATTCTTAAAGTTCCAGTCAGGGAAAAACTTTAATGGAAGCCTCTTAGCAACCTTAGACAAGATCATCTGTGTCTTTTAACTTATAAATGTGTTGCTGGTTTTGTTTCAAAGTATATGCAAACAATTTTTACTTCAGTGAAAACCAGTCATCGTCACAATCAACGTACTGAATGGTCTATTGTTCTATTGTGTCCGATTTGAGCGCTGACATATTGGAAAATGTTGCCAATCAATATTCATGAGAGTGTACATTCAACGTCCAATTTTCGAAATTGGGTGACTTGTGCTTGGCAGGTGTAAAATACATCTGACTGGGCGTTTTAAATACGTAACGCATAAAGGCATTGGCATCATCGAATGGCTGCCTATAGTGCTGTTAGTGTTAGGCCGGGTGTGTGTGTGTGTGTGTGTGTGGGCGGGGGGGGGCTGTGTTTAGTTTCTATAATAATTGTTATAAGGCCTACATTTATTTGTCATTCATTTCTTTTCCTTTCTGTGTACTTGCTAAAGTGTCACCCCCTCTTCTTATCTCCCTTCCCTTCTCCATCCCCTCTTACGTTTTGTCCCCTCTCATTCCTATCATTTCCTCACCTTTCTATTTATTTACGTCTATTTATTTATTTCTCTTTATTTCTTCCTCTTTCTCTCTTCCTCCAGTCCCCTCTCATTCTTCATATCCCCTCCTTCAACCTCATCCCCTCCCAAGACCTCTCACAGAAGAGCTGCCCCCCTTCAGTACGCCACTGATTATGACATTCTCCTGCTTAAAATAAAATAAAATAAAATCTCAATTTGTAAAACAACTTTTATATAGGCCTATACCGGTATACTTATTATATGTTACATGTATACGTAGCTCCCGGGACGTAGCTATTTAATACCATTATAGACATGGCAGCCATGATGTGTAATCATTCAGCAGGCGCATTCAATTTATTTAAATGAAGCACCTAATGTCAGTGGGGTGACAACGAACTATGCATTAGCGGCTAATGTGTGCCTTTTGTGCTTATGGCTACTCAATCACACCTTGGGTTTATGTATAACAATAGGTACTTTTCATTCCATTAAGCGCTTTCACGCGACTTGCATTTGATCACTTATTGACAGTAGCCTGCTAGGTAAAGCGTTAATACACTGTCGGGCCAGCTTACCGATTTAATGGTGGAAGCCCTTTGTCCCAAACAAAAGGTACCTTTCGATGAATAGCTTGTCAGATTTCAAATCGGCACAAGGTTTCAATGCGTTACGTAATCTATTTCCTCTCCATCTTATAATAGCTCCATGGTCACAATAGCCGTGGTAGCGCTCATTGAAGCTGGTAGACGCTCATTCTTATTCAGAGGGGCTAAGGCCTGGAATTCACTTGATCCTAAACTGAAATCACCTCTCCCAGTTAGCACAGCAACTTTCACAACAATATACAACTCTCAATCTCAAACAAAAGAAACAAACAAAAACACAATAGAATTCCCTTCGACAAAACACACAGCTTCTACATGGGCTCGTTTTATCTTTTCTGTTTCGGGAGCTCTATTGTTCAGAAACGAAAACGCAAGGGATTGTGTGAATTGATCTGTTCCTTGAATTCATTGTTAAGTTTGAAGTACCAATCAGCTTATTTCAATAGAGGTAGATACCTGTTGTTAATAAACAAGGATGGATAAGACGAGATTATGGGACACCCACTGTGTGTGGAAGACCGGTGTATTTAGTGGTCTAGCGCCCCTTTCGCTTGAATGTCCTCTAATACCGATAGGCCTTTGATGTTGGTAAACTTTGGGCTTTCTTATTGTGACGTGTCATGTCAAAAGGAGACACTTTTGGGCAGGATCGTAAATGGAGAAATAGCCAAAAATCTGCCCGGGGTGATTTTTTCACAATTTGGGTTTGTTGCGAATTTGTGATGTTATTAATGTTAAAAAATATTGTCTGATAGTTTCAGACCGGAATATAACTGGCATCTTGTATTTTTGAGACATTTTTCTAGGTAATTCCTACTCTCAACATTGTCAATAATATTTTCAAAGGCCGATATCTCAATTTCCAATTTTATAATACCATAACTTACGAACTCAATATCTTCGCTTATGAATGCCCGATTTCATCGGGGAAAACGGCATTGTGGAGCAAAATATCTCTTTTATTTAAGATATGTAAAAGCCTCAAAATTGATAACCTGTGTCTCCTTTTGACATGACACGTCACAATAATCTTTTTTGTTGCTAATTTTACCCTGCTATGCAGTTGGAAAACTTTAGCAGTTTGCCTATCATCAACATGGACAAATTTAAATAAACTGAATAAACTCATCACTCCTCTACTCGCCCTCCTCTCCTCTCCTCTCCTCTCCTCTCCTCTCCTTTCCTCTCCTCTCCTCTCCTTTCCTCTCATCTCCTCCCCTCCACCCCTCCACAGACTCTCCACCCGATCATCTCCTCGTCTCATCATCCCCACTCTCTCATTTCCCCTTACTTCGCAATTTGCCATCTTTAACATGTTTAACCTGGTCAATAATGAAAAATAATATACATTTAAAATAGATTTGAGTCAGGCAATTTTGCCTGAAGCAATTATCAGATTACCAATTCCAATGAAAGAAATCCAATTAGTTTCACTTCAACGCACTTCTTTAGTGTTGCATATTACCAAATTTTAAGGTGTATTTGGGACGAAAATAATTCCCCGTTTCATCTCTACATAATCATATGACCGATTTTTGTGCGATTGCGCGAACAAGTAAGCCCCCAACACTGATTACTAGCGATTAATGTATATTAATGTATATTTCTACGCTGGGCTATTTTCACGAGCCACTCCCGCCTAGGCTGAAGTACCTATACACCCAACGCAAGTCAATTGAAGCCGTACAATTTATCGCGAATTTACGACCGTAAAATTTAGACACTTCTTTTGTCTAGATTAGCATCAACCCTCTCATCTCACGTTTTTCATGTCAGAAATTAACATAACTCCCGAAACCGAAACAGAAGTTAGCTTCGTTCAACTTTTCTGTAGTCAACAAAAGACTAGAATAAAAGGATTGTTCACACGTACCATGCTAACACTTCAAAATAACAATGAGATCCGAAACCGAAAACTGAAACCGAAACCGAAACAGAAAAGATAAAACGAGGGTAAGTCTATTGCCTTTTGCGTGCGGTACATAGGAAAATAAAAGTCATACACCATATCAAACGGTACTTCAAATGGATGTTTAATACTAATACAAAAGGACTACACCAGGCACAAAAAGAAACTCGTCAGTTATATTCATCGTTGCTGTTCAATAAGTTGATAATTTTGGATTATTCTGAAATATACATTTTGTTAATTGGACTTTTCCAGGGAACTTACCAATATCGGGAATTGCCTGTCACGCATGATCGCACACAGTGACGTGGGTCACAATGCCCCGTCATACTTCCATGCCGCTTGCTGCTACGGCAACGTATTAACCAATGACAAGCTTTGATTGTGTCCGTTTGTCTGCAATGCGCGTGCGTCACGCCGCTCAGCGACAAAAGTATGAAACAAGCATTGGTCGGACCTCATCTCTAACATGATAACTGACATAGGTCAATATCCTTCCCGACATGCTTAGGGGCCGTCCATAATTTTCGCCATTTTCACTTACGTACAAAGCGTACGTAACTTTTTACCCCCCTCCCTCCCTCGAGTTACGTACAAATAAAATGGCGAAGAATTTCCACGAGTAGGCCTACTACTAATAGCAAAATTGAGATGTTGGGTTGGGGTTGAGGTTAGAATTTAGGTTAAAGGTGCGATTAGGTTTAGGGTAAGGGTTATTGTAAGTGTTCCAGAAGGATATACTAGTAGTTGGTGTTTTTCCAGATAAGTTTACAAATGCTAAAAAAATTTCCTTTTAAAATCATATTTTCATGAAAACGAAAGCCATCAATAAATTTAAATATAGCTTAGAATACAGGCCGAATCTAAACCAAATGAATGGCTAATGCGCTCCAAAATCTGCTGATCATCCTAAACTCTCTTTTCCACAGCCCCGCGATCACGTCATATATAAAGGGAACCAGGGGGCATCCCTTTGGCAGTGTTTGGTGTATGTCCTTGCAATTAAACTATGGGTTTGATGTCTTGTGTCGCAACATGTGTTCATCTACACTAGAGCCTTTGCTGCTATTGATCCTAGCGCAGACAGAAAATACTTTTTTAAGCATTTTGGTATGAAATAAATTAAGCATAATGTAAAATACGACCACTGTGCATATTAGACTCAAAATTAAAGAGAAAATCATTTATTGCATGGCATGTTATAGAAATTGTTAAAACGAATTGAAAATTTTTAGGTCAACAGGTGAACCAATTCCAGCAATTTGAGCCAGTCACTGAAGAACAAGTAAATAAGATCATAGGTGGACTATCAAACAAATGTTGTGTTTTAGATCCAATCCCCATGTGGCTCCTCAAAGAAAATATTGAATCTATCTTGCCTGTACTTACTGATATTGTAAATGAATCTCTTGCCAGTGGAATTTTCCCAAGTGTGCTTCGTGAGGCAGTGGTGTCGCCAATTTTAAAAAAGCCATCACTGGACCCCAACAGCTTGAAAAATTATCGTCCAGTGTCTAACATTTGCTATTTCTCAAAGATCATTGAAAGAATTGTTGCTGATCAAATCAATAAACACCTGAGTGCTAACCAACTATATGAGCAGTTTCAGTCGGCATATAAGCCGCAACACAGCACAGAAACGGCATTACTTCGTGTAAAGAACGACATTTTAGCTGAAATTGATAATCACCGGGTTGTATTGTTGGTATTATTAGATCTTTCTTCAGCGTTCGACACTGTTGACTATGACATTTTATTTCACCGGCTTCAAGACACTTTTCACATTTCTGGTACCGTTTTACATTGATTCAAAATTACCTCCAAAATCGCACTTTTCGCGTGACTGTGGAAAATGATTTTTCTGCTCCTCAGCCCGTCGAGTTTGGTGTTCCTCAAGGATCCGTGTTGGGCCCGCAATTATTTAGTATGTATACATATACCTTGGGACACATCATAAGAAAGCATGGCATCAGATACCATATATATGCTGATGACACACAGATGTACGTTTCTTTTGACCCGCGTGTACCTGGTGATGACGAACGTGCTCTTTCTAGACTGTCTAAGTGTATTGACGACGTAAAATGTTGGATGACAAGCAATAAATTACAACTAAATGAACAGAAAACTGAGTTTTTCGTCACATCAACTTCCTACAAATTAAGCAATTTACCGGAGCTTAAACTCAAGATTGGAGATGCAGAAATTGCCGCTTCACCCACTGTAAAGAACCTTGGTGTTACTTTTGACACAACTATGTCCATGTCCAAGCATGTCAGTGATATGTGTCGCTCTATTAACTTCCATCTCAGGAACATGTTTAGAATACGTCGGTACATTGATTTTGACTGTTGTAACCATCTTGCCAGGTCGCTGATCACCTCTCGTTTGGACTATGCCAATGCTTTGTTGTACGGGGTCAAAAGCAGAGACCTTAAACGTCTCCAGTCGCTTCAAAACAGAGCGGCTCGTTTGGTGTTTCGTGTTCCCCGAGACCAGAATGCGGAAGTTCTATTGTCTGATCTGCACTGGCTGCCGGTGAATGACAGGATTTTGTTTAAAAACATGCTCTATGTGTACAAGTGTCTTAACCATGAAGCTCCGCCATACCTTTCTGACTGTCTGTGCAAACGCGTACCTGGAAGGGAAGGTATGAGATCTGGACATGATTCTACACGACTGTACGAGCCGCGAACCAACTTAGTTACTGCGGGTGATCGGTCATTCCAGGCTTTTGCTACAAGGGAATGGAATAAGCTGCCGATCACCCTGCGTGAATCAATTTCTGTGTCGAGTTTTAAAGGGAAATTAAAAACCCACCTTTTCCCACATTTTTAGTTTGTGTATGACACCACTGCCCACGCGCTTTTAAAATTTTGATGTGTATTTTATGTATAGGCTTTTTAATTGCCTATTTTAAATTTGTCTTAATTTTGTTTTTAATAACTATGCTGCTTATATTCTTGTGTTTTTAAAAATGTATTAATATGTATTATGCTTGTATTATGTATATGCGCTGTGATCGCTAGAAATGGCGCTTAATAAATGCCTTTGTAATAATAATAATAATAATAACTTATGAATAAAATATTGGAAAATACCATAATTTTTCACTTTCGTTTTTGTTTTATTGCTCAAACAAATCGCCATTTTTCTTACGTACACTTGCCCAGGATTTTTACCCCCTCCCTCCCTCTCACGTACAAGTAAAAATGGCGAAAATTATGGACGGCCCCTTAGTAGCCAAGCCCGTAGAAGATTATTATTCTTGTGATCCACACAATATACATTTGGCTACTTTTATTGTACGATAAATACGAATTTATTAAACATGGTAATAAATATTCTCTAGCAAATCGGTTATACGATCGAACTGGTAGGCATATTACAAATTCGGGATATTGATTTGATTTGATTTGATTTGATTTTATTCAGCATGATAAAATGGATACACATTACAAACATTATTTTACATACAGAATCCATAACACCATGCCAAGGATAGCCCTTTAAGCTTAAAAACTTATTTCCAAAGGGGTCGTTATATTACAGAAAAAAGATAATAAAAGTTAAGACTGGTAAAAAACACCAAAAATCAAAAACAAAGCATTGGAGCAAAACAACAACAAACTAGACATTCATATGATTTAAAAGGTGAGCTTTGACATCTTTTTTTAAACTTGTATTTCAGTGAAACAGATTTAATATCTTCCGGCAAGCTATTCCAGTTTTTGATAGCATTAAAATAAAAAGAACCAGAACTAAAAGACTTGATACGTGGAACTTGAAAATTAAAATCCCTTCCCCTTGTGCTGTTATGATGCACACTTGATAGTCTAGTAAAATTCTCATTCATGTAGTCAGGACAAGTATTGTAAAAAATATTAAAAACATGATTTAAACGGAGCTGCTCAGCTCTGTTATTTATATTTCAGTGGCGTATCCAGAAGGCCCTTACCCCGGGGGGCTGAGATGGTTTGCGCCGCCCCTGAGAAAAGATACAGGATGGCGCCCTAACCCCCCCCGACACACACACCCGATCATTTGGGAAGTCTGAGGGGAATGTTACCCCCTAAGAATTTGGTAAGCCATTTGGTGAACGATTTTGACACTATTAGGCCTAGGCCTATAGTGTAAAATTATAGTTAAAAAGAAAGTGAAAATGAAGCAATTCGTGGACCAAAACTGATTTTGTGTTCAAAAGAGAAGAGAAAAAGGGCACTTGTTTATCCATACGTAGGAAGATATCTCCTCAGAAGTTGGATATTTTTGGTAAATGATGGTCCAAATCGAAGCCATTTTGTGCATCGTTTTTCACTGGTGGTTTATCCATACGCAAGGGGTGTCTGAGTGATGTTCCCCCCCTCTTCATAAAATTTTGCCAAATGAAGGTCCAAATTGAAACCGTTTGGTGCATCACTTTTTACTTCTTTATCCATAAGCTGAAGGGGTGTCTGAGGGGGGATATTCCCCCTCCTCCGAAGTTGGAAAATTTTCCCAATTGAAGGTCCAAGCCATTTGGTGTATCATTTTTAAGTTGTTTATCCATATTAAGAAGGGGAGTGTCTGAGCGGGGATGTTCCCCCCATAGAGGTTGGACAATTTTGCCAAATGAAGATCTGAATCGATGTTTGGTGCATCATTTTCACTTGTTTATTCATTCACAGGGGGTTGGTTGGATGCCCTACCCCCTCAGAAGTTTGAAAATTTTGCCAAATAAAGTTTGTTAGTGCATCATTTTTACTTGTTTATCCATATGCAGAGGGGGTGTCTGAGTGGAGATGTTCCCCATGATAAGTTCAAATTGAAGGCATTTGGGATGATGCATCACACTATTATCATTGCTTTATACTACGTCCCAATGATTTAGGCCTACTAAAAAGAACATTACCGGGACAAATGCGCGCGAAGAGCGCGAAAAAATTGCAATTTCAATGCTAAAATGAACACAATTTAGGACAATTGCGCCAAAGGAAGATGTATAGGCCTTTTACAACATTTGGTTAATTTAGTCCCGGTACTTTTATCCAGCTCATGAGTTTTATGCTTATTCCAGGCACCAGAGCTGTCATATAGCACTCATATTTATGATTTACATAATAGAAAGGATGGAATTATGATTCTCATTTTTGAGATTCGTGATTGTGTTCAAGTTTGAGATGAAAAAAGAAAGGAATTTCCAAGGGGCGTCTCACAGATCTACTCACAGAATGGGTCCGTCGAGATAGCATTTTAATACTAAATGTTCCAAAATTGGCTTAACTTTGGGTCTAAAATAGACCAATAGGAAGATGCAAATCGTAAATTTTGTCACATTTCTCTCGACTGAACAGGGAGGGCTTAGATTTGTTTTTAAAATGTGTGTGTGTGTGTGTGGGGGGGGGGGAGGGTGGAAAAGTACAGTGAATCCAGAGCCTTTCAGTGAACAAATCAGGTACAAATGCTCTCGAAGCGCGAGAACATTTTACCATATATTGATGCTAAACTGGTGAAGTATGGTAGAAAAGTGGAAGAAATTCGCGCGAAGCGCGCAAAAATTGGCACTTTTTAGGTTTATATGACCAAATATAACATAGTGCACTTACGTCCACGGCGAATTCACCGTGACCTTTCCAGCCATAAACCCGCTTATTGAAGATTAAACCGATATATGCAGTATACTAAACCATTATATAGTAATCTATTGTCCAATGCAAATTTAATACCACCTGATAATATTGATCCAATGAGCGACCGAATTGTCCGCTACGGACGACTAATCCAATCGATAATGACTCTATTGACATATTGATATTTTCACTGGTTTGCAGCTGTTTGCTGTCATTTACTCATCAAGGCGGAGTACCGTTATTATAAGGACAATGCCAATTATTTAAAGATTGACATGTAGAGAATAAGCCATAATTGATTGACAGAAAGTACTAAATTTCTACCTATGACGGTTTTATGACGCCAATCTTCAAAATACGATCAAAAAATGGCTGCCCGGTGAAGTAAAATGTGCATTGGAATAACACGGCGAGTTTGGATAGATGGTAGGATTTCTTTTTAATAAAAATGTATGTTCCCCCGTATCCTGCCAAGATGCTGAATGACCTGGATTTTGCTGATGATATTGCCCTGCTGGAATCTTCCATAGAACGGGCCCAGTCACAGCTTACTAGGACTGCAACTGCAGCAGCAGATTTAGGCCTTGTAATCAGCGCACATAAGACAGAATATATGACTGCAAACTGTAACGCCCATCAGCACTTGAAGTCTATGGTAATACCATCAACCATGTCACAGACTTCAAGTACTTGGGTTCCAAGATGGGCTCTAGTGTTGGAGACCTAAAAAGAAGAAAAGCACTAGCCTGGGCAGCTTTCTGGAAACTGGAACGCCTTTGGAGAAGCCCGTCCCTGCCAATCGAAACAAAAATCAAGCTGTTTCAGACAACGTGTGTTACTGTCTTTCTGTACGGGTGCGAGTCATGGGTAATTACCAAGGACATGGAAAACAAGATCAATGCATTTGCAACATCTTGCTACAGAGTCATGTTAAACATCAAGCGTGTGGATCGGATTCCAAACGAAACCATCTACAACCTGACCAACACCACTCCACTGGTTGCCAGAGTCAAGATTCATCAACTCAAATTTCTCGGCCATATACTGCGTCTTGAAGATGGCGAGCCTGTGAAAGAATATGCGCTTTATATTCCACCACATGGGAAGAGGAAACCGGGACGGCCGCGCACACTGTACACTACGTCCAGCACCTCCTGGGAGATACTGAAGGGATGCTGCAGCCAAACAAAATTGTTTCGCTTGCCCAAGATCGCATTAGTTGGAGAAAGCTTGTAGTCGCCTGCTCCGCAGCCGACTGATGATGATGTTCCCCCGTTATTAAAGCTTGTACCGGGTTGAAGATTCAGATATTTGGAAAAGAATAAGTAATTGAAACAGAGAGAAAGTACTAAAATCATAGCTTTTATACTTTTTGATATACCGTAAACGTTCGCCTAATGGCGCTATGGAGTGCATGGAAATGAGAGAGCGCCATCCCTGTAAAAGCCGACTATTATCACTGATCATTAAGGGTACGTGTAGTTAAAGGGTTAAACCTATCGTAACATACAATTATGAACAAGATCGAACAAACTTGTTCATGATAATGTGGTAATCATTCACCTGATACGTTGTGGCCCAGTGAGCAGAGCATTAGACTATAGTGCGAGGATAAAGAGAACTTGTGGAGAAGATTGATGGTTCGAATCTCATGCAGTAATTTCTGACAGATTATGATGTCTGTCAATGTTTTTTTTTTTCTGATTTGAGGAAATTTTATTCTCTATTTTATCTTTAACATTGTTTATATAATTTTATTATTTTATCTTGTATGTGTCTTTTTTCATGCTTTGTTTTTATCGTTTCATTTTAATCAAATGTTGTAATGAACCTATTTGATTGTATAAGCATTTGTTATGTGTGTGAGACGAACTGTCGTGTCAATTCGCGCGAGTGTCTTTGCCTATGCATCAGTGGTCATAAGAGGTATATCATTTTATTCGAAAAGGGGGGGTCCCAAATATACGGGGGTCATAAAGTCTTGGAAAGAATAATAGGAGGGGGTCATAAAATGTTTTATGACCAAAATGTATGGAGTCACACGATGACCACAGAAAGTGTGTTATTTTATTCAAAAAGACTGATTTCAATACAATTTTGGGGTTTGGGATCATAAAATTTTGTTGCCGAAATAGGGGGTGCGAAATTTTATTGACGCAGACTTTTGTAAATTTGGGACCCCCTTCCGAAAAAAATGATAGCTCTCTAAGAGGATTCAAAAGATAACCTCTGCCCCAATAATCCCTAGCTATATTTGTTTGAAACTGTTCCACGGAGGATGTATCATAATAGGCTCAGTCTTCAAATGCTATAAATAAAATTTGAATGAGTGAACGAACAAAATCATACAGCAACCAACTGAATAGAGGCTGTGCATATGACGTAACATCCCGTAAATATGGCGGACTACTCAAATGCATTCAACAAAAGCATGATTGCATCTACCGCGACAGTTTGTCTCACACACATAACAAAATGCACTACGATCAAATAGGTTGATGACCCGGGTTGATGACAACATTTGATTGAATGGACTGCACTGCGCCATGATTACGGGGAAGAAACCGGTTCAAATCCTTTGTTTGGAGCCAATCGATAAACGCAAGGCCTCTATAGCTATCATTGAATACTGGCTAGGATTCCACAACACAATAAGAACATGTTATAAGGCGCTTTGGAAGGCACATAATATTAATACCCCAATGGCTTTCCATATTATGTGCACTCAACAACTATTTAGTATCGAAGCCCGGTATCGAAGTTACGTAATGTTACTATGTCAACGGGATCACGCGCTTAAGTAATGAACCACGATCGAAACAATCAGTAGCCTACAGAAAAAAGGGATACCAAAATAGCGTGATAGAAATGATCGCCATACAAATAGTGCTTGGTTCCGATACCATCACGGAGTTACGTAACTACTTCGTGGTCTGATAGTTATATGATCAATGGTCTGATCTACTTGTATTGGGTTCGATCCTTTTAATAAAAGAAAAAATAGCTGATCATTTATAATGCATAAAGTAATAAAGTAATGTAGTTACACAATTTGAAACATTGAGGCCGTTCTATTTTTCAAAGGTCATTTAATTGTTAAATATAGTGGAATATATCACGCATTGATAGGTAGCAGGTGGAGCAAATTTTGTCAGCGGTTTTTGTTGCCGTTTGTTCGCTGTGCCCATTTATGTAAAAAAATAAGAAAATTAAAATTAAATTAAAAAAAATTCACAATATTCATTCGTAAAATGGGGACAAAATACAAAAACATTTCTTGACCCTTCTTCACATAAAAGTGGGAGCAGAAATCAAGATTCGAACAAGTACCATTCACCATCCAAGGCGCACCCTCTACCGACTGAGCTAACGGGTCAGACAATAGAAGGTGTAATTTTGAACTGAAAAATATTAAAAAAATATGAAGAAATTACAATGTTATAAAAAGGTTTACCAAAATGAGTTAGGTATAACGTATGAATCGATTTACAAATTAAGTCAAATGGCACTTTGAGAAAGAATACCTGAAGAAACCCCAAAACATCTGCTGCTCTAGCAACTAACCTAGTGACCTAAAGTATTGGGTCATGTCACGATATTTTTTTCTGAGGCATTATGTCCAGGTTGCTCAATTTAACATACACGTATCCTTAATGCTGTTGAGTTTTTACAAGGATGGCGCTCTCACATTGCTAAGAATCCAAAAGCGCCATTAGGCGAACGTTTACGGTATGATACTAACTAGTTCATCCCCAATGGCTACGATACAGCGCTACCAGTAGGGTTCAATTGCCTATTGTGAGTGCCCCTGTATTGTGTGCATACATGTAGTTAACAATAACTGCATGATGAGGTTAATTTGGTCAGAAACCCACATACAGGTGTCAACATGGGAGTGATTGTATGGACCATCCGGCATCCCCTATCAATATATTGGGGATTTAACCCCCATCCCCCCTGGGATCTACGCATAGATGCCCTGTGGGGGAGGCCATTTGATATTGTGTTCCCCCATCCAAAAATGTTAAGGGGATGAACCCTGTTCCCCGGGATAGACGCCCATGGTACATGGTCTAGAAAATTCAGCTCGGAAAGGGCTCACAATCCATCAGGGGCGCTATCTAGGGCGACACGTTTCCCATTTGAACTCCATTGCAACGCTATAATGGCACGGCAATATATGTTTTTCTTACCCTCTGAAAATTGTGGCTTTGAAAAAACATGTCTTTCGTAAGCAATTCGCAAGAGGCGCGGAAACATTTTTGCCACTTGCATCATGGAAGGGGCTCACAATCCACCGATGGGTGCTGATTCCAACACAGGCGGCACGTTCCTTAGTTTTAATGCTTAAAGCAAAATAATTAGTTTTGTTGAAATTCGCGCGAAGCGGGCAAAAATATTTTTACGGCATGGAAGGAGCTCAAAATCCATCGAGGGGGTACTGTATCTGATCATGCGTTTATTCGTTTTTTTTCTGACCCTCTGAATTTTGCCGGCCGTAAAACAATCTTTCATAATGATTAGTTTTGTTGAAATTTAGATTTTCACTGCTTGGACACAGGCTCAAAATTTATGAAAGAGGCGCTGAATCCAACGCAGGGCGGCAAGTTCCCCGTTGACTACCATAGTTTCGCAATGGTCATGGCGTTGATTTTCCTCTCCTTCTCCCCTCTTCTCTCAGTACTAGTTGAAAGCCAGTGGTGTCGCTAGGGGTTGTGGCGCCCAGGGCTAAGAATACATGGCGCCCCTCCCCAATTCTTGAAACAAGTGCTCGCGGAGCGCGCGAAGATTTGCACAAATAGGACCTATCATTGATTAATTTTGGTTATAATGAAGCTGAATATCGTAAGTTGATCTCTCAAATGAACTTGTGCTCTAATACGTGCGAACTGCGCGAAAATTTTGACTTTCATCGCTAGGAGGGGCGCAGAATCGATGTTGAATTGGTAAATTCGGCGCCCCCTAAGGGTGGCGCCCAAGGCAATTGTCCCCCTCTGCCCCCGTCGTTACGCCATGTTGAAAGCCATGATATATGCGGTTTTCTCTCCTTCATCTGCTTTATTCCTGCATGGTTATAAGCCATCTTCCTTATATGTGCCGCCACATAAGCCACCTTACTTTTATGTAGTGCCGCCCACAAGCCACTCTCCTTATATGTGTCACAGTGTAGGCCCATAGTTACACAGCGTGATATACCGTTTTTCACTCCCTCTTTTCTCCTGGTTAAGAATCACGACGTGCCGCCATTTATATGTGACTGACAAGCGTTTTTCTCTTCTCCCTCCCTCTACCTTTGTCCTGGTTACAAGTCGCCCTCCTTGTATGTGCCGCCTCACATGCCGCCCTCCTTCACCTATATTTACGATAACGCCAATTGTGCGTTTTTCTCTCCATTTTACTTTTTTCCTCGTTACAAGCCGCCCGTCCTTAGTGTATGTGCCTCCCCAAAATCCCCTATACTTTTGTGTGCTGCCCCACAAGTCACCCTCCTTGTAGTGCAGGCCCATATAGTCAAAAAAGTGTGATCTACCTTTTCACCCACTCTTTTCTCCTGGTTACAAGTCACGATGTGCCGCCCTATAGATGACCTCCCTCCCTCTACTTTTGTCGTGGTTACAAACCGCCCTCCTTGTATGTGCCGCCTCACAAGCCGCCCTCCTTCACCTATATTTACGCTAACGCCTGTTGTGCTTTTCCGCCACCCCTTTCTCTTGGTTACAAGCCAACATGTGCGGCCCTATATATATAGGTGGCTGACAAACGTTTTTCTCTCCATTTTACTTTTTTCCTCGTTACAAGCCGTCCGTCCTTGTATGTGCCGCCCCAAAATCCCATATACTTCTGTTTGCTGCCCCACAGGCCCATATAGTCAAAAAAGTGTGATATACCTTTTCATCCCCTCTTTTCTCCTTGTTACAAGTCACGATGTGCCGCCCTATAGGTCACTCTGTAGGCATATCAGGCTTTTTGTATTTTTCCCCCCCCTCTTTTCACTTGGAATACAAGTTTACCACGCGTTTTCACAAGCCACCGCTCTCCTTGTACATGTTGTATGTGTCGCCCCATAAGCCGCCCTCCTTGTATAGGCCTAATAGTGCTCTCTCTCCCCCTATTATTGCCTGATCACACATCACCCTACTCAAATGTGCCGCCCTTATAGGTGCTAAGCGTGATTTTCTTTCTTCTTTCTCCTTTTTTCTTTCCTTCTCTTTTCCGTCTTTTTTCTTTTCTTTTTTTCTTTTCTTTTCTTTTCTTTTCTTTTCTTTTCTTTTTTCTTTTCTTTTCTTTTTTCTTTTCTTTTCTTTTCTTTTCTTTTCTTTTCTTTTCTTTTCTTTTCTTTTCTTTTCTTTTCTTTTCTTTTCTTTTCTTTTCTTTTCTTTTCTTTTCTTTTCTTTTCTTTTCTTTTCTTTTCTCTTCATTTTGCCTACTCAACTGCCCTCAGACACTTTCAGTTCAACATAAATTGCACATGTTTATTTAAAAATGAAAATAAGATGAATAATTGATCAATTTTCTTTTCTCTTCTTTTCCCTTCTTTTCTCTTCTCCTTTTTTTTTGCCGCCCTGTTTTTTTACCCCGGGGTCTGGCGCCCCAAAGCCCCCCCAAATACGCGCATGTATTTAAAATGCCAAGATTTTGAAAGTCAGAGTGACTAATGTGATACCGAAAATCCTTATTCAGGATGAAACGAATGATTTTGTTTTGAGCACATTGAAGTCTTTGCGCGTGATATTTGGAGATGCCTGCATACCATGAAGAGATTGAATAGTCAAAAAGGCAAAGAACAAGAGCTGAGCAGATCGTTTTGTTGTGATGCTATGATTAAAAAAATTAGCTTGCCTATAAAGAAATTTTAGGCGAGAGTTTACTTTCTTAATTATATTAAAAACAATTTGTTCACCATCAAGATATTGATTTAGTTCGAGCCCAAGATAAACTACAGACTGTTTTGCGTTGATAATTTGACCGTCACATGTGATGGAAAAATCAGGATTAAATATCTTCCTGACCAGCCAGATCTGCGCATGGTCAAAGACGATTCCTTACTAGCCACAGACCGTCCGCTGGAATTAGTTAGAACATGAACCATTCGTTATAATGAACAAAATGGCTGTTGGTCGGACCTCACATGATGCAGTCATGTCTACAGTAGAATTCATCTCGACCTTTGCAGGACTTAACCCCATTAAAAGCTATTAAACCAAGATAACACTCATTGAAACAGCTCAACTGATTAAATCGGATCTTCTCTGGTTGTGCACAAGTGACTGTTTTCATGTGCGATATCGCAATAAAGCTGGTATTCATAGCTTCAGTTGGGTAACCGATTATAAAGGAAACGAAAGGAAACAATGTTATGTGTGGCTTTGTTCACGAAACCAGACAATGGCGTGCTTTTTGTAAACCAGCATTCTTGAAAATGAGCAACATAATGATTTTTGACTTAACACGGTTTGGAAATAATTTCTTCATATTTTTGGTGTTATCTGTCGTTTACATGTCCTTCCTAAAACACAAAAGTACGACCCTCTCCAAACACCTAAATTAGCTAAAAATTTAGGACATGTTACAAAACTATATTGTCTAGAATTTTAGAAGAGTACTTTTAATATTGGCCGGTTATTTTTCACACAGCGACGTTAACTAGGCAATGTACTATTACCTATAACATTAACTAAAACACCAAAGTACGAATATTTCCAAACATCTAAATTAGCTAAAATTTAGGACCTGTTAAAAACTATATTTTCTAGAACTTTAGAAGAGTACTTTTAATATTGGCCGGTTATTTTTCACACAGCGACGTTAACTACTGTCTGTTCAATTAGCTTAGATTCTCGTATTTTCAAGATATTTGAGAAAATAAAAAAATTTGGTCAAAGTCATCAAAGAAAAGTGTTAGCACAGCCTTAGACCCAATGTGATTTTAACTTTTCAAATTCCAAAGTTCAATTTAAAACCCCATTTCTTTTCAATTTTGCCTCATTTTAGGCAGTTACTTGGGTCCACCAAAAGGGTTCGCGACCTTTTCACAAATCAAGTGGGACGGTCCATTCTCAACTTAGGGCAATGACCCTATCCAATTTAGCAAAACAATCTGTCCTGTCATTTCAATTGTAATACCGTTCCGGTTATTGGGTAGGATCTATAGGGACAATGGTTCACCGGTTTTGTTGCACGAAATTATATGCGCGATTACGTTTTATGCGTAACATTATGTTGAGCATTATTTTTTCCTAAATAATGACATTAAAATTATGAATTTCGTTCTTATTTCAACGGTTTATCGTGTAAATTGAGTTTTGTTTAACATGTTTAGGCCTAATACCATCATTCCTTTCCAAGAATATCAGCATTCGCTTGACATTTTCAGATACAGTGACTTTACAAGAATTGTTTTCTGTAACCTCATTGTTTTAAATAATATTTTCTTGTACAACAGTTATTTTGTTTCCAAATGTCCTTCACATAGTTTGTATTCAACAAACAAAACGAAATAAAAAAATAAATGTGTAGTTTTATAATAGGCCTAGGCCTACACCTTCACAGACCCATTCACACAATAAATATAAATAAATAAATAAATGAAGAAAGAAAGAAAGAAAGAAAGAAAGAAAGAAAGAAAGAAAGAAAGAAAGAAAGAAAGAAAGAAAGAAAGAAAGAAAGAAAGAAAGAAAGAAAGAAAGAAAGAAAGAAAGAAAGAAAGAAAGAAAGAAAGAAAGAAAGAAAGAAAGAAAGAAAGAAAAAGAAAGAAAGAAAATTAATTAATTAATTAATTAATTAATAAACAGTAAGGAATGTATTTATATAAGGTGGACCTATTCTGGAAACCCTTAGTTCATCTTCACATTTTTATAATAACGTAATGTTTCAACAGTGGGGTTTCAACACAAATTAGGCCTACTGACAAATATAGCTATTTAGCTGGACAATACTTCCTGATGCGGATGGTCGAATAAATACTATCTCAGCGCATCTACTAATTATTATGACTTTCGTCCCCATTGCACTAAATGGATTGATTCAAAAAGTGTATGGTACCCGATGTTCTACGGCTTTTTATAAAAATATCGCGGGAAAAGACCAAAATTGAAAAGAAATGGGGTTTCAAATTGAACTTTAGAATTTGAAAAGTATAAATCACGTTGGGTCTAAGGCTGTGCTAACACTTTTCTTTGATGACTTTGACCACAATGTTTTATTTTTTCAAATATCTTAAAAATACAAGAATCTAAGCTAATTGAACAGACAGTAGTCATATCCCCATACTGTTAACGTAGGGCTATTTGTAGAGGTCACTCGTCAATGGGAAAGAGCACTGTGTATTGTGTATAGGAAAACGGACAGTAACTGCAGTATGATCTCTTCGCATCGACCTGTGACGTCATGAACTTTATTCCCCGACATTGCCTTTATGAACTCGCATCCTCCTGACTTTTTTGGGGGGCGCCCTCTACGGAGGGGGCCCATATATAGGCATGACTTTGTGAAAAGTTTCTAATTTCACTCTTGCTAGATTTACTCCGCAATTGTTTTGCTAAAATTATGCCCAGCTCAGAAATAAAACCACAATAAAACCACAATTTGCTTGGATTTTATTTTATTATTGTTTTCTGATATGCACGGGATAAAATGTTGAGCGTATATTCTTTGTTTAAAATACAAAATTAATGGACTTATAAAAACACCTAATAAAACCAGACCTTTGACCTTTGTATGGCTTAACCAGTTTACCGCCTCTTAGAACCCGATAGACGGTGACCAACACTATGGACTACAATAACCTAATCTCAATGGCATAGTCCAAAAACCTCAAATAAACAATCATAGTGCAAAATTTGACCTAATTTGCAGAGTATGAGTTTTGTACCCAACGTTTACCGTGTGTCTTAGAACCCGATAGACGGTGACATTTGACCATACACTAGGATCCACAACATGCTCATCTATCATGGGAACAGTTCTTAAACCCTAATACATTTGTACATTCATCCTTTGAAGATTTGGGTACACAAACTCTACTCTGCAACTTGAGGTCAAATTTTGCACTATGATTATGTAATTGAGGTTATTGGAATATGCCATTGGGATGAGACTCTTGTGGTCCATAGTGATAAGATCAATTAACGAGGCCTCTTAAACTTTGTTTGCTAATTACCATAAAATCTATATAGCGGTTATTGCCAAAGTTGCAATATGGTGGCACAATTGGGCGGCAAACTGTATGCAAACAACACGGCATACTAATTATACATGTTCTACATTGTTGTATTTTAAAACACTGAAGACCAAAATTGACGTAAATGCCATCGGAACTGCATATGTCGAGGGTTGACAAACAGAAGGCCTTAACTCACTTTGGGCCATTTTGAGATTTGGGTACCAACATAATCTGTAATACCCACAGATTCTTAAAATACGCTGCAGCATGGTAGGCATCTTATCAAGATCAAGATAGTGATAGTGACATAACAATTAACATGCTTATCTTACCAAGGTCTTATCTATCTGCATGGTGTAATTGAATTGTGTATTTGTTTTAAGGATGAAACAACTGGCTCCTTTTGCATGGAAATTAGAACAAATTACTATACAAGCTGTATCAAAAAGTTTGGTACCCAGCAGTTTTGATAGTAATTGAAAAGCCTGGTTCTTCCAAATGCAATATCGGGTCCCCCTTAAAATGATAAAATGATCAGACCATAAATCTTTTGTGACTGTTTATGACATTAATCAACAAATTATGCGGATCCTAGATGTGTCGAGGATGTTACGTTTATGAACAAAACGTTACGTTTGTATTTTCAACATTGTTAATCATTGCTACGTGTATGTTAACAAATGAAAGTTCTGTAATTTTTTAAATATTCAATATCCAAAGCAATATCATCACTACAATATGCCCCCAAAACATAACTCCCCCACCCCACATAATCGCAAATTGACACGACAGCTTCATTCCAATTCAATTTATTTCATCCAGAACGGTCCTGTGATACACCTTCCCCAATCAAACACATTTCTCTTGCATTTGATCATCTTCTACTCTTCCCTAGAAAAAATCATTATAATACCAAATCTAAAGACCATGCCATGGAATCACGTCCAAGCTCACATTGGGCGCCCCATTCCTTTTTTAAAAGAATTTTTTCTCATTTGACACCCTGTTTGTGAACATTGAGCAAGAATTGACCAAGATATGCGCCTCCAAACTCTCAAACCCCAAAATGAAAAGTTGCAATTTTAACGATTCAATTGTGCCTGTTACATTGCGTGCTTTATTGATTGGCCCGTGATGCTATACACCGATGCGTTCCCATTGAAAATCGTTGAAAATGAAACTTTTGATTTTGGGGTCTGAGGCTTTGGAGGCGCATATATTGGTCAATTCTTGTTCGTTTTTCACGAACAGGGTGTCAAATGAGAAAGCAAAGTCCAAATAACAAAATGTATAATTCAGAATAATCCAAAATTATCAAGTTATTGAACAGCAAGGATGAATATAATTGATGAGTTTCTTTTTGTGCCTGGTGTATGTATGAATATGATGCGACGGGATTATCTGCGGAATTATCTCTATTATATATTACCCTCCTCGTCCTTGCATCTTCTCTAGGCGTTAGGCGGCTTTTATTCGCACAATTTGGCGGTCAAAACACCAGTTTGGTGCAGCAGGGACCCAGTAATGGCCGACCAAATCCTGACCATGTTTTGGCTCGAGTGGTTCGTCTGTAGAGTTATGTAATAAACCAATCGGAACGGTATAACAATTGAAATGGCAGCCATGCTGGAGGACAGTTCTACGATAACTTAAGGATACGACCTCTTTCGAGGTTTTGAGCAACAAAATGGGATGAATATACCACATAAAGTATCAAATTTGCCCCATGAAATGAAAGTTATACCTCATCTTAAAGGGAAAGGCTTACATATTATTATTTTCCCATTGTTATTTTTATAGCCTTAATCAGATTTTCACTGGAAGTCTATGACTTGGGTCCCCACTTTCACCACTAGCTATTTTATTTTTGGAGCGTTGATATCATACCATACTTCATACCGATTTCGCTACCAAATTGTAGGCATACTAATATGTCAAACATTCCACAATTCTTGCTATCAAACTTTGGTATATGAACCTCCGAAATATAATTTACAAGTTCTAGAAAACGAAAATTTTCAGTGCTCCACACTTGGCTGTAAGGTTATTCATTAAAGTTCTTCTATTTTCAATGATGACCCATATTTTTTTATTTTAAACTAGCTGCAATATATCACTAAATTCTACATAAGCCATAGGTACAAAGTGTGTATGTCTAAACTACAGCAGTGATGAAAAATAGTAACATTTCTTGCCACCATTCTGCCAAATCACCCACTTTTTCAAAAGCTTCCTTTTCAATTATTTTTGTGATTCAGGTACCTGTTTTACCATTATGTGTCAAATCAGTTCTACGTTTAAATATTATAATCAACAAAATAGTTCTTCAATAACGATATCAGCTTAGCTGATTTATCAAATGAAAACTACTAGCTACTTCATCAATGCCGATATCAGCAGTAGATAGCTTACTTGTAATTAACCATCATGATTCTTTGATACCGATATATTAATATTTGGCGATACAAACGAGAGCTTCAAAACACATTCTTTTTTCCCCATTTTGTTACTTATTTGCATGTGTGAGCGAACGAGTGAGTAAGTGAAATGTGAGGGAGCCGGGGACATAGTCCTAGAGGGTCATTATTCCGAATAGGGTTAAAGTTAGGGTTTAGGGCAATTTAGGTTAGGGCAGAGATATCTATTAGGGCTGTTAAGGTTAGCGTTGTGGTTACAGTTTTCATTAGGATTAGTGTTAGTGATATAGGGATAGGCTAGGGTTAGGGTCAGAGTCAAAATTAGAGGCAGAGTTATGTTTTGGTATTAGGACTTAGGTTATAGTTTTGTGTTATGGTGAAGTGTATAGGGTAAGGAATGGGAAAAGGATTATCGTTTTCAGACTGACGAACCTTTCAGACTATCGACCTGTGACGGGCGGGGGGTGGGTGATGGATAAGTAAACAACAAATAAATAAACAACTTATAATTTACGTGTACATTGCATTTACGAAATCTTTCATTAAATAAATAAATAAATAAATAAATAAATAAATAGATAAATAAATAAATAAATAAATAAATAAATAAATAAATAAATAAATAAATAAATAAATAAATAAATAAATAAATAAATAAATAAAAGTTATCACAAACTGCTGTTAAAGAGTGCTTCGAAAAAGAGCAGTAGTATTACACGTACAGGGTGATTAAAAATGAACTGTACCCAACAGTGGTAAGCTGTGTTTGTAAGCTGTAATAGGATAGTATGTTTCCTATTATTGGTGAAAAAATCATGTCTTTACCTTAAATGGTTTTGAAGAAAAGTACATGTTTATAAAACACACCAAAAACGATGTTGCACACGGATGAGTATTTTATTCAAACTATCTGTTCTACAGCATTTTGCCTACTCAACTGCCCTCAGACACTTTCAGTTCAACTAGTTGCACATGTTTATTTAAAAATGAAAATAAGATGAATTGATAAATAAATACAATTAAAATTAAATACTTGTACCGACATTTAAATAATTTTAAATTGCAAGCTCTAATAGGGTAGTAGGCTATGTTTCCTATTATTGGTGAAAAAAACAGGTCTCAATAACAACCGAATGGATTGCACCAGCACCATTTCTATTTGAATTCAAATTTCCCATTACAATTTCAAGTCAACGGGTCTTTTGTTCTATATGTATTATTTAACATGTAATCTTTGCAAACCTGACATTGTAATTGAATATCAATTTAATTTCACTTCATCATCAATATTATTGATTTAATAATGCGAAATAACATTTGTCTTGGTTTTGCTGTACATGTACGTAGTCATGGTAGTTGCATTTTGTTACTGCGATAGAGAACACGGTTAAAATTAGTGCCGTGTGTTGGTCTAAAAATGGGATGATAAATTGAAAATGCGATATCTTCTGACTAAAACCACTTATTATCAAAATCCAAAAATTTTCTACAATAGAACACTTATAACTGCTTTCTATGATAGTTTTTTGATATGTACAATCTCCGCAAATATATATAAAAAATTGGTTGAAGTTGGGTACAGTTTATTTTAAATCACCCTGTATGTCAATGTCAATACAGCATGTATTGGACTCGCAACACTGTGTTTCACGTTGCTAAAAGATCATCAGGCGAATGACTACGGAAGTTTTTTTCTTCCTTGCAGTGTTGCCATGCCGACACTTGCTTATGAATTCCGTCCGCTTGTTTAACGATTTGTTTGGATCGGCTTTGGATTGGCTGCAAGAAGAAAAAACCTCCGTAGCCATTCCCATGATTATCGTTTAACAACGTGAAACACAGTGTTGCGAGTCCAATACATGCTGTACTGACCTATGTTAAATAAATAAATAAATAAAATATAAATAAATAAAAAATAAATAAATAAATGAATAAATAAATAATATGACTACATAAATAATAATAATAATAATAATAATAATAATAATACTTTTTTTCAAATTATCGTCGCAGTTTTTTTGTTCTCGGTGTAGTTTTTTTTCTTTCTCTATGTGTTTTTCTTCTCTCGGTGGTCTTCTTCTCATTTCAGTGTATTTGTTTTCTTCGGTGGAATATATAGTCCACTCTGGCGTGCCATACAACTTGCTCACTGTGAGTGTCCTTTTTTTTAAAAGGACACTCAATAGTGAGTACTACAAAAAGGACTTTGACCCATAGACTCGATCGAACAAATACAATGCTGTGTACACAGTGTGCTGGACGTGTATGAATCACAAAACATGTGATCGAACAAATATAATACAACATGTGATGATCAAACAAATATATGCTGGGTATGCTGGGTATAACTCGACATAACATACATATATAGCATACCGTACCGTAATAAACTGCCTACAAGCAACCCAACGCTGTCACTTCCAGGTGCGAAATATTAACAGGCGCAGTATAGTTGGTAACTTATATAAAAATAAGGTAAGTTTGAGTTGTCTTTGATTTTCGATATTAAGAACTACATTGTAATATTAAAGAATGCCTGCTCCCAATGCCAGACAAATATACTACAGATGGCGAATCCCCTACCAATTTTTCGATAATAATTATATATTTTTCTCATAAAAATAAAATTCGCAACATAACAAATTGAGGGTAACAAAAGTATTAATCACAGTGACTACACCACCACAACCTGCTACAAAATACTCGGGCTTTTTTGTAACCTTGTTTCTCTTTCAGTGTCTCACTCAATACACCAGGAAAATTAGCTACAATTAGCAGCCGGCCCCCCCCCCCCCGGGGGGGGGCACTCCAACTTTGGAGGTGACGCGTATGTAGTGCTGTTAAGACCTCCTTTTCAGCTTCGCTGTCACCCAAAGACCCCATATTTTTTACGAACACATGCTCTGTCACCCAAAGACCCCCTATTTTTTCATTTGATTTGTCACCCAAAGACCCTTACTTGTTCAATTTTAACAGCAACTTTCATTTATCACTGATTTTGTTACTTATTTTGAAAAAACAAAGAAATTTGAAGCCATTTAGAACTAGAAATTCGATTTTCGAGGTTTCTGTCGCGCTGTTTCGGTTCTCACCCAAAGATTCCGTTTAAAAAAAAGGTCATGTTCTCACCCAATGACCCCATAGTTTTTACATTTTGCTCTCACCGAATGCCAAAAATCATGCTCTCACCCAATGACCCCATATTTTTTACATTTTGCTCTCACCGAATGCCCCTTAGTGCGAAAGTGCCAGCCCTACACCTATATCCATTTCAAATTGAAGTGCCTCCCGGGATTATAATCGTCTAGTGATGTTTTTTTTATTAATGCAAAACACTGCCTTGGCATACAAAATATTGAAGTCAATATAAGTGTAATAATCACCTCTGGAGACAATTTTTTTTAGCATTTTCCACACTATAAAGGTCATTTGCGACCCGGGGGTACTCAAGTTTGATTTTGGACCCATTGATATACCAAAAGTCAAAATTTTCGGCCTAATTTAACCCAAATTGTCTTAGTTTTACAAATTTTCCTAAATTTTGGGAAAATTGTGGGAAAATTTTGGCTAGATTAAGGAAAAATTTTCCGAAAAAATTGAGAAAATTTGGAAAAAAAAGGACCCATTCATATACCAAAATAGGCTTTGAAAAAGGGGTCATTGATATACCAAAATGCTGAAAATGCTACCCATATTTGCGGCACGTCCCCGTATGGTCATTTGTACTGAGTACCCCCCCGGGATTTGCGGCAATCCTGCTATTTAAAAAAAATGTCATTTTTTAAACCAACAACTATATTCACGTTATCATGAGTGAAACCAACTATAACCATTATAAATGGTAGCAGATAATGTACATTTTACGCGTACCAGTGATGCATGCTGCTGGGACCGTTTTCTATGACCGTTTATTTCTGTTTATCTAATATATTTGGTTTGTAGTTTAGTTGATCAACCATGCTGTATGATGGCAAGCCAGCGCCACGTTTAGATAGATTATTCTATATGGTCTATGTTTACCTCAACAAGTCTCAATAATTTAATCTAATTTTCGAGCGAAAATTGCACGTGTGTTTTCAATATAACAGACTATTAAGTAATATGACTAGTTTGATCTGAGAATTATTTCCCCTTTGTTTTCAATTTTGAAGAGATAAAATGAAAGAGTGTCCCTGAAATAGTTTCCAATCATGTGTGTCAAATTTAGGTCAGAATTGTTAAAAGTTGTGTGTGTGTGTGTGCATGCATTGGTTTTTGCCTTCAATCGGGGATATATTCCAACTTTTTAACCTGTAATTGGGGATATACCGCCAACCGAGGATATCCCCGATTTTTAAAAGGACTTTATACAGGGTAACAGGGGCTATAGAGCGTGTTAAGACACTCTACATTGGACGGATTAATGGTATAAAACGTTTTCATAACATTAAAAACATTTGTTGGTAATTTACTGCACAGCAAACACAAATGTTTTACATAAAACATTTTAATGTCGGGTTATATAAAGGGTATAAAAACGTTTTAATAAGATTCCAAAAACATTTTTGAAAACTTGGTACAAATCATTCTAAACAGAATGTTATTTTGGGGTTGAAAAATATTTTGCAAAAAATGTTTGCCCAAAATATTTACAATAACGTTTTTAAAATGTTTGGACGACCTTTATATAACCCGTATATTTAAATGTTATTAAAACGTTTTGCAAACAACATTTTAAGAACATTTCTGTGTTTGCTGGGTGTAAATATTTAAACATAATGTTGAGTGTCGACAAAATATTTTGCCAAAAATGTTTGCAAAAATAATTTACAATGACATTTCGAAAACATCTTGAAAATATTGTTGTAGTGTGTTTTCATACAAAACGTTTTAAAACGATTTCATTACCTTTATATAACCCGACATTTTTATGTTATTAAAACGTTTTTACCTAAACCAAAACCCAAAATATTACTTATTTAAAACTTTTTAAACACGTTTTTGTGTTTGCATGGCCGTGAGACAATCACGTGCATCACTAGATGTAAGATAATGCTGGGTACACACGTGCTGGGTATGACTCATAAAACATGTGATCGAACCAATAAATTAAAACATGTGATCGATAATGCTGAGTGTGACTCATAAAAATATGTGTAAATATATGCCTATATCACTACACGGTAATAAACTGCCTGCATGCAGCAGTCCAACGCTGTCACTTGCAGGTGCGAAAAAACAGGCGCCGTATAGTTGGTATTAACTTAAAATAGGGTAAGTTTGAGTTGTCTTTGATTTTTGACATTAAGAATTTATTAAGAATGCCCCGAGAGACAGTCACATCACAACATGTACTATGATCATGTAGATCTAAGCTGATCTAAGACCGGACTTTGACACAAAGTCATGTCTCCGTGAGTCTTCCATGCAAGATATTTCTATAAGACGTGCTCTTTGTTTGAATGGTTAAGTTCGTAACACATATTGATTATTGTTCTCATGTGTCTCCTGGTTACCGGGGAACTCCCACTTTGTCTCCTGGTTACCGGGGAACTCCCACTTTGGATTGACGCGTATGCAGGGCTGTTAACAGTGTATTTTACTATGATCATGTAGATCTAAGCTGATCTAAGACCGGACTTTGACACAAAGTCATGTCTCCGTGAGTCTTCCATGCAAGATATTTCTATAAGACGTGCTCTTTGTTTGAATGGTTAAGGTCGTAACACATATTGATTATTGTTCTCATGTGTCTCCTGGTTACCGGGGAACTCCCACTTTGTCTCCTGGTTACCGGGGAACTCCCACTTTGGATTGACGCGTATGCAGGGCTGTTAACAGTGTATTTTACCCATACGAAAAATCATTCTGTACGGACCGTACCGTGCATGCACAGATCACTGATAGTGACGCAATCAACCAATCAGCAGTTGGAAAATCGTTAACCCAATGACGTCATCGCTGCATTTTCATTGATAAAATTCAAAATCGTTCAAAAACACGAGTTTTTAATTGCAAATATTTAATTTTTGTGTATGAATTGTGTGTATGAATGTCAATGTCTATCTCAAATTAACATTGTGTATTATCGTAGCGTTGAATGCGCTGAAGCTTGTGAGGCGGATCTTTTGTTTTTTTGTGACATTAAAAATCCATCTTTCACTTGGTGTGGGTGGGTGTGTGTGTGGGGGTGGGGGTGTGTGTGTGGGAACGGGGTCAGCTATGCACGCATGGATTCTGTTAATAACGACCTGCACACATAAACACTCGTACTGCTGACTGAGTGTACCAATCGTAGCAGGGTGTAAAATATAAAACAAAGTCAATGTTTAATCTCAAATACGTTATGGGGTAAATATAAGCAGTTGAATAATTTAACAATAATTTGAACCTGAAAAATAAATGAACATGAAAGTTCATGAGTGATTTTTCAACATATTTGACTGTTGGATAAATATGGGTGCTGCAGCTTTGGAGCTAAGGCAATATGGCGCATTACTTTGAAGTTGGTAATGGGTAAATTACAATGTGTGTCACCCAAAGACCCAATATTTTGTTACGAGAACATGGTCTCAGAGCTGATGGTCTGTCACCCAAAGACCCTTATTTTTCCATTTGAACAGCAACGAGTCATCTATTACAGAGTTAGTTCCTTCATGTGAAATTACAAAGCCATTTATAACTAGAAAATAAATTTGCGAAGCTTCTTGTGGCTCTCACCCAAAGACCCCATTTAAAAATATCATATTCTCATCACCCAACGCCCCCTAAATTAGATCCAAACGGTTCGTCTCTCACCCAATCAGCCTATATTTTGTACATTTTGCTCTCATCGAATGCCAAAAGTCATGCTCTCACCCAATGACCCAATATTTTGTGTTTATATTTTTCTCTCACTGAATGCCGCTATTCTGAAGGTGCCAGCCATATTATTAACATTATACCTATATCCACTCATATTGAAGTACTACCCCCCATGGAGGGTAGATATGACTTACATGTTTCTATTTTAAAGTCAATGTCTATTATATACAATATAAAGACACTGCTGTAACCAATAGTTTGACTCTGACAAGACACCATTTTTACGATGAAGAAAGCAAAACATTTCCTCTTTGCCAGGCCCGTACGCAGGGCGGATGGGGGGGGGGGGGGTGTGATACAAAAAGTCTAAAAATTTCCGAAATTGCGAGCGTAGCGAGCAAAAAAATCATGTTTTTTACGCATTTTTGGACAAAAATGGTCCCAATTTTGTCCACTTTTCACAAAATCGCCCCCCCTTGGAAAAAGGTACCCTTTTTCAAAATCAGCACCCCTCAAATGAAATCCTGCGTACGGGCCTGCTCTTTGCTATGGTAGTTAATCCGATTATTACATCAGTTCGACGGCGAATCTGAATGCTTTCAGATTGTTGGAAGGGGAAAAATGACGCATAGGCCTATAATGTGTCATGCTCATATCTTGATAAAATTATATCAAATAATCAAATGTCTACATTGAACAACTTACATGATTATGGGTTCCATCCCCTTTAGGGATTTTTTATTGGAGCCATGCATCAGAATTGTAGACTGAAGTGCAGTGACACAACTGCCTGAATTTTCAATACACCTGAACGGCTCTTTATAGAGCCATCATATCACCAGAATTGACCTTGAGTGTTCGCTTACATTTTGTACCCATAGGCTTATCTCCATTGATCACCATGTTGCTTAGTTTTGTGGAGACCAGTGGGATTTACAACATTACCTTGGTATTGTTTACGATTCTCGTATCACTTATTTATTGGAGTATGCGGAGACCAAGCGGGATGCCACCAGGACCTACGGGACTACCTATTGTTGGAAATATGTTGGGTAAGTTTGTCATATAAGTTTATACATATTCTAGAATGATAAGAAATCACGTGATTGAATGATCAAACAAACTTAGTATCTCATAATCTAAATCTAAATGCTGTAAAATTAACAGCACGCTGTAAATATACGTGTTCGTGGTATTTGTTTCTTTTTAGTTATACATTTTACGGTTTACTGTCCAATGTTTTACAGGCATTTCTTGACATCTTTTTTTTTCAGATTTCGCCGATAAACCTTATGTGAAATTTAAAGAAATGTCAAAGAAGTATGGCAATGTAATTGCCGTGAAAGTGGGACAGCGATGGATGGTAGTTCTCAATCAGATAGATGTAGTTAAAGATGCACTGCTCAGAAAACCAGATGCGTTTGCAGGAAGACCTGACTTTAATTCATGTATGTATTGTTTTATTACCTTTTTGCATCTTTCGTTTAAATATCTTCCTCTTTGCATAATAGGTGATTGGTTGCCATGGTTACCGCCAGCTCTGTGAGCACTTTTGTGGCACCACTTTATTGTATTTTGCAGATATCAAATAAAATAAAATTTTGAATATGTATGTGGGTATGTATGGGTATGTGAGTGGGGTGTATGTTTGTGGGGTTGGGTATGTATTTGTGGGTTTTTGAGGTTCCGAGACGATCCAAAGAAAGAAAATGTGACGTGTCATGTCAAAAGGAGATACTTTTGCAGGTTATCAATTCTGAGGTTTTTACATATCTTAAATAAAGAGACATTTTGCTCCACAACGCCGTTTTCCCAAATGAAATCGGACATTCCTAAGCGAAGATATTGAGTTCGTAAGTTATGGTATTATAAAATTGGAAATTGAGATATCGGTCTTTAAAAATATTATTGACAATGATGAGAGTAGGAATTACCTTGAAAAATGTCTCAAAAAATACAAGATGCCGGTTATATTCCGGTCTGAAATTATCAGACAATATTTTTAACATTAATAACATTACAAATTCGCAACAATCCCAAATTGTGAAAAAATCACCCCCGTGCAGATTTTTGGCTATATCTCCATTTAAGTTCCTGCCCAAAAGTGTCTCCTTTTGACATGACACGTCACAAATCTATAGTTATAAAGCTCCAACGAGACCCATACGGCGGAAGCGAGGAACAGGGAGGAGGAGGCACTGGGAAAACATGTACCGCTCTACATTTTTCCAAGGGGGCCGCAAAACACTGTGTTCAAAACAAATATATTCTGAAATCGATATTTTTTAAAGCATATTTAAATCTTTCTAACTTAAAAGTATAGGGATTTTGGTATCCAATTGGCTTCAGCTTCAGGCAATACAACAAAGGTGGGTTTTAAGTTCTATAATGAAAGACAGAGATAAAAAGACTACCGTAAAACTCGATAGTTAGCATATGTGCTTAATGGGGTTGAGACACACATTTGCAGGTTTACTTGCTTGTATAACTATGTGTATCGATGATTTGCTCAAATCCTTTACACTTTTGTGGATGGGGCTCTCCATGTTTGCATGTTTTTAAAGCGCTCGATAGTAAGCACATATGCTAACTATCGAGCTTTTACGGTAGATCGCGTCTGAAATTCTGACAACTAGACGCGCCTTTGCCCTGACGTCAAACGCGATTCAGTCTTTATTTATCTCTGTCTTTCATTTCAGCGGGCGCAGTGTGTAGGGGTGAGCGTGTGAGTATGTGGTTGCCTCTTTAATATCTTAATATCAATATGATCATGACAATGATTTTAATGCGATTTATTCAGTTAACTTATTTAGCGAAAATCGCCAGAACATTTTATTGGCCGACTACAGTGCTAGATGGAAACTCCACAGAAAACTGAGCCATTCCGCAATAAGGTATGGTGATTTAAGTGACTCAATCTGATCCACTCAGGCCAAAGTCGGAAATTTTGAAAATTAAGTTACTATGTACCATCACTACTAACTTACTCAGTACATACAATTACTGATATTGAATCCCCAGGTCTCTTGGTTGCAAAGTTATGAACCTTTAATATGTCCATTTTCTTACGTTTTTTATTGCTTTTTCTCGTCACTTTTCACCTGTATCTCAATTTCATTATTGCCGACTTTAGCCTGATTGGACCAGATCTTGTCTTTAAGTTCTAAATGAGTAAAATACTTGTCATTAAGTTCCAAACGAGTAAAATACTTTCTAGGTTTGATATCTCTCATGTAAAAAATCATTATTAATGCTGGTTTTATACTTTCTGCCGCTTGCCGCTGAGCGGCATGACACTTCATCATGCCGCTTGCACTTTTCTGCAAGCGGAGCGGCACGCCGCTCAGCGGCAGCGGCATGACTACGAAATGTTGCCGCTCAGCTTCGCCAAAAATCGTACCATGTTCTCATACGTTAGAGCGGTACCACTCCCGAGTTGAATTGAACTCCTAGCGAAGCTGCTGCTTGGGCAAAGAGGTGGAGTGATAGGCCACCGCTAGCGTTTCTGGCGCAACTGAGCTGTAAAGCAAAATCGTCGTCAGTGCGGCAAAGCGGCAAGCGGCAGGAAAGTATAAAACCAACATAATTTTCCTGAATTAAATTGCCAACATATTTTTTTCTTCAAAATATAGCCTTTTTAATCAAGGCCTTAGGTACTGTATAATTAAAATGTGAGATTGTTAATACTTGTCATGCATGTGAATTTAGGGGATATTTTTAATACATCGAACCGATCGACTCACCGACACGTATTGGCGATACAGGCATTGGAATGGCATAGCGATTTTCTTTCCTTTTACCTCATTTGTTGTTCAGCTCAAAGTTAACAATCTGTGGTAGAACAATAAAAATCTATATTCTATAGAATGTAAACGTTCCGATATTGCTTTGACATTTTCCAGAAATTTTGCGACTGGAAAAAGTTGGAAAACATCGTTCACGATGTCACAGATCGGTGGTAGAACAATAAAAACCTATATTCTATAAAATGTAAACGTTCCGATATTGCTTTGACATTTTCCAGAAATTTTGCGACTGGAAAAAAGTTGGAAAACATCGTTCACGATGTCACAGATCGCATAGGAAAACGAATAGACGAGCATCATGGGAAGCCCATCGACCCGAAGCACGTGGTATGCCTAGGTATCTACAATATTCTTGGGAGGCTTTGTTTTGCACACAAGTAAGTGTTAACAGCTACCTACAGCTACGACTATTTTCATATTTATAAATACGCACGATATACCAAGACTATAGCAAGTGTGACCAAATGTTCATGCCATTGAAAAGGAAAGTAACTCTTTAGATAAATATCACCAAATTGAAGTATTAATTGAAAGCACACATGGGAGGGATTCCAAATTTGTAATACTTATACGTTATCAAAATGAATTGAACGTACCGTATTTGCCACCCGGAAAAATATTTATCGACGGAAATATAATAGACAATTTTACTGCACAGTCTCGAGTTGTTTACCGCCTTTACATTCAAATGACCACCCGCTATGTAGAAGGTCACTCCGCGATTTACTGTCTACAAGCTATAATGGCAGTGCGGAGTTAGTTGCGTGCGTATTTATAAATACGTATTTATAAATAAAGTCGAAGCCTACTGGTAAAGACAAAACATTGAGTATTATATTGTAAATTTGTAATTATGCGGGCACAAATCAGCGAAAAGATTAGCAGTCGAAGTGGCAGTCAGATTTCTAAATTATTTTAAATTTTGGTGCACTAAAATAATACCTTTTCGATTCATTGGTGAACAGACGTAAGACCATGCACCAGATACAGCTTTTGCAAGGATGAAAGTCTTACCGTTTTGAAACACACGGAAGTTTTGTGCACAATTTGAACTAGTTTTTTTTGTACTAGAAACGTTACCTTCCTCCGATCTCGTTTGACAACATTGAGCCATGTTGTGATAAGATACGTACAAATGAGCCTATTGTACATTACATCAAATAATATACGTCGAACACGCGGAGTCTGTAGCGGCCCTTAACGTTGATGATCTGTAGTTACAAACTGGGTCATCGACAAACCGCAGCTGTCTTCGGAAAAGCTGTCTCTTGAAAAGGTCCAGGTTCAAGGGCAATTCACATTGGCCCAGTACAACCTAAACAAAGTCAGAGGATGCGATCACATTCCAAGAATTCACGTACAATAGGCTCATTTGTACGTATCTTATCACAACATGGCTCAATGTTGTCAAACGAGATCGGAGGAAGGTAACGTTTCTAGTACAAAAAAAACTAGTTCAAATTGTGCACAAAACTTCCGTGTGTTTCACGACTTTCATCCTTGCAAAAGCTGTATCTGGTGCATGGTCTTACGTCTGCTTCCCGTGTTCTGCTCTCAACCCAAGCACTGTGGTAATTCATATTTCCAGGTACGAATTGGATGATCCAAGGATTACGTGGTTCATTCGTATGAGCCGTGAGTCGTTTGAGGCTCTTGGAGTGGGAATGGTGGCTGATTTTATCCCTGCCTTGCGATTTATTCCGACCCCTGGTGTCCAAAAAGTGAAGCAGATTATGAAAGAAACTTTAAGCTTTTACTATGACGAATTGAGACTTCATCGCGAATCATTTGACCCAGGTAGGTTTTTGATGGTAAAACTACAAATCGTCGGCCGTATCATATACTGACGTATTTGCAAAGAGAACATTTTAAAATCTAGCGATTTTCATTCGCTGCATAATCGTGATTAAAACATTATTGTCGATTAAAACCTGGTTAAAATAATACAAATATACCATATTGTCAATGTAATTCACTTATCACTATCAGAACATCACTTATTCTGCAAAATATCAATATTGAATAAAATACGTTACTATGTTAAAAATACTAAGGACAATTTCGCCTTTCAAATAACAAATATGTCGTGCGAATACGTCACTATGTGAAACGGCAGCTTTTTTAAATTGCATATACGACATACTGGGCTTGGGCAATATATCGGCAAATATGTTGTTATGTGATAGACATTTCAAGGATTTGCAAATACGACATAATTAAATTAATTAATATCTTACTAATTAAGCCACGTTGAGGCATAGTTTTTGGTGAATATAATAAAGTAGAAAAAGTGGGTAATGGTGAATCTTCTAGGATAAATAAATTATACAAGATGGTACCATGGATATACGAACAACTGAAAAAAAGGAGCAAGGTACACCAACTTAACTAGACGGTATGCGGGGGGGGGGGGGTAAAGTATAGGTAAAGTTCGATAGCCAAAAATTACCAATTCCAAAGCCCACAGAAGTGTTAACACAATAATGCCTATTGTAAGCTTACCTTCTGACCTTCTTGATTTCTGCTTTTTTATTCACCAAACATAAATTCAGAATATTTACAGCTTTATATGACACGATAATTTGGCAATTGTATTTCCTAAATTATTTATCATGGTTATTCTCAAGACTTGTTACAAATTCTTTGCCGTGTAAATCTTTTGTGAGCCAGTGGATGTGTCGTTGTTGTGCTGTTGTATTGTGACGTATGATGGTTATGTGACCATGGCCGGCGATGGCGATACAACTTTCAATAAAATATTAGGCGGTTACCCGTATTTCGCGGTTCTTGGCTGTTATGGTTATTGGCATTTGCAGATCTCAAAATCAGGGTGTGTCCTTTGGCTGGGATCACTGTCCTCACAGATGAGCTCAATTGCAGCTTTTGCAATTTGACCTGACTTTCGCTCTCAAATCTGAGCTTCCTTGGCAAAAGTTACACCCACCCACCAAGTTTCATGAGCAATTTGAAATTTTTATGTTTTTTGACCTATGACCTCTCAACTCTAGGTCTGACAAAAAGGTCGCCGTGGAAACTTGTGTTTGTTAGTCCAAGGTCCACCCACCTACCAAGTTTGAGCTCCATAGAGGCAATTTGAAATTTTTACCTTTTTTGACCTATGACCTCTTAATTAACCGCAGGTCTGAAGAAAAGGTCACCGTGGAAACTTTTGTTTGTTAGTCCAAGGTGTACCCACCCACCAAGTTTGAGCTTCATAGGGGCAATTTGAAATTTTCACCTTTTTGACCTATGACCTCTTAACCGTAGGTCTGACGAAAAGGTCACCGTGGAAACTTTTATTTGTTTGTCCAAGGTCCACCCACCCACCAAGTTTGAGCTCTATATAGGGGCAATTTGAAATGTTTACATTTCTTGACCTTTGACCTCTTAACCGTATATCTGACAAAAAGGTCACCGTGGAAACTTTTGTTTGAGAGTCCAAGGTCAACACATTGGCATGGCTAGATTTGCCATTTAAAGTGTTTGAAATTAGACTTCAATTGAACTTGACCCCGGCCTTGACCTTTGACCTTAAAAAATATAAACTCGTTCCTCTTTCTTCCATGTACCAAGCTGCACCCACCCACCAACCTTCCATGGTTTGAGGAACGTGCGACCCCCAGTCTCCGAGAAAATAGGCGGACAGACAGACACACAGACAGATAGATAGATAGACCATGGAAGAAAGAGATAAGACCATGGATAGACAGACGATGCGTATTATTATATAGATTGTATTGCGCATGGGTTGCGCATCAGGGAACTTTACAATACGTAGTTTTATTTATCGCCGAATCCTGATTTAATTATTGTTTCTGCAGGCAATATTCGCGACATATTAGATTCGATGCTTCTGGCACAGAAGGAAATTTTAGACGAAGGAGGCGATCTGGTGGAATCCCTTACCGATACACATCTCGTAGGAACCGTCGGTGACCTTTTTGATGGTAAATATCAGTCCAATACATTACGAGCTGGTAAATCTCAAAAAGACAATTCATCAAACTTTGGATTCAAAATGTGCACAGATTTCTCTGATGTTTATCTTCACTGGTAAAGTATTAAACATCTACCAAAAAGTAATTTATGGGTTTTCTTTCATTTTACCTTGTTTCAGCTTAAAATGGACAGCAACCCTTCCCGGCAGTTATTACTAATATCATTTCAACATTTTGAATTTCGTACATTAAGGGTTCAATATTAATATTACGAACATGCAGACAAATATGGCGCCATTATGGAAGGCCAGTGTCAAGTGTCAAAGGTGTCAAATCTAACCCGATTGTGCATTTCCTTCGTATTATTAACAGCAAGTCCTAATATTACTATTGCAAAATGTTATTCCCATAAAGTGGTCGCGAGGTGGTTAAAAAGTTTTCTCTTCCTTTTTCTTTCTTCCTCTCCTCCCCACTCTCCTGGGCGTTAGGATTAATAACACCTTTTAAAAAGGAAGTCTCCGGCAATCACAACTTTATGCCTTATAAGAAAATAATTATCAAGCACGAATCACGCGGTGTTACGTTAAACAAACTCGTAGTGACCATAAAAGCGAATAAAAACACCCGCAACACGCGATATTCAAATCTCCTGGGCGCCGAAATTGTCGAGTGCAATGACGTTCCATTCCATGATACAATGAAGGCTGACGACAATTGAGCACAAATAACCTTTACGTCACGCGTAATTGCATTTAGACAATATCGGCGTGGGAATTTTGAATATCGCGTGTCGAGAGCGGACTGTTTTTATTCATTTTTATGGTCAATATGACTTTGTTTAAAGCAAAATCATGTGATTCGTGCTTGAGGTCTATTGCCATTTGGTCTAATTCTTGGTTAGTCTATATTCAATTGGTCTATTACTAGAAAGGCTAATTGCCACTTAGTCTAATAATCAAATAGTCTAATGTCCATTTAGTAATACATTGTTTGGTCTAATAACCGGTATGTCTACTAATACCATAGTCTAATAATAACCATTTAGTCTAATATTTTTAATAACCATTTGGTCTTATATCCGTTTGGTCTAATAACCGTTTGGTCTAATATTCGTATGGTCTAATAACCAGTTAGTCTAATACCATTTCGCCTATTTATTAATAAACTAAATGCTTGTAAGACTAAATGGTGTGTAGACCAAATGGCTATTAGGCCTATTGGTTTATAAACCAAATGAGTATTAGACTAAATGGTTGTTAGACTAAATGGTTTTAGACTTGGTTATTAGACTACATGGTTATTGGACCAAATGACTAAGAACCAAATGATTATTGGACGTAGTGGATATAGAAATGGATGTAGACGAAATGGATATTAGACCAAATGGTATTAGACCAAAATGGCAAATCCCCGTGCTTGATAATTATTTACATATAAAGGCATAATTTTATGATTGCCGGAGACTTTCTTTAATGTTCCTCCTTTTTGAGTAACTTAATGTATGTCATACTTGTGTTTTTTGCAATCACAGCTGGAACAGAAACAACAATCATTACACTCCATTGGATACTGGCTATTATGGCAGAATATCCTGAAATACAAAATAAGGTGGCCATGGAAATCGAAGAGGTCATAGGTCGTGATAGACCGTCCTTTATAGAGGATAGAGGGCGTCTACCATATACCGAAGCAACCATGATGGAAATTTTACGCTTCAGTTCTATCGCCCCATTGGGTGTGACACATTCAACAACATGTGATGTTACGTTAGGTAAATATCAAGTCGTGTTTGTGAAGTTGTGTGGGTGTGGGTCAGACCTTTTTTTAAACGTGGAGAGCATATACTATATTTTTAGTTTATATATCGTCGCCAGAGTGCTACACTATCGTAAGTGACATTTTTGGCCAAAATGAGATTTTGACGAATTATGGAAGGCCATATAAAAACACATTTAAAGTTTCAAAATTGCTTAATTATTTTTTAAGTAATAAAATAAAATATCGCAAGTGCAATGCAATTTTAATTAATGCATGCAAGACTATCGTATGTGCCACTTACGATAGTCTTGCACGCTAATTTTGTTTTTCATTTGCTGCAAGACCATCGTATGTGCCACATACGCTACTTTATTGGGACTAAACAACAAAATCACGGAATGCTACACCATCGTAAGTGCAAAACAGTCTCTAACTCATCACTGGCTATGACGCTGACGGCTGTACGCGTTGTCATTATGCTGGCTAAGTTCATAGCTCCTGTGACTGGTAATAGAGACGATAAATCCGGTGTTTTTAGTTTTAGATTCAGTAATAAATCTTGAGAGATAACATTACGGCAAAACGTGTCTTGCTATTGTAAATATTATGTGCCAAAGTAAATTAACACTCGTTAAGAAACATAAAATTACAAAATATTGGACATTTGAACCGATATTACGCATATCCTAATTTAGCAATGAATGGTACACTATCGTATGTGGCACATACGATAGTGTTGCACTCCAAACTCATTTCTATTTGAGTGCAACACTATCGTATGTGACACTTACGACAGTAAATAATTCGTCGATTTATTAACTTTAACACCATTTATATATTTTATATTATTATAAAATCAAATTGCTTTACATTCCCATGTCATTTTATGGCTACTTGGAAACAAAAGGCTACGCAAAACACAAATATGCTCCTCCTGTAAAACTGTCCAAACTGCACTTACGATAGTGTAGCACTCTGCCGACGATAAATTATATGGGGTCAAAAATATAATACGGAGTAAATAGCTTAAACAGCATCAACTACATGACGACAGAGGACGCTATCACTCTGCACTAAAGTGCTACGTATTAGTAGGGAGATTATGATAGTATATGAAGTAGCCTCAGCTGCTTGTTCACTTATTTTGAATATATTTTCAGGTGACTTTCATATTCCAAAGGACACCGTAGTTGCCATTAACCATTATGCGCTACATTTTGATGAAGATATTTGGGATGAACCGAAACTCTTTAAGCCAGGTACGTCAAAGCTTCTATCAATTTATGAAATATGTCGTCACTGGGCGGGAAAAAACTCATTATGTACTTTTTGCCCTTGAACATGGATACAGCAAACCATTCTATATAAAGTCTACACCTACAAGGCCAATATCCATTATCAAGGGCCAAATGTAAATGAGGTGTTGTCTGCATGTACTTTTGGCCCCTGAACATGGATGAAGCAACCTCTTCAATAAAGTCTACAAGGCTTGGGCCAAAACTACATAATGAGGTTTTTCCCTCCCAGTGACGATGTTATGTATTGTAGATTGTATTGTCGACGAAGCAACGAATATAATTTAGTTGGCACGTGGTAGTTTTGCAAAACTGCGCTCAATCACAGCAGTGAAATAAAAAAACACGCCCTTCACATTAGACAACATTTAGAAAACACACTGGTCCAAATTGAATATCCGCACGTTTCATTGATAAGATATTTGGTCGCTTAGTTCATGTCCAAGTTGTGGTAGGTGAGACCTTTTCAAAGTCAACATCAAATCCGAATTCTAATGTGCATATTGTCCATAAAACAACATTGCTCTGTTTTTGTAATCGGACCTTTCAGCTACAATAAATGCTCTTTCTTGGTATATAATAACATTAAATCACAATAGAACAAACCAGTTTTAGTTTTGTTTGTTTAAAGCTCTATAAATTATCTTTACCGTGATATTTCATGTACTTGAACATCAAATGACGTGTGTCTGCTGTGCTTATTATTTGAGTGCTATACCTAATAAAAACAGTATTATATAATTTAGTATTTATATTATAGCATGATTATGAGTTTGGCTAATTTTTAATAATATCATCTTTAACAGAGCACTTCTTGGATGATTCTGGTTCAGTGCGACAGCGTCCTAATAGTTTCTTGCCATTCTCAGCCGGAAGAAGGTCATGTCTTGGAGAATCTCTGGCAAAAGCAGAATTGTTCCTGATTTTTACCTGGTTCGTGCAGAACTACGAGATCTCAAAGGTACCTGGTGACAACGACGAATCCTTAGTGGGACGCCTTAAGTCATACTCAAGTATTGTGCGTGAGTTGGACTCCTATGAGGTCATCATGACGAGACGTGCATATTAATTCAATTGGCGTATTATTGGTAGTTGCATTCGTACTAAACCCATCCTATAAAGAAAATATCCAGTTTATTTTTGATCCATAAGTCATAGAAGGAGTATTAAATCAAGACTAAAACTATGTTACAGATAAATTATTCTGCACAATTTGATACCTCATTTGTCCAAATCGATGCAGAATTGCTGACACAATGACCTTTTGAATGCAATCACCTCAATACAAGTTGCAATTATTCCTACTGATTTAGTAGTGCTACTCGATATTCATTGTGGCAAAACAAATCAATAATCAATACAAAGCAATAATCAATACATGAAATCAAAGATTAAGATTATGCCGCAGTTGAGAATGAGTAAAAGAGAAATGGTAATTGTGTCATAAATTCTGATCTGTTACATATTTTTGGTAGGTCTTGATTTAACACTCCTTCTTTGACTTATGAACCAAAATCAAACTGGATACTTTTTTTGTGATGGGTTTGTATTATTTGTATAAAGATATTTTATCGGACGCACGGAAACACGTATGTTCAAATTTGACTTCGAACAGACAGATTGCCTATTCATTTGTGTGTGGAGAATGCCGTCCAAAAACACCTTGTGAAAAGGCGTTTTAGACAAGCTCGTGTCGGCTCACGGCATAATGCGGTATGAATTGTCTGTTTTGGACGGGCAACCTTAGTCATTTATTACCATTACTATTTCGTTGCTGTCAAAGTGTTTTGCTTATGGATACTACCCAGCGAACACCAAAGTGAGTTTTAATAACTCAATAGTTAGCATATGTGCTCGAGGGCTTTTAAAACATGCAAACATGAAGAGCCCCATCCACAAAAGTGTAAAGGGTTTTGAGTAAATCATCGATGCACAAGTAAACGAACAATACGAACAAGTAAACCAGCATGTTTTCAAAAGCGCTCGATAGTAAGCACATATGCTAACTATCGAGTTTTTACGGTAATAATGTGTTTTGATTTTAGTTCAAACATTTTGATAACATTTAACAGGAAGTACAGTGTACTGTTTATGATATACCACCACCATGACCACGGCCATTTTGTTTATTCTAAACTTTCTAGTACATTTCGATTTTAAACTTATTTTAATATTCAACACAACGCAAAACAAGGAGGTATAAGAACATGATTATAATTATTTATAGTTGCATACCAAACAGCAACTATAACATGAGTGAAATGTTTTGTAAGCATAGTAACTTGAGCCCTTAACGTATCTAGTTCATTTTGATTTAGATTAAGGCTTGTTTTAATTTTCAACACAATCAGTCAACATTAATGGGTATATTTTCACGGGAAAATTTTCTGGTCACATGACCAATGCGTATCAACGTGAGTGTAACCTCGAGCCTGATCCCTGACCCCCGGCGGTGACCTCACTATTGAAGTCTTAGTAATTTTGAATTGGAAATAGTATTTTGGCCGCAATTTCGATAGAAATTTGTGCATTGCAAATTTATTGAATATCATGCAATCTTAGTTTCTTCACAATATCATCAAAACGTTATTTCAAAAATATCTACCTATACGGAAAAAATATTTATCTGCGGAAACTCTTACCATAATATTCTTAACTTACGACAAGTTACATATTTTGCATCAAAGGAGGAATTCTTCCTATTCGAATACATTGGTAGACCACCCGCTGTGCTCGGGGTCACATTCCACAATGCTAATATGTCTGCGCCCATGGGTGTCACGTGTCCAGAAAATTTTCCCTTGAAAATTTACTTATTAATTTTGACTGACAATGCAAAGCAAAGAGATACATGAATATGACTGTAATGATTTATAGTTGTACTATACAACTATTATTGAACATGAGTGAAATGTTTGGTAACCATGGTAACTATATCTTCCCTGATCCATTGGTCTCTAATAAACGTAAATAATACCATATAGGAAACAAAATGGCGCCTACTCGTATACTAAGAAAAGCCTATAAACAGAACAGGCATTCACTCGGTCGGACATCCGGGAACATTGTCCCCTTCGTTCCCTTTGCACAAGCGCGTGCATAGCAACCAGCTCGAGGAAGGGGGAGCTGCACATGCGCACACTGGTTTTAGAAGGCTATTTCCCCTTTGTGACATCAGCCCGACCAAGAGAATGGTTTATTAATGGATGAAATTTTGGAAGACTAGACAGACACGAAGAATACATCACTGCAGCACTATGGCACCCACTTCAGGAATATAGTCTCCACCATGTGAAATTATATAATGATTGAAGATGTAGAAGACTGTGTTGTAATGTATCGAATCAGAGTGAATGGTGATGAGATCAAGCGAAATCAATTGAATGTGTATAAAATGATATTGAAAAAAAAAATGATATAAGGAAATCAAAAACATTTCTATTTTCTAATTTTTGTCTTTTATTTGATGCCGGTGAGAGAGTTACAATATCAACAAATTATATTTGAAATATTTATGTAGCAAATGTTCTAATTGATTAGAGAGAGGATGCCTCTGCTGACGTTTTTTTGAAGAATTCCCATGTAATATACGACATTAGATAATAGATACATTCGTTGGAAAATATGTAATATACTACAGGGCATAGAGGGGCATTAGGGACTACATATTTGAGTTATCATCATACCTGACTTTTACTGAATACTTGTTTCTGTTTTTAATGATTTTATTGGATAGATCTGTTAATCAGCTATGTACCACAGGAAAAATAATCTAACAAAAGTTATAGATATTGCGATGTGCCATAAGCGGCACGCGGGACGTACGTTTAAAACGTGCGTTCATACGCACGCGTAACATGCCCATGTTTATTGGCTATAAAGTCAACCAACGATTTTGGATACGGCATTCGGCTATTTTGTGGCCAAATGCTTGTGACCAAAACCTGGTAGATTCCGGAGGGCGTAAACAGGTTTTTTAATGGCGATAAATGGCGGTCTATATAAAAACTTTAATTCAATTGATTTTAAACAGGCCTAATTTGCTGCTTAAAAATTGACTGTTTTCCAATGTTTCCCGAATATCGTTATTGCAAAAATCCTAATATATCGGTAGACTATATCATAACTTTATTTTTAAAATGATAGTTTTTCGTGGTGAAAATTTATCGCGTTGAATTAACCGTCATAATAATTTGATTGATATACAGAATTATTAAGAGAATATCGAGGGTCATTCAATAAGTTCTACCTCCCATCTTATATAGGCCTTCTTTGGTTATGTAAATGGAAGCGTCTTCAAAACTTGGCATAATTAATGGAATACTCAATAAATGAGAGCAATGTATTTTGATACCTTTTCCAAATTTGTGTAGGTGACCTCAGAAGATAGATGTATGTACAGATTTCTCTCGTTTTCGCGACAATGAATTCTGACTTTATTTTTAGTCAACCTTAATACTACAAATGGAAAAAGATATTAAATCTATTTTTGTCTCCAGCTACATAAGACCACAGGTTATAATCATTGAAAATATGAAAAGGGCTACTACTTGCGGAAGCTGAGATATAATGGTGGAGGCAGAACATTTTGAATGACACTCGTAAATTTAAATTATATGAAAGTACAAGTATAGAAACGAAAGGAAGACATATTTACCGAAACTGCTCATTGTAAAAACACTGTAAAAGTTACGAAATATGGTTTATTTCATTAAAAGATGCATTATTTTCATGATGTACATTGTTATGGAAAGTGAATGTATGATATTATTATTAGATGGCATTATGAAGAACATTATCAAAATGAGGCCAAGGCGCTTTAAATACAACCAGAGTTAAAGGCTTAGGAGTGGTAGAATAATTATGTGTACCCCGGTGGTGAATTCTCAAAATGGTCTGCCAAAAGTCGCCCCCACCTTTGGCCTTGTCAAAAAATCTTCCCTCCTCCTTCGACGTGCCAAAAAATCTTTGCCCCCCCCCCCTTTTGCGTGCCAAATAATCCATGCTTCCTTTACACATGCAAGATTAATGCGAGCGCAGCGAGCGGGAAATTTTGCATATTGGAACGTGTTCCTAATATTTTACACCATTTTAGGGGTAATATAGAAACGTTGCCCAAACATCTGTGCCAAAATATGCTTGCCCCCTCCCCCTTTTAGCCTGCCAAACCCCTATAATTCACGCCCCTCGGGCTAGACATAATTATTGCACTACCCCTTACAGCTATTACCAGTAGAGAGGTTACCGTATTTGTCGGAACGGGTTAGGGCTAGGGTTAGGGCTTATGGCAAACAGGGTCATCGTCACTCTCTTACACATTCCCATTCAAGGAAGGCGCTTTATATACAGATGGCAATTATATGACCCACGTTATTTTTCTGCCTCCGAGAGGCAGTATATTTTCTAATTGATTTTGCCTCCGAGAGGCAGTAAGTTTTTGACACCCAAAAAGCCGCAATATTGCGCGGCATATGGGCCGATTATCCTACATGCGTGACAAATTTATAATCTGACAAGTACTCTAATTTCCGCCCAATATTGAGAGCGGCAGCATTGTGCCCACTTCTCTGCGCCATACATAAATTCGCCTATCGCCATTTCCCTAAAATGAATTTTCAAAAAGGTAACCACGCTTCCTTAGCATGTGCAATAAATTAGCATTAAAATTAATCTTATTTTATAGGGATTCTAGAAATACGTAGCAAGTGGCTTTCAAATTCATGAATTATGCATTAGAATATTCTCATAGCGCAAAAGCTCTGTCATCAGTCGTTATACGATGTTGCAGTTGTTGCGCCAAAATCACTGGATTGCCGAAATTACGGGATATCGGCAGAAATTTGTTGCCGAAATCCCAGGATTTCGGCAGCTGCCGAATCACGAAATCACGGTATTTCGGCAGGTTTACCATAATGTCTGACGTACAGTGTTGTAGGCTCATTGGAATTTATTATTATTATTTTCTTGAATTTCGATAAACTTTCAACCAAAATGGTTGAACTTTGGGTGGAATTGGGCATTTTTCAACCAGTTTTTGTTAAAATTACTCAAGTTGGTCAAAATAAAAAAATAAAAAAATTCAAAAACACGTGTCAGATAAAAAAAACGTTGTTATTGTTTACATGGTATATTGCTGTTTTGAAAATTCTGATATTGCAACTTGCATTGCTGATTGCAGATTTTCCAATACTCTATGTCTGGTGTAAAATACATAGTACAATATTTTGCTTTATACTCATGCATGACTGTTTCTTGGTTTTTGTATGTTGTTTATAAATAAATTTAAATAAATGCAAGAATCATCTTTCCCCACACAATATTTGTTACAAAATAGATATTGGCCCCTTCGATGCAAGACAAACAAAGCAACACATGAAACAAAACAACGATAAAATCATGTTTTGGATTTTTATTCAATAAATAAATACAAAATTGATAAATGGGCCTCATAGACCTTCCTTGGTAAATTATAGTCCTAGCATACCAAACAAAATACGATATGAAAATTCGTTACTCTAGGGGGCTGGCATTTTCTTCGGAAGGGCCCAAATATACTGGGGTCATACATTTTTGGTAAGAAAAAAAGGGTCGGGGTCATAAAATTTTTGATGACCAAAATGTAGGGAGTCACAAGATGTCCACAGATAGTGTGATATTTTAAAAGACTGATTTCAATACAATTTTAACCTATTTTAATAGGGGGTATAGGCCTATAAGGTGTAGGCTTATCGGTGGTGGGGCATACAATTAGTCTTGTGCCGAAATGGGGGGGGGGGGGGCGCAATTTTATTGACGCCGACCTTTTGTAAATTTGGGACCCCCTTCCCCTTGCCAGCCCCCCTAAACGTTTTTTATTCCAAGGGCTAGTCAGTGGGAGTGGTCTATTACGTAGACACATGAGAGTAGGGTTTTCTTACTAATTGTATTGAGCATCAGAGCATGCGTGGTGATAAATTGATAAGAAATTCTTTCATTTACAAAATTCCCTTTAAAAGGAAAGCCCGAAGGGAAAGCTAAGCAATAAATATACGTCACTTATACGCCAATTTTAAAATATCAGTTACTGATCAAATAAGGGCCATGTATGTCATTTTATTTTGGATCTTTGGTTCTCAAGTGCCATGATAAGGGGCTCTGAAGGTGAAGTGGTGTTGGGGTAGGTTATGGGGTGTCATGGTTGGTCGAGAGGTGTCACTGAGAGTAAGTGGGTGTCATGGTTGGTTAAGGGTTTCATGGTTGATTTAGGGGTTTTATACTGGGTTAATGAGATATAGACACTTTTTGTACTCATGTGCACTTAACCAAATATCCTAGAGAGTCGTGCGATATGTCGAACTGTTCCTCTGGTCATAAGGAACAAAAAAGTCAGTGGTCGTATATCTGTAGGAACATTGGTTAATGAGATATAGTCACCTTTTTTTATAATTTTGTGCACTTAACCCTCTATCTTTTTAACCAAATATCCTAGAGAGTCGTGCGTGCTATACGTCAAACTTTTCCTCTGGTCATAAGGAACAAAAAAGCCAGTGGTCGCGTATCTGTACGATCATTGGTTAATATGAGATATGATTGCCCTCTAGCCAGGTCAGCTCATCATTTTAATAACAATAATGCTGTTAACATATGAATTGGACACATGCAAGTGTCACATCCTGATTGAAATGATCCTTGCTACATGTCATACTTTGACAGCAGAAAGGTAGTGGTCAGGAGGTGAGAGTTTATGGGGGAAATTTCGGGAACCTCGAGGTCACAGTATGTCAGAACATGAGGTACCATCAACAGCCATTTTGTTAATTGTAACGAATGGTTCGGAAAAGTGTCGGATGGTCTGTGGAAGTGCTGTTTTCGACACTGTAGATCTTGTAATTCTTTTAAGCAGGATGGAATCATATGAATTTGTAAGCGGTCTTTAAGCAAAGTCATTGTTCATTGAATTTACAACTGTAATTAGTCTGAAAATTGCAGGCCCCTCGATAATTTTGCCCGTGATATAGGGAAGTACTCTATTAGTGCATTAGACAGCAAAATGAAGACACCTCTATATTCTATTCTTAGTCTACTTTAATTAGTGGTCAGACTAAAAGGAAAACTGAAGGCACTTTCTTCAAATTTACAATTAGTCACAATGAGATACCACGTAACCAAACCCTAAACTAACACAATTAACTTGAAACAATACATTGTCTTTGTATTTGTTTTAGCCATTAGTATATATGACACACATTAATTTCATTTTCATTTCATTCCATTTATAATCAGTAAAGTACAACTGAAAGCACTTTCTTCAAATTTACAAACAATATGAAACCACGTAACCAAACCCTAAACTAATACAATTAACTTGAAACAATACATTGTCTTTGTATTTGTTTTAGCCATTAGTATATATGACACACATTAATTTCATTTTCATTTCATTCCATTCATAATCAGTTAGTAACTGGAACCTAACTATAGTTATATTTTACAGGATTTCCAACGCTTCATTTTCATGAATAATTGGTAAAACGACGTTTGTGACGTCAATAACGTAATTGACAACAAAACGTCAATTGCAATTATTGTTTTGGACGTTGATTATACTATATTGATTTAATGAACTTGATGTTAATGCGGATAAGGCAAAACATTATAATGGTATTGAATGCATGCTAAACGCTTAAGTTCAAATTTGACCGAGAACGTATTCGAATTACACGGGTCAGAACAAAAACTTGCAAGTTCTAATACTGGTAATGTCCTTGCTCCTCGTAGGCTCTCGAAGATTTCTTAAACTTATCGTTGATGGATGTGATGAATATTACCATAACGGAGATTTGCCAAGAGGCAGAGGTCATCTACAACCTAACTGGACCTGACAATGCCTACCACTTCTTATACAGCACCTTTGATATCCTCCTCATCGCAGTTTATATCATACCTGTAATATCATTGATAGGAATTCTTGGTAATAGTGCCTTTCTATTTACGATAATACGTAGCAAAGAACTTCGCAATGCTACAGTGACAGACAACATACCTTGCAAATTTTGCCGTATGTGATATATTGTTATTGATATTTGCTACTGTTTGGTATGTTGCTACCTATATGACCAGTCCCGTGAATGGTTCATTTCCTGTGAGTTCCTCATTCGCATGCTCAATATGGCAGATTTCAACGCATTGGTGGCACTTGGGGTCGCTTGGTTTTATTACACTGATTACCGTAGAGCGGTATTTGGCTATCTGCCGACCAGTGCAACATCGTAATTTCGGAAGAAAGTATGTTATATTGAAAATAGTCATCGCAGTCTGGATAATGTCTTTGCTTTTCACTTTAACGGGCGTACCACAATTTTCACGATCCGTGTTTCATTGTATCTTATGGCCAGAATCGGAGGAATTCGACAATTTACCAATAACATTCAATGACTGTGATCCTGAAAGTAGCGCGGCTGATATCTATGTCAATCTATTTCACATAGTGACACTGGTGGTTAGCATGATCCTTAATTGTGTGATCTTTGTCAAGATCATCATAGCTGTACGAAGTTTGTCTAAACGATCCTCGCAATCTCAAAATGTAAGCAAACGGGTGACACGAACACTTGTCGCAAACGGCATCATATTCTTCATTTGCCAGGTTCCTCAGAGAATCTTTTCTTTAGATGACGTATTTGATAACGTAGGGGGTGTGGGTCTATTAAGATCACATTACAGCGAAGCACTGGTTTTGTTAGTCGGAAGAGCATTTCTATTTCTTAATTCGATCATTAATCCATTTTTGTACGTTTTTAAAAGCTGCAACATTTACCGAAATGCCATGATGAGAGCTTTTTGTGGAGACCGATGTGTCTCTAAAACAACTTCTGACGATTCTAAAAGAACTCATAAAGAACTTCAAGTGGTGAGGAATGAAGACAAACGGATTAGTGCTATTAGTAACACAACTAACATTGCTTTTACCATATCATCGGGGGCTTCACCTGGAATTATGCGAAAATCCGTTTTGGAAACAGACACGAATACACTTTGAATGACCCTTTATATTTTTCTAAGGGTGAAGCTGTACATGTTGAGAAACCTTACAACTGTTCCTAACCTTTACAGCCCTTAACAGCTTCTAGAGAAACGTATACAAGTCGTCTGAGAAAATAAAATAGCGGACAAGAAGCTACACATTTCGAGCGAAATATACAGCTGATTTAGTCAATGTCAACATGGGAGCATCAGCAGAAATATTTTCCTAACATATTAGACTAACACCTCAGTACTTCAAAATGTAGCAGTGGACAGCAAAGTGCAAATGACATTCATTTTTCGGCACAATAATTAGACAAGGCGACAATTAATGACTTTTTAGTCATTAATTGTCGCCTTGTCTTAAGAGGACTTAAGGAATTAATAATTAAAAGTACAACCAGATATGGACGTAACTAAAATTATGCTAATTAGGAGGTTCAACAAATCATACGATCCTGGTATCCAACCTTATGTAAATGAACAGTATAATTTATTGAAGACCGAATTGACCTTTTCGATAAATCTCATGAGCCTTTGCGAGTACACATGAGATGTCGTCATTTGACGTCACGCCGATTTGCGCCGATGCGAACATCGTTTAGCAAACATCGTTACTGCACATTGTAAGTCAGCGTGACGTCAAATGACTACATCTCAGGTGTACTTGCAAAGGCTTATGGGATTTACCGAAAAGGTCAACTAAACAAAGACTAGTTTGAGTCTGACGTCAGGGCAAAGGTTGGTTGCTGACCTGCGCAATACAGCATTTTTGGTCTAGTTGACAGGACGTCATACACAAACTAGTTTTTAATTCGGTCTTCAGTTATATTTGAAGATAAAAATCAATGAAAAGAAAGCCACTTCGAACATGTGACTTTCACACTAGCTGTTTATTTCTGTGATCTAGCAGCGGTATAAAGCAGTAAACAAATACGAACTCCACTGATTCTAAAGTAGATACCATCTTGTTAGCACTCAATGAAATCTCTACAGATTATGATATTGTAGTCAATACAAAGGCGGCATAGGTTTCACTTTCACTATCTACAGCAGATTGCGTCTTGTTGCAACAACACTTAATGAAATGTCTACAGTAACTAGAATGTTGTGAATACAACGTCATAGGTTTCACCGAACTATCTACAGCAGATAGCATCATGCGGTAAATATAATTTCAACTTTCACTGAACTATATCTACGTTAGAAAAAATCAAGCAAAATCAGTCGGAACTCGGAAATATTGATTTTGAGTGAGAGCCACACAAAGGAAATATTTCCTTTTGTTTCCTTGTGTTTTGGAAACGCCTTAATTGCCCATATCTTTGGAACTGGTTGTTCAATTTCAATTGGGTTTTCTGAAAAATCCAGATTTGTAAAAGCTTTTTACTATCCCACAAGCAACTGAAAATTTAATATATCCGAGTTCCGACTGAGTTTGCTTGATCGCATCACAATTGATGATGAATACTGATATGAACTTTAGACTCATGGGCACGGCATGTGAAGCCTTTCCAATGATTTCAAACGCGGGGTATACATTGTACATGGACTAAATGAACACATTTTACTCACTGCTTGATCTTACAGGGCAGGGTAAGTTCATTATTGTAATTACATATAAAATAGCGTTAAGGGATCTAAAATGACCGTTTATTGCGTCTCGGCAGTATTTTTTGTGGGACATGAGAGCACCTCAGACCTATCGAATTGCATTCTGAATACGAAGCATGTCTTTCTGATATCAAATAATTTTAATTTTTTGAAAATCACAATATAATACAAATTTTATGACAAATTATAAAAATTTGATATTTTTCAAATTTTGATATATAACAGTCCTCGAAGTAAATTATATAAATCTAATGATATATTCTTAAAGTGTATGTAGCAGGGAGGAAAAGCCGACGGTCAATTGAAAATTTTGACCTTTCATATTGAAGATATGGATTTTCTTCCCAAAAAGACCTAATTTTTTTTGGTGTTTTGGGAAAAAAATTCCATATCTTCAATACGAAAGGTCAAATGTTCAATTGATCGTCGGCTTTTCATCCCACCTACATACATTTTAAGTATAAATCATCAGATTTATAAAGTTTACTTCAAGTAGGCCTACTGTTAAATATCAAAAATATCAATTTTAATGATTTGCCATAAAATGTGTATTAAATTGCGAATTTCAAAAATCAAAATTATTTGATATCAGAATGACATTCTTCGTATTCAGAATGCAATTCGATATGTCTGATGTGCTCTAATGTCCCAAAATAAATACTGTCCAAACGTTCATACCCCAGCCCTTAATGTGGTTATCATGGCTAATACCGTAAGGGAAATAGTAGGACAAAATGCATATGCATTTGCTGGATAAGCTTGTGGCTTATGTGATGTATTATTTATATTTAGAATTTAGAATTGTGTAGATTAACATGATTAAGTTGCGTGTCGTGTTTTGTGTTGACCTGAATTTTGATAAAAAGGATCGACGGGCATTTACAATATGGAAATAAGTGTGATTTAAGGGAGTACTAGACCCCTTGACAAATTTGTGACTATTTTTGCATTTTTCTCACAAAATAATAACACACTGGTAACAATTTGATTTGATTTGATTTGTTCGGGTTGTGACAACCCTGGATAACCCAAGAAAGCCTCTATTGAAGCTTATTTCCATTGGGGTCCATTTGAACACCGGGACGGGTTGGGAACAGTCAGGGGTTAACACCCTACTCTTTTCGAAACTGACTGCGAGATACATGTACAGGTATGGCTCTCTGCACACGGGACCGACGGCTTAACGTCCCCTCCGAAGGACGGGGTACTTTCATGATTCATTTACCCAATTCTAAATGAACCATGGGGGAGAGCGGAAGTCTAAACTTAATCTACAGATGTTGCCAATTAATTTCAGACTTATTTTTTTTCCAAGTCAATATCCCAGCAAATCGCCACCGCCAGGAATCGAACCCGGGACCTCATGCACCAAAGGCAAGTACCATTGCGCCACGCTCTCCTGAGCGAAAGTTATGTATATTATAGGGGCAAGGAATCCAGTCACTACACCAGAATTTCAGTGACTCAAGATAAGCGGTACGTTATTTATGATAAGGAAAGAGGTACCGCTAGAATGTACCTTCCCAGCAAACACAAAAACGTTTTAAAAACGTTTTAAATAAGTTATATTTTGGCTTTAAAATGTCGGGTTATATAAAGGTCATGATAACGTTTTAAAACGTTTTGTATGAAAACACACTACAACAATATTTTTAAATGTTTTCAAAAATGTTATTGTAAACTATTTTTGCAAACACTTTTGCCAAATATTGTGTCAATCAGTGCACCGCTTTGTTGAATACACGCATCTTCACGTTTTGGACTATAGCTCAAAAAGTATCCATGCTATTAAAAAAAACTAAAAACCCTATGAAACTTGAGTGAGAGTATGCACTTCCTAACTAATCAAACTGCATTAAAATTGGCCTCTGTTAAAGCACTCTGTAAGATCACAATATTCTTGTTTTCAGTGAAAAACCGACAATTTCTTTGAAACCATGGTTTGGAAAATCCTTTCCAGATACAAACTTCAAAGTTGGTCCCTGCCTAGAATGGACTGTAAACATCATTTTGGCCATAGGGCCCATTCATTCATGATTCCATCCCGGGGGGGTCACTCCCATTGTGGGCTGTACACCATCCGCGATAATGAAAGCGCGTAAAAGGGTAGTTTTTCGTGCGTAGGCACGATACGCGCGTAACGTGTTTAGGGTGTCAAAAACATGAAATATTGGGAAAAAGGGTAGCAAAATTGCAATTGCTAAAATACGCGGAAATGAAATTTAGGGTATGAAATTTGATGCAAGGAAGAAAATCCGTGTTTAGGGTATCGTTTTAGCCAAGGGTTAAATCCTTGTTTAGGGTGCTTTTCAAAAGTTGATTATCGCGGATGGTGCACAGGCCACAATGGGAGTGAACCCCCCGGGTTCCATCCACATTTACTAGGCATAAATACAGTCATCCCTTCAAATTTAGAGCCTCTCTTTGAAGGGATGTAACTTTGGAACGATTCATTGTATTGATGGGCCCTTTGGTCAAAAGTTGAGACATATCCTGTTGTGCAATCAGTGAAAAGTACAAGTATGTAGGTTGAACCAGCTGTAAGTGGTAGAAAAATAACTAACTTTGTTAGAAAATGTTAAAAGTATGATCTATCTAAGTCCAAATAAAGGTAGGTTTAACTAAAGTTTACAAAGCTTTTACCTAATGTTTCTTATATGAGCTGAAAGCTGAAATTCTCCCTGTTCGAAAATGTAGATGTCTTCCCCATACAATACACCAAATACCCATGCCACTCATTTCTTTACACCCTGCCTTCCTCACCCTGTTACCAAAAAGCAGAGTCAATAGTCCTGGTTACCAATATGTTTACACAAAGAGTGGACTCTACCATTTCCAGCTTTGGGTAAATTTTAACATAATGAGGGTGCAAAAGTCTTAGCTAATCTAGTCACCTGTTGCACATGTAACTGTGCCAACCATGCCTGTGGCTATGTCTCGCCTGGTCAAGGTGGGGTAGGGCCTATAAATTAGAGAGTTTTATTTTGGTAGCCTTTAATAGAAATGGTACTTTCTCTAAAAAATTGTGGGTAGAGTATTTAAAATCATAAAAAGAAAGAACAAAATCACAAATTAGGATATATATTTACTGTGTTTGGACATTATTAATAATTTCCACAAATAGTTTGACAGAGACTTGAATTCATTATAACTTGAAACTTGCTAGTAAACTCACTAAACTAAATGTTTAGTCTATGGTTTGAGATGATCCACAGCCAATTGTAAAGCAATTAAAATCATTATTATTGCATAATATAATGTTTCTATCATGAGCAGACCAGCCACATCATCAAATAGGCCTATGATGTACAAGAGAACAAAGCCAAACAAAAACTCAAAGGGGACTGAGAATGGAGTGTGTAAAAGTTGTGGTGAAACTGACCATCAGCACAGATCAAGCAAAAAGTGTAAAACTATAACAATAATCAGTAAGGTGTGTGTAAATTTCATACATGCATTTATTTTTAAAACCATGTTAACTCTTTTCTTATTCAAAACTCCCCAAGTGGTACTCACTAGTTTCAGACAGCCTGCTGAGTATGTTGCAAAACTTGTGAAGGTCATCTCTGAGAAACATGATCTTCCAGTCACTATGACAACATAGTGACTTTTCCCAAATAATAAGATGGAATGATCTGTCATGGCCAAACTTCACCACGGAGGGCAGTATATATTTTGATGTAATTAAGTACTAATTAATCACTAATTAAGAGTTGAATTAAGCAACGTCTATCAATAATGCTATTTATATATGTATCTAAACCATATATCAAAAAATTTTGGTTGAGGCCGTGCATATGTTAAAATATTTGAACCCAGCAAACACAGAAATGTTCTTAAAATGTTTTTTTCAAAACCTTTTAATAACATTTAAATATCGGGTTATATAAAGGTCATGAAACCGTTTTTAAAACGTTATTGAAAATATTTTGGGCAAACATTTTTCGCAAAATATTTTTTCAACCACAACATAACATTCTGTTTAGAATGTTTTGTATCAAGTTTTCAAGAATGTTTTTGGAATGTTATTAAAACGTTTTTATACCCTTTATGTAACCCGACATTTAAACGTTTTCTGTAAAACATTTTTGTTTGCTGAGCAGTATATTATCAAAAAATGTTTTTTAAGGTTATGAAAACGTTTTAAACTCTTAATATACCCTTTATATAACCCGACATTTAAATGTTTTCTGACAACCTTTTATAACCGTTTGCGAATGATGTCGAAAACGTTTTGTGTTTGCTGGGTTATTTCTTAACATATATAATGAACCACTTGTCTTGAATCACTGATATTTCAGTGAGGTAATTGGATTCCTTGCCCCTATAATATACATAACTTTTGTTACCTGTGTGTAGTTATTTTTTGAGAAAAATGCAAAATTAGTCACAAAATTTATCAGGGGGTGTAGTACCCCCTTAAATAGATTAATGGAGTGGACCATACAAGTACACGTTTCAATTTATTATTATGCCTTTTTAGACCTACCGTTTTCATAATACCAAGATTTATTCCATGACTTTGTTTACATCAATAACTAATGGAATTAATTAGATTGTATGACTGAAAGTAGTCATGAATATGCATTTCTTTGCAAATATTGTGCTAAAAACAATGTATACATGTTCATTGTACTTTAATTTGGCAGAATTCTTTCTTCAAACAGAATCAGAATGTTTCTAATGATTTTTAGTCGCCATCTATTTGAGGGGACTTCATTTGATATAGAGTGTTGCATTGTGGGATACCATGTTGCCTCCCTAGGTAACATGCTGCCTGGTCAAGAAGTGTTTCCTGGCCAGGCAGTCGGATTGGACTGAAAAATATGAAATATTTTGTCATTGGATGAAAGGGGGAGTTTTGTAAATTCATTTGTATTATTTTCTAAATGTTTTTCCTCAGATTGGAATAGTCTGCGTTTGGAAAATGGGTCAAGTGATAACGTCATCGTCTGAATGTCATATTGACACCCTCACTGATGATGCTCTCATTATCATCTTCTCATTCCTCACTCTATATGAACGTCTTATGGTCATGAGGTATGTAGCACGCGCAGTACAGACAGACAAACGGACACAATCAAGGCTTGTCATTGTTCGACACTTTGTTTGATGTTAATTGTTTCTCACTGGATGGATTTATTGAAATAACTCACAACTTTTTGTTACTCAAACAACAATCTGAAAAACCAATTAACTTTAAGACCAAAACTAGAAGAAAAACGATTGTTCTTAAAAGAATAAAGCACAAAATGTTTCGTACTTGACTAACCTGCATTTATAAAGAAGTTAATATCGCGGTACATAGTTTATATAATATTGAAATGTTATATTTTCTTTTGTACTGTCTTTCATTTCACAGAGTTTCCAAGAGATGTCATAGAATACTGTCTAACCCTCAAGTCTGGACACATGTTGATTTCTGGCAAGAACAACAAATGACAATGCCAAGGAAGAAATTGATAGCTAGCAGATACAGAAAGGCTTGGATGTTTCCCAATGACCAAGAATCTGTTCTGGATTTCCTGAAGAAGTACACTGGTGGCTCATTGAAATCTATTTATCTTAATGTTGTAAGCAGGGATATCCTAACGCACCTGAAAATACATTGTGGCAACCTAGAAACTATTTCTTTCCTACTTGCGAATGATCCACCAGACACGGCCGATTTGTCAGATAGTTTAGTCACACCTTTATATTTTCCAGAAATGATGCATTTGCCGAAAACCATCAAGATGTGTGAATTTTCAATGGGCAAAACTAATGGTTTGCAAACGGAAAAAGTAATGATTTTGCTATGGAAAAAACTAATAATTTGCTTTGCAAATTGTACCAATCTTTGGCGTCTGAAACTTAATGAAGTGAGTTTGAGCCAAGAGGGTTGCGTGGCACTATCTGATTCAAATATGACCGACCTTAGCCTTTTCAACACGCGGGTAGCTGGAGGACCCGATCATCAACTAAATACAGTGTTGATGCCACTCCACAAGTTGACCAAAATAAAATCCTTCAGGTTTTCAACCAATGCTCCGGAAAAAACCCAAACATGGGTAAACCTGGACAAGTTTGTGCGTGGTATCTCTGACCAATGGCATAAGTTGAGGTGTCTATCACTGATTGGAATACAGGCGCTCTCATATGAAACCTTTGCACTGATGACCTCGGCATTGACACAACTGCAAATATTGGAACTCTACGGCAACACGATTACAGATGAGAACATCAGCCTCATTGCCAAACACCTGAAGAAGGTTACAATTCTTAAGCTTACAGATGGAATCTATACACCAATTGGTATCAGGGTGTTGGACGGTCACCCTTCTATCGAAAAACTTTATCTATTGCAGAACCAACAGCTACAGCCATCACCAGAGTGGCTTTTGGCAGCGTATGATGTCATACTTTCCCTTCCTAAGATAGCCTACGTTAAACTGATAGGATACAGAATAATAGCACTACATGCTAAGGAGAAGATACCAAAGATGACTAAAGATGTTGAGATACAAGTTGAAAATCCTGAAGTTCGCTCTACTTCTTTCTGGGATATGCTGCCTGGATTCGATTAGAGTATGATTCCTGGCTTGTGCGTGGTATGAGGATTACTGAAGAAGTTGTTGCTTGAAAGTTTTCAATGATGTTGCATTTACAACAGTGTTGTCAAGCGTATTCCACTGCCCTACAGTTCTGGGAAAATAAGACTACTTGTGGATGTCCAGGCGGGCACTGACAGCTGTGAGGGTAATAGATTTTGGCGTTGATAATAAGAAAGCGTCAGGTTGCAGGGTTTTTTTAGGTATCGGTCACCGGAGATGTCACTCATGTTGTTTTTGATCTTATACATGAGAGGGAGTCTTTGCGTCCCCTAGTGTATGCCATCCTAGATCATTTAGAAGACGAGTGACTGTGCTTTTGGTGCGCTCGTAATTGTCGTTGATGAATCTGGCAGCCCCCCTGGATTTTTTCAAGATCACGTGAGTTTCTCTTCTGGTATGGATTCCATGCTACGATGACATACTCGGCATTAGGTCGGAATAGGCTTCTGTAGACCATCTTCTTTAGCTTCTCTGGGCACGCGTAAAGGTTATGTCGTACAACTCCAAGCATACGGCTCTCTACAGGACTATAGTGCTTTGGTTCAGCCCGGTTATTTCATTTCATATTTCATATTTATCAGCACTCAAACATTAAAAATTACAATTTCAGACAATTTAAATCAGATTGCACATATTAAAAGACATAAAATATATGATGAATGCAAAGTGTGAAGCACCAGTATATAAAACGACAAAAATGAGAATATTCTAAAAATTCCATTAAGTACCAAGGATAGCCCAAACAAGACTCTTATAATAGAGGCTTATTTACGTTGGGGTCCTTTAATTGAATGACAAAGAGGACAAAACAGCACAAAACAGGCGCGCCAATAAATAGTATGAAAAAAGAGATAAAGATAAAGCCAAAATCTTAATTGCACTAGCAAAACCAACAAAAAACATGCCATGAAGTTGCGAAGAGGAACTCTGCTCAGTCATCAAGGTTTGCTCAGACAGGCATTTTTGGTTGCATTTTTGAATTGGGAAAGTTCAGTAATTTGTTATTTGAGAGTTTGGCAAAGAATTTCAATGTTTTATGCCACTGTAAAAAAGTTAGCTTTGCCTGAATACCAGGAACAACAAAATTGTGTGGGTTAACCCTGGTACTGTAGTTATGTAATAATGCAATGTGGATAAAATTGCAATTAGAATAATCGGGTGAAAGACCATGGTAGATTTTAAATACCTGGTTCAGTTTTAGTTGGGCCACGGTCCTCTGCTAATAAAAAGTCAAGTTCATTACGTTGTTCTTGCCCAACATAGGCACGTGACGGTGGACCTAAATCCAAAACAAACCTGACTGCTTTGTTCTGCATGGTTTGAAGCATTCCTTTAAAATATTGAGGCAGTGAAGAAAACCATGAAGAACATGCATAATGTTAATGGCACAGGATGAGAGCTGAAACTTAAGTTTTACGAGTTTTACGATTTAGACACCCAGCACTTTTATGACTTCCCACGCAATGTTTTCACCCATTAGAGACTCATCCAATGTGACACCCAAATAATGAGCACTTTTTGTATATAGATTTTAAAGATTCACCACCACAGGTAAATGTGAAAGATTTTATCTTCCTGAGTTTTCTTTTTCAGTAATACAATCAGGATCCTAGTCTGAAACCAAGAGGGAGCTGTCACCAGCATAGAGTAAAAGTTTGCAGTCGACAAAGCACAGAAAAAGAAGCGGCCTTGGGGCACGCCACATGACACGCCAAGCGAATTCGAGTCAACTTGGTTAATACGTTGACAATTTGAGTCCTACATGTACAATTCAGATAAGACTCAAACCAATCCACTGAGGCAATACCCATGACCCGGAGTTTCCTGTAGAGAATAACATGGTCAACAGTGTCGAACGCCTTCTGGATCATATCAATTTGTAAGCGCTCTTTAGCAAAGTCATAGTTCAATAAATTTACAACCGTATGACAAAACAGGCGAAATCAGTAACTTTTTGCACAAGATTTGCAATTTAAAGAGAATTGGGCGTTGCTCATTCTAATGTAGCTAGTATATGGCAAATGTAAGTGTGCTCTTTTATTAAATGACATAAAATTTTGAAAATATTGTAAGGAAGAGTTGAGGTTTTGACTTTTAAAACCTACATTCTGGTCAAAAAATGTGCTTGGATAGGTAGTTCTCAACAGATTTACCACATTCGCCTTGCTATAACATAACATTGAATTGCGTTATCTGTTGACCTAATGTGAAAAAGTGTTTTTAGGGGGAAGTGTTATATGTTAGCTTTCGTTCGATATAGAAAAAAATCTGATTGGATGAAGGGAACACTTGAGGTTTTGGCAAAAACCATGCACAGATGTATATTCTCCACCAGATCTCACACAGCTCTTATGATGCTATGCACTCATCCGTGTAGTATAACACAGACTGCGTGGGTGACCAGACTCGCTGTGATGGAAATATCTGTGTACTCAGGTGTATCGAGGTGGAAACTGTGCGTAGACGCATTTATAAGAGAATCGATTTTGTAGTCAAACCTTTTCACATGGTCAAGCAGGACTAATCCGGTATAGTACCCAGCAAACACAAAACGTTTTCGACATCATTCGCAAAAGGTTATAAAAGGTTGTCAGAAAACGTTTAAATGTCGGGTTATATAAAGGGTATATTAAGAGTATAAAACGTTTTCATAACCTTAAGAAACATTTTTTGATAATCTACTGCTCAGCAAACAAAAAATGTTTTACAGAAAACGTTTAAAAGTCGGGTTATTTAAAGGGTATAAAAACGTTTTAATAACATTCCAAAAACATTCTTGAAAACTTGATATAAAACATTCTAAACAGAATGTTATTTTGAGGTTGAAAAAATATTTTGCGAAAAATGTTTGCCCAAAATATTTTCAATAACGTTTTAAAAACGTTTTCATGACCTTTATATAACCCGACATTTAAATGTTATTAAAAGGTTTTGAAAAAACATTTTAAGAACATTTCTGTGTTTGCTGGGTTCAAATGTTTTAACATAATGTTATTTAAGTATTGACACAATATTTGGCAAAAATATTTGCCAAAATAGTTTACAATAACATTTTTGAAAACATTTAAAAATATTGTTGTAGTGTGTTTTCATACAAAACGTTTTAAAACGTTATCATGACCTTTATATAACCCGACATTTTAATGTTATTAAAACGTTTTACCTAAACCAAAAGCCAAAATATAACTTATTTAAAACGTTTTTAAAACGTTTTTGTGTTTGCTAGGTAGCTTGCAGTCATCTGCCTCCGTTTGTAGTCGGTCAAGTGAATTAAACATGAATCTGTTCCAGTTAAAAATTATATAATTTTTTCCCCCCAAATGTGACTCCAGCTGAGTGCAAACAGCCTTTTCAAGTAATTTTGATGCGTGACCTTTGCCGTCTTCTAGTCGGATGGCAGGCATCCAGTCTGAAGAGATTGGTTAAAGATGAATGTTAATACAGGAACAGAGCTAGTGGTCTTAGGCCTCGTATCCATAGGCTGTTCTCTTGTGGCGTGTGCCCTTGTTCCGTGATCACTTTTTCCCATGTGACCTGCCACACAGACAACGAACCGTAGCGGCCACTAAGCAAAACAAAGGTTCGTTGTCTGTGTGGCAGGTCACATGGATCAAAGTGAACACGGAACAAGGGCACACGCCACAAGAGACCAGCCTATGGATACGAGGCCTCAGAACCCTGCTTGGTAGACCATCAGGTCTGCTGCTTTAGGCCTTGTATCCATAGGCTGTTCCCTTGTGGCATGTGCCCTTGTTCCGTGTTTACTTTTTCCATGTGACCTGCCACACAGACAACGAACCTTTGTTTTGCTTAGTGGCCGCTACGGTTCGTTGTCTGTGTGGCGCTACGGTTCGTTGTCTGTGTGGCAGGTCACATGGGAAAAAGTAAACAAGGAACAAGGGCACATGCCACAAGGGAACAGCCTATGGATACGAGGCCTTAGATGGATTAAGATCAGCAAGCAGATGCATTACTGATGCTTAATCGTTTCCCCAGCATAATACATGTAAAGTAGGCAATGGGGCTACACATCCTGCACAAGACCAAATAAACACAATGGAAGACAGCCCTGTGAACTCTGTGAATATGCCGGCATGGGATTCGAATTGAGGTTAGTAACTATTTTAAACTGTTGCGGTTTGGTCGTTCACAGCATTTTGCGAATGGTAGTAACCTTTTGGCAAATATTGCACTGAAGGTGTTATTTTTACATTGATTTAGATAATGCAAATCGATATTTTGGCTGCCTCGGAAAACAATACTTAGTCAACCCCCTAAACAAGTTGTTTAATTATTTTTAAACTTTAAACAACATTTTAACAGTGAAGATTTCACCCTGAAGTCAATGAGGATGTACCTTTCATTCAACCCTTAAGTAGACGCCATCCCATAGCAAATAATGATGTAACTATGTAGAAATGCTATGATGTTTGCTGTACTATTTTCATGCACCATTGCCATGACTGGATTAAAGGATGCCTCAGGCAATCACAACATTGTGCCATATATGATAGAAAATTAATTATCAAGCACGAATCATGTAGTTTTATTTGAAACAAACTCATATTGACCATAAAAACGAATTAATACAGCCGTCTCTCAACACGCGATATTCAAAATTCCCGGGCGCCGAAATTGTCTAGTGCAATGACGGTCCAGTAAAACACTGAAGGCTGACAACACTTGATCACAAGTAACCATGAGATCATTGCACTATATACTTATATTTTACAATATTTTCGCCCTTTATCGGGATAAAAAGAAAGGGGGGTTATAGTGACAATGTGCGCGCGCAGCGCGCAAAAAAATTGTATTTTACACTATTTTGGCCCATGATCGGGGTGCCCTTGCCCATTTTCTTTTCCTTGCCCGCCAGATTTTCTTTTCATTTATTGTCAGAGGGCATTTTTTTCTTTCAATTTTTGTCAGGGGGAGGGGGCACTCTGCCCCTGCCACCCCTCTGGCTACGCTACTGACTCTCGGTAATAATGTAAGCATCCCATTTTGGGCCACTGTTAATTATACACTATGCCCATTCCCGGCTGCCCAATAAATTTAAACACAATAACAGTGCTTCGCCTGTGATGTACCTGTTTGTTTGTTTGTTTACCTGTTTGTTTATTTTCTGTTTTGTTGTTTTATTTTTAAGTTTGTTATTATTTCCGCTCAACAAACAAGAATAAGAATGTAAGACGTCATCGTGCATAATTTCAACAAATCTTGGAAACAAAATCCAAAAGGGACAATAAACAGTGATTTAACTGTATCCATTGTACCATTTCTACCTACTCATGAAGGATTCGTTATAAATTGATGATGAATACTGATATGAACTTTAGACTCATAGTCACGTTCAGTGAACCCAATGATTTTAAACGCGGGGTATGCAGTGTACATGGAGTAAATGAACAAATGTTACTCACTGCTTGATCTTACAGGGTAAGTTCATTATTGCAATTACATATAAACTGATATAAAATTGTGTAAACGTTATCATGTCTAATACCGTTAGCCAAATACAGTGAAATAGTAGCATAAAGTGAGTGTACATTTCTGGATAAATTAGTGGCATGCGTGCGCCATTATGTGTACTATATACAGTGGTATACAGGTTGTGACAAAAAAAATTAAACAATTTAGAAAATCGTATTAGGCAAACATGTCACTTATTGATTATATTTAATTTTACTTGGTCGTCAAGGTACTTTTAAAGCTACATAAGCTTTATTTGAATAAAAATCGGTGGTCGACCAGCGAAGATATGACCAATTGGGTAAAAGTATAGTCCTAAAACAGATGGGCCACTTTCGTGTCTTTTTGTAGTAAAAGTGACTGAATTGAGTTGAACCATGAACCATCTGGTCGGTGCTCTTAAGATGTTTAATTTCAAACAATGGGGCATTTTTAATTTATGATTTTGAAATTAATATCATATTATTTATTTACTTTGTCAATTAAGTGAAAGAAACGACATTTGATTTTGTTCTGAAATCGTTCACGATAAAGCATGAGAGTTCAGTTTACGTGGTACAAACTTCATGTGCAAAATTGGCAAAAAGTGGCCCAATTCATAGCGTTTGAACCTGAACTAGGAAAAACACCAAGTAATTTTTTTTGTTAGCCAAGATATTATTGATTCCAATGAATATCACATTTACGCCACGACCCCTTTTATTTTATTTTTTTTAAGAAAAAAAAATTCAATTGCTAATCATGAAAGTCGATTTTACTCAATTAAAGCTTGATATGCGCGAAAATGTCAAAAGTGGCCTAACTCGCTTTCTGGACGATTTAGTCAATTAAGCATAGCGTTTGAGCCACACTAGTATAGAAGCGAATTACAATTGTATAATTTTATTGTTACAGACTGTATATTCCTGATTATCACACGCAGGCTTACTTCCGTGTTTTGTGTTGACCGAGGTAGTTTTGATAACGCGGATCAACAGACATTTTTGGAAATAAGGAAATAAGTACACGTATTTTTGTTCGAGCAAATCAGACCTGCCGTTTTCATAATACGAAGATTTATTCTATGCATTTTATTGTTTATATCAATAACTAATGGAATTAATTAGATAACATGACTGAAAGTAGTCATGAATATGCATTGCCTGACTGAAAGTAGTCATGAATATGCATTTCTTTGTAAATTGTAAATACCCAGCCCCGGTACCCAGCAAACACAAAACGTTTTCGACATCATTCGCAAAAGGTTGTCAGAAAACGTTTAAATGTCGGGTTATATAAAGGGCACGGTGGCGCAGCGGTACGGGCTCTACCTCGCAATCGGAGGGTTGCGAGTTCGAGCCCCGGCGGTGCCATCGTGTTGTGCACTTGGGCAAGGCACTTTACCTCACTTGCCTCTCTCTACCCAAGGGTGAAATGGGGAGCTGTTAGGGATATTGTCCATTGAGCGCCGCCCAAAGGTATGAGCATGCCTTGGGCATTGTATGGCAGCTGACATATTCTAACGACGGCGGAATAAATGTAAAGCGCTTTGATACATGTGAAAGGCGCTATGTAAATGTCAACATTTATTTATTTATGTAAGGGTATATACAGAGTATAAAACGTTTTCATAACCTTAAAAAACTATTTTTGATAATCCACTGCTCAGCAAACAAAAATGTTTTACAGCAAACGTTTAAATGTCGGGTTATATAAAGGGTATAAAAACGTTTTAATAACATTCCAAAAACATTCTTGAAAACTTGATACAAAACATTCTAAACATAATGTTATTTTGGGGTTGAAAAAATATTTTGCGAAAAATGCTTGCCCAAAATATTTTCGATAACGTTTTAAAAACGTTTTCATGACCTTTATATAACCCGACATTTAAATGTTATTAAAAGGTTTTGAAAGAAATATTTCAGAACATTTTTGTGTTTGCTGGGTTCAAATATTTTAACATAATGTTTTTTAAGTATTGACACAATATTTGGCAAAAATGTTTGCAAAAATAGTTCACAATAACATTTTTTGAAAACATTTAAACATATTGTTGTAGTGTGTTTTCATACAAAACGTTTTAAACGTTATCATGACCTTTATATAACCCGACATTTTAATGTTATTAAACGTTTTATCTAAACCAAAAGCCAAAATATAACTTATTCAAAACGTTTTTAAAACGTTTTTGTGTTTGCTGTGTACTCGTAACAATGATTTTGAAAGAGATTTGTTTGTGGACGCAAATGTATTTGCTTTTTTCTTTATTCAGAAACAATGTATTATAGTTCGTTAAGGTGGTACTTTACACCCTTGATAAATTTGTGACAATTTTTGCATTTTTCTCAAAAAATAATAACACACTTGTAACAAAAGTTATGTATATTATATGGGAAATCATAAAAACTTTGCTTTGCACTTTCTCGATAAAAGAGTATCCGATTTGTCTCAAATTTGAGAATGATGATCATACTCCTTTAGCGCATTATTACGATAAGTTTATTCAAAGCAAGTTCTGAGTAACTTATATTTGCCTGGGTGAAACTGACATTACAACTGAAACGGCAGCTTTTAACAATTTGTTCTAAGCCCAAAATTTGCCGTTTTTACCAACAAAAACTATGGTGCTTTTTGGTAAGTTAACAATTTGGTTTGTAGCTCCATCCCAACAAGAAAAGTCTTTCAAAAATATACATTGCATGTTCTATCATCGGATGGAAGGAGGAGTTTTGTAAATTAATTTGTATTATCTATAAATATTGTCCATCAGATTGGAATAGACGGTGTTTGGAAAATGGGTCAAGTGTTGACGTCATCGTCTGAATGTCCTTTTGACACCCTCACTGATGATGCTCTCATTATCATCTTTTCATTCCTCACTCTATATGAACGTCTTATGGTCATGAGGTATGTAGCTAAGAAGGGTACGTGTCTGGGTGTAAACCAGTAGCGTAGCTAGCGGTGTGCGGAGTAGGAGGTAGAGTGACCCCGACAAAAAACAAACGGAAGAGAAACTCTGACCAAAAATGAAAGAAAAAAAATCGGGAAGGCAGGGGAAACGAAAAGGGGCAAGGAGCCCATTTTTCACCAAAATTCACCCCGATCATGGCCTCAAATAGTGTAAAATACCATATCCTACGCGCGCACATTGTCACAATAAAGTCCTTTACACCCCGATCATGGGCCAAAATTGTGTAAAACACAAACTTTTTCTTGTACAGTTTCTCTAAAAAAACGGTATATGTATTATATCCCACCAATAATACCGGGTCAAAATAATGTAAACTGAAAATGTTTTCGTCAGTGATCCAAAAATGTTTATTTTGCCCCCTGCCCCCCCCCCCAAGCAAGATGGCTTTCCCCCTGGTGTGCACTAGGGTGTGCTGAGGTACCCAAAACAACTAACGAATCCCTGAAAAAAAACCCACATTGCTCGTGAGTCAAAACAAATCTCAAATACAAAAACACGTAGAGCAAAATTAAGAGAAACTCCCATAAAGAGGCAACAAAAGAAAGTCACAAAATATGGTTCGTACTTGACCAACCTGCGTATTTAGAAAAATGAGTTATCTATTATTTTGTGGCACATAATTTCTTATTGGAATGTTATATTTTCCTTTGTACTGTCTTTCATTTCACAGAGTTTCTAAAAGATGTCATAGAATACTGTCTAACCCTCAAGTCTGGACACATGTTGATTTCTGGCAAGAACAACAATTGACAATGCCAAGGAAGAAATTGATAGCTAGCAGATACAGAAAGGCTTGGATGTTTCCCAATGACAAAGAATCTGTTCTGGATTTCCTGAAGAAGTACACCAGTGGCTCATTGAAATCTATTTACCTTAAGGTCGTAAGCAATGATATCCTAATGCATCTTAAGAAATATTGTGGCAATCTGGAAACTATTTCCTTCATTTCTGCGACTGATCCACCAAAAACGGCAGATGCTTCAGATAGTTTACACACATTTTTTCCTGAAATGACGCCTTTGCCTAAAACTGTCAAGATATGTGAATTTTTTCAGTTTTGCCTTGGAATGAAAAGCAATGGGAAAACCTGATGATTTGCTTTGCAAATTGTACCAATCTTTGGCGTCTGAAACTCGACGGAGTGACATTGACCCCAAAGGGTTGCGTGGCACTATCTGATTCAAAAGTGACTGACCTAAGCTTTCTTAACACGCAGGTAGCTGGAAGACCCAATCCTCAACTAAATGCAGCGTTAATGCCACTCCACAAGTTGACCAAAATGAAATCCTTCAGAATTTCAACCATTGCTCCAGAAAAAAACCAAAAATGGGTCAACCTGGACAAGTTTTTACGTGGTATCTCTGACCAATGGCAGGAGTTGAGGTGTCTACTACTGATTGGAATACAGGCACTGTCATATGAAACCTTCGCTCTGATGACCTCGGCATTGACACAACTGCAAATATTGGAACTCTACGGCAACACGATTACAGATGAGAACATCAGCCTCATTGCCAAACACCTGAAGAAGCTTACAATTCTTAAGCTTACAGATGGAATCTATACACCAATTGGTATCAGGGTGTTGGGCGGTCACCCTTCTATCGAAAAACTTTATCTATTGCAGAACCAACAGCTACAGCAATCACCAGAGTGGCTTTTGGCAGCGTATGATGTCATTATTTCCCTTCCTAAGATAAGCTACGTGAAACTGATAGGAAACAGGATAATAGCACTACATGCTAAGGAGAAGATACCAAAGATGACTAGGGAAGTTGAGATACAAGTTGAGAACTCTGAAGTTCGCTTTGATGAAGAGTGGTGGAGAGATAGGCGGCACTATAGAATGGACTAGACTGCATTTGAACACTTTGAGGACCCAGCAAATAGGTTCTTAAAACGTTATAAATCGTCATTTTGGATTTTTAGATTGACAAAACCAAGTGAATATTTGGTACTCACTACAATATTTCGTCCTACTCATCGGAGGACTTCATCAGGTATGACTGATATGGTCAGCTGATCCACTAAATCGTGTTATATGAAAATGTTTTTAAAACGTTTTGTATGAAAGACACTCTAATAACATATTAAAAAATGTTGTCAAAATGTCATTATGTCAACTCTTTAATAACATTTTGTTGAAATGTTTTGCATCTAGTTTTCAAAAATGTTTTTAGATCGTTATTAACGAATAATTGAAAATAAAAAAAATTGATAAAAATAAAATTTTCTTGGTTCATTCAGGATACAAACATTTCTAATTATTTACACATTTGTGATGCAAAATCAGTCGGAACTCGGAAATATTGATTTTGAGATACAGCCAAACAAAGGAAATATTTCCTTTTGTTTCCTGTTATTTTGGAAATTCTATAATTGCTCATATCTTTTTCGAACTAGTTGTTCAATTTCATTGGGGTTTTCTGCAAAATCCAGCTTTCTAAATGCTTTTTACTATTCCATAAGAAACTGAAAATTAAATATTTCCGAGTTCCGACTGATTTTGTTTGATCGCATCTCATTTAGTTATGTTAAAAAAAACAAAAAACTTGTAATTCAGCCTAAATGTAATCTATAATGGCTGGCGCCTACAATGTATATTCCAATTGCTCGTAAGTATTATTATATTATAATCCCAATTCAATTACGTCCACACGTTTGATCTTAGTAGGAAACCATAGTTATGCGCACAACCATGACTACCATAGTAATGGGCCAGAAAATAAGGGGTTAACCCAAAACTAATTGCAACAGAATCCATTAAATCACCATTGATTTTTAGCAAAGCATATTAAATAACACATCACGAAATGACTAAATTTCACCCCCTGCATAAGCGACCATTTTGGATTTATGCAAATTAGGCACTGTTCCACTGTTTGGATTTTGGGGGACTTTTTATATGTTTTGTGTGAGCTTTTGGGAGATGTGTATAAAATGAATTCTATTGCAATTAGTGGTGGATGATCTTTTAATTTGACTGGCCTATGCGACTGGAGATTTGACTCAACCAGGCCAGATGCGGCAAATTTGAAATTGATATATCAAGATTATATTTAAATACATTATAAATGTGTATTGTTTACATCATTACGTCATTACAGCTTGTCACTCGTCCGATTCGAACCACGAAAAAACATTTGCACTTTTCTTTCCATTAACGTTATATCGTGAAATTCCACATAGCGGAGGAGTTAGTTTTTTATTTAAGGAAAATATTCTTGGCGATGACCCCATATTGACAATGGCTAAAATTAATATGCTGCATAAGTTCTGGAAAGAGTTCGGCGACGGTTCGCCATTTTTTTTCTTCAGATTTTGAAGTCATTTAGTAGACTTGCTTACCAGTCGTTTTCATTATCCTAACTACAGTTTAAACATTGAAAAGTCAACTTCGACGTACGTGATGCGAACAATTCTTGCCGTACCTTTTTTTGATTCCGGTTACGTTTGCGGCCACGCATCGGTATAGGGATGACCGGTTCATGTGTATATTAGAATTCTGTGATTTAAAAAGAGAAGCCTATACAATCGATTATTTAAATAGAACAGGCACTATTAATAAATGGATGAAATTTTGAAAGACTAAAAAGACACGAAGACTACATTAATGCAGCACTGAGACACCCACTTCAGGAATATAGTCTCCACCGTTTATATATAGGAGAGCGGTGAAATTATATAGGATTGAATTATTAAAGATGTAGAAGACTTGTGTTGTAATATATAAATCAGAGTGAATGGTGATCAGATCAAGCGAAATCAATTGAATGTGTATAAAATGATATTGAAATTCATCCAAAACAAAGGAAATTAAAACATTTCTGTTTTCTAAATTACTTTTCTGTTATTTGGTGCCGGTGATATAGTTACAATAATAATAAATAATAACAATACAAATAATTCTTGAAATATTTATTCAGCAAAAAGTAGATATTGTTACTTTAAATATAGAAGACGAAAATGAACAAGTTCTAATTAATTGGAGAGAGGACACTTCTGCTGCCTTTTTTTAAGTATTCCCATGTAATATATTACATTAGATAATAAGAGATTATAGGGGTACTACACCCTCGATAAATTTAGTGTCTATTTTTGCATTTTCTCAAAAACTAATAACACAGTGGTAACAAAGTTACGTATATTATAGGGGCAAGGAATCCAATTACTACACTGGAATTTCAGTGACCCAAGACAAGCGGTTTGTTATTTATGATCAGAAATAAGGTACCGCTAGGATGTACCTCGTTTCCTATCATATATACTGAACCGCTTGTCTTGAGTTACTGAGATTTCAGTGTAGTCATTGGATTCCTTGCCCTAATAATATACAGAACTTTTGTTACCAGTGTGTAATTATTTTTTGAGAAAAATGCAAAAATAGTCACAAATTTACCACAGGGGTGTAGTACCCCCTTAAGAGATTAAGAGAATATCTTATACTAGGGTCATTCAATAAGTTCTACCTCCCATCTTATATATAACTTTGATTATGTAAATGGAAGCGTCGTTAGAACCTGGCATAATTATATATGGGAATATTCTCAAACAAATAAGGGCAAACGTATTTTATTTGATATCTTTTCCAGATTTGTGTAGGTGATCTCAGAAGAGAGATATATGATCAGATTTTCCCCGGTTTCGCGGCACTGAATTCTGACTTTATTTTTACTCAGCCTTAGTATTACAAAAAGATATTAAATCTATTGTTGTTTCCATCTACATAATAGGTTATAATAGAAAATATGAAAAGGGTTACTCTTTGCGGAAGCTGAGATATAATGGTGGAGGCAGAACTTGTTGAATGACACTCGTAAATCATATGGAAGTACAAGTAAACGAAAGAAAGTCATATTTACCGAAACTGGTCATTGTAAAAACATCGTAAAAGTTACGAAGTATGGTTTATTTCATTAAAGGTGCATTATTTTTCATTGTTAGTTCAGGAAATTATTTACGTATTCTTTTGGGAAAGTGAATGCTAATATTAAACATTGTATTCTTTCACTTTTTTTTTGTAACCTCACAGAAAATTCACATTGTGTGGTAAATATGATTTTGAATTTCCAAATCATTATCCAAACAGATACAATGTTCTAGGACAGACTTGTTGCAGTCTAAACAGTTTTTTTTAATTGTTGTTATCAGTATTATAACATGGTAGACTTGGAACAAATCTTTACTTAGCATACGGGCATATCACACCAAACCAAATTAATTTGCATTCTCAGGAAAACCCATGCATGGCTTAAAGTAAGCATTAAAATGATCAGAAATTTGCATAATCTTGGTAAATTTGGATTGGTCATGATTAAGAAGTTGCAATTTAATAAAACTGCATAATTTAATATGGCTACAATTTTGCAATGATTAGTAAATCCACCTAGAATTTCTCGTATGTAGATCTATAATACATTGGTATGCATATGCCTGGGGCATGAGCCAACTTGTCCTTGTACTATAAAGACCACATTCTTCACAGGCTTATATTCACATAGCCATATTAACATGTAACTGTGCACCCCCCCCCCCCACACACACACCCCCGCACCCTCACACACACACCAACGACAACAATTTTTGTTAAAAAAACTGTATTTTGTCCGAGGTAAATTGCAGACGCCAGTCCTCCCATACGGTACCCTATAACCCTAAACCCGGGCCATAACACTAACCCTACTCCTAACCCTAACCCCAATCCTAACCCTAACCTAACCCTAATCCCAACCCTAACTCTAAACATACCCTTTACATACAAACCCTATTCCTAAATCAATTCCTACCCTCAGTCCAAAGCCTAATCATATAGCCATATAAGGGAAGGGGTGCTCATTTTGAACGGATAATGGTTTGGAAATTCAAAATCATATTTGCGACACAATGTGAATTTTCTTTGAAGTTATAAAAAAAGTGGACATAATCAAATGAGGCCAGGGCGCTGTAAATACAAACAGAGTTAAAGGCTTAGGAGTAGTGGATTCTTAAAATGCTCTGCCAAAAATCGCCTTTGGCCGTGTCAAGGAATCGGCCTCCCCCTTTGACGTGCCAAAAAATCTTTGCCCCTCTCCTCCTTGACGTGTCAAAAAAATCTTTGTCGCCTTTAAACATGTAATATTTTGGAGCCCAAAATTTAAAACCTGAAATTGTCTTATCGTAAAATGCGAGCGCAGGGAGCGGGAAATTTTGTGTTTTGCATATTGGAACGTGTTCCTAATATTTTTCTATAGCCTACCATTTTAGGGCGTAATATAGAAACGGTGTCCAAAGCATCTCACAGTGTCAACACCCTGTATTGTAAATATTTTTTTTTCTTTACAGCTCAATACTCCGTTGAAATCAATATTCTATTATTAATATAGATAAAAAAAGTTTACATATGCATTGTGTTATAGGACATGCACCTGGAACTTAACTAAATGGGCTAAACGCGTTCCTTTATACCTATAAAGTATAATTGTCATTCTCAAAATTAAATATATCTCAATTTTTACGTTGGATTTCAAATTTTTTACATTAAAAATGCAGTAAAAGATATCCACAACAAGCTGCAAGGCCCCGCTAATTAGTGTACTGCTTTTCGAGTGAGTGTACTGGAGACAAAAGCCTGGTTTTACCTGAAAACAAATTTTTTTCTTGTAATAGAAACATCATATGGGGTACTAGAGCATGCACAAATCGTAATAATGTGTAGAATATAGAAACGCTGTGGTATCTCATATGATAGTCATGGTATGCTTAGCCTGAGTCGCCGGGCCTATCTCGAACAAAATCGCGATGCGTAGCTGTTAAAAAACGAGAGGATTCGCTGTACTATCACGGCAATTTTAACACGAATATAGGGATGATGACGATGTGCACCTGTGCCATAAATCACTTTCCCCCCTTTCGACCTGCCATAAATCGCTCCCCTTTCGACCAGCAAAAACAAAATGCTTGCCCCCCCCCGCTTTTTTTTTTGGCCTGCCACCCCTATTATTCACGGCCCGAGGGTAGACATAATTATTTCACTACCCCTTACAACTTATATACATCACACTCCCATTCTAGGAAGGCACTTTATTTTCAAATAACAATCACTGACAATATGACAATATATGTGATAGTGTTCTCTTTTAATAGCGTTTGAAGTGCTCATATAATACTGACGGATCATCATTAAACCATATTTTTGTGCCAAAATATCTAACTCAAATATCTCTGAATGTCCCTTTTTTAATTATCGATTTATTTATTGCATTTAATGCAAAAACGGTAGACCGTGACCCATGAACTTGATCGAACAAATATAATGCTGTATTATCACTTATTATATTTGGTAGGTAGAAATTTACATTTGGTATGACTCCTAATACTGTACATGTATATGTATATCACTACACAGCGAACATACCGTAATAAACAATTGTCTACGATACATGAAGTCCAATGCTGTCACTTACATATGCAAAATAGCATTCGCCGTTTTGAACTTGATCGAACAAATATAATGCTGTATTACAATGGGTATAACTCCTAAAATACTGTGCATGTACGAGGGGCGGTCAATAAGTTAGTAGAACACGGTACTTGAAAGAGAACTAGCCAAAGTTTTAGTTGCATATGGTCACTGCTCCAGCAAACACAAAACGTTTTCGACATCATTCGCAAAAGGTTATAAAAGGTTGTCAGAAAACGTTTAAATGTCGGGTTATATAAAGGGCATATTAAGAGTATAAAACGTTTTAATAACCTTAAAAAACATTTTTCGATAATCTGCTGCTCAGCAAACAAAAATGTTTTACAGAAAACGTTTAAATGTCGGGTTATATAAAGGGTATAAAAACGTTTTAATAACATTCCAAAAACATTCTTGAAAACTTGATACAAAACATTCTAAACAGAATGTTATTTTGGGGTTGAAAAATATTTTGCGAAAAATGTTTGCCCAAAATGTTTTCAACAACGTTTTAAAAACGTTTTCATGACCTTTGTATAACCCGACATTTAAATGTTATTAAAAGGTTTTGAAAAAAACATTTAAAGAACATTTCTGTGTTTGCTGGGTTCAAACATTTTAACATAATGTTATTTAAGTATTGACACAATATTTGAGGAAAATGTTTGTAAAAATAGTTTACAATAACATTTTGTGAAAACATTTAAAAATATTGTTGTAGTGTGTTTTCATACTAAACGTTTTAAAACGTTATCATGACCTTTATATAACCCGACATTTTAACGTTATTAAAACGTTTTTACCTAAACCAAAAGCCAAAATACAACTTATTTAAAACGTTTTTAAAACGTTTTTGTGTTTGCTGGGGCATGCCTTAATCCATCTTCGCGATTTTTCTTCAAACCTTCTATGTCAACAAAATGGAAGTCTTCCGATTGCCCCATGAGTCAGGCTTCAGTGAAGGCTTACCAGCATTGATCATGAAGGTATGGCTTAAAATTCTAAAATTGGTTTCACTAACTGGAGGCCATACCTGGACCACAATATGGTTGCTTTAGTTAACTGACCCCTCTGTCAAGAATGACAACTCGACAAATTGAGAATAGAGAACAGTCCATTTCTACCACCAACCTTCTTTATTATAATAATAATAATAATAATAATGCATTTATAATGCGCCATCTATCTAGACAACCTATTCCGAGGCGCAAACATTGAACAATTACAAATTAACACACAATTATAAAAACAGTCACATATAGAAGTCAATTGTCATAGGCAATCTTAAACAGATGAGTTTTTAAAGTCTTTTTGAAAATATCAAGTGAATCACATATACGCAGATTTAAAGGAAGCAAGTTCCAAAGTGCAGGTGCACAAGCATAGAAGGCCCGGTCGCCAAATGATGAAGAAGTCCGTGGAACTGAAAGAAGACATTTATCCGATGATCTAAGGTTTCGTGATGGAATATAAAAATTGATAAGTTCACTGATATAAGAAGGTGCCATGTCATGGAGCGCTTTCCAGGTGAGAAGAAGGAGTTTGAAATGAATGCGATACCGTATTGGTAACCAATGCAGACGTTGTAAGACGGGTGAAATATGGTCAAATTTCCTAGTCCTTGTGAGTCCTTCTTTACTTGATGGCTTGTCTCAATATTGCTATCAACATTGTATGATATATGCCTATGATTGTTTTTTTCATTTGGCAAATGATCTGTCATCAAAACTCTCCCTGAATCTCAGAAAACAGCGATGAAGACCTCACACTGTGGTGAGTGTTGATCTTCTTAGGGGCGGGAGATCCAGGTGCTTCCACTGAATGGACTCATACTTCCAGCCAGTGATTAATGTATGTCTTATCACGGTCAGCCAAATATGATGAAAACTGTCTAGGTCCTCATTCTAAGTGTACAGAAGGAGTGAACCTGATTATGTCAACTGGTATCAATTTTGTTCATGAAGATTCGGGGACCCTCATTTAGAAAACACCTTGGAATAATCAAATGCTAATGGATTATATTGAAAACACTTTCATCAGAGTTGGCATATCCTGTGGCTGTCTCATCTTTCTTTGGTTCTTTATTCGTTACCAGTACCGCTGTACCAGCATGTAGTATTTAGGGGTGACGTCAGGAAGTCTTTTGGACCTTGTGTGATCTTCAAAGACCTTGAACTCTAATTAAGGACCATTTTGTTGCTGTTGAATATCACGGACTTTACTACTTACAGCAACTGCACATTGCTCAACTTCATTTGGGTTTTCACAACCGTCGGGTGAATTTTCCGTGATGACCCTGTGTTCACATACCCGCAAATATTTTTCCAATAATGTTTTGAAGGAATAAGCTTTCAAATAAGGCCAAATTCATTATAATGCGACAAAGTATCACATACCTTGCTCTACAAACTTTGTGACAGCCCCGTATGTCATTTCGTACACAGCGAGAATTCCATAATAAACTGACAACTGCAAGAAGCCCGACGCTATCACCTAGCATTCGCATTACATAGTTGGTTGATTAACTAGGGTAAGTTTGAATTTTGAATTTTAAGAATTTATTAAGAATACATGGTCCGACTCCCAATTCCAGACAAATATAGCATTTTCTGGATTAAATCAATTACCCTGCTTTGCCAAATAAAACCATAGCTAAATCTATATGGGATTTGGAGCTACAGGTGACGATTCCCCGCCCAGTTTGCCAATAAATATTTCTTAAAAAGTGAATATCGCATGTAGACCTGGATATTTATTTTGTACTTAACAGAATGATGCTTTATGTGCCATATATTGATCAAATTATATCAAATAGTCAGTTGTCTATATGAACAACTTACGTAATTACAGAAGCCACACAACTGGTTGAATTTTCAATATACCTGAACAGCTCTTTACAGAGCAATCATATCACAAGAATTGATCTTGGGTGTTCGCTTACATTTTGTACCCATAGGCTTATCTCAATCATCATGTTGCTAGATTTTGTGAAGACCATCTTTACACCCGGCAGTGGAACCATTACCGTGGTATTGCTTACCATTCTCGTATCTCTTATTTATTGGAATATGCGAAGACCAAGCGGAATGCCACCCGGACCTATGGGACTGCCTATTGTTGGAAATATGCTGGGTAAGTTCATCGTTGACGCAGGTATATTCTAGAATGATGAGAAAGATCACTTAATGTATGATATAAAAAATTTGGACACATAAAGTAGATGAAAGAAGATATTGGTGTGATTGTCCCAACTGGAGGACAAAGGGTAAATTAATGAGCTATTCCAGAATATATTCTCACTTGGCTATTAATGTAATCAATTCACCATGGACCAAACAGTGGGTACGCCTCCACACAAAACACCCCACACCCAAACACCCCACAAACTTGGGACACGTACACATGAACTAGATGAAAGAAGATGTTGGGTATACGAATAATTAATTAATGGACTATCCAGAATATATTCTCATTTGGTTATTAATGTAATCAATTCATTATGGACCAAACAGTGACGACACCTCTCACATACAAACACCCCACACGTCCACACACCCTCCTTATGCACCGTACCCCGACCCACACCCACACAACCCCACCCCATACACCCCCACACACACCCTACACACCCACAAACCATACTCATACACCCACACTCATCCCATACAACAACCTTCCTCCTCATATACCCACACACCCTCATCCCCCATCCACATCCCCATATATGGCACACAACATCATTTCTAAAAAATAGAAAATTGCATCACCACAAGCTAATCAGAACCATTCACCTATATACATCATTTCTAAATATAGCTCATTAGCTCAACACAAGCCAATCAGGAGCATTAGTGTGTATGCACGGTGCATGGTTACTATAATATCACCACCACTTATGTTTTAGAATCCTCTGGGGCCATCATGATCATTCTAGTGGGCTGTTCCAGGATATATTCTCATTTGGTTATAAAATGTAATCACTTTATCATTGACCAAACAGTGACGACACACACAAACACCCCACACGTCCATACACCCTCCTCATACACCCAGAACCACCCCACACCCCAACCTCATACACCCACACTCACCACACAAACCCACAAACCATACTCATAACACCCACCCCCACCCCATACAACCACCTCCCTCCTCATATACCCACACACCCTCATCCACATCCCCATATATAGCACATAATATCATTTCTAAAAATAGAAATTCGCATCACCACAAGCCAATCAGAACCATTAACCTATATACATCATTTCTAAATATAGCTTATTACCTCAACACAAGCCAATTAGGATCATTAGTGTGTATGCATGGTGCATGGTTCTTATGTTTTAGAATCTTCTGGGGCCAACATGATCATTCTAGTGATTACTAGCATTATTCAATTGAGTTTTCAGATTTTTTTTTTCATTTTAATCGGTTGCATTCTAAAATACATAACATACATGAATATTATGGACTATTTTAGGGGGATATATCAATAACAATAGATATTGCTAATTATGCCACCAAACGCCTGTAATTTAGATATCGTAAAAGTAACAACACGCTGTCGCTGTTAGTGGTAACAATGTTTATATCTGAAAAGTGTTTACTTTTTTAGTTGAATGTTACCATTTTACTGTCCAATTTTCGATGTCCTATGTTATAGAAGTAAAATGAACATTTTAGTGTAACGTATCAACAAAATAACGACTTTTCTTTCAGATTTCGTAGATAAACCTCATGTGAAATTTAAGGAAATGACAAAGAAGTATGGCAATGTATTTAGCGTGAAAATGGGACAACGATGGACGGTAGTTCTCAATCAAATAGATGTAGTCAGAGATGCGTTGCTCAGAAAACAAGATGAGTTTGCAGGAAGACCTGACTTGAATTCGTGTATGTATGTTCGTAGGGTGGGTAAAAAAAGGGGCTTAAATAGTCTGAAATTCAAACATTTAGAGCATATTAAAGTCTTTATAGAGATAGGGATTTTGCAATGCAAAAATTCAATAATTTAAGTTGTAGCCAGCGGCGTAGCCAGCTTTCATGGTCATGGGAACAAAATAAAAGTTTTTGTGGGCAAAGACGAAACATATTTTCCGGTAGAATCATTTTGATCCGTTATTATAAAATGAGATATATACACATACCGGATTTTTTTTAGAGAGACTGTAGGTGTGAAGTGTGAAGTCTGCGAGCTTCCAAAAAAGGGTTTTATTAGAACAGTGTGGTATTGTGATATTTTACACTATTTTGGCCCATGATCAGGGTGAATTTTGGCGGGAACCCAGCAAACACAAAACGTTTTCGACATCACTCGCAAAAGGTGATAAAAGGTTGTCAGAAAACGTTTAAATGTCGGGTTATACAAAGGGTATATTAATAGTATAATACGTTTTCATAACCTTAAAAAACATTTTTGATAATCTACTGCTCAGCAAACAAAAATGTTTTACAGAAAACGTTTAAATGTCGGGTTATATAAAGGGTATAAAACGTTTTAATAACATTCCAAAAACATTCTTGAAAACTTGATACAAAACATTCTAAACAGAATGTTATTTTGGAGTTGAAAAAATATTTTGCGAAAAATGTTTGCCCAAAATATTTTCAATAACGTTTTAAAAACGTTTTCATGACCTTTATATAACCCGACATTCAAATGTTATTAAAAGGTTTTGAAAAAAAAACATTTTAAGAACATTTCTGTGTTTGCTGGGTTCAAATATTTTAACATAATGTTATTTAAGTATTGACACAATATTTGGCGGAAATGTTTGCAAAAATATATAGTTTACAATAACATTTTTGAAAACATTTAAAAATATTGTTGTAGTGTGTTTTTATACAAAACGTTTTAAAACGTTATCATAACCTTTATATAACCCGACATTTTAATGTTATTAAAACGTTTTTACCTAACCAAAAGCCAAAATATAACTTATTTGAAATGTTTTAAAAACGTTTTTGTGTTTGCTGGGAATGGACCAAATAAATAGATATTAAATTAATCATGACATAATTTATTCAGTTGCAATAGTCAGCGAAAATCGCCAGAACATCATGTTAGCCGACTACAGTGCCAGATGGAAACTTCACAGAAAATTGAGCCATTCCGCAATAAGGTAAGCATGGTAATTTGACTATAAAATACTTCATAGTTTTGATGCCCTTCATGTAAAATTCGTTATGATAAATTTTCATTTCAAATTTAAATTTCATTTTAAATGAACATATCCTTTGAAACTCAAGGCCTTAGGCGGTGTAATGTGACAAAATGTGTCGTTTTTAGTGTTCGTTGTCGTTCTATGGGATATTCATAAAAATTGAACGGACCTGCCTCATTACTGATTGGGTGACATGTATTTGCATTATAAGAGCTGAAATGGAATAGCGATTTTCTTTGGTTTGACCGCATTTGTTGTTCAGCTCAAAGAGACACATATATATTTCGTGGTAAAAAGAATTAAAATATATTTCATGGAAACGTTCCGATATTGCTTTAACAGGAATTTTGCGACTGGAAAAAACTTGGAAAGTATCGTTCACGAAGTCACTGAGCGCATAGGTAAACGAATAGATGAGCAGCATGGGAAGCCCATCGACCCGAAACAAGTGGTATGCCTAGGTGTCTACAATATTCTGGGGAGACTTTGTTTTGCACACAAGTAAGTGTAAAGATAAAAAGATGTTTATGATTCGGATGCACTAGTCATAAACTCTGCATGTAAAATTCACGAAGATATTTTCATGAGGATTATTATTATATTACTTTTATTATTATAATATTTATATAAATAAAGAAATGGTTAGAAGAAGAAGAGGTGGATTCGAAAATATATAAGAACATGTTCATTGTATAGATTAATATTTGTAGTGTAAGTTGAATTTCCATCTTTTTTCAGATTGGGTGCGACAAGTTTCAAACTTTGTTTCTTTGCGGCATCCTCATTTCTTCATGTTCTTGTGTTTTTTAGTAATATAATAATGTATTCTTTACCTTGTATTTTCCCCTTTTTTTACAATAACGTGAATTGAGATGAAAACAAATAAAACTTCAACTTGAATTGAACTTGAGTATAATTATATTGCATAATAGTTTTGCTCCCCGGGTTCTGCTCTCAACCCAAACACTGTGGCAATTCATTATTTCCAGGTACGAATTGGATGATCCAAGGATTACGTGGCTCGTTCGTATAAGCCGGGAGACATTTGAATCTTTTGGAGTGGGCATGCTGGCTGATTTTATCCCTATCTTGCGATTTCTTCCGACCCCTGGTGTCCGAAAACTGAAGCAGATTCTTGAAGAAAATTTAACCTTTATGCATGATGAATTGAAACGTCATCGCGAATCATTTGACCCAAGTAAGTATTTGATGCTAAAAAAAATAATATTTGTAGATCCTCTGTCTGCCCAGCACACTCTCAACATGGAAAGATTTTGCTACAAAACGGTTCTCTTATAAACGCATCTATATATGTAGTTTCCAGATCGATTCACCTGAGCACACAATTGTGTCCAAGCACAGAGAGTCTAGCAATGCATCGTCTCTACACAGTCTGTTTACACTACACGGTTGAGTGAACAACATTATAAGAGCTGTGTGAGCTTCTACCTGGTGCTTAGTGAAAAATACGGCATCTGTGATTGGTTTTTGTCAAAACCCCGAATGTTTCCTTCATCCAATTAGAAATGTTTTCATATCGAACGAAAGTTAACACTTCCCGCTAAAAATTTCATTATTACTTCAACAAATGTTAATAGCAAGATGAATGTGGTAAATCTGTTGAAAACGACCTATTCAAGCACAATTTTTGACCAAAATGTAGGTTTTAAAAGTCAAAACCCTTAGTGATCCTTACAATATTGTTTCAATTTTTATGTCATTAAATGAAAGAGCACACTTATATTGTCCATTATACTCATTTTAATGAGCAATGGCCAATTTTCTTTAAATTGCAAATCTTGTGCGAACAGTTACTATTTTCGCCTGTTTTGTCATACGTATGTAAATTTAATGAACAATGACTTTGCTTAATCACAACATTATTCCTTATAGCACGAATCACGTTTTCTGATTTAAAACAAACTCATAGTGCCCATAAAAACGAACAAAAACACCCGTCTCTCAACACGCGATATTCAAAATTCCCGGGCTTCGAAAATGTCGAGTGCAATGACGTCCCAGTATTACAATGAAGGCTGACGACGGTTGAGCACAAATAACCATTACGTCATTGCACTTAGACAATTTTGGCGCGGGAATTTTGAATATCGCGTGTTGAGAGCCGACTGTTTTTATTCGTTTTTATGGTCAATATGAGCTTGTTTTGAATAAAACCATGTGATTCGTGCTTGATAATTATTTTTCCAACATATAAGGGCATGATGTTATGATTACCGTAGAATTTGATATGGAATTATTTGGTGCCCTGTTCTCGAATACGTCTCGTCTAATATTTTAAAACGCATAGCTCGACTAAATGCGCTCAATCGATCTAACTTTATATCAAAATATTGTATTGCATCCGGGAACTTTTCAAGAACTATACAATACACAGTTTAATTATATCTGCAGGTAATATTCGCGACATATTAGATTCGTTACTTCTGGCACAGAAGGAAACTATAGACGAAGGAAGCGATCTGGTGGAATCCCTTACAGATACACATCTGGTACAAACCATCAATGACATTTTTAGAGGTAAATATCTATCCAATACATAAGTACAAGCTATTAAGATCCCAGAATAGGACCTACGATTATAAAATAAAGACCATCCATTAATCATGGGAAATGACGCCGCTGTGGATTCAAAATATGCAGAGATTCCTCTCATGTTGACTTTTATTGGCGTTAGATCATAGTAAGATTATTATAGAATAGAGAAGATGAAGTTTATGAAGTTTTTATATTATATTTTGTAGCGCATTTTGTATTTTGTACAAGTGTGTGTACGTGTGTATTGCAATGGAAAATCTCTACGTATGAACTTCGTGTTTGAATTTAGTCAAATGTTAACACATCGCTGTAGCTTTATTATAATGATTTATTACAAACAAAAGGAGGATCATAATAATAGACTTTCATTTTTATGTTCATTATCCTTTTTAAAAACATCTTTAACATATTTGGAAATGGATAAATTCTGTGCATATTCAACGATGTATGTACTTTAATTTCGCACGTGCAAAATCTTTAAAATTCGGCTAAAAACCGACCTCGCTTCGATACATGAGAGTGGTTTTAAAATATAAACACAGATTTTATAATATTTCACTACACGGTGTTTCACGCAAATGCGATCTTCAGGTTAATAAATGAAAACACGATGATCAAGGGCCTTTCCAAATTCAAGAACTCCGTAACCTAACAACGAAATATAATGCGTACACGCAACTTGAGAGTGGTTTTAAATAGATCGACGTGCGTCCGATACCTACGCTTAGATATCGCAGTCGCCGATACTTGCTGTTCGCGACCCATACATAAAAACTACGTGAAGTGGTCGCGACCAAGGAGGCCTTGGACTAAACTAAAAGTACACTAATGTATGTCATACTTGTGTTTATTTGCAATCACAGCTGGAACAGATACAACTATCGTTACACTCCATTGGATACTGGCTATTATGGCGGAATATCCTGAAATACAAAAGAAGGTAGCCATGGAAATCGAAGAGGTCGTAGGTCATGAGAGACCGTCCACTTTGGGAGATAGAGGGCGCCTACTATATACAGAAGCAACCATAATGGAAGTTTTGCGCTTTAGTACTATCGTTCCAATGGGTTTGCCACATGCAACAACATGTGATGTTATGTTAGGTAAATATCAAGTCATGTTTGTGTGTGCGATAGGTGTGGGTTGAACCTGATAGTTTTATAGCCGAATTACCACATCGTTAATTTTCTTTTTCTGTTTGTTAATTATTTTCTTTTATTTAAATGCTACCAGAATGGTCGCCTAAACATTAAAAAAGGAAGAGCATGTGAAGTTTCAATGGTTCTGTAGTAATTAAAATAATACGACATAATTTACAAAACTAAAGCAGCATCAACTGCATAACAAAAGAGGACGCTATCACTCTGCACTAAAATGATAGTTACAGACTTGACATTTAATATGGAATATTTCTTCGTGAAATGCCAAAACTATGTCTGCATAAACCGCACGGGCTAAATACTATTTGGGGTGTGTCGGGAGATGGTGTAAAATAATTGGTTGATAGGTAATGTGCTCATGGAAAGCACATTTTCTGTCAAAAATTATTTGACACCATATCCCAACACACCCCAATCAATATTTAACCCGTGCTGTTTATACAGCTACAGACTCCCTTCTAGATTAGTCTTGGCATTTTGCGAAGAAATATTCCATATTAAATGTTAAGTCTGTATTTCCACGTGACTCTGGTAAAATGCCCACTATTAATTAGCACTTTAGTAGGAGGCTATGTCGGTCTAGTATTTGAAGAAGCCTCAGATGCCTGACCACTTATGTTGAATATATTTTCAGGTGACTTTCAAATCCCAAAGAACACCGTTGTTTCCATTAATCATTATGCGCTGCATTTTGATGAAGAGATTTGGGATGAACCGAAACTCTTTAAGCCAGGTACGTCACAGCTATTATCCATTCATAAAAAATGTTATAATAGAAAATCATTTGCAAAATTGTGGACGCATTCATAGCAGCCCGTCACATTGGGCAAATTGAATATCCATACGTTTCACTGATCAGAATTACTTAGTGGCTTAGTTCAAGTTCAAATAATAGGAGGTGAGACTTTTCCGAAGTCAACCTCAAGTGCATAAAAAAACCCATTGCTCTGTTTTTGTAACCGGACCTTTCAACTGTAATTCTGTAATTATATAATTTACATAAAATCACAATACAGCTAATTTCACGCCTGTTTTTTTTTTTGATTTTTGAAGATTTATAAAGACCTGTACCGGAATCTTTCATGTACAACTTGAACATCATATAGTGCTATCAGTGCCCGGTTAGGTATTGATTACTGTTTCTATCATAAACTGTGTTGAGTATGTTAATTAGTGTTTTCAGAGCGTTATCAATTTATTTAAACAGAAACGAAAGCACTACGTAATTGTTCAGGGTACGATACAAAAGGCTATCGATACATGTCGGGGCGCCGATAGCGTCAGCCGATAGCGTCATTAGACCAAATGAAACTTTGTACCTTATTCTGTGAGTGCTATACCTGATAATATTACAGCATGATTATGAGTTTGGCTGATTTGTCATCTTTAACAGAGCACTTCTTGGAGGATTCTGGTTCAGTACGTCAGCATCCCAATAGTTTCTTACCATTCTCAACTGGAAGAAGGTCGTGTCTTGGGGAATCTCTGGCAAAAGCAGTATTGTTCCTGATTTTTACCTGGTTCTTGCAGAACTACGAGATCTCAAAAGTGCCCGGAGACAAAGGTGAATCCTTGTTGGAACGCACGAAGTCAGGGGCGAGCCTTTTGCGAGAGTTGGATTCCTATGAGGTCATCATGAAGAGACGTGTACATTAAACAGGCGTATTATTGACTAGTTGTTTTCGTACTATTATGTTGAGCATTATTAAGGATCGTTTTCGCGCTACTGTGCCCTGATGTATTGAGGGCGCGCTATACTCTAATGTCAGACTCTAATGTCAAGTTTGCAAAAATAATGGCGTCGTTATTTGCCAATCTTAATTAACATGATAAAGGGTCGAATTCATAACTGATCGACATCTGACCCCATTTTCTAGCTAGCAAAGTAGCGGGATTTGTGATATGTTTGCGTTGCTAAAATAGAAACAACCGTGAAGTGCGATGCTGCATGAAAAATTTCATAAAATTCCAACGCAATGCTCAAATTCTATCAGTTTCATTTGTACATTTTTATAGCTATTAATTTTGTAAAAAGGTAGCAATTTAATATAAATGTTAAGTACACACTCAGATATCAGTGACAAAGCAGATAATGAACTACGAGTGAAACGTACATGCACTAAGCATAATGTAAATTTTCTATAGAATTACAATCCGGGTGTTTATATCATCAGGCGGAGGTGCCCTATTTAACAGTTGCTTCGGACATTTCATTATTTTGTCGATCTTCCACCCGAGTAAGGGGGATGTTATTTTCTTTGAAGGGGGGGGTGTCACGAATTTTGTCGGTGACCGGAGTCATTTTTTTTATGACCCCCTACCGTGGACAAAATGTTTTAACGACCACTCCTTATCTCGGGGCAAAAATTTGTATGACCCCACCCTTCCGCCTAGTACTAGTAGTACACTGACTGACGACAAATTATCGGAACTGAGGCACGGAGCACGCAAAAACTTTAATGTGCGCGCGTGGAGAGCATTACAATTTTGATCGAGATTAAGTGTAAAGAATGCGTGCGCAGCGCGCGAAAATTCTGGGTTACCAGCCCTTAATAACTTTATATAACCCCCGTATTTTTGGTGTAAAAAAATTGATATTCCGCCTAAATTCTATTACTCCCAGTATATTCATGACCCCCCCCATTCCGAAGAAAATGAGAGCACCTAAAGTCTGGTGGAAAAAATATATATATAATTAAATTTCAAAAGATAAAGCTAAATAGGGCGCCTCCGGCTAATGTATGCTCAAAAATACTTCATGCTTATTCTTTGATAATAAAATTTATATGGTACAGGGTATCCATGGTATTATATTACATCACTACGGTGAATACATGTACTACTTGTAAAACTACAAGTATACTTTAGATACTTAAGTTTGTAAAATATACAGATTTACAGTGCGTGTATAAAAGTTATGGTGTTGGGATAATTGATGCAACAATTATTGTCAACGTACTCTGAGTGAGGTGCATATATCGATGTACAGAATGACTTATCAATCTAAATTATAAGAAAAGTACAAGTGGAGAAACGAGGGAAAGTCATATTTACATATACTACACATATAAAACATGTAAAAGTATGGCTTATTATATTAAAGGTGCATGATGTACGTTGTTATTTCAAGAAATTAATAACGTTTGTCCTTCATGGAATGTGAATGTATGGTATTATTATAAGACTATTTAATTATAAGATAATGAACCCCACAAAACTAACCGAGTGTATCGAAAATGCCATACGGTTGGGCGGTTTTGCCGTCTCTCTCCATCCATCATGCCGCTCGCCGCCTGACAACATCTTTAACTCATCACACCCTCTACGGTGCCTAATGTTACCCATAAAAGGAAACAGAAGATGTGATGAGTTGCCAGTCTGAAGAAGCCACTAGTGTAGTCGTGAAACGTCAGTAAAACGTGAGTTAAAAACTTTTTGTAGGAAGTGTTCAAAATGAACAAAATTTACAGTAGAAATCTACATTACATTCTTAATGAACTTGTTCAAGAAAAATATGATTTGTGGAATGAATTTTTGCAAAACATCAAAGTGTTATTTTTAGTTAGATAATGAAAATCGATTTTTTTTGGCTGCTTCGACCAACAAAACTTAGTCTACCTTTAAGGGCTGGTGACTCAAAATTTTCGGGCGCATTTATAATTGAAATGTGTGCATAATCTTTAGGTAATATAATGCAAAATGCTTGACGCTTGAACAATCGTGCAGCACGCAGTCCAATTTGCACTCTGCAAGGTACCTTAATGTATAACGCGCCATTTCCCATTTGTTACTAGTATTATCTGTTCCAATTCAAGTAACACCTCATACATATTGTACTGGGTAGGATTAGGCCTATCACTGGATGGGCATGACAACTAACACTACAGACCTGTTAAACCAATATCTATTTCAATGCTTTTTCAATGCTGACAATGCTGAAAAATGAGAGAAATTAATCAGGTGTCACTGCTAACTCATTTTTGTAAAATGGCGGAGTTGGGCACTTCTTCTACTCCACACAGGTATTCAATTATACCTTTGAATGCAATTTGTTTACCAATTCTTAAAATACCAATTGTGTGACACTTATACGTCTCTTCAAATGACACCAAAACACGAACGCGATAGCCTTACATGCAATTTCTGCAGTACACTACCTAATACAGGTCATGCCGTAACCTCTTTTATTTTGTTTGTCATTGGGTACCAATAAAATGAAAATAGGGGGTCATTGAATAAATTATTTTGAAAAAAAGTTTGTCATGGGTGTTTGTGTTCATATGTTAATACGGGTCACCATTAAACAATATTTTTGTGCCAAACTGTCAGAACTCAAATATCTTTAAATGTCCTTTTATTTATATGGTCAATTCAAGCGAAAGCGGGACAAAATTCTCTCTATGTTAACTTTCCACTTTAAAATGTCATTAATAAAGGAAATCACGTTATTGATGGAGCATATCATGTCACGTCCAATGTGCTCTCTTTGTGCATATAGGCCTTTACTAGCCAGTCATACCAGGGGACAAGTTATGATGGCTTAAATGAATTGGCGTTACCCACGAATTCAACGATAAAGCACCATATATGTCATTGAATGTCCTTCAATCAAAATGAAATTATTTCCGTTAGAAAGACGTTTGCATGATCTCTCATCATATGTAAAACGATTGAATTCCACCAAAGTTTGTGGACTCTAGAGGCCATTAAGTCAATTTGGATAATAATTTTGCTACCCGCGTATCAAAAATAAAATGATCGTTCTGAAAAATGTTAAGTGAATATGCCATAAATGACTATATCATGAAACGAAGTTTCGTTCTATAATTCTGAGGTCCAAGTGATTATTTTATGCAAATACGTTTTACCCATAAAATTCCATAAAATCAAATTTGACGTTACCCACGTATCAACTGTTACCCACGAGTCCAGCAAATATAATTGCCATAACTTAAATTAACATTTAATGACTTTGGACACTGAATTTAGTTTGACAAGCGCTTAAAATTGTAAATCGTAAAAATACGTTCACCGCTTTAAAAAAGAATCTACGACGGTTTAAACTTTTGTTACCCACAAATCCCGAATAGATGCTAACCTTGAAAAACAAGGAGATTGTTTATTTTAAGTTTAAATCAGCACATATTCAAGCCATGGGTATGCTATAATTTTTACAGTACTTACAGTTTATGCACCTAAGAAACGCAAACCCCAAACGGTACTATAGTACTTATAGCTTTACCCACGAATTCGGCGTTACCCACGAATCCAAGGATTTACTCGTAAATTATATGTTTCTTATGCATCTTAACATTTTAAAAACATGCGAAATAGGTTCCAAAACAGTCCTGTTTAATAGCGTCCTCTTGAAGGTATACTGAAGCTGTATCATGAAGTTTTGATTGATTATCCTAAATTACCATTTTTGGGTAAATGCAATTGGTTAGAGAAACGGGAATCATTGAAACACAATGGAGGAATAACCGCATGATGGTTTCCAACCTTCTGTAATATTTTCTTATTTTGCCGCTTACCAATACATACCTTCAAATATGTGTTACCCACGAACATTTTAGTTACCCACGAATCCCTACTTAAATTATAGTTAACAATGTATTGATAGTGTTTTAGTTCATAGGAACTCTCAAACACGGGTTAATAGAATATTGCTGCATGAAAATATGGAATGATTTTACTAAAATAATAATATAAAACTGTTTGCTCTGTCTATTTGAATTTGGCAACTTCATTATTCTCAACATTTTATACCCAAAATGCCATAATGATCCATTCTAAATATTCCATGTAGTTTGTATTTTGATTAAAATTCATTTTAGTGCCATTGCAGCCTGAATTATTGACATACGGAAAAGTATTTTTATTTTTATTTAAAAAATTAATAGGAATTGCTATTTTCCAGACGCTGTTACCCACGAATCCATCCGAGATCCTCATCCTGCGACGAGATACAAAATCTAACTTTATATTTATATGAAGCATTTATTCTAATCTTTCGAAATAATACAGTAATGTTAAATGACAGCCACTTTGGAAAGAGTTCGAAGAATTGACACAATCTTAACTGTACACCTGGTTCTTTCTTAAAATTTGTAATAACCAAAATATTTCTCTGTAGATATATGTAATAAATTCTATTTTACGTTCAAAGTCTTCACCGATTTCTAGTGTATATGAGTCACACATAAAATATTGAAAGATATTAAAGAAAGTGAAATTTTATGGCGTACAACAGGTGAAAAAGGCTTGAATTCGTGGGTAACATGCATATGCGCATTTAACGCTTTATTTGGTCTAGCAAGAAAAGTTATTTTTCAATCCGATGGCACTTCCACCTGAGGAGTCACACCTTTTGGTGACAGTGTCTTGATGCTTCTGACTCTTCCTGGCTAGCCCATTGGGTCTATTTTTTCTTTTGTTTCATTTTGTATGTATTTCGTAATTTTACTTTGCTTCTTGATGTATTTTTAGCCGAATTTGTAAAATAAAATAAAATAAAATAAATATGATCGTCTCATTTGATAAGTCTAGAATTGAAAAGGAAAACATTTTCAAAATGGCCCCCAGAGAGAATGTTGTCCCGCTTTGGCTGGAATTGACCATATACTTATTTATTTATTGCCTTCAATGCAATAACATAGACCGTGACCTATGAAATTGATCGAACAAATACATGTACAATGCTGTATTTACAATGGGTCTTAGTCCTATGCATGTATATCACTGTGCAATGCACAGTGTGCATGTACAGCGAGAATGTCATAATAAACTGCCTACAAAGAAGCCCAACGCTGTCACTTACAGAGGCAAAATAACATTCGCCGTACATTTGGTAACTTAAATAGGGTAAGTTTGAGTTGTTTTGAGAATGCACGGTCCTGTTCCCGATATCAGACAAATATGCCCTATAATAGAAATGTATTTTTTGGATTAAGATAATTATCCTGTGGCGTGTTTCACTAAGATGTAGTCTACTATGTAAGTAGGGTTCTTACGTTACTTTTTTGGCGTTACTTACGAATTGTCCCTTACGACTGATCGTAACCACGTACTGTACGTAAAATTATTTCACTATGTGGCTACGATGAGTCATAAGTCTGATTTTACGTTAACTGTGCCCGTATTATGTTGATCATTAGTCTTTATATTATATTTCAGCTGCTGATCTACAAAATGAACACCTCTCCCACAAATCCATGCTTCAGACCATTTGGCCAACGTGATCACATCTAGAATACCAACATATAGGTAGATCAGTCAACACTGATTTAATTTGACTGGAATTTAACATAACAGAATGATGCTTAATGTGCCAGTTCTTGATAGTCAAATTAATGTCTACATGGAACAACTTACGAAACGGGATCCATCGCCTTTAGGGATTTTTACTGGATTATAATTGCAGAAGTGACAAAATTGCTGAATTTTGAATACACCTTTTACAGAGCCATCATATCACAAGAATTGATCTTGAGTGTTTGCTTACTTTTTGTACTCATAGGCTTATCTCCGTGATCATGTTGCTTAATTTTGTGGAGACCATCTTTACATCCGGCAGTGGAACCATTACCGTGGTATTGTTTACCATTCTCGCATCCCTTATTTATTGGAGTATTCGGAGACCAAGCGGGATGCCACCCGGACCTACGGGACTGCCTATTATTGGAAATATGCTGGGTACGTTCATTGTTGACACATGTATATTCTAGAACGATAAGAAAGACCAAACTTGGGACACATAAGGGGCTGTGCAATAATTATGAGCCCTGGTGGGAGGGTAAATTGGGGGGGGGCAAACACCACATACACCCACACACCCTCCTCATACACCCCCACCTCTCACACAAACACACACACCCCCATACACCCTCCTCATACACTCCACACCACAAACAAAAACCACAGACATCCTCCTCATACACCTACACACCCCTGTTTGTAAATACGTTCAAACGAGGACCTCGACTTTAGAAGGATCTAACCGAGGACTTACACACCCGTTTTTAATCGACACACCGTGGACCTCACGCAAACACACCAGGCAACTTACTATCCAACTGAGACCCGTCCTATACCCGCTATGGGGGACCTATCTTATATGCTATCTTATATGCATATTTGCATCATTTACGTCATCCTGGGCATAGTTTCAAAACGAGGACGTCCTCGTTTGGAGGTGTGTCCTCGTTAGACGGCATTTACAAACGCACCCCAACACTCACACCCCACACCCCACACACAAACACCACATACACCCATAAAACCTCTTCATACATCCACACCCACCTACACGCACACACCCCGAAAAGAGATAAAAAAATCCATAAATATAGCTAATTTTGCCACAAAACGCTAGTAATTTATATATTGTAAAAATAGCAACATGCTGTCGATTTTAGTGGGTGGCTATGGTTATTTCTGAAAATTGTTAACTTTTATAGTTGAATGTCACGATTTACTGTCCAATCTCCGATGTCCTATATTATACTGTAAAATGAAAATTTTATTGTAGATTTCAACAAAATAAACGTGTTTTTATTTCAGATTTCCTAGAAAAACCTCATGTGAAATTAATGGAAATGACAAAGAAGTATGGCAATGTTTTTAGCGTGAAATTGGGACAGCGATGGACGGTAGTTCTCAATCAAATAGATATAGTGAGAGATGCACTGCTCAGAAAACCAGATGAGTTTGCAGGAAGACCCGATTTGTTTTCATGTATGTATGTTCGTAGGGTGGGTAAAAGAGGGAGCTTAACTAGTCTAAAATTGAAGCTTTCTGGAGCATATTTAAGTCTTTATAGAGGTAGGGATTTTGAGCAATTTAAGTTGTAGCCAGCAGCGTAGCCAGCTTTTATGGTCAAGGGGGACGAAATAAAAAAAAAATTGGGGAAAAAGACGAAATAAAAATTGATCAGGTATTATGAAATGGATATATACACCAGATTTTTTTAGAGAGACTGTATGTCTGAAGTCTTCGAGCTTCCAAAATTGTGTTTTATTAGAAGTATGGTATTGCGGTTTTTTACACTATTATGGCATATGATAGTGGTGAATTTTGGGGGGAATGGGCCAAATATCCCCCGAAGGCTTCGAACCGCCTTTGATCACTACGGCCCCACAAAAACCATTCAACAACAACTCAGGTACTTTGCAGCTTTAAGAGCGCACACCCTAGATTCCACAATAATTATTGAGTTTCGCAACCTGGATCAGCTCCCCGAGTTTCATACAGGTTACTACGAGACAATTAGCAGTAAGTTCCTTTTATAGCAGTAAGTTCCTTGTCCAGGGGAATTTCAATTTTCTCAATTTTCCACGAGAGCATTTTAAACCACCGCAAGGGTCCGAATCCGCAACCTCTCGCGTCATAGTCGAACGCCTTATCGATTGAGCTAACTTGACTGCTTTTGACAATTTATTCAGTTGCCATATTCAGCGAAAATCGCCAGAACATCGCATTTGCCGACTACAGTGCCAGATGGAAACTTCACAGAAAATTGGGTCATTCCGCAATCAGGTAAGCATGCTAATTTCATTATAAAGCACTTTCTAGTTTTGATGCCCTTCATGTAAAATTCATTATGATAAATTTTCCTGATCTAAATTCTCAACATTTCACGTTCAATATTCTCAACATTTTAATGTACTTTAATAAACTAAAATATCCTTTAAAACTCAAAACCTTAGGTGGTGTACTCTCGTATAGATGAATCCAATTTCACGCATTCTACACCTCAATGGCAGCCATGAGCTGGGTCCCCGTCGGCTCTATCTCACCTAAAATGTGAAATGATGCGGACTTGGAGGGTATTTTAAACTGCATTCTAGCACCCGTGTTACACGTAGACAAAAGACTGATGACAGTTTTCAACACAAAGAATCTAACATCGAATTTTAAGCGGGTTTAATCCACTCAATTGGGCACTCACAACACCAGTTTGGTGCATGCGGGGACCCGATAATGGCAGACCAAATCCTGACCATGACTTGGCTCGTTGGATTCGTCTATATGTGACAAAATTTGAGATTTATAATGTCCGTTGTTTTTCTATGGGATGTTCATAAATTATTGAACCGACCTGCCTCATTACTTATTGGCTGACACGTATTGGCGATATAGGAGCTGGAATGGAATAGCTATTTTCTTTTGTTTGGCAGCGGCTCAAAATTAAAAAGACACTTATATGATATTGAAAACCTCGTGGTAAAAAAACAAAAATATATTTCATGTACCGTTCCGATATTGCTTTATTATTTTTTTTTTTTTTTTGCGACTGGAAAAAAGTTGGAAAGTATCGTTCACGAAGTCACAGAACGCATAGGAAAACGAATAGATGAGCAGCACGGGAAGCCCATCGACCCTAAAGAAGTGGTATGCCTAGGTATCTACAATATTCTGGGGAGGCTTTGTTTTGCACACAAGTAAGTGTAAAGATAAAAGATTCGGATGCACTAGTCATAAACTATGCATGTAAAATTCTCGAAGATATTTTCATGAGGATCATTAAGGGTGGGGTATGAACGTTTGGACAGTATTTATTTTGGGACATTAGAGCACATCAGACATATCAATTGCATTCTGAATACGAAAAATGTCATTCTGATATCAAATAATTTAGATTTTTGAAATTCGCAATTTAATACACATTTTATGGCAAATCATTAAAATTGATATTTTGATATTTAACAGTACTTGAAGTAAACTTTATAAATCTGATGATTTATACTTAAAGTGTATGTAGGTGGGATGAAAAGCCGACGATCAATTGAAAATTTTGACCTTTCGTATTGAAGATATGGATTTTTCCCCAAAACACCAAAAAAAAATTAGGTCTTTTGGGAAAAAAATCCATATCTTCAATATGAAAGGTCAAAATTTTCAATTGACCGTCGGCTTTTCCTCCCTGCTACATACACTTTAAGAATATATCATTAGATTTATATAATTTACTTCGAGGACTGTTATATATCAAAATTTGAAAAATATCAAATTTTTATAATTTGTCATAAAATTTGTATTGTATTGTGATTTTCAAAAATGAAAATTATTTGATATCAGAAAGACATGCTTCGTATTCAGAATGCAATTCGATAGGTCTGAGGTGCTCTCATGTTCCACAAAAAATACTGTCGAAACGCAATAAACGCTCATTTTAGATCCCTTAACTTTGTAGACAAACTTAATATTCTTACTACTCCATACACCCACACACCCTCCTCAAACAAACCCACCCATATACAAACACCCGACGTACCCCCACACCCTCCTCAAGCAAAACCACCCCTATACAAACACCCGACGCACCCACACACTCTCCTTTTACACCCCGCCCCACACACAAACACCCCTCACACCCACATACACTCATCATACACCCTCCACCACACACCCGCACTTCATACACCCACACACACTCCTCACCTCATACACCCACCCCACACCAAACACCCCACACACCCTCCTCAAACAACCATATGGTAAATTATTACATCCCTCGTCAAAAAGCTTTACTCACTAGAGATTTATTACCAAGGCGTTCGACACGCTAATCCACCAAATTCTCATTGACAACCTTGATAGTTATAGTATTAGTACACTGTCAATCTTTGGATTCAAAATCACCTGAATGACAGGAAGCAGTTTGCACTTCACCATTTAAAGGGGCACTTCGTGATCCACAGCCTCATCCGGCCCACTTTTCTCAAAAAAAGTTGAGATTTTTATCACTGGAAACCTCTGGTTACATAGCGTTTATGTACAAAATATTTCTTGCAGATTAATTCGTTTTGCAAAGATATCGTGAAATTTGAATTTCGTTCTGGTGAACCAGAACGAAATTACATTGCATTGTCTATGGAGCAGTGTAATACACATAATCATGCATAACTCGCAAACGCAAAATCGGAATCAACTGAAATTTTGGGAATAGGCTTTTTTCGTGGATATGTACTGAAAAATGTCATAAAAAGAGGATGCTAGGATCACGAAATACTCCTTTAAGTGCGAAGTTCCCTATGGATCGATCTTAGGCCCTACCTTCTAGTATAATGACCTCCCCAAGTGTGCTCCAAAACTCATTTTTATCTTGTTGGCAGATGATACTAAAAATCACTTGGTTATCTAAAGTACTTAATGTTTTAATCTTGTTGTTTTTTCTTCTAAACATTCTAAATAGCCCTTATCACAAACATTAATGTCTTGAAATATAATGGTAAGAAAAAACCCCAATAAAAAGGTTAGACCATTCCTTGTTATCTCAAGGACAATATTGTTCAAGGTTGCGCCGCAGGCTTACAAAGAGACAATATTGTTCAAGGTTGCGCCGCAGGCTTACAAAGAAACAATAGCAATCAAGCTTAAACTTTAAATTAGCACCCGATAGAGGGCAGGGCCTGAAGAATGAGGGAAATTATGGGGTAAATATTTAACGGAATAAACTGCATAATCATATTATTTAGAGTTATTCCGTTAAAAATCTTATTTTAACAAATTACTAGTTTTTATATTCTATGGTGTCAAATATTTATTCACAACGTTGTAAATACGCATTAAATACGATTAATAACAACAGAGGGCGCTTTTTCTCATTCACTACCCAGAGTACAAGGGTATACTCTCACATGATACTTAATATGTGATCCTAATACAGTATCTCATATTAGTTTTCATGTTCTCCTACCCACTATGGGTGCATTTCTTCACTCTTCATGTTCTTATGATTATCTTAGTACTATCATAATGTATTATTTACCTTGTATTTTCCAACCTTTTATAACAATGATGTGAATTGAGAAAGCAAATGAACTTCAACTTGAATTAAGTATATTACTTGAGTATATATTGCATAATAGTCCCCGAGTTCTGCTTTCAACCCAAACACTGTGGCATTTCATATTTTCAGGTACGAATTGGATGATCCAAGGATTGCGTGGTTCGTTCGCCTGAGCCGTGAGATGTTTGAAGCTCTTGGAGTGGGCATGCTGGCTGATTGTATCCCTGTCTTGCGATTTCTTCCGACCCCTGGTGTCCGAAAACTGAAGCAGATTCTTGGAGAAAGTTTCAGCTTTTTGTATGATGAATTGAAACTTCATCGCGAATCATTTGACCCATGTAAGTTTCTGATGTTAAAAATAATAATATTCGTAGATCCGCTGTCTGTACAGCGCACTCTCTCAAAGGCATTATTTGGTGCCCTGTTTTTGACTACGTCTCGTCTAATATTTTAAAACTCATAGCTCGACCAATAAATATTTGCTCAATCGATCCAATTTTATATCAAAATATTATATTGCATCTGGAAACTTTTCAAAACTATACAATACGCAGTTTTATTATATCGCTAAAAGGCCTGATATGAATATTGTTGTTTCTGCAGTCAATATTCGTGACATATTTGATTCGTTGCTTCTGGCACAGAAGGAAACTATAGACGAAGGAAGCGATCTCGTGAAATCCCTTACTGTTACACATCTGGTACAAACCATCACTGACCTTTTCTCAGGTAAATATCAGTGTACTTCGGTTATATTTAAAAATGCGCTTTTATAAAATACGCACGTGACTCATGGGTACGACATACCGACAGCAGCAAGCGTGACCAAATCCTCACGCTTTGACCACTATACAGAAAACAATAGGAAATCTGTAGATAAATATCATCAAATTTAAAGGTCCGTAACCCGATCGACAGCATCATCCCCCGATTTTTTTCATTGTTGATGAGGTTTTGGTATCACATAATAGATACTATTTTTCTCATTACTATCCTGAAATTTGACGCTCCAAGTCGATGTATTTCCGGAGAAATCATGAATCACAGCGGTTTTTACAGGTATACCAGTTTGTAAACAATGGTAAATACTTTGGAATTCTGGGAGGGCATTATGAACGAAATATCAGTCACCGCAAGACGGTGCGCCGTATATAGTTATGAAAACGGCAACGGTAAGCGTGGTGTGCTAAATAGCTCAATTGACTAGCGCGTTTGTTTTTTACCCGACAGGTACCCGGTTCAAAACCCGGTCTCGGAAGGGTTTTTTTCCTCTCCATTTTACCCAAACTTTTTTTATATTCATTTGAAATGTACATATTGCAAGGGGAAATATATTTTGTTTCCTTTTTTTCTGAAACGGTACGAAAAAAAACCATTTTCCGTTCAATACGGGCCGGGCATTGTACAGCATGTCAGCATTCGTCATTGCCTGCCCAGAATGCAATTCACGTATACCAAGGTATTGGATTGCAAATTTGGCTATTTATTCACATTTACGCTGAAAATGCTCTCGTTTTTTCACAAAGCAGCATAAAGGAGGCGATATTTGATATTATTATGTAATTTTAAAGACAATCCATATCCAAAACCAATAGGGTTACCCCCCTTTAAGTATTAATTGAATTGCAAGATTATTACACATGGGTGGGGGGGTCGAATTTGTAATATGAATATGTTATCAATACAACATTTTGAAAGTATTTGCCGACGGAAAAATATTCAACGACGGAAACGTTTACAATATAATCACAAAGTTGAAAAAAAATAGACAATTTTATTGCACAGTGGTCTCGTGTTGTTCCGCCTTTGCATTCAAATGTATAGGAAGACCACCCGCTATGTAGTAGGTCAGTTCGAGACTTACTATCTACATGTACAAGCTGTTATGGCAGCGCGGAGGTGGTCACGTGCGTATTTATAAAAGCGCATTCATAAATATAAATGAAGTACAATGATATATGGGTACAAGCTGGTAAGATCCCAGACAGGCAACAAAAAGGACCGATCTTGGTTTGGTGCTGAAATATGCCAATGAGATCTCGGAAAACTCTGTTACTTTCTTGGATGTTAGGATCTCCATTCATGGTGATACAATCCCATCCAATATATAGTACCAACCTACCGACTCACACAATTATTTAATGTGTAACTCAAGTCACCCATCACCGCGTAAAAACGCAATTCCTTACAGATTCTTCGAGGAAGGAGAATTAGCTCTAAAGTTGTTTTCTTTAAACTTCCGTGGTCGGGGTATGCGCTGGTGAATTGCGATCGCTAAAAGTGACAAGGTCGCCTACTACGCGCCGAACAGACAACCAATGGGTCAACCGACTTGTTGTCAAGTGCATTGATCAGCCAATCAGCGTGATTGCTTATTTTTTCTGTGTGTACGCTCGTAGACGCTTGGTGCACAGCTCGGACCACGGAAGTTTAAAGAAATTAACTTTACATACTCTGAAGAAAGCGACTTTGATCAAGCTTCAGAAGAGATCGTTGAGTTTTTTGACCAACGTGGCTATCCATCTGACGTCCAAGACAGGAAGCTTTGAAAACCTCTAATCATTGCAATTCTGATTCCAGCCGCATTCCACTGGTTCTTCCATTTCATCCCTCCATGTCACCCTATTCGCCGTATTATAAACAAAAACTTTCAAACGCCCATGTCAGACCCATCTACGAAAGAAATCTTCCTCAGAGTTCCGGTTACTGTTTATAAAAGAGATCGTAACGTCTCTAACCACTGTGTCCGTGCTTCTCACCCGCAGACTTTCACAATCCAAACTCCTGGCACCTAATCTTGTAATAGCTCCAGATGTAGCACATGTGACAATATGTCACCAAAAGCACTCAGGTTCTCATTACTGGTCACCATGGTACTTTTGAAATCAAAGACCATTCACTTGTACCACCAAGAACGTTGTGTACATAATAATGTGCAAAAATGGTAAGATGCTCTATGTGGGTGAAACCCAACGCAGATCATTTAAGGTGTATTAATGGCACACTAACCATATCCCGCATTGATACATCCGAATATATATCATGTATATAGGTATGATTGTTCCTCGCGACCCATTCGCAAAAAAACTCCACGACCGCAAAAAGTGGTCGAGACCAAGGAGGCCGTTGGACTAAACGAAAAGTAAATCAGGCAAAATGTAATTGCTTAACAAATTTCCATTATTTGTACATTAATGTATGCCATACTTGTGTTTATTTGCAATCAAAGCCGGAACAGATACAACTATCATTACGCTCCACTGGACACTGGCTATTATGGCAGAATATCCTGAAATACAAAAGAAGGTGGCGATGGAAATCGAAGAGGTCGTAGGTCATGAGAGACTGTCCTCTTTGGATGATAGAGGGCGCCTACCATATACAGAAGCAACCATGATGGAAGTTTTACGCTTCAGTACTATCGTTCCAATGGGTGTGCCACACTCAACAACATGTGATGTTAAGTTAGGTAAATATTAAGTCGTGTTTGTGTGTGTACGATGCCTGTGGGTCAACTCTATCGTCGTTAGGATGACATACCGGCGTATCAAATGAGATAAGGTAAGTTTCATAATCTATGTATCTATATGTCATTGATTAATTAAATATTATCACTAATTATGTCACTCAATGGGAAAATTGTGTACAACCTTCCCCATGTTTTGGACGACATAGTGACGTATCAGTGACATACACCACTGTGTCGTAAATATGTGACATAACCCACTATATTGCGGCTGTGTAGCTAAATACGGATATGAATTCAACCATGATTCGACAAGTGCCATATGTCAATTTTGAATGGAGCACCATATTTCATTAAATGTAAGTTAGATATTTTTTCATATCCATTCAAGAAAAGGGGGACATTTTTATCGATGTAATGTATGGCAAACATGTACGTCACTATGTCATACGAGCGACGCGTTTTTAGCCGACAGTACCATTGACAGTGTTGTTTTCTTTTTTTTTTTTATTATTATTATTATCATTATTATTATTATTATTATTATTATTATTATTATTATTATTATTATTATTATTATTATTATTATTATTATTATTATTATTATTATTATTATTATTATTATTATTATTATTATTATTATTTTCTTCTTATGAAGTGCTATAACCAAAGTGATGGAATATTAGCACTTTAGTTGGAGGCAAGGACGTTGCAGTATGAAGAAGCCTCAGCTGCTTAGCCACGTATTTTGAATATAATATTATATCTTTTCAGGTGACTTTCAAATTCCAAAGGACACCATGGTTTCCATTAACCATTATGCGCTGCATTTTGATGAAGAGATTTGGGATGAACCGAAACTCTTTAAGCCAGGTACGTCACAGCTATTATCCATTCATACAAATGTTTTATATAGAAAATCATTTGCAAAATTGTGGACGCATTCATAGCAGTGAAATGAAAAAAACACGCACGTCACATTGGGCAAATTGAATATCCATACGTTTCACTGATGAGAATTATTTAGTGGCTTAATTCAAGTTCAAGTAATAGGAGATGAGACTTTTCCGAAGTCAACCTCAAATGCATAAAACAAGATTGCTCTGCTTTTGGAAACCGGACCTTTCAACTATAATTCTGTAATTTACATAAAATCACAATACAGCCAATTTTAAGCCTGTTTTAGTTTTTTTTTTTTTTTTATATTTATGAAGACCTGTACCGGAATCTTTCATGTACAACTTGAACATCATAGAGTGATATCAGTTCCCGGTTAGGTATCGATGTCTTTCTATCATAAGCTGTATTCAGTATAATAATTAGTGTTCTCAGAGCGTTATCAATTTTATTTAAATAGAAACGAAAGCACTACGTAAATGTTCAGGGTACGATACAAAAGGCTATCGATACATATCGGGGCGCCGATAGCGTCAGCCGATAGCGTCATAAGACCAAATGAAACGTGTACCTTATTCTGTGATTGCTATACCTGATAATATTACAGCATGATCATGAGTTTGGCTGATTTGTCATCTTTAACAGAGCACTTCTTGGATGATTCTGGTTCAGTACGTCAGCATCCCAATAGTTTCTTACCATTCTCAGCCGGAAGAAGGTCGTGTCTTGGGGAATCTCTGGCAAAAGCAGAATTGTTCCTGATTTTTACCTGGTTTTTGCAGAACTACGAGATCTCAAAAGTACCTGGAGACAAAGGTGAATCCTTGTTGGAACGCATGAAGTCAGGACCAAGCGCTTTCCGAGAGTTGGACTCCTATGAGGTCATCATGAAGAGACATGTAAATTAAATGAGCGTATTATTGACTAGTTGTATTCGTACTATTATTTTGTGCAATTAAGGATCGTTTTCGCGCTACTATGCCCTGATGTATTGGGGACGCGCTATACGCTAATGCCAAGTTTTCAAAAATAATGGCGTCGTTATTTGGCAACCTTAATTAACATGATAAATGGTCGAATATGAATTATTCATAACTGATCCATATCTGCCCTCATTTTTTATCTAGCAAAGCAGCGGGATTTGTGAAATGTTTGCGTTGTTATAAATAGAACAACCGTGAATTTAGTGTCTCCACCTTAGTTTCAACAATGCGATGTTATATTATCGCAGTGCATGACTAAACAAATTTCATCAAATTTTATCAGTTTCATTTGTACATTTTGTTAGCTATTAATTGTGTAAAAAGCTAGCAATTTAATATAAATGTTAAGTACACACTTAGATATCAGTGACAAAGCAGATAATGAACTACGTGTGAAACGTACATAAACTGAGCATAATGTGAATTTTCTATAGAATTATTTTCCGGGTGTTTATATCATCAGGCTGACGTGCCCTATTTAACATTAGCTTTGGACATTTCATTATTTATCGATTTTCCACCCGAGTAAGAGGGATGTTATTATCTTTGAAGGGGGGGGGGGGATGTCACGAATTTTGTCGTAAATGTTTTAACGACCCCTCCCTATCTCGGGTCGAAAATATTTATGACCCCACCCTTCCGCCTAGTACTAGTAGTACACAGACTGACGACAAATTATCGGAACTGAGCCGCGGAGCACGCAAAAACTTTAATGTGAAGAAAGTGTGCGCGTGGAGAGCATTACAATTTTCATCGAGATCAAGTGTAAAGAAAGCGTGCGCAGCGCGCGAAAATTCTGGGTCACCAGCCCTTAATAACTCTATAATCCCCCTATTTTTGGTGTAAAAATTGATATTCCCCCTAAATTCTATGACTCCCAGTATATTCATGACCCCCTTCCGAAGAAAATGAGAGCACCTTAAGTCTGGTGGAAAATAAAAAAAAATGTATAATTAAATTTCAAAAGCTAAAGCTAAATAGGGCGCCTCCGGCTAATGTATGCCCAAAAATACTTTATGCTCTTTGATAATAAAATTTATATGGTACAGGGTATCCATGGTATTATATTACATCACTACTTCTACGGTGAATACATGTACTACTTGTAAAACTACTACAAGTATACTTTAGATACTTTAGTTTGTAATATATACAGATTTACAGTGCGTGTATAAAATTTATGGTGTTGGGATAATTGATGCAAAAATTGTTAAAGTACTGTGAGTGAGGTGAATATATCGATGTACAGAATGTTTTAGAGAATATCTTATCAATCTAAATTATAAGAAAAGTACAAGTGGAGAAACGAAGGAAAGTCATATTTACATATACTACACATATAAAACATGTTAAGGTATGGCTTATTATATTAAAGGTGCATAATGTACGTTGTTATTTCAAGAAATTAATAACGTTTGTTCTTCATGGAATGTGAATGTATTAGTATTATAAGATAATGAACCCCGCAAAACTAACCGAGTGTATCGAAAATGCCATACGGTTGAGCGGTTTTGCTGTCTCTCTCCACCCATCATGCCGCTCGCCGCCTGACAACATCTTTAACTCATCACACCCTCTACGGTGTCTCCTGTTACCCATAAAAGGAAACAGAAGATGTGATGAGTTGCCAGTCTGAAGAAGCCACTAGTGTAGTCGTGAAACGTCAGTAAAACGTGAGTTAAAAACTTTTTGTAGGAACTTGTTCAAGAAAAATATGATTTGTGGAATGAATTTTTGCAAAACATCAAAGTGTTATTTTTAGTTAGATAATGAAAATCGATTTTTTTGGCTGCTTCGACCAACAAAACTTAGTCTACCTTTAAGGGCTGGTGACTCAAAATTTTCGGGCGCATTTATAATTGAAATGTGTGCATAATCTTTAGGTAATATAATGCAAAATTAAGTTATAATGCAAAATGCTTTACGCTTGAATACAATCGTGCAGCACGCAGTCCAATTTGCACTCTGCAAGGTTCCTTATTAGCGTTTTGAGCGTTCGACAGGATTTTGTATGGAACATGAGAACACCTCAGACGTATCGAATTGCATTCTGAATACGAAGCATGTCTTTCTGATATCAAATAATTTTCATTTTTTGAAAATCACGATATAATACAAATTTTATGACAAATTATAAAAATTTTACATTTTTCAAATTTTTGATATATAACAGTCCTCGAAGTAAATTTTATAAATCTAATGATATATTCTTAAAGTCCCAAATTCTTAAAGTGTATGTAGCTGGGAGGAAAAGCCGGCGATCAATTGACAATTTTGAACTTTCATATTGAATATATGCCCAAAAGACCTAATTTTGTTGGTGTTTTGGGAAAAAAATCCATATCTTCAATACAAAAGGTCAAAATTTTCAATTGATCGTCGGCTTTTCATCCCACCTACATACACGTTAAGTATAAATCATCAGATTTATAAAGTTTACTTCGAGTACTGTTAAATATCAAAAATATCAATTTTTAATGATTTGCCATAAAATGTATTAATGTGTATTACATTGCAAATTTAAAAAAATCAAAATTATTTGATATCAGAATGACATTCTTCGTATTCAGAATGCAATTCGATATGTCTGTTGTGCTCTAATGTGCCACAATAAATACTGTCCAAACGTTCATACCCCATCCCTTAATGTATAACGCGCCATTTCCCATTTGTTACTAGTATTATCGGTTCCAATTCAAGTGACACCTCATACATGTTGACCTGGGTAGGATTAGGCCTATCACTGGATGGGCATGACAACTAACACTAACCAATATCTATTTCAATGCTTTTTCAATGCTGACAATGCTGAAAAATGAGAGAAATTAATCAGGTGTCACTGCTAACTCAGTTTTGTAAAATGGCGGAGTTGGGCACTTCTTCTACTCCACACAGGTATTCAATTATACCTTTGAATGCAATTTGCATGTCGACCAGGTCTTGAGATACCAATTTTGTAAAACTTATACGTTTCTTCAGAGGACACCAAAAACACGAACGCCATAGCCTTACATGTTATTTGTGCAGTACACTGCAGTATACTATACGTGACATGTTACCTATTAAAGGTCCTGCCGTTGTATTCCTCTTGTATGTTTGTCATTGGGTATACAAATAAAATGAAAAAGGGGTCATTGAGTATAATATTTTGAAAAAAAGGTGGTCATGGGTATATGTGTTCATGTTTATACGGATCACCATTTTCAAACAATATTTTTTGTTTCAAACTGTCAAAACTCCAATATGTTTGAATGTCCATTTATTTATATTCTTATTTATTGCCTTTTATGCAATAACGATGACCGTGACTTATGAAATTGATCGAACGAATACAATGCTGTATTTACAATGGGTATAACCAGGCCCGTACGCAGGATTTTTTTTTTGGGGGGGGTGCTGATTTTGAAAAAGTGGACTTTTTTTCAAAGGGGGGGCAATTTTGTGAAAAGTGGACTTTCCCCCCAAATTTGGACCTTTTTGACCAAAAACCGTAAAAAACTGATTTTGTTGCTCACTACGCTCGCGAATTAAATTTTGGGACTTTTTGTATACTTTTGCAAATTTGGGGAGGTGCGGTCGCACCCCCGCACCCCCCCTGCGTACGGGCCTGGTACCGTATAACTCCTAAACTACAGTGCATGTATCACTCAGCAGCAAGAATGACCATAACAAACTGACTACAAAAAGCCCGACGCTGCATTACAGAGGCAAAATTAAATTCGCCGTACAGTTGGTAACTTAAATAGGGTAAGTTTGGGTTGTTTTTGATTTTCGATATTAAGAATATATTAAGAATGCACGATCCTAGGCCTATATAGCACTGTAGTTTTTGGATTAAATTAATTATCCTGTGTCGTGTTTCACTAACGTAAGCAGGGTTCCTACGTGCAGTATTTGGCGTTACCTTACTTCGGACTCCTACGACTGATCGTAACCACGTACTATACGTAAAACTATTTCTCTACATGGCTACGATGAGTCGTAAGTCTCATAGTACGTTAACTGTGCACGTATTATATTGATCATTAATCTTTTATATCATATTTCAGCTGTTGATCTACAAAATGAACACCTCTCCCACAAATCCATGCTTATACCAATTGGCGAACGTGTGATCACATCTAGTATAACAACGTATAATTATAGGTAGATCATTCAACACTAATTTAATTTGAACTTGACTGGAATTTAACAGAATGATGCTTTAACCCTAACCCAACTAGGACTCACTAAAGATCACTATTAAAACCGCTCTGCGTGCATGGATTCCACGGGACTTGATGACGCAATCAGACCAAGTCATATATACCCAGGGAATCGTTGGCCGGGCCAACGTCACCTGTGTAGCTACACGCTGGGGATCTTCTGCGTGGCATGCGAGGGGTCCGAGGTTCGAATCCCGGGGGTGCCAAGCGACTTTCTTCTTCATCTTCTCTCCAAATCGCTATGAACACGGCAGAGTGCCGAATACGCAAAATTGCTGTTCTGCGTAAACGACGTTTGAGTATCTTGGTACCATTCCATTGGTCCTTCTAAAAATTGAGAACATTCTTGAGCACTCATTTGAAATCTATATATATTATAGAAGTGAATATGCACGAATTATTTGTAATAATTGTATGTTCTGAAACAATCGATATCATCTCTCCAAACGGGTATTTACAGCTATTCGGCTTTATGCTAAATCCAAAATGTCTCTTACAGCTGCGCAAATAGTTGAATACATGAATTCAAAACCCACCCAAGTCCATGGGAAGTGATTTTGAGAAAAAACCTGTGTATCATTTTAATTCCTTCAGTTAGATTTACCTGGTCAATATGGTAAGTTTTACGTGCAAATGAGTGGGTTAAACTGTATTAGGTATGACGATTAGCATTTCAGGGACTTCGTGGGGTTCATTTTAAATGCTGGACTTGGGTGTTTTATTTTAATCATATTCAAAGACAACAATGTTGGAATGAGATTACCACTGGTAAGATAATACAAAATAAAGCACACAGGTATGTATAATGTTGATAAGCATTCTGCCATGTAATATAAACCACACACTTTCCTTGATTAAACCCATTTTTTTCAAAAGTCACTCTCCAGCAATGAATGTGCTACAAGTGGACTTTTATACATACTGGATTTCAATCAATGTGTTACAAGACTCAAATCATGGACTTGGGTGGTTCATTCATACATGCTATTTTTCACATGTTCAATAGACACAGAGGATGAATAGAGGCCTATGTATAGCAACAATTTCCCATGCTTAACTCAATTTGGCCAAAGTATGGACATGGGTGGGTTTTGTATTCATATATTCAGTATATTCAGTTGTATACGACGTCGAATACGCATTCAACTACGTAAACCATAGCACGCATTCTTGATTTGGTGTTTTGGTGTAGAGATTGCTGGTTGTTCCAAGGCTGTAGACTTTAAGTTTGACATATTATTAAGTTATAAATAGTCACCCCTGTAATATTTATGTAAAAACTCGAGGTTTCAAAGCAGAAATAACAATATTGGCCTACATTTTGCGTATAATGTTATGATTTCACGAAGGCGCACTCACATTATTAAGCCATTGCGATATTATGTGGGGAATATTTGTACATTGACAACACTGGATAGAAGATACCTATAGCTATCCATTGGTATCAAATATAATAGTATAGGACATTTAATATAGAAAATCAGGGGTTTCCAGTTATACAGTGCTATAGATCAACCTGATTTGTTCTAACATCTAAGCATACGATTCGTCTTTTGGTCAAATTCATGAATCGCACTCAGGCGGGATTCGTATAATGTTATGATTTCACGAAGGCGCACTCACATTATTAAGCCATTGCGATATTATGTGGGGAATATTTGTACATTGGCAACACTGGATAGAAGATACCTGTAGCTATCCATTGGTATCAAAATATAATATAGTATAGGACATTTAATATAGAAAATCAGGGGTTTCCAGTTATACAATGCTATAGATCAACCTGATTTGTACTAACATCTAAGCATACGATTCGTCTTTTGGTCAAATTCATTAATCGCACTCAGGCGGGATTCGTCCAAATCAAAATTTCGGTATCTACGTCAGGGAGTAAGATTTATCATTAATATTTGGTGCAAATAAAAGATCACCTGAAACATTATCATAAGCAACTCAATTTATTCAACATTCTCGATTTGTCACTCTGCCGAATTCATAACGAAATTATATCAAACAGTCAAATGTCTACATGGAACAACTCACATAATGGGATCCATTCCCTTTAGTGGTTTTTATTGGATCATAATTGCAGAAGTGACACTGACTTCCTGAATTTTGAATAATACCTGAACGGCTCTTTACAGAGCTACCATAAGAATTGATCTTGCTTATTCGCTTATATTTTATACTCATAGGCTTATCTCCGCTACCATGTTGTTTAATTTTGTGGAGACCATCTTTACATCCGGCAGTGGAACCATTACCGTGATATTGCTTACCATTCTCGCATCCCTTATTTATTTGAATGTGCGAAGACCAAGCGGGATGCCACCCGGACCTATGGGACTGCCTGTTGTTGGGAATATGTTTGGTAAGTTCATCGTAGACACAAACATATTCTAGAATGATGAAGATCACTTAATGTATGATAACAAATTGACACCTCCCACGCACAAACACCCCGCACCCACGCCTTTCTCATACACACCACCCACACACCCCCTCTTCTCATACACCCACCCACTCACCCACAAACCCTCCTCATACACCACACCCAGCTCACACAACCATACCCTCCTTATACATACCACCCACGCACCCCACACCCTCCTCATACACCACCCCACACACCCCATGCACCCCACCCAATTCAATTATATTCAAAAATAACCGCGAAATAGGAAAACACTTATTAATAAAATAAATAGAATATATTGCACAAGGTTCAAGCACTATAATTACACAACACACGAAACCCATTTAAAATTTATCACCCATTCAAGTAATTCTGTAATCCCTCTTCTCGCATACTTCCAGTATCGAGACCCAATTGCAGCATTATTGATGATGATTTGGAAGCCAATGGGACCAAATTATGTGCAAATTAAATCCCATGTCAAAACCCATTTATATACAAACTCAATGAACCAGGATATGGCTGAATTTGTTTAACTTGTCCCCTCTTTTCATCACCTTTTGCAGGCACCCTTTTCATTTATGAACCCCATTGGAAATAAGTTGGCATATTTAGCCAGCTTTAGATTTCACACCACCAAATAAATCCCCATAGAGATATGTACTAAATTTGCCTTCAGAAGACGTCATTTTTTTTTTTTTTTTTGCGACTCAGTTCTTAGCGACAGCTATGATGGTTGAAATTAGCCCTAGCCTGATCCCTCTGATATAGGTTAACCGTCATTATTTTTTACGACTGGCCCTCGAAGTCTATGATGTCTGGGAATTTACAGGAAAAATCGTGCATAGGGTTTGCAGTATATCGCGTTTTTGGCAGGTTTACATGGTCCAATAACCATCAGATGACTGACATGTGGTAACAAAGGAAACAGTCACTGCAATTTGATTACCTCCCCTATGATTGGCCATTCAATACATTCCTCTCCCATCTGTAGTATACTTACAGGAATTTAATGTTAATAAATCATGATCAATCCAAATTTGCAAATTTCTGCTCATTTTAATGCTTACTTTGGCGATGCAAGAGTTTTCTGAAAAGTGAAATTCAAGGGCGCACAACCATATAATACTATTTGGTGGTGTGAAATCTTTATGGGTTATCATGGCCCATTGACTTGGTTGTGTGATTCTTACGTATATTCTTGAAGAAATTCATTGTTTGTTTGATACAATTAACAGAATGTTCTTCTTGTCAAAACCAAATATATTTTACTGACCTGACAGTTTCGGCCATCTTGGTCGAAGGCCATCATCGGAGTGATGGTACTTGATCGTTCCTTCTGGTTGATTGGTCACCAACAAAGGGCGCACTAGCAGAAGTGGATCGTATACGTGACTGAGTAAACCGAGTAAGAACAAGGATTCCACAGAGAGAAATAAAGGACTTGTCATCATTTCCTATGTTGAGAAATTGTAAGAAACGACCATTAAGGACTAAGGACAAAAGAGATCCCTTCTGTACGACCGATTGTGTGTATGAAATACCTTGCGCCAATTGTGATACTACTTATGTGGGTGAAACAGGTCGTCGTTTTGAAACTAGATTGGGTGAACATAAGAAGGAATAGGACAAAGTAGCAAAAAGTAAATGAATCTTTACTAGACAAACCAGGAAACAGTCTGAAAGCGAACAATCCAAATCAGTAATCGCAGACCACGCAGTTCAACATAATCATGTTATCAATTGGGACGGCGCAAAAGTTCTCGACAAGGAATGTGATATGGGGAAGAAAGAGAGCTCCAAACACCTTGAACAGAGATGAGGGGCTAATTTACTCAGTCATGTATACGATTCACTTCTGGGCGCTAGTGTGCCCTCTGTTGGTGACCAATCAACCAGAAGCAAGGATCAAGTATATCTACCATCACTCCGATGATGGCATTCGACCAAGATTTTTTTTTTTTTTTTTTTTAATTTTATTCATCTGGCAATTAACAACAAAATTGAGACAAAACAACAAATTGGGTCTACTGAGCTGCCGGGGAACACTGAAAGCACAAAATAGCACTGTCACCATAAGGCGCAGCGCTCCCAACTCAGCAGACCACACACATACAAATCATATTGGAAAAAAATACAAAAAGGCATCAATACAAATTAATCATCATGCTCCATATAGTGAGATTTGAGTTGAGATTTAAAAGTAGACTTGCTACAGGTGAGATACGAGTCTCTGATATCGGATGGAATTGAAGACCATAACACTGGGAAATTAACTAAAAGACAGTTTTTGTAAGCATCTGTTTTAGGAGTGATTGATTGTTTAAAAATTAAAGCTTCATGTCTCGTATTAACACACCACCTGGAAAAAAGAAAGGGATTGGCATTAGTAAGACAAGAACAAGCGAATGAAACAGACAAATAAGTCCTTCTAGTTTTCAAAGTTGTGAGATTTAGAGTTCTGAGTCTGTCCTCGTATGATTGATCCCCCCTACGTTGACAAAGAATTGACCTAGTAGCACGATGCTGTATTTGTTCCAATTTATCAATATTACATTTCTTGTAAGCATTCCAAACAGGCGAGCAGTAATCTAGTATTGGCAAAATGAGCGACTGGTAAAGTTTGAGTAGAACATAGGAGTTCTTACTTCCCGCGACAATTCTGGTAAAACCAAGTAATTTATTGCACTTTTTGACAATGTTGTTGACGTGACAATTCCACGAAAGATCACTGGAGACTGTTACACCTAGGAGACGAAGGTTATCAGTAGTAGCAAGACTAGTGTTATTGACGTGGTAGACAGGAACAGGTTTGTTTTTGCGCCTGCTTATGCACATGACTTGGCATTTAGATGGGTTTAATTGAAGAGCGTTATTGTTTGACCACCAGTTTAATTTGTCCAGCTCAGATTGCAATATAGTAATATCCGTGTCATCTTTAATGATCCTAAAAATGAACGTGTCATCAGCATAAGCGTACATGGGAGACTGAAGATGAAGATGAAGATCGTTAACGTATATATTAAACAAAAGATGGCCAAAACTGTCAGGTCAGTAAAAAATATTTGGTTTTGGCAAGAAGAACATTATATTAATTGTGTGATTATTGTGCGATGACGCTTGATTGCTTATTTTCTGTATTGTTGTCAGTTTTGCCAAATAAATAATAAATAAATAAACACCCATACTCACACCCCTCATACCCACCAACCAAACCCAAAGACCCACCACCCCACACCACACACCCCCTACACACCTGTCATACACATCAACCCAACCCACGCACCCCCTACATACACCCCAGCCACAACACACACCCACACCCCCCACACCCCCCACGCACCCCGCACTCCCCCAAAAGAGATGCAATTCTATATATAGCTGCAGCTAATTTGCCACGAAACGCCTGACATTTTAAATGTGAAAATAATTGAAAAGTAACTGCACGCTGTCCAGTGGAGTAGATTTCTTTTTGACATTGGGGGATGGGGTTGGAAAAAAATTCTTGAAATATAGTGAATCACCTTTTGGGGACAGAATAAGTTTATGGTGCAAATGCGCGGGAAAAATTCGGCCATTTTGAAGCTAAACTGATGAAATATTGGGCTTTGTGGGCTAAAATGGCCAAATATGAGGTTAAATTGGACAGAAACCCACATACAGGCGTCAACATGGGGGGGGGGGGTGTTTGTATCCCCCATCCCCCCGGGATCTACGCCTATGAGTCGCTGTCGAGGTCACCCGATACACACATATGTACACGTAACACATTGTGTCAATACGGTCGTATTGGCAAGGTAAATGCCGTGCTGGGATGGATATTCTGTATTACAGCATACCGTACGTATGGGCACGGTGTACCCCGTTGTCAAAATACCAGGTACTTTATTACGGTAATAGCGCCCTCTGTTGGTCATAACTCACTTCAGTACGTATTTTCAACGTGTTGAAGAAATATTTGAGGTAATATGCGACCCCATAGAATATAAAAAGCAGAATATTGGTATGTTAAAAATCAAAATGAGGTAAGGGGCTGGCTGGGGGTGGCTATATTGTTCAAGGTTGCGCCGAAGAAACAACGTTGCTGCAAAAAACATTAGTTTATAGCAAACAAGCTTAAACTATAAATTAGCCCCCGATAGAGGGCAGGGCCTGAAGAATTTGGTTGATACTGGACCCCAGCATCAACAAACAACAATGAGTAACCTTAAGGGTGACGGGCTGTCTCTAAAAATATTTAAAAAAAATCAACCTTAATATTAAAACCCTGAGCAACCTTTATGTAACGACCTTGAAATGTAAATTCAAAACATATTAGTTTTTATATTCTATATTGTTATATTACCTCCAATATTTATTCACTACGTTTAAAATACGTACTAAAGTTAATTATGACAAACAGAGGGCGCTATTACTGTACTCCCCCTCTATAATTCACCACCCGGGGGTACACATAATTATTGCACCACCCCTTACTCATAATCATTCATTTTTTATCGTTACTTCTTTTATGTTGCCAACGAGGCTCATTTTTTCGTAGTTTACCTATCACAAGCCTGAATAAGCCAATTTGGCATTCAATTCGCAATGCATTGTGGTACAGCCGACCCTTTATCTATCTGGAAAATTGCTTTAATTATTATTTATTTATTCATGTAATAATATTACCATTAGGCTATTTAAAATAACTAATTTGTGAGATCTTTTAATATTTTTTTTATTGGAGTAAAACATATTTTGAACAATATTCTGTAAGCTCAAGAAATAATTTCCCCGATAGGTCAGAGTTCAGCTGATCCCACAATGCATTAGGAAATCGTCAGTCAGCGCTGTGAACAATATATAATGATATAGTGAAAAACAATTGACCCTTTGTTACTGAAGTCAAGTTACTCGTTTATACACCAGTAGCGAACAAAATACGTGATCATAAACCTGGGCAACTATAGTAAATATTATGCACGTACGTGACATATACAAAACAGAAACAAAAAAACACAAGACAAAAACAAAAACTCTCCAAAACCGTATGTGAAAGCCAATTAACTATATATAGCGCCACCAGAGTCGCAATCACTGTGTAATTTTTCCTTCCTTAGTATGGAGTTTTAGGTCTCTTCTGCAGCCAAGCAGCAATCCTAGGTTCCTTGCCGACTTTCTCTTTGTGTGCTACCAATTTAGGAAAATCCTTGAGGTCATTACCTGTCACCAGCTGAATACGATCGACAATGTTCATGAGTCCCAGGTCTGCTATCGTACACTAGAATGAAACATTACGTGGTTCGTATTTAGTTTTATGTGGTTCTTATTTAAGGTACACCCACAACAAATGTTTATAAAAGGTGTTTTTTATATAAATACAAAGAATATGCAAGTAAGGTCATTAATATTTAAAAAAAATATGTAAATAACATGACAAAAAGCAAAGCAAAACAAAAACGAACAAAACAACAACAACAAAAAAACCAACTAATATTATATATTTACCTTCTTCCCAACGAAGAATTCTCCGCCGTTAGCTGCTAGCATATTTTCTATATATTTCAATTTGATTTTGGTCTTTTCCTCATATATGGATTTCTTCATTTCTGCCTGTGAATTCAAAGTGTGAATGAAAATAGGTGATGCGATCAAGCAAAATGAATCGGATGTCGGGAATATAATTTTGATTAAAACATTATTGTCGATTAAAACCAGGTTAAAAGTAATGCAAATATACCATATTTTCAATATAATTCACTTGTCACTATCTGAGCGTAGTTTATTCTGCAAAAAATCAATGTTAAATAAAATACGTCACTATGTGAAAAGGACTAATGACAATTTCGCTGTTCAAATGACAAATACATCGTGCCCCTATTTGAAACAGTTGCGCAAATACGTCACTATGTGGAAAAGACAAAACAACAATTTTACCGTGCAATACATATCAAATTGTAAGCGCTCTTTTTTGAAAGTCATAGTTCATTGAATTTACAAGCGTATGACAAAACAGGCGAAAATAGTAACTTTTTGCACAAGATTGGCAATTTAAAGAGAATTGACCATCGATCATTCTAGTGACGCTAGTATATGGACAATATAAGTGTGCTTTTTCATTTATTGACATAAAATTTGAAAAATATTGTAAGGAGCACTTGAGGTTTTGACTTTTAAAACCTACATTTTGGTCAAAAAGTTTGCTTAAAGAGGTAGTTTTCAACAGATTTTCCACATTCGCCTTGCTATAACATTGAATTGCGTTATCTGTTGACCTAGTGACGATAAGTGTTTTTAGGGGGAAGTATTAGATTTTGTTTGATATAAAAAAATTCTGATTGAATGAAGGGAACACTTGAGGTGTACAATTGGAGTTTTGCATGGGTAATATCTCAGCTAAAAGTATTCTAATAGGCTCAATATGGGATAAGAGTAATGTCCTACCAAAGGGCTCTGACTGGCAAAAAAATTTACAATAAAATTATTTTTACTTTTGGAGTTCTGACCCCCCGAATTTGGTCCTGGATGGACGAAGTTGCATTTTGAGGGCCCTATATCTTTTAAAGTAAAGGAGACACAAGTTCTGATGCCAGATTTGAATTCTACATAAAAAAGTACCCCAGGATACATACTTTTCAAAGTTGTTGGGGTTCCCTTTATACATTTATGGACCTTTATTTACGCTGACCCCCCTAAATTTCAAATTGATGCCATGGGAAAACGAAATAGAGTATGAAGCTCAAATTTTCAGGATTTTACTTTCTCATCAATATCTACCACCACACAGAAAAAGAAAAAAATTGAATAGGTGCTGCGGTGCACATCCCTGGAGTTGACATGGAATGGCTCTGCTTAAAAATAATTGTATTTCAGTGCTTCCCAAATATTATGGTTGCCAAAAAAACAAATATTGTGAAAATTGGGCGCGTTGCATTAACCGTCGTGACGCCGTAAAAATGTCAATTTCAATTCGTGGACCTTGCGTATTAGATGTGCCTTTGTTTCAAATAGGGAAATGGCAATGTAATCTTTATACGGCCAATCTCACACGTATTCTCACGCATATCCCCCCTCACTCACCCCCTGCGTAGTGCAAGTTTATGTTTAAAGCAATAGTTTACATATACAATAACAGTAAAAACTTGTCCACAAATGGCTTTAATTCAGCCGTCATTTCGCAAATGTTTGGCTTTCTCAAACTAAACCCCCTAGATTTTTTCTCTAATTGGCCCCCTCTGGCTGCTCTAGATCCACCCAATGAACCCAATGTGTATCAACTTTCACGGGCAACTTTTACTTCAAATAGGCCTATATAGTATGAAACTGAAATTTTCTTTTTTTTTTTGCCCCAGCAAAATCAGGGCCGGAATAATACTCACTGGGTAATTTTGTTTTCTTTGCCCCCCCCCTCCCTCGACAAAAGGTCCAGACACGCCACTAGAAATTAACTGCAAACTGCTTCTGTTGGGCCTCATTGAACATTTTTCAAGTTTCCAACTTACATTTTACACAATAATAGTGTAAATAGTGTCCACCAAATGGCTTCATATGGCGCCCATTTTGTAAAATTTTCTAACGAACAAGAGGGGCACATCCTCCTCAGACACCCCCTGCGTCGCGAAAGCGCGACGAGGGCCATCCTCCGCGATCATATTTAACAAAACTTGTGCCCCCCTCCACAACTATTAACTTCGGATTGACGCTCTTGCCTACATGCATGTCACCTATTCAGTGATTCTGCATTCTGCTAGATTTAGTGATCGTTCCCGTTTACATATCATGGTAAAGCGTGGATGATCTGGCATATGTTACGCACCTATAATTTATGAAACCTACCTTTTTGACTTCATCTTTTTCAACAAACATGGGACTCATGTCAGTAGTGATATCAACGAAAGTTTCCAGTACTTGTTCACACTGAGCCATTTCCAAGTTATTGTCACCAGCCAATTCTGTATGAAAAAAAAATCATCCATATACATGTAGCAGCTTTTATCAGCATCCGTGCTTCGACGACAGCATACTTTCCTTTGGTAAACGATATTTTCCCGCGCCACATAGAGTACCCAATAGCCAGGTTTTACTGTTCCGTAGCGTTTTCACGTTAGGTGTATTTTTTTATTGTCAGAAATAGAATTGCTATAAATCAAAATAACCTAGATCTATAATCCCAAAGCAGCTTCCTAACTAAATGTATTATGCTATCAAAGAAAGTGCTGCTTTCTAATCAAATTTTTCCTAGAGCTGTTTTACTGAATACTATTAATACTGAACGTGAAGTCTGCAAATGATAGAGCATGACGCAAATTGTTTTTTTTTTCTTCTTTATTTATAAGTCATCTATTTTGATAACGGTACAGTTTGTGGCATTTGTTTGGTAATGTTGTGAGATTATAAGATCAACTTGTGACTTATGCATGGCCAATTATTTATTTATTGTTATTATCAATTTTTCATAGAAGCTTTTTGTGTAATTAATTGTATTCGAATTTGAATTGTTGAAAAGTGCTCTTCTCATTTCCCTTACAGTGATGGTTAGAATTGTTTAAAATGTTACTATACTCTACTCCCTATTCCAGAAAAATACAGCACTAATTTTTGGAATAAAAAAGTATTATTCTGTTTTGCCAAATGAAACATAACTAAATCTTAATTCTTTATTTAGTTCTAATTTGCAATAAAAGTTAAATTTCACTATTTACCCAAATTTATGAATTAAGGGTCAAAACATGCATATTTAGGGTGTTTTAGCAGTCAAGTTAGCTCAATCGTTAAGGCAATCGACTATGGTGTGAGAGGTTGCGGGTTCGAACCCTGGTGGTGCCTATTATGCTCTCGTGTAAAATTGAGTTAGCTTGAAATTCCCCTGGACAAAGAACTTACTGCTAATTGTCTCGTTGGAACTCATACGAAACTCGGGGAGCTGATCCTGGTTGCGATGGTTATTTGTGGATTGTCTAGGGTGTGCGCTCTTGTAGCAGCAAAGTCCCTGATTTGTTGTTAAATGGTTTATGGAATGATGTGGGGCCGTAGTGGTCAGCGACAACCTGTAAAGTGTGCTGAGGCTTGTGGATCAACGTCTAGGCGTTGTGCCTGTGCGTAGCGCACTATAAATCACTGCGCTTTTTTTTTCACATGCTGTGACTATCAACACTTGTTTTTGGAAAAGACAAGTTTCATTCTTATAACCAATCATTTAATTAAAGTAACACAAGAAAGTGCAAATTAGAGTAAAGTTTTGGCATAAACTCAAGATTTCGATATAGACTTGTTCCAAGTCTTTGATTTGTTTTGACTCCTTTATTAAGAAATTAGTAGAATAGTAAACCGTTTCTTTTATCTCCAGTTAGTACTAAATGAATGATTAGGATTGAGCTTTGTTTCATTTGGCAGAACTTGATAATATTTTTCAAATCCCAAAATATTAGTGCTGTATTTTTCTGGAATGGGGAGTATTACTCACTTAACTCTCGCGCTACATATCGAGCAATGGCTTGGCTTTGTGCTATTCTCTTCCCATCGACTTCCAGGACTGGTAGGGTTCCGGTGGGCATAGCTGTAGAAGGAAATGTATGATTATACATAAACACAATCGCTCAAGTCATCAGTAACTAAACATGCCTCTGTACAGTACACTATATATTTAGAGACGTTTATTTCAGACGTCTATGTAATGGTTGGAAATAATATGGGTTTAAACCACTATCAATAATTATTGTGTGATCTTTCATTTGCCTCCAATATAAGTGGCCTAATTATATTGGAATTCACTGGTACCCAACCTTTCCAGTGTTTTTGTATCATCATGGTTTAATACAGTATATTGTCGTGCTGCAATACACACCTTGTACGACATACACGTCTAACCGATCGATCAATCTGGGTCCTGAGGGGGGATCTTGTACGGGGATGTGCCACGTTTTTTGGAGTACCTTTTCAGTGAATTTGCTCTCTCCCCTCTGTTTCTCTTTCTCCCTCCCCTTACCTCCCCACGCACACCCCTTCCACTCTCTCTCTCTCTTCTCACCCTCTCTCTCTCTCTATTCTCATTTTTTGCGAGTAATACATAACTTGGATAAAAGTCTAATATATTGGAAGTCATATAGCTTTCTATCGATCCTCCTGCATGGTGTTATGAACAGGTGTGTTTATATCACTAGAGTGAATGTTCTTTTGTAATCTCGTATATTCTTTCACAGGGGAATAAACTTAGTCTTATTTCGAAAACTAAATCACGCTTTCAAATGTAGATTGATTTGTTCGACTTCTCTGCTCATGAATATTAAAAACTTCAAACTAGATACTTTAGTAATCTGTGGTCATACAATTATGTAACAAACTGAAAAGAAAAACCAAAACTGCTTCCTACAAATTTCAAGTTTCTAACAAAGGGTACAGACAAAGGTATATTCGCTATGACATGAACGAGGTCAGTCAAGAGCTTAGGGGTGATAATAAATAAATAAATTTCGGTGTTCTATATAGCGCTTTTTCCCAGATCTCAGAGGGAACAAAGCGCTGTAATTTCGCTGCCATGGTGAAACATCACAATCAGATCGCATCAACTATAGGCTGGTTGCAGCCGACGGGCGCAAACCTATCCGCATATAGATTGTAACATCCACCAATTATCTGTGTAGTTCCCCAAATTCCATTGGGTGAAGGAAGTTTTTGATAACCAAACAACTAATCACAGATTTTTGAAAGCAGGAGGAAACCGGAGATCCCGGAGAAAACCTGCGAGAGCGAGCATGGAATCGGGATAAACCAAGTGCACATCGGAGTCCTTGGGCCGCGCCGGGGCTTAAACCCGGGACCCGGGACCTTGAACCCGGGACCTCAGTGGTGCAAGGCGAGGGAAGAACCGCTACGCCAACTCGCCCTAGTTGGCAAATAATAGCAAATCACGTGATCAAAACCAATACCAAAACTTATTATTTGAAACGACCAATTGTCAATCTCTCTCTTTCTCTCTGTCAGGTGGCGCTGTGTAGCACAAGAGTACGCCATCTCACTCGATCTGATGCCAAGTACGTTGCACCTTGCATTCCTTGGTTAGAAACCAGCTTCACGTCATTAGTCCAAGATGTTGGTGGACATTTGGACAATTGTCAATATATACGAATAATTTGAGACTTTTGTAATTGCAATTGGATCATTTTGAAAATTTAACCCCTGTACAATTTTACCCTTTGATCTACTTTGACCTATACCTCACTAATTGGGTATTCTAGAGATATATGACATTTGACCTTTTTACTCCTTGTGACTAAACATGCTAAAGGAAGAACTTGTGATATTTCATAACTTGATTTAAACCATTTTAAAATTTAATCCCCTTGTGTGACCTTTGACCTCAATAACTCAATTTGCTCAAGAGTACCCTCTTGGCGGATTCCGAATCTACATACCCCGGGTAGTAGTTGTTACTTAAAGTAATAAAATACATTTCGCAACTTCACACCCGGCACCCATAAGGCAATTTTATTCGACTAATATAACTATATAAATTTCTCTTCGGGAAACCTTTTACTTATTTGTTCTTTCATTTTTTATTTATGGATAAATTTGATAAGCAGGTAAACTCAACGTCACCTTGGCAAGCCAATTACACACAACAAAAAGGAAAGAATTTCAGTTATTGAGTGAGTGAAACCAAGCGAAGCCAGTCACTTAACCGTATTAATGGGTCAGCACAAAATAACTGTGCATTTTCTAAGGGGTATATAATCGGCTGAACCATTTATTCCACGGTGGAAAAATTACTTATTTTGTTCTTTCATTTATACAGTGTGTATCAAAATAAAGTAAGCATTTGAAAAATGCCACTAGATTAAAAAGTATGCGGTATTTGGTCATGCTTTAGTTGCTAGCTTGTCCGGGTACGTGTTCGAGAAAAATATGGGGTCTTTTGGTGACAGCGATGCTGAAAAGGTGGTCTTAACAGCCATACATACGCGTATTCTCCCAAAGTGGGAGTGCCGCCCGGCCCGGTGTATATCATTTTGGCCCGGCATTAACAATGGTCCCATAGCCTATGTACTCACCACCCCACTACGCCTCACCACGCAAAACATTGGCATTGACATGATTGAGTTGGCCGAGTGAATTCCCTAGTTGAATTCACGCTGTACTTGTGTAATGTAATACTCAAAGCCGTAGATAGGGGTGTGGTGACAAATGGCAATTTGAATAAAAAAAGTCAATTTTTGTCTGTAAAATGTTGAAAATCGGCTATTATTTGAAGTAAAAAATAAAAAACGTCCCCTTTTTCTGTAAAAACGTTCAAGTGAAATTGGACCTGTTTTGAATGGAAAAACGGTCCACTTTTGAGCCCGCACACCCCACATACATCCTGACTACGGGCCTGTTAAAGCTTGTTAATACTAAAAAAAATATGTATTTCCATTTTAACACTTACTTGGTTTTAGAGTAGGCCATGTGTCAGATGCAAGGCGATGATCTTCATATTCTACCCCAGCCTGTGCAAACAGAAGCCGTGTTAACTCAGCTCGGCCCATCACAGGAAAGTAAATCAGCTTGTACTTCGGCATTTTGGAGGTTTGATTTTATACCACTCTCACTGAAAATTAACACACTATGCAAGGCAGGGTTAGCAACTAAACTGAAGCTAGTGCAGAATGAAGACCTTGTTTTCACGCCAAAGATTCAAAGTTAATGAATAGCATCACCTTGATAAAATGCTGTATCACTAGCACTCTTTATGAATCAATCAGGCAAAACTTTTTGGAGAAGGCGCGTATGCCCGGCGGCGTTTTTTTTTCCGTACAGTCATTTATCAAAGGGTTTTTTTTAATTGTCCCAGTGTCACTGATATTTTTTCCTTGTATGCTCGGTGGCGTATAGCCGTGTAATTGTTCAAAGTATTTGGGATTTGACGCTATTTTGGCCCACCTTTGCAGAGAACCATATATTTTAATGGCAAAACAGTAGTTAGTATTAATATACAACAGCCTCATATCAGTGGCAGTTTAGATTGGATCCCGGCTCGGATTAAGCAGTTTCTTTCCCATCAAGACCCAAGTGTGTCTCCACACGGAGCGCCCGAAAACAAACAAACAAACAAACAAACAAACAAACAAAAAAGCAAAAAAAACAAAACAAAACAACGAGTCCCCTAAAATGCAACACCTTTGCGTAGGTATTATGTTACGCATATCACACAGTCAAAGTTAAGAAATAGGTATTAAAATTATTGGCTGATAAAAATTACCGATGGAATATTCGATTTTCTTAAAACTCAAATATTGCACCGTGACTGTAATTCCGGCGGTAATACGATTTTCATTATGAGGATGACTCGATATTAACACACAATTTTCGTTTGTTTGTTTGTTTTTTCTTTAATTTTGGGAAAATGTTGGGATGCCATTCCTGTTTCGATAGTTGGCATTGCAACATTGAGTCAATGTTGGGATGCCGTTGATACTGCAAAATTGGACACTGCAAAATTTGAAAAAGACAATGGCCCAATGTTGCAAGCCAATGTTTGTCCAATGTTTGGACTTACATTTGGCCAACATTGAGCCAATGTTGTATTGCTATCTGCAGATCCGACTTGCCTAAAGCTAGTCAAACCGGTCTGACTAGTTTGTCCGTTTGATAAAGTAGACTAGTCATGCTAGTCGGCGCACAACATAATCGTTGGTCAGGTTTGACTAGCTTTAGGTTAGTCAAGCCGGATTTTAATGTTTGAATTACAGGTTTGATTAACATAAAGCTAGTCAAACCGGCTTGACTAACCAGCTTATGTTTTCAGTGTGCCTTAAGCGGGTTAGGCCTGATGCCACAGCATGTAAAAAGACGCAACAAAACACATTTTGGCTCTTATTTCCAAATATTCACCAAATGAAAAGTTGTGTCCCAAAAGGCATTAAGGGATCTGGAATGAGCGTTTTGAGCGTCTCGACAGTATTTTTTGTGGGACATGAGAGCACATCAGACATATCGAATTGCATTCTGAATTCGAAGAATGTCTTTCTGATATCAAATAATTTTCATTTTTGAAATTCACGATGTAATACATATTTTTTAGTTGACAAATTATTATAATTTGATATTTTTCACATTTTTGATATATAACAGTCCTCGAAGTAAATTTTATAAATCTGATGATATATTCTTAAAATGTGTGTAGCTGGGAGGAAAAGCCGACGATCAATTGAAAATTTTGACCTTTCATATTGAAGATATGGATTTTTTTCCCAAAAAGACCTAATTTTTTTTGATGTTTTGGGAAAAAAAATCCATATCTTCAATACGAAAGGTCAAAATTTTCAATTGATCGTCGGCTTTTCATCCCACCTACATACACTTTAAGTATAAATCATCAGATTTATAAAGTTTACTTCGAGTACTGTTAAATATCAAAAATATCAATTTTTAATTATTTGCTATAAAATATGTATTACATTGCGAATTTCAAAAAATCAAAATTATTTGATATCAGAACGACATCCTTCGTATTCAGAATGCAATTCGATATGTCTGATGTGCTCTAATGTCCCACAATAAATACTGTCCAAACGTTCATACCCCATCCCTTAAGTCCAACCGGGCTGCTTTGTGGAATTTTTTATTTGAAGATATTCCTAAGAGTAGCAGTAACCTTGCCAATCTAATAACATTAGAGCAGTAGAATAGTTATAACAATTTTTTGGTTACCTTTAAAAAAGTTATTGCAAGTTTCCCACGTGCGAAGAAGAAAACAATAAATATAAAAGTTTTTGTTTGTTCCCAAGAGGCGGCATTAAGTCCAATTTTGGGGGACAAAATGATATTGAAAATAGTTAGAGAATAAGCTAGAGTTACACACATATCCATTCCAATCGAAGTGGCATTTTAACTTTTTAACAGAACAATGTGACACATGGCATCTCATGTTAATGCATTTTGAAATAAACTCTTCAAATATTAAAATTTAAAAATGGACTTTTATTGGCACTTCATTTCTAAGAAAGCTATGTTTTAGGGGTGGTGCAATAATTATGTGTACCCCGGGGTGGTGAATTCTCAAAATGGTCTGCCAAAAATCGCTTGCCCCCTTTGGCCGTGCCAAAAATCTTTGCCCCCCTTTCGACGTGCCAAAAACCTTTGCCCCCCCTTTTGATGTGCCAAAAAATATTTGCCCCCCCCCTTACACATGCAAGATTTTGGGGAACCCGAATTAAAACCTTAAATTGTTTTATCATGTAATGCGAGCGCAGCGAGCAGGAAATTTTGCATATTTGAACGTGTTCCTAACGTTTTCCTACGCCTTTTTAGGGCGTAATATTAAGGGATCTGGAATGAGCGTTTTGAGCGTTTCGACAGTATTTTTTGTGGGACATGAGAGCACACCAGACATATCGAATTGCATTCTGAATACGAAGAATGTCTTTCTGATATCAAATAATTTTCATTTTTGAAATTCACGATATAATACAAATTTTATGACAAATTATTAAAATTTGATATTTTTTCACATTTTTGATATATAACAGTCCTCGAAGTAAATTTTATAAATCTAATGACATATTTTTAAAGTGTATGTAGCTGGGAGGAAAAGCCGACGAACAATTGAAAATGTTGACCTTTCATATTGAAGATATGGATTTTTTTTCCCAAAAGACTTAATTTTTTTTGGTGTTTTGGGAAAAAATCCATATCTTCAATACGAAAGGTCAAAATTTTCAATTGATCGTCGGCTTTTTCATCCCACCTACATACACTTTAAGTATAAATCATCAGATTTATAATTTTTACTTCGAGTACTGTTAAATATCAAAAATAGCAATTTTAATCATTTGCCATAAAATGTGTATTACATTGCGAATTTTTAAAAATCAAAATTATTTGATATCAGAAGGACATTCTTCGTATTCAGAATGCAATTCGATATGTCTGATGTGCTCTAATGTCCCACAATAAATACTGTCCAAACGTTCATACCCCACCCTTACAACGGTACCCAAAATATCTGTGCCAAAAATTGCTTGCCCCCCCCCCTTTCGACCTGCCAAAAATCGCTTGACCCCCCTTTAGACCTGCCAAGACCTAAATTTTTTTGATGTTTTGGGAAAACAAATCCATATCTTCAATACGAAAGATCAACATTTTCAATTGATCGTCGGCTTTTCATCCCACCTACATACACTTTAAGTATAAATCATCAGATTTATAAAGTTTACTTCGAGTACTGTTAAATATCAAAAATATCAATTTTAATTATTTGCTATAAAATATGTATTACATTGCGAATTTCAAAAAATCAAAATTATTTGATATCAGAAGGACATCCTTCGTATTCAGAATGCAATTCGATATGTCTGATGTGCTCTAATGTCCCACAATAAATACTGTCCAAACGTTCATACCCCAGCCCTTAAGAGGGTCAAAAATTTTCAGGGCCCCCCTTTTTGCATCAAGCCCCCCTTTTTGCATTATAAAGTAAACTTTATAAATCTAATGATTTATACTTAAAGTGTATGTAGGTGGGATGAAAAGCCGACGATCAATTGAAAATTTTGACCTTTTGTATTGAAGATATGGATTTATTTCCCAAAACACCCAAAAAAAATTAGGTCTTTTTGGGAAAAAATCCATATCTTCAATATGAAAGGTCAAAATTTTCAATTGACCGTCGGCTTTTCCTCCTGCTACATACACTTTAAGAATATATCATTAGATTTATATAATTTACTTCGAGGACTGTTATATATCAAAAATTTGAAAAATATCAAATTTTTATAATTTGTCATAAAATTTGTATTATATTTATAAAAAATGAAAATTATTTGATATCAGAAAGACATGCTTTGTATTCAGAATGTAATTCGATAGGTCTGAGGTGCTCTCATGTCCCACAAAAAATACTGTCGAAACGCAATAAACGCTCATTTTAGATCCCTTAAAGGGGCCCCTGAAAAAATGTACACAAATTTTCCTGGGAAAATTGAGTTTCTATGCTTTTCTATGGGGTTGACCCATAATTTTCATGTCAAAAAAACAAGTGTTTGTGAACGGTCTAATGTCCCACAATAAATACTGTCCAAACGTTCATACCCCAGCCCTTAAGAGGGTCAAAAATTTTCAGGGCCCCCCTTGCATCAAGCCCCCCTTTTTGCATTATAAAGTAAACTTTATAAATCTAATGATTTATACTTAAAGTGTATGTAGGTGGGATGAAAAGCCGACGATCAATTGAAAATTTTGACCTTTTGTATTGAAGATATGGATTTATTTCCCAAAACACCCAAAAAAAATTAGGTCTTTTTGGGAAAAAAATCCATATTTTCAATATGGAAGGTCAAAATTTTCAATTGACCGTCGGCTTTTCCTCCCTGCTACATACACTTTAAAATATATCATTAGATTTATATAATTTACTTCGAGGACTGTTATATATCAAAAATTTGAAAAATATCAAATTTTTATAATTTGTCATAAAATTTGTATTATATTTATAAAAAATGAAAATTATTTGATATCAGAAAGACATGCTTTGTATTCAGAATGCAATTCGATAGGTCTGAGGTGCTCTCATGTCCCACAAAAAATACTGTCGAAACGCAATAAACGCTCATTTTAGATCCCTTAAAGGGGGCCCCTGAAAAAATGTACACAAATTTTCCTGGGAAAATTGAGTTTCTATGCTTTTCTATGGGGTTGACCCATAATTTTCATGTCAAAAAAACAAGTGTTTGTGAACGGTCCCTAAATCCCTTGTTGCTCGCGCCGGGAGGCGCGAGTATTAGTGTTTACTTCTAAGCGGAACGTGGAGAATTGAAGAAAAGCCTGTTTTACTTAAATTATATTTACCTTCATTTAAATATTTAAGACACTTTTATCAAAACAAATATTCTAACGATGATAATGTGTAATATAATAAACGTGAAATTTTAGTATTTTAAGAGTTTTTGTATATTTTAGACGTTCTATGACTTTTGATTGCTGTGTAGAGGCTGAATTGCACATGCGTACTCTGACCATTGAGGCCAGTGACCCGTCAGTGATAGTCATGGGCAAATTGATATCGACATTTTTCTTACTGCTGATTGGTTATACACATTTTGGACTCTTCGATTAATTTAGGTAATAGGGGTGTTTGAGGTTAATACTGTGTACCATTAGGGACATGCACACTCAAACATTAACCAATGATCCTAGAGAGATATAGTCACTTTTTCTACTTTGTGCATTTAACCCTCTATCTTGTTAACCAAATATACCACAGAGTCGTGCGATATGTCAAACTATTCCTCTGGTCATAAGGAACAAAAAAGTCAGTGGTCGCGCATCTGTACGATCATTTGTTAATGAGATATAGTCACTTTTTTCTACTTTGTGCATTAAACCCTCTATCTTTTTAACCAAATATACCACAGAGTCGTGCGATATGTCAAACTTTTCCTCTGGTCATAAGGAACAAAAAAGTCAGTGGTCGCATATCTGTAGGATCAATGGTTAATGAGATATAGTCACTTTTTTCTACTTTGTGCCTTTAACCCTCTATCTTGTTAACCAAATATACCACAGAGTCGTGCGATATGTCAAACTTTTCCTCTGGTCATAAGGAACAAAAAAGTCAGTGGTCGCATATCTGTAGGATCAATGGTTAATGAGATATAGTCACTTTTTTCTACTTTGTGCCTTTAACCCTCTATCTTGTTAACCAAATATACCACAGAGTCGTGCGATATGTCAAACTTTTCCTCTGGTCATAAGGAACAAAAAAGTCAGTGGTCGCATATCTGTAGGATCATTGGTTAATGAGATATAGTCACTTTTTCTACTTTGTGCATTTAACCCTCTATCTTGTTAACCAAATATACCACAGAGTCGTGCGATATGTCAAACTTTTCCTCTGGTCATAAGGAACAAAAAAGTCAGTGGTCGCATATCTGTAGGATCATTGGTTAATGAGATATAGTCACTTTTCTACTTTGTGCATTTAACCCTCTATCTTGTTAACCAAATATACCACAGAGTCGTACGATATGTCAAACTATTCCTCTGGTCATAAGGAACAAAAAAGTCAGTGGTCGCGTATCTGTACGATCATTGATCAATGAGATATAGTCACTTTTTTTCTACTTTGTGCATTTAACCCTCTATCTTTTTAACCAAATATACCACAGAGTCGTGCGATATGTCAAACTTTTCCTCTGGTCATAAGGAACAAAAAAGTCAGTGGTCGCATATCTGTAGGATCAATGGTTAATGAGATATAGTCACTTTTTCTACTTTGTGCATTTAACCCTCTATCTTGTTAATCAAATACACCACAGAGTCGTGCGATATGTCAAACTTTTCCTCTGGTCATAAGGAACAAAAAAGTCAGTGGTCGCGCATCTGTACGATCATTGGTTAATGAGATATAGTCACTTTTTGTACTTTGTGCACTTAACCCTCTATCTTTTTTCACCAAATATCCCAGAGTCGTGCGATACGTCAAACTTTTCTGGTAGGGCCTACGTGAAGACGAAGATTGGCGCGAGGTTCATATTGGTGGCGTTGGTGCGCATGCACCAAGTATGTATCTTGTACTACATGTATTTATACCAAGATGAGCAATGGTTTTTGGGGTTGTGGTGAGCAGCGGTGGTTCCCGGGCGGTGGTTTCGGATTAGGATGTATACCCAGCTAACCAAAAAACGTTTTCTGAACGTTGTGAGAACGTACCGTTGACGTTTTCTAGACGTTTTGATAAAACGTTTTTAAAACGTAATTTTGTGGAGGGTTTTTGACGTTTTAAAAACGTTATTAAAGACGTTCTAAAAACGTTTTCACAACGTAAAAGACGTTTTTAAGGCCTATCTTTCCGTTACCCAAGACGTATCCAGGACCTAGAAAACGTATTGGACGTTCTAGCACGCAACTAACGTACTAAGAACGTTGCAGAAACGTCCAAAACGTCCTGAAAACGTTATAGCAACGTAAAAACGTATTGGAGGATGCATTACTCACCACCAGAAAACGTATGTTACGTTTCTACTACGTTTTTTTTTCGTTTTCTTGACGTTTTAGTGACGTTTAGAAAACGTGCTATGTTTTATTAGTTAAAAGTCCAAAACAAATATCAAATATTATTAAATTAGGCCAATACAAAATTCATGAAACAAGTTAGTTTGGCAAATTAGTGATACTTACGACTTACGACACATAATAAATCACACAAGACAATTAATGTTGATTTGATGTGTGATTCATTAAACTTTATTCCTGTGTATGAATATTATTCTTCATTCATTTTCGTTGAAAATACTGCTGAAACATAAATTAATTTTATACAAACATGCTATGCAAAATCACCCCATGGAACATGTGGAACTTGTGTTACCATGTATCGAGTCAACTATTGTCATGACCATTGATGACTGTTTATACACTCTATTACTCGATTTATAATAATTATTGTTTAATACATATGCATGGATGGAATACTTATGAAACCCGATTATTGTACATTTATAGGATAAAAAGTTTTAAAACATGATTTATATACATGAAAACTCTCAAATATAAGTTACTATTTATAATTGAAGACAGAATAATATTCAAAAGACTAGTTTGCGTATAATGTCCTGTCAACCAGACCAAAAATGCCGTTCTGCGCAGGTCAGCAACCAATCACACCGCGCCTTTGCCCTGACGTCAGACGCAAACTAATGTTTTCAATTCGGTCTTCAGTTAAATTCGACAAACTTAATTGATTACTCTCACGTACAAAGCGCAGTTAACACTCTAAGAAATAAAGGTTCTAAAAAGATTCTAATGTTGTCCTCTCAGGAGAACCCTTAGAGGTTTTCTAAAGAACCAAATATGGTTCCAAGACTATCGAAAATGGCCCCCAAACTAAAGAACCTTTTAGAGGTTCAAGATCTAAGAGGACGGGTTCTCCTGAGAGGACAATTATTTCTTAGAGAGTTAATGATGACTAGACTTGAAAGTGCTCGTAACTTTTGCCAACACTTTGCTAAAATTAAGTCATAATTATTGTTCATGGTTTACTTTAATTTTGTAGAATTTTGCCATAGGCCTACTGTGTTCGTAATGAGTTATAATGTCTAGCCCCTCTCTAATTCTAAGTCGCAACTCATAACGAATATATGGCGACGGAATTAACAACACGTATTTTGATTGACCAAGTTTTAAGGCAGAATTCTGTAAAATAAAAGTACCATGAACATGTATGCATTTATTTTTGGCATAATATTGGCAAATGTACAGTTCATGAGCCTTTTCACGGCTCATTACCTAAATTGATTAAATGTAGGCCTATAAAGGTGATAAGTCTGCATTTCCCTTATGGAACTAGCCCCGTTCTCAAACCGCGACGCCTCTCGAAAAGCGAGCGGAGCGAGCAGCGAGCGCAGTGGAAAATCATCATACAGGTATCAGAGTACAGAGTGCTAGGAACTACCGGTACCCAAAGCATTAACGAGCAAATTAGTCCTTTAAACGAAACTACTTTCGTTTTCGGCCATCATCTCCCTCCCTGCCAGAAACGTAAATCCACAAATGTTGAAAATTATCTTCTTAAAAGAAATATTTTTACAAACGTCATTGAGATTTGAAACCCACTCCCACAAACCTCGATCTTTTTTGTTTGTTCCTTTAAGGGATGGGGTATGAACGTTTGGACAAAATTTATTGTGGGACATGAGAGCACATCAGACATATCGAATTGCATTCTGAATACGAAGAATGTCCTTCTGATATCAAATAATTTTGATTTTTTTTTTTAAATTCGCAATGTAATACACATTTTATGTGAAATGATTAAAAATTGATATTTTTGAATTTAACAGTACTTGCAGTTAACTTGATAAATTTGATGTTTTATACTTAAAGTGTATTTATTTAGGATAAAAAGCCGACGATCACTTTAGAAAATTTTGACCTTTCGTATTGGAGGTATGGATTTTTTCTCCCAAACACCCAAAAAATAGGTCTTTTGGGGAAAATTCCATATCTTCAATATGGAAAGTCAAAATATTCAATTGATCGTCGGCTTTTCCTCAACTACATACACTTTAAGAATATGTCATTAGATTTATAACATTTACTTCGAGGACTGTTAATATCAAAAATGTGAAAAATATCAAATTTTAATAATTTGTCATAAAATGTGTATTATACCGTTAATTTAAAAAAAGAAAATTATTGATATCAGAAAGACATTCTTCGTATTCAGAATGCAATTCGATATGTCTGATGTGCTCTCATGTCCCACAAAAATACTGTCGAAACGCTCAAAACGCTCATTCCAGATCCCTTAATGTCATTAAACACGTCAAATAATTTGAATACGCACAGTCTAGTCTCAAAGATAAAATAAAGTTCAATTGAAGTGCTGTGTGAAAACTCCTCAAATTGAATTATTACCTCTTTACTAGTGTCCCCAAATACAACGTAAAAACCACTAATTTACATTGTTTACGCAACATACAAATAATATCATCACTTCCGTTGCTGATGGGCAGAGCGATTAACTGTAAACCGTTGACAAGAGCGTACTTGCGCGATGTTGACAAGGCGCAACTTGCGAGTATGGCGACAGAAATAACAACACGTACGGCGTGTAAAGCACACATAGTAGGCCTACGCTTCGGATCGGAGGCGCATTGTGAACATCGCGGAAGTATGCTCTCGTCAAAAGTTTTATCGCAAATTAAAATCACGGAATAGGAAATATAATCGATAAGTCGCTATAATCTGAGGCAGAATTTAAAAGTCAGAGTACCGGTACGACATTTTCGGTCTGGTTGGCAGGATGTCAGACGCAAAGTAGTCTTTTTAATTCGGGCTCAGATTATAGCATGCCCTCGAGCGTCAAGTTGCAAGCCATACATGGCCTTTAATGCAACTTTGACCAAAAACCCGTACATATTGCCGCAATTGCGGTGCGGTGCAGTGCGGTGCCACACTGCAGAATAATTACGATATTGCAATGAAGTTCAATACATTTTAACTTGGAAATGCGACGAGTAGCGTTGAGTTGAGGCAAAAAGTAATCGATATATCGGTACCGCATCGCACTGCATTGCGGCGTAGTTTGAACGGACCTCGACGCTGCAACAATAAGGCTTTTTGAGTATGACGGGCACAAATGGAGATGGTGTACTTTTATTTGGGTAATCTTGTGTATGCTTTCTTTCAGCATACAAAGATTACCCAAATCAAAAATACTCCCTCTTTGTGCCCGCCATACTTCAAAAACTTAATAATCAACGATTGTGAAACGCACTCAGCGAATACTAGTGTGATTATACACTGGTGAAGTGACGTAGTTAATCGGATTAACTACCATAGCAATAGATGAATACAATTTTGACTGTATCCCCCGTACAGGCCTACAACGTCCATGCGGTACCGATGCATTGAACCATATATGTCAAAGAAATGCTAATCACTTGCACCTGTAAGATTAGCCTGTTTGAAAAGAGCGGTATTGTATTCAATCTATTATATGATTGAAGACAGGTGATGAGTGCAACCTGCTGTAGTGCAGAGCGATCTATTCAAAAATTGTATTCATCTATTGCTATGGTAGTTAATCCGATTAGGACGTCACTTCGCCAGCGTATATCGGATAGGAAAAGTTAAAAGCTATAAGTACAGAAACAAAAACATCTTAACATGCTTATGAGAAATGTTTTAAAATAAAAGTCTGATATATAATCACAGCTATTTTAAACTTAAACCTTATATTTATCGAATATATATACTTCAATAGACAGTGAGCACCTTGTCCGACAATGTTGTAAAACTAGCATGTTTACCAGTACAGTGTCTGTGGTCTTCACTCTTCAGTTTCAATGTGTCCCCTAGTCTTGTTCTTCCTCTTCCTGTTGGGGGCCACGTTCATTTTCGCCGCGCTCATCATCCTCCAATTCCCTACAGGTACCGCTGCATCCACATTCCCAGCTTTCTATAGATAATAAAATGGAAAACAATCTATTTATAAGCATGATCATCATTTTGGGAAACATCATTTTTTAAATTGAACTGAAACCCTTAAATCTATCAGCTCACTAAAATAGCAGCCCTGACAAAATATATATAAATAGGCATAAGAAATTCTATGAATAAAAAAATTCTATCCGGTTATGGTCACCCTTAGATATCCAGACAACTTATTTATATTATCAGTATCATTAATTCTGAGTAACTTTCAAGGTCTGTATAAACCATAACGAAATCATAATGCGCGCGTGGGGGTGTGTGTGGGGAGGGGGCATGGTGCCCCTAAAAACCTAAGAGAAGTGAAAATAAACAAAAATGCTCCATAGAGAAAGAAACATCACGTAGGTGTGTGAAATGTAAGTCCAAAAAAGTATGTCTCAGATACATTTGGTAAAATAGCTTTGTGCTATGCTTTATTATTTTTTAAAACATTATTTTTAAAAGAAAATGAGCTGTGCGATATGCGATATTTTTTCATTTTACATTCAACGAACAATTTTATGCACTTTTTGATATTCAGATACAGAAACATAGTAATACACTGCAAAAACAGTGTCTAGAGATTGAACACTTTTTTTGTCCTCAATTTGTAAATACGTTTAAAACCTAAACACCAATGTCAAATTTCAAAACATCATATGTTTAATATCTGAACACAAGACATATTTAATTCCTAAACATGTTTAGCATTTAAACGTGTTTACAAATAGAGACAAGGTGGTGTCTAGAATGGGTGCTAATATTATAATCCCTAGACATTGTTTTAGGCCTACATGAATTAAATAAATGAATTTGGCATTTCAGCAATGATATTTGAACTTACTTTATACTTTTTTCCACCTGGAAGATTTGGTGTTCTTTTCAGATAATCTCGAAGTCCCTTCTCTATCTCAACCTCCTTAGCTTGAGGATGATTCTTCATGCAAGCTTCTATAGAAAGGTGGAAATGATATGAGTTCAGTATTAAATTAAACTCCTTTATCAAAATAAACGGTCTGTATCTCAATATTAGGATTTTCCAAAAGCCTACATGTCGACGTGTTACCATACGTGCGGTCTGTGGTCTTAGGAGAATTTTTTCCTTGATAAGTTTATGAATAAAGTATACACATATAATCTAAAATTACAACAACAAAAACAAGTTGGAAACAGACGTCCGATTTAGGGGTCAGATTTAAATATCCATATTTTAATTTTATAATCACAGAATATGAGTATGTTACACCCACTATGATTGGTTCAGACAGCATGACAAATTATATGCATTCTGTTTAGGCTTAGCCGATCTTAGCTCTATGGAAGCTTATGGATCTGTTTTCTCACCCAATGTTTGGAAACATACTGTGAAATAAAAGGAAAGGCCTACGTGATTTGACATATTATGTTAATTATAGATTGTATCTTGGGCCTATGAAACTTACTGACGATAACTTTGTAGAAAAAGGGCTATCTTTAATGCTCAGCTTGCCTTTTCTCCCTATACACTGCAGGAGGACCACAAATTGTTCGTTCCCAGCTTCCTCATCATCCTCCTGATGGTTTCGTTGAGATCATGTCCTCCAACAAGACTAAGGTGTCGTATCTGGAATAAAGACATATGAATCAAAGCTAAATATTTTAATGCATTATCGCATGGAATTTGGAAGTCAATATCGTTTATGATGTTGCCGTTGTTGATGGTTCAGTATCTTGTGATACTTTGACCCACAACTGAATAAAGTTATTGTGATTTTCATCGCAAGTGCAAAATGTCAAACATATTTTGAATTATGGCCTATTTATAAATGATCATGATTATTAGTACTTCAATTGTGTAAATCAACCACAATTTCATATTGTGTACTTTTGAACACACGAAAATGGCATCTTAATTCATAATTTTGTTTTTAAAGCTAGTATAGGGTGGAGACAAGGGAATATTTTGCACAGGTTATGATTGTTTGGTATAAAATGCCAGTTCCTGAGAAATATTAAAATATTTAAAGAACCTCTCGTGTCTATTCGATATTCCTATATATTTTAGGAATAATTTTGGCTGAGTGGAATTTTAATATAAAACCACATATGCGGCCCTCATGTGCATGTTTTGCAAAAAGCAAAACTTATAGTTAAGAGTGCACCAAAATATTGACATAGTTTTTTTTTTTTGTATTTCAATCAGGTAAAAAAAAAAGCTATCTTGTCATGTTTCTCTACAAAGTTCTAATTGATAACTAACTAAACAGCAGATTGCGTAACTCTAGCTATCACTCTTTAAACAAATGATAAACTTCAATGTTGCAAAATATGGAATATGGATATTTTTCGACAATGTTCTTAGCACATCGTAAAATGTTTCAACAGAACGAAGGACAATATCTTGAACTTCTGAACCAGCAGTTACCAGGCCTTAAGGCCTATATGATTTTATGACATGTTACATGTACAAAATAAGTTACAAAATTGTCTTGCTTTTAAAACTTTATACGAAGGAGAACAACTAAGATTACAAGAGATGGTAATCTAATACTAATGGATATGCGTTTTCCCAGTCGCCACCCAAACAGGGTGGTGGGTTATGTATTTTTAAATTGTGATCTGTTTAATTGATAAAATGTCATATTTTGTGTTGGTGTCATTTGAAAGCTAAAAAACCACTAACATTAGTAACAACCCTGTATATATGAACAATATAGCTTTTCAACTACAGGAGATGTGTGGTTGATCGAAGTTGTGAGGGAAGGATGGGAAGAGGAGCACATAAAGTCTATGGGAACAGGGCGTGTCGCATGTGTAACTTGAATAAATTAATGACTACAGGGGCTACATGAACTTGATTTTGGTCTTAATTTACAGCTAAAAAATTCTACTGGTTGTTTTTAATCATTTTGAACTCTTATGCATGCATACCTAGGGCTAAAGAATCGTCATGGTCATCGATCTCTTTGATTTTTTTCAGACAGAAGCGCAATTCAGACGTCCCATTTTAATTCAGTGCTTTCAGGCAACACAAACCTAATAATAATTACACTAAAAATTAAAACAAATGTGTTCCACTTCCAAGCAATCAATATACATCATTATTCATTTGCAATCATTTCATAAATATTGCAACATTCCATTGTTTAGGGCAAAAATAAGCGTACTTGAACTTCATGGGTAATATATGATTTATAGGTCATACCATCTGTTGTCTTTAACCATGGACTTGGAGTTTGTGACTAACCCAGAACATAGGTCAAGACTGAGGTGGTACAGGTGAAGTTCTGGGTGCACAAAATACACCTCTGGGTGCAATAACCGGCAACATGATAATCATTTCAATGGATTTCCAGTAAACCCTTAGAGCTCCCTTCTGCCTGACTTTAAAGCAATTATTCAAATTGTGATTTTTTGGGCGCTAAACATGCTAAATACTCCCTATTAATCACATATTGCTTACATATTGGGTAACAACGGCCACTCTTTTTTTGCACTTGTAATTATTAATGTTACTTCTCACGTGTTCTGTTTTTATACTTGATGACTTCTCTTACTACTTTCAGGAATTTGTCTGTGTAAATATAATATGATATAGATGAGAATAATAATATAGCCTACTTGCCCGGCCTACTTGTAATTAAATCAGGTACTAAGTTGTCCGACGATCTGATGATCGAGTGTCATGAGTGTCATGCTAATCTAATACTCATCTAACACATTATGTCAGATAGACTTATGAAATAGGTATAACAATTTGACAAACATGACAAAACTCAAGTCAATAAACCACCTTGAATTTCAATCAAATTAATTGTAGGCACGGCCTTTCAATTCTGACAACATCGCCGATCTTTTTCAATTTCGAGATTGCAATTTTATAAAGCGCTCAATCACGACGAATAGGCCAGCTATACGAATGCATCACGAACATACAAGTATTTTATTTAGTAGTACCAATACGGAATTAAACCATGAATATCATCAAACCTTACAACATACTTTTAAGTCAAGAATGGTAAATAATAATTAGAAAAACAATATCCTATTAAAAACATCTTATTAAGTTTAAGTCCTCAGCTTTTAAAGACTTTCCTCGAATTCAAATTACATCAACCGTCATTATATTGTGGATGCCATGCATACATTACAATGCATATGTTACTCATTGTACTTCACTGATTAAATTGACTCACTGGACTAAAAACATACACGCTTTATCATGTTTAATGGAAATATAGTAATAATAAAATACAATCTTACCTTTGTTTGGTAGAACTGAACGAAACAGATGCAAATAGTTCCTTTTGATGAGCAACTTGATGTATATATTCCTTAGAACAGCATGCCAGCATAAACGATCGTGTGAAACGTATAATTTGTCACATTCAGGTTTGAATTTTGGGTTGCCAGACGATTCACAAAACCATAAAACTTTTATATAGGTCACACTTAAAGATGTCAAGCAAGTCAAACACCCGGGTCATACATCACAATCTCTAAGACACAGTTCCTCACTAACCAGCAGCTTATGCTAGGCTTAGGCTGACTTTAAAATGTTGGTTGCAAAAGCTTAACTCTACAAATTGAGGTCAACGTCCGAGAAGTGATGTTGTCGAATGCATATAATTGAACCGTGCTGTGATGATGAGATATAATAAAAGGACTGCGTGAAACACTTGCCAAATTAGGTACATGTTTCCTGATTGATGCACATATATAAAGAATTAAACAGTTAAACTTGTATTCATCAACAATATACAGACATCATTGACTTCACAATTGCTGGGATTTATGCGCGCACAGCATAGCGAACATTAAGTTTCATATTTTGAAGTGAAAGTTGATACACATTTGGGTTCATTTCCCACGAAGCGCGCAAAAATATGCAATTTTACACTATTTTATACCAAATCAAGGCGTTTAGGGCTATCTATAAACAACAAGGAATTTTTCTTTCACTTTTTTTTTTTTGATATGTGGGGGAGGTTGTCATAAGAATTCAAGGAATTATTTAATCCCTGTTGATTTAATATTTAGTCGGCTTTGTCATGTGTATCTTGTCTTTTTTTTTACTTTCTTCAATCCTTCGATTCCGTCCTTTTCCTCAGTCTTCTGACATGATAGCTCCTCTTTTTCCTTTCTGTTAATTGCTGACGTACCAGATATCAGGGGTATGACATAGATAAATTGCTTTTTACCGGTCAAGTTTACGGGGAGATGCGCGTATTATTCACACAAAACTTGTTATACTATTTTAGCCCCCAATCACGGTGAATTGGATGTGAATATGAAGGTGAATTTGAATTCGATGAAGTACGCGGAGCGCGAGAAAATTTCAATTCTAAACTATTTCATCCAAAAATCAAGGTATAATACCGAATAGGCCTATTGCCTGTATTTTTAGAGTAAATATACTTACACCAGGGAAGTGTTTGCCGAAAACGGGTGGGGTGACATTTGATATCCCAAAGTGTATGCGGACGTGTCCCCCTGTCCCCAGGATTTACGACCATACAGTGCCTTAAACCAGAGAAGGCTACGTGTTAAAACATTTTGATAATATGAAATAATAATTAAACGCTTTAGAAAGACATTTAATTGACGTTGTACAAAACGTTCGGAAAACGTTCTGGAAATAACGTATTACAAACGTGGCAAAATAACGTAAAAAATCGAAATATTTTGTCACGTTTTAAAAACGTTCTCTGAACGTCATGGTAAAACGAACAATATTTTACCCAAGTCAAAACGTTTTTAAAACGTTTTTAAAACGTTTTGGAAGACGAAGACGTAAAAGACCAAACTAGAACCTAGAGAAAACGTTTTCTAAACGTTTTGTGTTTGCTGGGTAGGTGAAAAAAATGTACACTAATTTTCCTGGGAAAATTGAGTTTATATATACTTTTCTATGGGGTTGACCCATAATTTTCATGTCAAAAAAACAAGTGTCTGTGAACGGTCCCTAAAAGCTCCTAAATCCCTTGTACTATTTAATACCCAGGACTACTATTACTATACTTATTATTTACAGGTCGCTGGTTTAAATAATAATATATTCGCTTTCCCTTCGCATCGCTTACTGGGATCGCGTATTTAAACTGAGGAAATATCCCTGCACAGGAATAGAAGGCGTGTACATGCACACGTTAAATATTAAAATTGAGTGCATATATAAACAGCTGGGTCAAGGTCCCAATACAATAACAACATCATGGCTGTCTCGCAAGCGCTGAGTTATTTGACAGTATTTTTTGACATCCGTGCTGTGTTAGTCGGTTTGATTGTATTTCTCGTAGTGTCATGGATGGTACATGGTTATCACAATCGGGTGAAAAACCTACCACCTGGTCCAAGATGCTGGCCCTTAGTAGGTTGCTTACCTCATCTTATATACATGAAGGTAAAGAATAAGAGCAACACGCACGAAATGATCGAGACTCTGTACAAGCAGTACGGACCCGTATGCTATTTATCACTTCCTTTTGGTACCAAGATAGTCATGGTTAGCGGTTACAAAGCTGTTAACGAGTCGTTGACTTGTCCTGGATTGGGTGAAGATCGACCACCATTTCCACAAGATGCCAATCCAGATAATCTTGCGAATGGCTTCGGTGAGTTACATTTGTTTAGTTTTATATTATGTACGTGTTCCATATCAAAAAATGAGACCTTTCCGGATAACTTCCCGATAGTCACCGGGTAGACACCGCCAAATTTCACATGCAAATTAGATAGGTAGCGGGTGACTATCCGATAAATTTTTGGGAAACCATAGTGGATACCTTTCAGGTAATAGGTACCGGATGACTACCCGATGACTTTTTTGGGAAACTAGCGGGTAACTACCCGGTGACTTTTTTGGGGAACTAGCGGATAACTACCCGATAACTTTTTGGGGACCTAGCGGATAACTTTTGGTGACAATATACCTGGTGACCTCTTTGGAGACTTCCTGTTGACCTTTTGGGGAATGCAGTTATACAAATTCATGAGTATGCACAAATTTATTAGACAGTAAACTTATTATTTGAATTGTAGTTTTTGGAGAAATACAACTCTGTAGGCATGGCAGTTGAGCTTATAAAGTGCTATCTTGCAATAAGAAACTTTAAAGTGTTCAATGTAATTGTAGTTATTGCACAAAAATATTCTTCTGATGTACGTAATTTGGTTCACACCTTTATAAGGTGCATACCTTAATTAAAGTACAACCAAATTATTATGATATAGCATATACATGTATTACAGTACCTAAATGTGATGACACATACACAGCCTATAATTTTTATATCAAATATTATAATTTATTTACAACAACTTAACATAAAGCTTATATCAGTTAATTGACACATTAGCTGATGATTAGTAATTTAATTGACATTAATTTACTGTCAAAATCATGTATGATTTACTAGAAAAGATATAAACTAAAACATTCAAATGTGTCATATATTAGGTACATGTATAAAGACTGCATCAATATACAAATCATTTCATACAAATTTTCCTACCTGCTTTATAATTCCTACAGCATGTTCCAGATTAATTAGTAAATATCTTGCAATATCTTACATGTAAATCCATACATTTTGGACCACAAATAACTTGAATATTCTGCACAAATATATTCCAACTGCCAACAGCTAGCTGCTCCATTTTGAATTCATTTGTGACCTTTGACCATATACCCACCACAATGCATTCTTAAGGATGCTTTATGCTATTTTCAAGGTCAAATTAAAAGCGGATAACCACCGGGTAACTCCTGCAAAGAATCTATGTTTCTGGGAACCTTCTTGGTAACTCATTTGAAATATATGAGTTTTTGGGAGACTTCCGGATGTCTACCCGAAAACTTTTTGATAACTTAATTAGGCATCCGCAAGGTATCCGCTAGCGGGCACTTTCGGATAACTCTGGAAAAGGTACCCGAAAGGTTTCTGATGACCACCGCGACCGAATGGTCATCGGGTGGTCACCGGGAAACTTTTCTTTTTGCTATGGGTTATGGTGTCAGATGATTGAGGATGATTTTCTTGTCAAAAATGTCAAAATATCCACTATTCAATATGCAGAGTCCCGACATGGTTCCAATCACAAGTTAAGTACCAATATTTACTCCTTTTTAAGTTGTTTCTTGTCCCTAAATAAAATATAAATAAATAAATAAAATATAAATAAATAAATAAATAAATAAAATATAAATAAATAAATAAATAAATAAATAAAATATAAATAAATAAATAAATAAAATATAAATAAATAAATAATAAATAAACAAATTAACTCTGAGGGCTGTCTACTGGCCTGTGAAAAATAAATAAATATTGAATTGGTTAGTTAATTACTTGAATAGGTAATTCATTAATTATTAAATAACACATTTACCCATGTATGTATGTGTGTTATGATTTATGGTAAAATTGGTTTTGGATTTGGTAAATAAAAATAATGAATAAATAAATATACAACAAGAGTAAACTTGGATGAAACCATCACTCATGCACTACAGATAAAGTGCTCAACTAAAAAGGAGCAGAAATATATTTAAATGTAGTGAATCTTGGTATTTAAACCATACCCAAGATTCACTACATTTAAATATAAATAAATATTGATATAAATAAATAAAAATGAATAATAAATTAATTAGTTAATAATTAATTATAAATTATAGATTAACTAATTTATTAATATAGTCTACCCAATTATTTATGTGTCGTGATTTGAGGTAAATTGAACGAGTTACGGTCAACATACGTGGTAAAATAAGTATTAAACTATATAGATATGTCTATGTGTTAGATTTCATTTTGCATCGCACTTAACGACAAAATATTTTTTCATCATCTCTCTAATTTTCAGTCATATACAATTCCATATCCAATACTAACATTTTATGTTACATATCTCTGTTTTACAGGAGTTCTCATGTCATCGGGAGAACTGTGGAAAGAGCATCGCAGGTTTTCCCTCACTGTTCTCAGAGGATTTGGCGTCGGTAAAAGAAGCTTCGAAGATCAGATTACTACAGAATGTGGGTACTTGATGAACGAAATTGAATCCGGGCAAGGTCAACCATTTGAGCCAACTCTTCTCTTTTGTAATGCTGTGTCTAACGTCATCTGCTCTGTTGTATTTGGGAAACGGTTTGAATACGCTGATCCAGAATTTAAACTTTTGCTACATTGGATAGAAGGACTTCAAGACCAAGATAATCTTGCTAGTGTCCTATTCCTACTGTCGCCAACATTAGCTTCATATCTGTTTCGAATTCCATTTTTCCCAAAAGGCCCCATGGCCCCCTTCCTGAATATTCGTCGCAAAGTTCAAAGTATAGTGGATGAGCACCGAAGTACCTTTGATAAAGACAACATGCGAGACTACATCGACGTGTATTTGAGCGAAATGCAGAGGAAAAATGAACAAGGGGTTGAAACGTATCTCAGCGACGTGGAACTTCGTGCAGTCGTTCAGGATTTCTTTTTTGCTGGTACCGAAACAACATCAACGACCTTACGTTGGGCTTTTCTCTACATGATGAAATTTCCCGACGTTCAGAAACGGGTATATGAAGAAATCGACTCAGTAGTAGGACGAAATCGTCTACCAAGACTTTCTGATAAGCCTGACCTGCCTTACACACAAGCTGTTATTCATGAGATCCAGCGTTATGCAAACATCGTCGCCATTCTTCCTCCTCGCTATGCCAAACACGATACAGAGTTTCTTGAGTTTACCATCCCCAAAGGCTGTATGATGCAAACCAATCTGCCTAGCGCTAGTCGTGATGAGTCAGTTTGGGAAGAACCAGATGCGTTCAAACCAGAGCGATTCTTGGACGATAAAGGACAGGTCATGGAACCTTCACACCATATAGTATTCGGTGCAGGTATGTATAGGGGGATCGGGAGGCACTTAATACAAATTACCATACGGCGCACACCGACACCGCCTGGCTAATAATTATTTGGTGCAGCAGAGACACTAAAATGAATACACGGGACCGATACACGTGAATTGCTATGCACGATTTTGATATCAGACGAAAATCTTCGTATACCGGGTTAGAAAATGATGAATATCTCCCGTAAATGATTTTTTCTCAAGAAACCAGATGTGGTCTCATACACTTGAAAATACGTGTTGAACAGATATGATAGTCGCTAGAATGCGCTTTGGAAATTGGCCGTGCGCTTTGAACTCTTTTTTGTAGGCCGCCAACTTAAGCTGAATAACCTCTTACTAATGCATTGTCAGTCTTATGTTTGGCTGTTTGGCAGAAAAATGTTAAATACATATATATGCCCAATCCCAACGTCCAGTTTGCATGGAACACAGACCCACGGGTCCTATCGAATAGTTGATGAAATAGCGGGTTTTTTTAAAATATATAATTAAGTAGTCTCAATTGTTCATTACAGGTAAACGTGCATGTCTCGGAAAACAGTTAGCCCGTATGGAACTCTACATCTTTTACACCCACCTAATGCATCGATTTAGCTTCAAGAAGGTTACAGATGCAGAGAGTTTGAATACTCAGCCTAAACCAGGAGGAGTGTTAGCACCATATCCATACAACGTTTGCGCCATTGTACGTTAGCATATTATCACACTACACTATTGTATAACAAGATGTAGATCACATAAAACTGTAACTCTTTATTTGGTTTTCCAAATGTAAAGTTTGGGGTTCCGCAGAAATCAAGACTGGTCCCCTCCCAGCAAACACAAAACGTTTTCGACATCATTCGCAAAAGGTTATAAAAGGTTGTCAGAAAATGTTTAAATGTCGGTTTATATAAAGGGTATATTAAGAGTATTGAACGTTTTCATAACCTTAAAAAACATATTTTGATAATCTACTGCTCAGCAAACAAAAATGTTTTACAGAAAACGTTTAGATGTCGGGTTATATAAAGGGTATAAAAACGTTTTAATAACATTCCAAAAACATTCTTGAAAATTTGATACAAAACATTCTAAACAAAATGTTATTTTGGGGTTGAAAAATATTTTGCGAAAAATTTTGCCCAAAATACTTTTAATAACGTTTTAAAAACGTTTTCATGACCTTTATATAACCCGACATTTAAATGTTATTAAAATGTTTTGAAAAAAACATTTTAAGAACATTTCTGCGTTTGCTGGGTTCAAATATCTTAACATAATGTTATTTAAAGTATTGACACAATATTTGGCAAAAATGTTTGCACAAATAGCTTACAATAACATTTTTGAAAACATTTAAAAATATTGTTGTAGTGTGTTTTCATACAAAACGTTTTAAAACGTTATCATGACCTTTATATAACCCGACATTTTAATGTTATTAAAACGTTTTTACCTAAACCAAAAGCCAAAATATAACTTATTTAAAACGTTTTTAAAACGATTTTTTGTGTTTGCTGGGCTAATGTTGGCAATGTACGCGAATGACCTACCAACATGTATGCCGACACAGTAATTCATTACACTCCTAATAATGCTTACAATATTAACGTTTCCCTCAATTTGCTCAAATTACACAGAGGATGGTAAAAAATAAATTGCTCTCAATGCTAAGAAGCTGTGTTCTTCTGTTGCAGTTATTCCATTTTTTAAACTGACGATCTAGAAAATGTAAGTCAGTGTAAATACCTAGGCCTCATTTTTGATCCAACAATTAGATGGGAGCCTCACTTGATGTGCTAAATGTGCTTCACTGTCTCAAAATATATCAGGTTGTCTGATAGTATTATGGAGTGGATATATCAACAGACCATTTAAATAATATAATAAAAAGCCCCGGGGGGCACTCCCTATCTGAAATGGCAGGGATGTGCCTCGGCCATGATAAAAGTAGGGGGCATTCAGGTCAAATGTACAATTACAAAAATATGGGGTCATTCAGTACACAACCTAAAAAAAATAGGGTCATTCGGTATGAAACTTTGAAAAAAGGATGGTCATTAGGGTAACAAATTGTAAAATGGGAGTCATTGGGTACAGGATTGCCAAAAGAGTGTCATTAAGTACACATAAATAAGTGCCAAATTGCGAAAAAACAACTTGGCCACCTTGGAAATTTGAGAAATCTCATTATTTCTGGAGGAGAACACAAATATCTAAATTTGGGAATTAAAAAGGGGGGTCATTGGGTAGCAGGAAATAGAAAAAAGGGGGTCATTGAGTACATGAATTTTTTTTAAAGGGGGGTCATTGGGTAATAGATAGGACCATAACACAAAAAAGGGGGTCATTGGGTACAAGCCGGTTTGAAAAAGGGGGTCTATCCCGAGGCACATGATGCATATCTGTTATGGAAGTGCCCCCCGGGAAAAAGCCCCCGGGCCTCCAGCAAGACTTAGCTATTATTATGTCGGTCTAGGGTAGTTGTAACTTTTACACTTCAAAACAAACAAAACACAACAACTGTGTGTATCACCATGATCACCTTACTTTAATTAATGCCTGGATGAGCATGTTTTTTCCAGAGGTTCTCAAAAATGTTTTTACTTAAAATGAGAAAATCACGGTCATAATACAAGGAATATCTCTTTTGGTAATATTGCTCTCATATAAGCAAAGCTGGAATACAGTCCTTTCTGAGGCGGGCAAAAACATGGAATTCACTTTACCAATTTTACTTACAAATACGTATTATGTAAATCTGTTACGTGGTATTTTAAAGGCTCTGTAACTCACCTTTAGTTCCTTTGGGAACCTTGTACATAAAATTTAAGTACGTAGCATTAGATTGATAAAGTCTACCTAGTTTACTTCGACGACTGTTAAATGTCAAAAATGTAAATTTGTAATAATTTAACATAAAATTTGTATTATATCGCGAATGTCAAGAAATCAAAATTGTTTGATATCAGAAGGACATTTCTCATATTCAGAATGCAATTTGGTGTGTCTGATGTGCTCTTAGGTCACACACAACAAAAAAAATGTGCAAAGGTAAATGGATGACCGAGCCCTTTAAAAAAATGAAGAAATTATTTCCAAACCGTGTTAAGTCTACAACCATTATGGTTCTTATTTTCAAGAATGCTGGTTAACAATATGCAGACTATTGTCTCATTTGGGAAACATAGGCCCAAACAGTATTGTTACCTTGCGTTTGCTTTATAATCGTTCACCCAACTGAAACTATAATACCAGCTCATTGCAATATCGCACAGGTAAAACAGAAACATGTGTAGTGTGGATTTAACCAGAGAAGATCTGATTTAACATAGTTGAGCTGTTTTCAATGAGTGTTATCATGGTTTAATAGCTTTTAATGGGGTTTAAGTCCTGCAAAGGTCGTGGTGAATTCTACTGTATCTGCATCATGGTCCTTTCGGAGGCGGGCAAAAACATGGAATTCACTTCCCAATTTCACTCTTCAATTAAATTTTACTTCCAGTTGCCATGCATTTTTTAGCCTTCCGTTCAAAAGTGAGTTACAGAGCCCTTAAAATACCAAGTAAATCTGTTACGTGGTATTTTAAGGGCTCTGTAACTCACCTTTAGTTCTTTTGGGAAACTTCATGTATACATACACTTTAAGTACGTAGCATTAGATTGATAAAGTCTACCTGGTTTACTTCGACGACTGTTAAATGTCAAAAATGTAAATATTTAATACTTTGTCATAAGTCATAAAATTTGTATTATATTGCGAATGTCAAGAAATCAATTTGGGGTGTATATGTTAATATGATTAAAAAAAGAATATTATACATGACTTGTATAAACATGATCTGTATTATAGTAGGGATGACCATCATAATTTCATGTTGCCCCTTTTGCTACAAAAGATTGTTTTCTGGAAAGAACTCATCAACAGAAGTATTTTGGTGGTTAAATGGTCAAAATCGGTCAAAAACTTTTCGAATTATGAATTTTCAAAGTTTCCCATTCTGACCGGTCATTGGAACGAAATAAATTGACAAAGTCTAAATATAGCAATGTGAGCAAAATTGGTATAAGCATATATTTACCTTTTTATATTTCTTTATTTTAATATATATGCAAACATGAAACAAGCATATTGTGAAAGTATCAAAGGGGGTTCTTATGAAATGGCACTTTACTAGTCAATAGCATGAAGTATTTCTTCAAACCGAGGCACTGAAATCATGCTTTTAGAAAACATTTGCCAAAAATCATCCATAATGGCCAAAGTGGCACAAAATCAAAAGTCCAGGTGAACTTTTTTCCACAACAATATACACTACACATAAGAAAAATACTAATGTACTACAAGGGATTTTCAACATAGGAATCCAAACAATCAAGTACCAACATGCACAGCTTCATCCTGATATCACTTCTGGGGTTTTAACAAAATGTTTAACCTCTATTGTGATTGGCAGCAGCATAAGGTATCTCTTTGATAGCTGATAATGCCCAGCCATTCAGCAAGTGGCTAATAACAGACCTTGATAGGCTTGAATGAATACTGTCATGTGCTACAAAACCATCACATCCAGGGCCTGGTCATTCCATATGCTACAGAGAGCACAGTACTTTAACAATGGAGTGAAAGACTCATTATTGATTAGGCGCGTATTTTAAAAGTACAGCTCCTGTGCGTGTATAGCAGCAAGTCAGTGCAGATGGTATAAATATAAGAAAATGTTTAGGGTTGAGATCAGGTGAATAATACAACAAATGAGCATGAAACTTCACATTTATGTTCAGAAAGGTGTCTATTTAACATGATTCGAAAGGTGTTTGGAAATTCCAAAGGGAAGCTGGTGATTTAATTTTTAACTCGAGATCTACTTGTCCGTTTTTTTTCCTTTTTACAGAGGGTATGATAGAGGTAATAACAACAACTCTGCCAAATTACAGCTCAGTAGGTCAAGGTGTTCACCTGATCTTTTTTTTTTTTTTTTTTGTGCCATTCTGAGCAGTGCTGCACTGGGCCACTGGCAATTAAGCGCACTGTGGCGATTGACCAATTTTGACTCACACTTACAGAAAAACCAAATACGTTATGATGCTGTAATTTGCAGGATAGTTACAAAACATAATTGGCATTAACATCTCCAATTTTTACAGAAAAATTATGAAAAATAAAAGAATGAGCTCAATTTAGAAATGTCTGTGCAAGCAGTGCACAGTTGAGCTCCCTGCATGTCTATGGGAGTGTTCTAATCAAGTTGATGGTTCATTGGTCATCCCTAATTATAGATTGTTCTTGCAAAGTTATAGCGTAGTATTTTGACTGTACATTTTAGAATATCAGTGATCCTAAGGTATGGAGGGGAGCATAACCTAGCGGTGTTTGCATGCATAAAGCTGACGCACAAGAGGAATGATATTGGATTATATAAAAATCCCCAATTCTTTTTCCCCCTGTATATTGATATATTAAGAATGACGATAATTTGATCTCGTGCGCTAGTTTGTAATGTTTGAATGTTTCCATTTTCCAGTGATGATGCGTAAGCTTCTTCCTTTGTTTGTATGATTATATTAGGCTGGCAAGTAAGCATCATTAATCGATCTCGTTCACTGGTATGTAATGTGTTGCTTGTACTGTTTACACTGACTGCTCATATCCATATGTACCAGACTTGAGTCATGTTTAATATCAGGGACTATGTATTACATAGCTCAGTGGTAGACCGTTCGCCCGAGGTCTGGGGTTCAAGTCCCCGCACAGGCAGGTATGTCCGGAGTTTTTACTCTGGTATATCTGTCTATTACATGTCATGTTTCCATTTGTAAATTCATGTTTAATTGTGCTAGTGTGCGATGCGTAATTCTTCTTTCCCTGCCCTAAATGTTATTGGCCTTAACTGATTAACCGCAAGACCTATGAAAATAATGTGATTATTAAAAAGTACACTGCATTTAATTTTAATTGTATTTATTAAAAGGTGTAGTATATTTTTATTTCGATTTAAAATATGTATATTTGACAAGTCATAACTTTAAAACTATTTTATGCAAGTCTACAATTATGTTCACATGATTAGTAGCATTTTAAGGTACCTTAAACTGTTTATATTAGATTTTTATATTTTGATGTATTTTGGTGTTTTTATCTTTGGGCCTCATGGAAGAACAGAGGATTACTTGTATTATCCACTGAATGCGTAACCCAGGTTAAAGAAGAAATAAAATAAACAAACACACTATAGTCCGTTTTCGTACAATACCATGAATACAGGGAAACGAGCATGTCTCGGAGAACAGTTGGCCCGAGCTTCAAGAAAGCTACATACCACAGAGGCAGAAAGCTTGAATTAATTCATCCTAAAATGCTATATAAATCAGCGCAAGTATTAACGCCATATCCCGACAATATTGTCACTGTCTCCACCGGTAGATTCCAGAGAAAGATTTTTAAAAGGAACATCCACAAAAAAGTATGAACTAAAATTGAGCGCGAAATAGGCTGGTGATACAATTTCTCCCTCTAGCGTTCGACATGATAATTTATCTTGTCATGTTGACCTTTATTTTTTACTAAGTCAATTTTGTGTGATCTTGCAATGTTGACATTTTTGGTATGTCGACTTGACGTGATAATGTATCTGACCATGTCGATATAATATTTATTAGTTGACATGTCGTGGCACTTAGACGCTTCTGTACTCCCTAAAACCCTTAAAGCCCGCCTTAAAGTGCAGTTCGTGGGGCTCGTGGTCGTCTTATGACGGTGATAGTCTTGGCATTTATACTAGAACCAGAACGTGTCCTGTAAGTGGTGTTTGTAGTGGGGACTCGACGTCTTCATCTGACTGCTTTTTGATTAACTGTGATACCGGACTCGGGGCGCTCGTTGAAGATGCCGTTAAATGTAGTCAATTCCTCATTTTTATGGAAAACTAAGATATGAAACAGTTTCTACATATAAATATAACAACTCCAGAAAAGCACATATGATATGGTGTAGTTTTTTTGTGTAACATATTAGTCGGACATACACTGAAGACAGGGGTCGCGACTGATCGGCGGTTCATGAAATATATTTAAAAGCACACCAACCTCTATGTTCCTTCTGTACTGTTTGCATAATCAACTTCTTGTCGATATCTTTTTCTTCACAGCAACTTCATGGAATGGTTTCCGTTGAATGAAAAACCGACTCCATTCCATTACTTTCTTGGGAAGTTTCTAGGTGGGGGCTCTTTTCTGCGGCCTGTTATATTAATATAATAGGGGGCCTAGCTATCGTAATTATTTACCAGATGATCTGTAGCTTCCCGCCACCCGAATTGTTTAACTTTAATAAGCATGTCAGTTATAAGGGAGCTGATCTGACATTTAGCGCAAAGAACGTTGGTTTTGAACATACAAACTACATTCTAAATTTTGCAACGGATAATGTTGAACAAATGGTTGAATCGTTTGTTGCACTCTCTTGATGCTATATGCATGTATATACGTACTTTGAATAAACCTGTGTACATACAGTGCCTATATAACAATATAAATCAAATAAAACAGCCATAGGTGTCAATTGTCTTTTGGAAAAGGGCTCGTAATTGGTAGAAATTTCTTTGCTATTTATATTGCACTAGCACATGATTGTCCCGAAAATACAAACGCATACTTTCTGGACAACTATGTGTTTGTGCCCTAACACGTATAAGTTTTCCCGAAAATACATGGTGTAACGAGCAAAGAAATTGTCTTCTAACATTTACGAGCCCTTTACCAAAAGACTAATTTTGACCCATGTGAACATTTAATGGTAATTATATCATATAAGCACCGCATGTATACAGGTTTATTCAAAGTACGTATCATCAAGAGAGTGCACAAACGGTTCAACCATTTATTCACAACTACATTAACCGTTGCAAAAATTAGAGTACACTCTCCGTATAAATTAGGTTTCTGGATGATAATACAACTTTAGGTTTATATTCAACGTGCTTACCAAACTGAGAGACAAGTCTGCTATTGCAAATAGTTGGTACGTGTACTAGTAGTACGGATTCAATGATCTAATGAATGCATAATACAACATTGCTCTGTTTTCGTAACCGGACCTTTCAACTGTAATTTTGTAATTATATAATTTACATAAAATCACAATACAGCCAATATGAAGCCTGTTTTAATTTGTTTGATTTATAAAGACCTGTACCGGAATCTTTCATGTACAACTTGAACATCATAATTTATAGTGTTATCAGTGCCCGGTTAGGTATATGTTATCAGAGCGTTATCAATTGTATTTAAATAGAAACGAAAACACTAGGGAAATGTTCAGGGTACGATACAAAGGATATCGATACATATCGGGGCACCGATATCGTCAGCCGATAGCGTCACACTCACTCACTCACTCGGTCGACTTCTGTCGGACTCCTACGATGGCTCTCCAGATGTGTCTGTCCTGCATGCAGCTCCGGATTTCGTTTGGCTCCTGTCCAGTGTCCTCACACAGAAGATCTACATAGGTCTTGCTTGGCCGCCCCACACTTCTTTTGCCATGACTGGGTCTCCACAACACTAGGTCTGACACCACCTGCCCTGTACTTCTTAAACAGTGACCAGCAAATTGTAGTCTCCTTTTCCTGATTTGATCAGTTACCTTTGGGAGTTCTCCATACAGTTCTTTATTTGTGGTATGTGTCCTCCAGCTTATATCAATAGCTGATCTAAGTAGCCTGGTGTAACAGCCATCCAACAACTTGCGGATCTTGGTTGTCACTGTCCATGTTTCTGAACCATAGAGCAGGATGCTTTCTACTGTTGCTTGAAATAGCTTGACTTTAATCTGCCTTGGAAGATGGGATTTCCAGATTTTAGTGAGCTTATTACATGCCCTCCATGCCAGTGCTTTCCTTGTTTTGATGTCCTGCTCGCTGCTTTTGATCCAAGCTCCAAGATATGATTGTAGTCTGTGGGTTGCCATTAAGTGTGACTTTAAGTATTCTTGGTGATATGTAGCATACAGAAACTGAAACTTTGCTGGCAAAATTACTCAGTAGAACTCCAACTCCACCAACTGCTGCACCCATGCTGTTTCTCCATGCAGAGCTAGTTATAAGCTGGAATCCTTCAATGGGATTTTCGTATTGAAGTTGGTCATCATGGACTGTTCTGTGCTCTTGGATGCCAATAACATCTATTTTGTAGTCCTGGGCTAGTGCACATAGTTCGATTTGTTTATGTGGGCTTCGTAGTGTCCTAGTATTCATAGTAGCAATGTTCACAGCTCTCTTGCATTTCAGAAAGCTTGATAAGCTTGTTTTCCCTTCGCTTCCACCACCATCAATTGGTACCCTTTCCGTACGGCTTTGAGGTAGCAACGTCATCTCTTTCACCACACAGTGGTGAAGTGGCTTCTTCTTCAGGACAATTAGCAGGGACTTTAACCCTGGTGTTAATAGTTTTTGCCATCATATTTGTCTTTCAATTGCTGGATATTGATGGTGGTCGCAACTCCTACCATCCGTTGTCCATTGGCCGTTGGGAGATGTAGTCCTCCTCTTCCGCCCTTCCGCCGTTGAAGGATCATCCTTTCATCCGCCATGGGTAATGGACTACCCATTAGATAGCAATATTTTATGACCTTTCAAGACTGCTCCAACAGCCTTTCAGGTCACAAACTATTGCCCCCATTGCCCCGTCTGTTAGCAATGCCACAAGGCATAGCCGTAACAGGTGGAACGCGATTGACTTGCAATCTTCGAGAACGTGGGGTTGGGTAACTACAGAGTGGCGATTAGGAACAGGAGGGCTGATGGAATGCCTCCTGTGCCTACAACCTATTATAGTAAGTATAGCAAAGTAAAGCAAAGGGGTAGGAAGCATGCAGGAGAAAGGCAAGGGCATGCAGTGAAGAAAGGGTAAGGTAGGGGAGCAAAGCAGGTTGGAGTTGCGCATCATGCAGTCAATTTACCACCCTATCGTCATAAGACTAAATGAAACGTTGTACCTTATTCTGTGAGTGCTATACCTGATAATAATACAGCATGATTATGAGTTTGGGTGATTTGTCATCTTTAACAGAGCACTTCTTGGATGATTCTGGTTTAGTACGTCAGCATCCCAATAGTTTCTTACCATTCTCAGCGGGAAGAAGGTCATGTCTTGGAGAATCTCTGGCAAAAGCAGAATTGTTCCTGATTTTTACCTGGTTTCTGCAGAATTACGAGATCTCAAAAGTACCTGGAGACAAAAGAAAATCCTTGTTGGAACGCATGAAGTCAGGGCCAAGCGCTTTCCGAAAGTTGGACTCCTATGAGGTCATCATGAAGAGACGTGTAAATTAAATGAGCGTATTATTGACTAGTTGTATTCGTACTATTATTTTTGTGCAATTAAGGATCGTTTTCGCGCTACTATGCCCTGATGTATTGGGGGCGCTATACTCTAATGCCAGGCAAAGTTTGCAAAAATAATGGCGTCGTTATTTGGCAACCTTAATTAACATGAAAAAGGGTCGAATATGAATTATTCATAACTGATCGATATCTGACCTCATTTTTTATCTAGCAAAGCAGCGGGATTTGTGAAATGTTTGCGTTGTTATAAATAGAACAACCGTGAATTTAGTGTCTCCACCTTAGTCCCAACAATGCGATGTTATATTATCGCAGTGCATGACTAAACAAATTTCATAAAATCCCTACACAATGCTCAAATTCTATCAATTTCATTTGTACATTTTTATAGCTATTAATTGTGTAAAAAGCTAGCAATTTAATATAAATGTTAATAAATACACGCTCAGGTAGCAGTGACAAAGCAGATAATGAACTACGCGCGAAACGTACATACACTGAGCGTAATGTGAATTTTCTACAGAATTATGATCCGGGTGCTTATATCATCAGGCTGATGTGCCCTATTTAACATTTGCTTTGGACATTTCATTATTTATCAATTTTCCACCCGAGTAAGAGGGATGTTATTATCTTTGAAGGGTAGAATTTTGTCGGTAACCGGAGTCAATTTTTTATGACCCCCTATCGTGGACTAAATTACGACCCCTCCCTATCTCGGGTCGAAAATTTTTATGACCTCCACACTTCCGCCTTATACACAGACCGACGATAAATTATTCATTGCCGGAACTGAGGCGTGGAGCACGCACAAACTTTTATGTGAAGAAAGTGCGTGGAGAGCATTAAAATTTTGATCGTAAGTGTGAAGAAGGTGTGCATAGCGCGCGAAAATTCTGGGTCACCAGCCGTTAATAATTCTACAATTCCCCTATTTTTGGTGTAAAAAAATTAAATTCCCCCTATTTTTGGTGTAAAAATTCTATGACCCCCAGTATATTGATGACCCCCCTTGCAAATAAAATGACATCCCCTTATGTGGAAAATAAATAAAATTTATAATTAAATATCAAAAGCTAAAGCTAAATAGTTCGCTGCTAATGTATGCACACATTACGTTATACCTATTCTTTGATAATAAAATTTATATGGTACAGGGTATCCATGATATTAACTACTTCTACGGTGAATACATGTAATATTTGTAAAACTACTACAAGTATACATAAGTACTTTATATACTTTAGTTTGGAAAATATACAGACTTACATTGCTGATATAAAAGTTATGGTGTTGGGATAATTGATGAAAAAATTGTTAAATGATTTAGAGAATATCTTATCAATCTAAATGATATAAAGGTGGAAGTAGAGAAACAAAAGAAATGCATATTTAAATAAACTGCACATATAAAACATTGTAAAATTATGGCTTACTTATTAGTAACTTTTAAAATAGCTAGATTTCTAGTACATCTTAGTCATTTAAAAGCATTTTGGCCGCAATTTGTTCAAAAAGCGGCCTCTTCCAGTTAGAAAGGTAGGCTTGAGTCGATATTGCACCCTATTTGCAAATAAAATAAAATAAAACAATCTCACAATTACTTCAAATTGCTACTTAAATGTCATTATATGGGATTTTGAGGTAATTTGCCGGTCATTTTTTAAGCGCCCTCTATCATTGTTTTTCGTTTACAAAAAATAAGCTTTAGTTAATATTACACCATATTTTCAATGAAAATAAGATAAACAATCTCACAATGACTTCAAATTGCTATTAAAATGCCATTATATGGGATTCTGAAGGCCAATGTGAAAAAAATTTTTTGCAGACAACCTGATTTCAATTCTCATATGGGTAAAATTTCCAAAAACAGTTGTTTGCAAAAATCCCGAGAGGGTGAGGGTTTCGATTCCTAGCCCAGGGCCTATACCAAAAGTCATATCCATAGCAGGTTTTTTTTTCTAATTCAGACAATTTCTGCTTAAATGCTTTCTGTTCATTTTTAAGAAAAACATTAATTTTGACTGCAGTTCACAGCAGCTCTAAATATTTTATTTACTAAGAAAAAACGATTTCTATTCGAGTGAAGTAGCTTTTTTTTTGTCATTTTACATACTTTTTGATATTTTCCCTACGTCAGCTTCAAATTAAACCATCCGAAGTGAATAATGATTATGGTCACTTCCCTTTGGTCTATTTATGTCATCTTTGCAGATAATTATATGTACAGATTTTCTCCATTTCTCCTGTACTGAATCCTTATTTTATTTTTACTTCTGCTACTACAAATGCTAAGATATGATGGTGGAGGCAGAACTTTTTGGAAGACCGACTCAACTATCCAACCACCTCCAAGTGTTTATTCCAACGACTGCAAAGCTGTTGCAGATAGCATCAATGATCACTTTCTAAAGGTCTGAACCCTCTTGACTTCGCTGAGTTACCATAGTATAGACCGGATTCTAAGCCCTTCCCCATTATTCAGGACTTTCGAGTTTATAATATGCTTCGTAAGACTAAAGCGGGTAAAGCTGGTGGTCCGGATGACATCTCATCCAGGATAGTCAGAGACTTCGCGTATGGACTTCGCGTACAAACCCTTAGCAGACATTCTCAATCAGTGTTATAAAGAAGGGGTTTGCCCACCCCAGTGGAAGATAACAGTGGTGGTACCCATCCCCGAATCAAAACCTGCGTTGTGGGATAAACTAAGACCTGTGTCTCTTACAGATCACTTCGCGGAAGTGGCTGAAGGCTTTATGGCAAATTGGCTGTTCGAAGACATGGAGAGCGGCATTGATCCAAACCAGTATGGAAGTCGCTAGGGTGTCTCTACCAAACATTACTTGGTCAAGCAGACAAACCTGGACACATAAACACCGTCGCTATTACAGACTTTGGTCAAGCATTTGACCTATTACACCGCAACATCCTTATGAACAAGTTAATCATCCTAGATTGCCAGCTTTTTAGATAGTAGACCTTATATGCTCAAGTTATTGAAACACTTCAACTTACCCCGTGATGATCTTGTCACTATTTTCTCTGGCTTTGTAAGAGCGCTGGCAGAATATGCTGCCCCTGTTTGGTACCCTGGTCTCACGGTTGCTCAAAGTGCCGATTTGGAAAGGGTCCAAAGAAGAGCGTGCAAGATCATCATGCGGAAGCAGTACAAAACTTACAACGAAGCTCTTGAGATGTGTAGAATCAGTAAATTATGTGTAAGAAGAGAGCAATTACGTTTGAATTTCTTTAAGTCACCCATGAACTATGAGCAATTCAGTAGTTGGGTCCCACCTTCCCGAGGCAATGTTCATCAACGGAATCTGAGGAATTCCAACAACAAACTGACCCTCCCCGGGTGTAGAACTGATCGTTGTAGAAAGAGTCCAATCTTGTATATGACTGATTTATGGAATTTCATCTAGCATTTTACATTCATACGGTTTATATCTAATATATTAATTATTATACAGAGTGCAATATACCTATTCTATGTCTTTTTTATGTAGTTGTATGAATCTATTTTTAACCTTGGATTGGTTTTAAATGTAGGGGTGCGTGTGGGGTGTGTTGGGTGAGTGAGTGAGTATAGGGTGTGCATCTTGTGCGATTTGTGTGAGTGAGAGGGGGTGTTACTGAGGGTGGGTGTGAGATGTGTGTGGAGGTGCTTGGGCCTGAATAGTGTTTGTATGCATGCAATCGGAGCCTTACAAATGTCAGTTGACGAGTCCCCGGGACGAGTCCTGGCTTTCTCAACAAGATTAGTGATGCTGTCTCTGTCAGATTGAAGATGATAGTATTTGGTATTCTGTGTACTCGCTTGATGTTCAGCATAAAACGGTAGCCTGATGTGCCAAATGATTTTAGTTTCCATGTCCTTAGAGATAACCCAAGACTCACAGCCGTGTAGTAAAAGTGTCACGTAGATTGTGTCAAACAGTTTTAACCTTGGTGGAAATGGGTTTGGTAGAACTTTTCCACAGGGTTTGTAATTTCCAGAAGGCTGTCCAAGCAAGAGCTTTCCGTCTCTTCAGGACACTAGCACTGGACCCCATCATGGAGCCTATCATGGTATTAAGTCGGTCACATGCTTAATGGGGTTTCCGTAAACTTGGAGAGGAATCTGGGATTGACAGTTGATGGTCATATACTCTGTTTTGGGCGGGGTTTTGGGTACGCTGATAATATGTCCAAGGTCTGCTGCGGCATTAGAGAGCTGAGACTAGGTCCGTGGGGTGGAAGACTCAAGGGGAGCGATATCATCCAGGTCATTTAGCAATTTGGCTGGATATCTTCTTGATCGACGAGGACAGGTCACAACGCTGGAGTCTGGTCCCGATGCCTTTCCAAAAAGGTAGTCAACGAGGATGAGGAAGAGGAAGGGAGCCAATACATCACCTTGCAGTGCAGGACTCCTGTTGTTACATCGAAGGGTTCAGAGATGCATCCGTCAACCATAACAGTAGTTACTGCACTGCTTGACTTACTGTTAAGTACCTTATTTATTTATTAATTTATTGATTTATTGCCTTCAATGCAATAGACCGTGAGCCATGAACTTGATCGAACAAATATAATGCTGTATTATATTTGGTAGGTAGGCATTTACATATGGTATGACTCCTAATACACTGTACATGTATATCACTACACACCGAGCATATATCATAATAAACAGCTGCCTACGATACATGATGTCTTACGCTCTCACCTTCAGGTGCAAAATCACATTCGCCATTTTGTTGGTAATTTAATAGGGTAAGTAACAGGGTAAGTTTTAGTTGTCTTTGATTTTCGATTATTAAGAATTTATCAAGAAACCCAGTCTTACTCTCGATTCAAGACAAATTCAGTACCAGCACTTATTTTTTTGGATTAAAAATATTACCCTGCTTTGCCAAATGGAACCACTGCTAAAACATTAAAGGATTTGAAACTACAAGTGACAATTCCTCTCCCAGCTAGTTTACCAATAAAATAAGTTATTTCTTAAGAAGTACTCGAATGTAAGTCCATACATGCTTGTGATAACCAATTTCTAAAAGTTTAAACTGACTGGGGTCGAGCATATTAACTTAGTCCGCCTTAAATAGAATATTGTGGTTACCGCAATTGGACATTCGGTTTGGCTAAAGCCAAGAACAAGCGTAACAACAAACCTGACCCTCCTACTAATGCCATCCAAGTAGAGGGCAAGAAATCGTCAACTTACATCACCCTACCGTATATAGAGGGGTTGTCGCAGAAACTCTAGTGTATTTTTATATCCTACGGTGTTGCGACTAGCTTCAGACGGCATATTACGCTGAAGAAGCATTTAGTTTCACCCAAGGATCCCACTCCAACAGAGAAAAAATCAGGCGTACTTTACGCGTGCCCAGTGGTTTACGAGATTCCCTGCAGTGAATGTATAAGTTTTTAGATCTGCCAGACCGGTAGACAACTCGGAGAAAGACTGAAAGAGCACAAGTAAACTCCCCCAGCCGCAAATTCTCTGCTGTCGCAGAGCATAAAACAGATTCTCGCCACAACATTTAGAACCACAATGGTTTTAGCCAAGGATGATAGAGAGTACCCCCGTTTAGAAGAAACCACCAGAACTAAATCGCGATCAAGGACTGGAGTCGCCAATGGTCAATAAAAGGGCAAGTCCGTCACAACATTACAGGACTTCTTCTGAAGAAGATGTGTGTTTAAACAATTAGGAATTTCTAAAAGTGAAAATCGCAACTTAACAAATCTATGGTTAGAATGAAGAATAATTACTGAATCATTATAAACTTTCTAACAACCCGTACTTTAAAATATTGTTGTGATGTTTTACCCACATTAGGCTCCCGCTCTTTTTCACAGATTTCGGTATTTATTTTTGCGCGAGTGCTGGTGAAAGGTGATATATTCTTGAAAAGCGTTTTTGGTTGGAATATAGATAATTATTTTGTTCTGTTTGCGATTTTAATTTATGCACTCCTTTAGCCGACAAAAGTCTTAATATTTACACTATAAAAAGGTTGTAGATTGTAAAGATATCATTTTTTTAAACCGAAAAACTTTCCACACTATTTCTTTTGGGTTGAGATGTTGAGTGAAACCAAATATACCATTCCAAATGCTAGCTGATGTGTGTGTATTTAAAACTAGAACGAAATAACAGGCGTAAGCTCACTAAAATGGACTACTGCCAGATATCACGTTTTTACGATAAATGGAATTTTTGGCATCAGTATCCCTGTTTTTTAAAATCCCAAACTAACCTGATATTCGTGCAAATTTGCATTATTGCAGTATGTTGATCATTAGTCTTCTATCCAATTTTAGCCACATTTTAATCTACAAAATGTACACCTCTACCACCATTTCTATCCAACGTGAGATCACACATCTAGAATGTCAACGTATTAAATGGTAGGTCAGGCAACACTAATTTATATTTGAACTTGACTGGAACTTAACAGAATGATGCTTAATGTGCCATATCTTGATCAAATTATATCTAATAGTCAAATGTCTACATGGATTTTTATTGGATCATAATTGCAGAAGTGACAAATTTGCTGAATTTTCAATACACCTGAACGGCTCTTTATAGAGCTATCAGAATTGACCTTGAGTGTTCGCTTACATTCTGTACCCCTAGGCTTATCTACGTCACCATGTTGCTTAATTTTGTGGAGACCATCTTTACATCCGGCAATGGAACCATTACCGTGGTATTGCTTACCATTCTCGCATCCCTTATTTATTGGAGTATTCGAAGACCAAGCGGGATGCCACCCGGACCTATGGGACTGCCTATTGTTGGAAATATGCTGGGTAAGTTCATCGTTGACACGGGTATATTTTAGAATTATGAGAAAGATCACTGAATATTTAGTTAGTTTCGTCTAGTTTGTGTGTCCCAAGTTTTTATCATACATTAAGTGATATTTCTCATACCTACTCATACACCCACACTCACCCACACAACCACCTTCTCTCATACACCCCACACACACTCCCCAGACATCCACATCAACCTCACACACTCTATTAGATCACCACCCCCTTCATACACCCTCATCATACGCTCACTCTCGTCCGCACACCCTACTCACCTCACCACCTCCCCCTCATACACTCCACACACCCACCCCATACACCCCCACCCAACCCACAAACACCCAACACACTCTAATTATACACCAACACTCACTGACCAACACAACCACCTCCCCCTCATACACCCACACACCCCCCCCATACACACCCCCATCAACCCCACACACCCTACTCATACACCCACATCGACCCCACACACCCTACTCATACATCCACACCTACCATTACAACTAGTTGTAACAGACTGAGTGACAAAGTTAAATGAGCTGTGACATCTTGCCGTCCACAGCCAATACAATTGGAGCCTCATTGGCCTCATGACATTTTATACACAAATATATTGCACTTACCCACTTCTCAAGTCTGTCGAAAGGGACACCCTTGCTAAATCCCTATTGGTTTTTACAGGCGTGTTAGTTCAAGTCAATTTTCTGAGCACATAAAATACCTAAAATACTAATTTGCCTTGCCTTTGGTTTATTTATTTCATTCAATTTCATTCGTTTATTTATTTAATTCAATTATTTAAAACTTGTTGTTTCATCAAGAGGTGTTTATATAATGGCATGTTTTGTGATTTCCCCCATTGACAGTAAGTGCAACAGTACGTGTCCGTGGGGGTGAGATGGAACAGCTAAATCTCGGCAAAAGTAACCAATGGGAAAAAAAGATATCTTAGCTAAATTTGCTACCAAAATGCCTGTAATTTGAATATTGTAAAAGTAACAACACGCTGTCGATGTTCGTGGTATCAATGATTATTTCTGAAAAGTGCTTCTTTTTTAGTTTAATCTTACGACTTACTGTCCAATCTGCGATGTCCTGTGTTATACTGTAAAATGAACGTGTAGGTTTTAATAAAACAAACGCTTTTTCTTTCAGATATCTTAGATAAACCTCATGTGAAATTTGAGAAAATGACACAAAAGTATGGCAATGTATTCAGCGTGAAAATAGGACAACGATGGATGGTAGTTCTCAATCAAATAGATGTAGTCAGAGATGCACTGCTCAGAAAACCAGATGAGTTTGCAGGAAGACCTCACTATCATTCAGGTATGTATGTTCGGTAAAAATAGTCAAATATTCAAATATTCAAATGAAGTTATATCCCTTGGCGCAAAAAATGTAATATTTTTTAAGCTGGTGCAGTGTGCAAGTATGAGCGTTGCTTGTTTAATAATCTCAAAATAATCATGACATTGACATTTTAATGCAATTTATTCAGTTGGTTTATTTACCGAAAATGGCAAGAACATTATATCGGCTGACTTCAGTGCAACATGGAAACTCCACAGAAAATTGAGCCATTCTGCAATAAGGTAAAGTGATTATAAGTTCTAAACGGGCAAAGTACTTTCCAATTTTGATATCCTTAAAAAATCATTAATATTTATCCTGAATTAAATTACCAACAATTTGGTTTCTTCAAAATATTGACATTTGAGATATTTTAATACTGTATGAGTATGTGAATCTACGGGATATTCATAACACATTGAACCGATCGACTTTGATATATGATCATGAAAACTATATAAATATTTTGTGGTAAAATAATAAAGATCAATATTTTATTAAATCGTTACAATATTGCTATGACATTTTCCAGAGATGAGTCTGGTATTTATACCTAGTTATTATGTAAAAAGAGACACATGTAGCAGCCAACAAGTGCTTCGTTTTGATATGGAAGTAGACATATGTGTTAAAATTTGAGATATTTTAATATTGCATGAGTATGTGAATCTACGGGATATTCATAACACATTGAACCGATCGGCTTTGATATGATAATGAAAACTATATAAATAAACCGTTACAATATTGCTTTGACATTTTATAGAAATTTTGCGACTGGAAAAAAGTTGGAAAGCATCGTTCATGAAGTCACCGAGCGCATAGGTAAACGAATAGATGAGCAGCATGGGAAGCCCATCGACCCGAAACACGTGGTATGCCTAGGTATCTACAATATTCTTGGGAGGCTTTGTTTTGCACACAAGTAAGTGTAAAGATAAAACATGACAAGCCATAACACACAGCGTCATCATCCCTATATCTTCGTGTCAAACATTGCCGTGATATAGGGGGATTTGCCATTTGGTCTAATACCTAGTTCGTCTATATCCATGGCTAGTAGACATACTGGATATTAGACCAAACAATATTAGACTAAAATGGACATTAGACTATATGATTATTAGACTAAATGGCAATTAGCCTTTCTGGTAATAGACCAATTGAATATAGACGAAACGGGAATTAGACCAAATGGTATTAGACTAAATGGCAATAGACCTGATATAGTAGTGCAAATCCACTAGTTCTTCAACAGCTGCGCATGGCAATTTTGTTCGAGATAGGCCGAGCGACTTAGGCTAAGCACATCACCTGGACGATATGAGATAGCACAGTGTTTCCATTCATCAGCTGAAATGACACGTTTTTACGATCTGCGCATGCTCATTACTATTTGACGTTGCCAATTTGTTGTCAGTTTTTTTGTTTTCAATACCCTGACTGGACGTTTAATACCCTGACTAGAGATTACCATATTCTTTCAACACATATTTTCAACTGCAAGTCAAACAATGGATTTTAACATAGACCAAAAAGAAAAGATATTTTCTATGATTTGAGATTGTAACTAAACGATGTACAATGCCAAGAATTGAGTTTTCAACAGCTTAGAAATCACGAGAATCTATTGCAGGGAATTAATTATAAGCGATTTCCGAGGTGCACCTAATTTTTAATGGGAAGCGTAATGGCAGTGTGCCCCTGAAATATAACCTCTTTCACTAGCTATGTTCTACATCGCTCTATAACTCATGTATATAACAATCGCCGGACTTTACGATTATGAAATCAGTATGCCCACATTAAGATAAAATAATTGCAAAAATCAATGTTATACCCTCCTGGAATAGTGCATGACGGGAAGTAGATAAAGGTTTATAGATTAAATACTAGTTCTGCTCACCGGGTTCTGTTCTCAACCCAAACACTGTGGCAATTCATTATTTCCAGGTACGAATTGGATGATCCAAGGATTACGTGGTTCATTCGACAGAGCCGTGAGGCGCTTGAGAATTTTGGAGTGGGCATGTTGGCTGATTTTATCCCTGTTTTGCGATTTCTTCCGACCCCTGGTGTCCGAAAAATGAAGCAGATTATTGAAGAAAGTCATAACTTTTTGTATGATGAATTGGAACTTCATCGTAAATCATTTGACCCATGTAAGTTTTTTATGTTAAAACTACAAATATTCGTAGATTCTCTGTCTGTCCAGCACACTCTGTCAAAGGCCTTTTTTGGTTCCCGTTTTTGGCTGAAGCCAAACTGTAATTTTTCCAATGAAATGTGAAAATAATCAAGCTGATGGTTGATGGTTCTGTGGTCTTGTATTTTAGTTATAACCCTACTAATGTCTAAATTTAGCTGGTAGCTTTTTAATAAAGAAGGCATTTTGTTGGTTTCTCCATAGACATGATGGAGGGAGATTTGCACGGTATCGCAAATATTTTGATAACTTTCATATAACTACCAAATATAAAATATTCCTGGCTTTGTGGTACTGAGTGGGTTACATATTCAATATTTCGACCACATAGTCGTTATCAGATATGAGATATCCATGGTCGTTATGTACAGGCGTGGTTGTCACCACTCTCCGAACTTCAGTGATGAAGAACTATACCATTTCCACATCAATGAGACACTCAGAAAACAACTTGTTCATCCAAAAGATAGTGTACAGGCAGTGTACAAGATCTGATGCCGGAACTATAGCTTACATTACATCGGAGAAACTTTAAGAAAATTCGCTACGCGGTTGGAAGAACGTAGTGATGTGGAAAAGTCAGTAGCAAAGCGGTCAAGTGGTCACTAGAGGTTAAAGACCACTAATTATGTATTACACGGGTTTCAATGGGAAAATGGCTAATTTCATATTCAGAACTCTCACAGTTAAATGCCACTAATATCAGGTGAAACTATATGATTAGATGCCAAATGATCAAAAACTCAACATAGGTTGTCCTGAGACTTTTCTTGTTTTAACGCACTGAACCGTAAACACCTTAAAATGGCAGTGCGCCCTCGAAGCTGAAAGGTGCAACATGGTAGGGCGAATATTTACTAAAAACCCAGAGGATGTTTAAAGACATTCCCATGACCCAATGGGGTTTCTGACCTTGGTATGTCTGGTTTTTGTACACATGTGGCAAGTTTACCATACTTTGCATTGGGATTGTGTGCAAATATCTGATGTTTTCATCCTATTATTTAACATTGAAAACATCGAGACTTAGGAATAAAATTAATGCAGTGGGACAATATAAATGTTTCCTGTAAGAAAATCAAATATCAGTCCTAAGTCTCAACTATTAGCTCATTGGCTGCAGTTTTAAAATGACCATTTTGTGTGTGTGACAATGGGGACTTTGCCTGTAAAATTAGGTTATATTGGTCAAATTTCCCAATCATAGTGCATTGTAGGAATGCCTTTAAGCCTCCTCTGCTAAAAACCGAAGCCGTGCGTATGAATTTTGGTACTATTACAACAAAAATGTCATATAATGAGAGACAATATACAATTTTGAAGCATCAAACCCTAAAAAGTACTTTTTTGGCTATATAACTTGATCAATTTCAGCGATTTTAATGCAGTCTATTCAGATGCCATGCAAACAAATAGTTACTCGTCGTATTTCCATGTATCGCCCAGGCCTATTAGTGGTATGTAACCTATAGTATTGAGAAAGGGGCCATTAAAAACTACGCAGAAGTCGTCCATAACAGACCATGTTGTTGACAAGAATCACGTCATTAGATGGAGGGACGCTGAGGTCCGATTGTACGGAGCAAGACGAGTCGTTAATGATTCAAGGCCAATAATACCTTTTACCGAATTCACTTCAGAATGCACAACAAAACACACTGTTCGATTAAGATAACAATATCTGAATATTTAATCAAAAGTAAAGTATGATTTTAATAATATTTTTGTGAGTGAACATAAATACATGCAATCAATCAGAGTCAATCAAATACACTATGTTTAGTAACGATTCACTTGTACTGCCAAGAAACAATACTTTATCCTTTGCCAAGATATCCTTTGCATATAAAATCCTCGCACATATGACAATCTCCAAAATGGTGCTTTTCCCACATTTCACACAATTTCTAATGGAAAACAGGCCTGTCTCGAATGCCGTCATCCTGTTTCCACTTACATTGACAGCTGTGTTCTTTCATAAACCAGACTTCAGCAAGTCGACAGAAGAATATATTCCTTTCTTGGAATAGGTATGCACTTTGACGCATTCTAGATTTTTTCCGTTATTACTGGATATTAGTACATTGACAACCTAAGATATGTCCGGTTCGTAATTTCACTTCTTTGAAGGCATATTGATTAAGATCATTAAATAACCAACAACAACACTGAAATAATCTGTCAAGAATTGTGTTCACATTTTCTTATAAATACTAAACACAAAAATGCCATATTATATTAATAGCCAAGTCACACCTTCACAAAATATGATGTAATCTGGAAAACTCCAAGCCCAATTATTAGTGATTAATCTTTCACATTACAACACTTCTTGGGGTATTTCCCAATATGGTGTCATATCCATTTTACATTTTGGGGGATTCCCCGTCCATAAATAGTCCATACTTTGGTTACTCTGCTTACATGGAAAAGGGGGATTCCCAAATTTAAATTGTAAACAAAGTTAAATGACCAAAATGTGACGTGTCATGTCAAAAGAAGACACTTATGTGCAGGATCGTAAATAGAGAAAAGGCAAAAAATCTGCCCGGGGATGATTTCTTCACAATTTTTTTTTTGTTGCGAATTTGTGATGTTATTAATGTTTAAGATATTGTCTGATAGTTTCAGAACGGAATATAACTGGCATCTTGTATTCGAGGTAATTTCTACTCTCAACATAATAATATTCTTAAAGGCCGATATCTCAATTTCCAATTTTATAATAACTTACGAACACAATATCTTCGCTTCGGAAGGTCCGATTTCATTGGGGAAAACGGCTATGTGGAAAATATGTAAAAACCTCTCTTTTGACATGACACGTCACAAATTAGATTACTCAGGGCACATTATAACAGATATAAACGCTGGATAAAGGAGGCTGTAGAAATAAGAAAGACAGTGCGTACAACTATGAACAGAGATGAAGGATAGTTTACAAATATATACTGTTGAGAGGTTCTGGTTAAACCTATGGGCCGAGGTAAGATCAATAGTACTATTTTCCTGAGGGCGCAGTCCCGAAGGAAAATAGTATTAATTGATCTCAAAGAGGGACCATAGTTTTAACCAGAACTTCGAATAAAGGCAGTATATATTTGTTATATATTCTTCATTAATATGTTATTTGTTCATTGATTGGTTAAAAGAAAATTATTTGACGTTTTGACTCTCCAGCTTCTATCCTGAGTGAACAGCACGACCAATTTAATCACAACCTATATTTTGCCCTTCAAAAAATAGGCTAAAATCGGCGAACCAATTACAGCAGCGCGAAATTACGCTATGGCAGTTTCGCGTGCGTGAACTGTTCCGTCGCATGAAATGCTCCCACGTGGGTGAAAAGTACTATTTACGGCTTGGAGGTACTATTTACAGCTCATCCGGGACATTGCAGATACTATTTACGGCTTAGAGGTACTATTTACGGATAGGAGTACCGATGGTAGCACTATTTTTGGTCATGTGATCTACTTTTAACCAATCAATGAACTAGAATATATTAATGAAGTAAATAATATTAACTCTCTCACATTTTTGATGAGTTTCTGTCTGCAACATGGGTCAAGAAAATCCCCAGAGTAAAACCCAACTGGCAACTCCAATATTCTTGATCCAAACCCAGAGTCAATTGTCAGTAGCTGCATTCAATCCTCACCAAGTGTTGACAAAGGCAACAGTGTTTGCTGAAACGTAAACATGTAATGCAATTTAGGAATCAGATACAACGAACCTTGTTTAGTACTCTACCGATCCTGATGAATTTGTTGAATCGCAGTTTGATTATATCGCTATTGATTTCATATATTAAAATCCTGATATAAATAATTATATAATATTGAATGGCTTTGAGTGTAATATATACAAGAATAATTATATTGCACAATATTATCATTATTATTTATATCAGACTTTTGCTATGCGGTAAAATGAAAATTTAAGCTTACCTAGCCACCGGGTTTAACCAATGTGTATTGTAATGTAAGCTTACCTTTTGACCTTCTTGTTTTCTGCTCTTTACTCTCCAAAGACAATTTCGGAATAATTATATATAGGTTTATTAGATGTGGATTATATTTACTAAGGTTATCATCATCCAGAATTGCCGCGAATTAAGTTTGTAATTTTACTTGTTTATACAGTACGAAATCTCATATGAGCCGTTACGGTGTCTGTATTGTTGTCCTGTTGTATGATGACGCGTGTTGTTGTTGTCACCATGGTAACGCGCGACGCGTTCGAGATACGCGTACAATATTTAAAAAAATATTGTATTGCATCCGGGTATCTGGCAAATATTGTACAATATACAGTTTTATTGTATCGCTCAAAAGCCTGATAATTATAAATATTAATAATGAATATTGTTGCAGGCAATGTGGGTGACATATTAGATTCGTTGCTTCTGGCGCAGAAGGAAACTATAGACGAAGGAAACGATCTCGGGGAATCCCTTACTGATGCGCATCTTGTACATACCATCGGAGATATTTTCGGAGGTAAATATCAGACCAAAACTTGGGTACAAGCTGGTAAGATCCCAGAATAAAACAAAGACCGTTCATTAAGCTTGGGAGAGGACACCCACGCTGTGGATTCAAAATGTGCACAGGTTCCTCTGATGTTTACCTTCATTCGCATTAGATCATATATACGAGGGCTGGTCAATAAGTTCCCACAACTATGGTGTATCTCCGCTCATGCATGACTTAGATGTCTGTTACTTACGCTAAATACAAGTTTGTACTTTTGTCTTTCAAAACAAATATGCATTAGCGATGATGAATACTTAATTACGTAATGATATTAGCATAAACACAATAGCGTATGGACACTGCCTGATTTATGGTGAAAAGTAGTCAAGAAAATCTCGCGCCAAATTGAGGTATTGTTACATAATTCCAAATATCTCAAGAATAAAAGTATGGAATATGGCGCGGTTTTTGCAACTTTGTAGACCGATAACATAGGAATGATGCTGTACTCTTTTTAGATCTATACCATTTTTATTAAAGAAAAGGGATCGTGTTGAATATCTCCACTTTGGGTAGGCTTTATCACCCATTGTCCTTTACATGATAAGAGATAGAAAGCTTATCGATGACAAAATTAAACCAATGGTACCTTGTTTGATTGGGTATCTATTGATTATTAAAAAGGAAGGTTCCAGTGGTGAAATCACATACATTTTTTTTCTTAATGAACCCTTGTTTTCAAAAGGTCTTGTTTTTGTGATCAAAGTAGCACACTATAGAGAGGCTCCGGATTGAATAAGAAATTTGAATTTCGAAAGGCATGTCTAATTCTAGCATAATGACTTGGTATAGCAATTCACTCGCACAGCTACTGTTCCATAAACCTTGTATTAGTCATATTTTTAGCGCTTTTTTGATGAAATTTTACTTTTTTCTTACATTTTTGGTACTTTCAATCATACATATCATCAATTCTATTTTTATTGCATCAAATTCTATTGTCCTGACTATGATCTCTCATACCATACCAATAATCATATTTGTTTTTGTTTTATTTTGGAGATAATTTCGATTCTTTCGTCTACCATTATTTGTACATTAATGTATGCCATACTTGTGTTTATTTGCAATGAAAGCTGGATCAGATACAACTATCATTACAATCCACTGGACACTGGCTATTATGGCAGAATATCCAGACATACAAAAGAAGGTGGCCATGGAAATCGAAGAGGTCGTAGGTCATGGGAGACTGTCCACTTTGGGAGATAGAGGGCACCTTGCGTATACAGAAGCAACCATGATGGAAGTTTTACGCTTCAGTACTATCGCTCCATTGGGTGTGCCACACTCAACAACATGTGATGTTATGTTAGGTAAATATTAAGTCAAGTTTGTGTGCTTACGATGGGTGTTAGTCAAACCTAATAGTTTTATAGCCGATATTACCACACCGTTATTGTTCGTTTTTTTTTTAATTATTATTTTCTTTTATTTAAATGCTACTAGAATGGTCTTTAAGAAAAATTAAAGGGAATTAGAGTATAAAACCATTAAAAGGGATTTAGAGCATGTACTATATTTATAGTTTCTATATTCTATGATATCCAAAAACAAACAAACAAACAAACAAAAAACATCATGCAGTTATTGTTAACTACATGTATGCACACACAACACAGGGGCACTCACAATAGGCAATGAACACTACTGGTAGCGCTGTGTTGTAGCTATTGGGGATGGACTAGTTAGTATCATATATCAAAAAGTATAAAAGCTATAATTTTAGTATGTGCTCTATGTTTCAATTACTTATTCTTTTCCAAATATCTGAATCTTCAACCCGGTACAAGCTTTAATAACGGGGGAACTTACATTTTTATTAAAAAGAAATCCTACCATCTATCCAAATTCGCCGTGTTATTCCAATGCACATTTTGCTTCACCGGGCAGCCATTTTTTGGTCGTATTTGGAAGATTGGTGTTATAAAACCGTCATAGGTACAAATTTAGTACTTTCTGTCAATCAATTATGGCTTATTCTCTACATGTCAATCTTTAAATAATTGGCATAGTCCTTATAATAACTTGATGAGTAAATGACAGCAAACAGCTGCAAACCAGTGAAAAATATCCCAAAACTCGGTCAGTGGAGCTCCGCTCGTACATGTCAATAGAGTCATTGTCGATTGGATTAGTCGTCCGTAGCGGACAATTCAGACGCTCATTGGATCAATATTATCAGGTGGTAATAAGTTTGCATTGGACAATAGATTACTATAATGGTTTAGTACTGCATATATCGGTTTAATCTTCAATAAGCGGGTTTATGGCTGGAAAGGTCACGGCGAATTCGCCGTGGACGTAAGTGCACTATGATAAATAAATAAATTTCAAAATTAAAGCATTATCAACTGAATATATGAATACAAAACCCACCCAAGTCCATACGTTGGCTAAATTGAGATAAGCATGGGAAATTGTTGCTATAGGCCTGTCATATGTATGAAAGAACAACTCAAATTCATCCTCTGTGTCTATTGAGCATGTGAAAAATAGCATGTATGAAAGAACCACCCAATTCCATGATTTGAGTCTTGTAACACATTGATTGAAATCCAGTATGTATAAAAGTCCACTTGTAACACATACATTGCCAGAGAGTGACTTTTGAAAAAAAAATGGGTTTAATAAAGGAAAGTGTGTGGTTTATATTACATGGCAGAATGCTTATCAACATTATACATACCTGTGTGCTTTATGTTGTATTGTCATACTAGTGGTAATCTCATTCGAACATTGTTGTCTTTGTATATGATTCAAAAAACCACCCAAGTCCAAAATTTAAAATGTACCCCACGAAGTCCCTGAAATGCTAATCGTCATACCTAATACAGGTTAATCCACTCATTTGCACGTAATACTTACCATATTGACCAGGTAAATCTAACTGAAGGAATTAAAATGATACACAGGTTTTTCTCTCAAAATCTCTTCCCATGGACTTGGGTGGGTTTTGTATTCATGTATTCAACTGCTTAACAAAAGTGGACGCTATCACTCTGCACTAAAGTGCTACGTATTGCCCATTTAGACATGACTCTTGTACAGTGTATAATATTAGCCCTTTAGTTGTAGGCTAGGTCGGTCTAGTATCCACTGCCTGACCACTTATGTTTAATATATTTTCAGGTGACTTTCAAATTCCAAAGGACACCATGGTTTCCATTAACCATTATGCGCTGCATTTTGATGAAGATATGTGGGATAAACCGAAACTCTTTAAGCCAGGTACGTCACAGCTATTATCCAGGCATAAAAATGTTATTTATAGAAAATCATTTGCAGGACGCATTTATAGCAGTGTAATGAAAAGCCACACCCGCCACATTGGGCAAATATAATATACCCCACGTTTCATTGATCAGAATTATCTAGTCGCTTAGTTCAAGTTCAAGTAATGGTAGGTGAGACCTTTCCGAAGTCAACATTAAGTCCATCATTATGCAGTTACTGTACCGTCCGTTTTTCCTGTTCAGTGCACACACAGCGCTCCTTTGATGATTGACCTCTAGCTCACTCACTGTACTGTAGGTATAGGCAATAAACTCTAGTTAGTGAGCTGGTGGGAAAACCTTTCACCCAATATTAACCATAGAGGTTCACATGTGAATTATAATATTCTTCCTTAACATACTACAATTTGAAGTACAAAATGTCACGGGAAAGCTGTTCCAAAATTTCATAGCAGTAGGTCGTGTAATTTCAATGGCAAATTGTGCTCAACAGCTGACTTGTGATAGCTCCAACTTCGAAGGGGCACCATCGGGTGATCGGTTTAATCACTTTTCGCCATAGAAGCTGTAAATAAACTTCAATTCTTTTCCTCTATGGTCATCTAAATATTATTAAAATGCGATTTTGGGAAGATTATTGTCGAGCCCTCCCAAATATGCAGTTCTGACTACCCGATAGGGAGCTAAAACTTATTTCCAAACCGTGTTAAGTCTAAAATCACATGTTTTTTCATTTACTTGTGTGATACAATCACAATTACTCTGACAAGTTTGACATGAGTTGTACCATCAACAAGCCTGATTAACAATATGCAGACTATTGTTCTCATTTGGGAAACAAAGGCCACGCACAGTATTGTTACTGTGCGTTTGCTTTGTAATGGTACATCCAACTGAAATCATGATACCTATTTCACCACAGCCCATTGCAATATCACACAGGTAAATCAGAAACATGTGTTTGTGGATTTAACCATGGATATGAGACACATCACTGATTTAACATAGTTGAGCTGTTTTCAATGAGGTTTATCTTGGTTTAATGGGGTTTATGTCCTGCAAAGGTCGTGGTGAATTCTGCTGTAGACATGACTGCATAATGTAATACAACATTGAGCACTCTGTTTTGTAACCGGACATTTCAACTGTAATTCTGTAATTAAATAATTTACATAAAATCACAATACAGTGTTTATGCTTTTTAAAGATTTATAAAGATCTGTCCCGAAATCTTTCATGTACAACTTGAACATCATAATTATGACGTGTGTCTGATGTGCTTAGGCACCACATTGACGTTGGTCGTATAGTGCTAACAGTTAGTGCCCGGTTAAGTATTGATAACTCTTTCTATCATAAGCTGCATTGAATATAATAATTATTATTTGCATCGCATTATCATTTTTCATTTAAATCAAAACAAAAGCACTTTGTAAATGTTCAGGGTACGATACACAGTGTCTTCGACCCTATATCTTCATGGCAGGAATCGCCATGGTAGGTTAAATCCACAGCCACGATTAGCCATTTGGTTCAAACCTTTAAAGCTCTTTTAAACTAATAATTAGTCGAGGGACATAACTAAGGCTACTCACAATAGCCGGGTAATCGATCTTGGTTGTGCGTGATTAAGCTTGTATACCCCATTGAGGTCAATGGTCATCGACTTTTATACTGCCTACAGTGAGTGCAGCTGTACTACACGCTGCACGCTGTAGTCCATAACAGGACCAACGCAATATAAAATGGTCACATTTTGAGTTCAAAGCGCACGGCCAATTTTCAAAGCGCATTCTAGCGACTATCATATCTGTTCAACACGTATTTCCAAGTTTATGAGACCAAATCTGGTTTCTTGAGAAAAAAATCATGACGGGAGATATTCATCATTTTCTAACCCGGTATCAGAAGATTTTCGTCTGATATCAAAATCGTGCATAGCAATTCACGTGTATCGATCCCGTGTATTCATTTTAGTGTCCCTTCTGCACCAAATAATTATTAGCCAGGCGGTGTCGGTGTGCGATACCTATCGGGGCACCAATAGCGACAATCGATAGTGTCATAGGACCGAATGAGACGTTTTACCTTATTCTGTGATTGCGTAATAACAATAATATAGCATCATTATGAGTTTGGCTGATTTGTCATAACCCCCATCTTTAACAGAGCACTTCTTGGATGATTCTGGTTCAATACGTCAGCATCCCAATAGTTTCTTACCATTCTCAGCCGGAAGAAGGTCATGTCTTGGAGAATCTCTGGCAAAAGCGGAATTGTTCCTGATTTTTACCTGGTTCTTGCAGAACTACGAGATCTCAAAAGTACCTGGAGACAAAGGAGAATCCTTGTTGGAACGTATAAAGCCAGGGTCGAGCATTTTGCGTGAGTTGGACTACTATGAGGTCATCATGAAGAGACGTGTATATTAAATGGGCGTATAATTGACTAGTTTTATTCGTACAATTATTTTGTGTAATTAAGATATTTTTACCGTTTTACCGTTTAACGTTTAGACGTCCTTACCATGCTTACGTCTAGGTAAAGTTAAGGAGAATCTAATGTTCCCGCTTTAAAATCCCGCTTAATTCCCGACCATAGTGGAATTCCTGGAGAAGGCAACGAAAATTAGCATGAGGCGCATTGATATGTAAATGTAAATTATAGCGGGCGTTAGTCAGGTTATGCAGACGAAGCCCATAGGCATGTCAAATTGCTAAGGCACCAGAAACAAATTTGTCCGATCTTTGGACGACCGTCGATGCTGTTTCGATGCTTGTTATTAATGAACTAACAACTAATTAATCAGAATTAATGCTAAATTTATATTTTTCAATATTAATACAGGCAAAGATTTATATGTTAACACAATTAATAATAGTTAATTAATTGATTTCATAAATACTAAGGATCGACCAAGCATCGATGGTCGATCGAAATATCGAACTAATTTGTTTCTATTGCCTAAGTGAATGTGTATAATCTTCTTTCTGTATAGGTATATTTCGTTGACCGTTTCGTTATTATAACAAAAGAGCCAATATAAAATGTATTAAGTGTATACACTTTTACATGCCATTATTTTTAGTGTAGAGCTTCACCGACTGAAGTTAATTATACAACGACTGCATCATAGAATCCAATTCCAATAATATCAGTTCGGGGGCACTGCTAATTCAAAGACTTCTCTGATATCAAAGACGGGTCAGTGATTTCACATACGGGGGTCTGTGATATCACATACGTCGTGCTTTTTTTACAGTTCGGCACTAGATGCAGCACATCGGAACGAAGGTGACTGTATCGGAATATGTGACGTGTCATGTCAAAAGGAGACACTTTTGGGCAGGTTATCAATTTTGAGGTTTTTACATATCTTAAATATAGAGATATTATGCTCCACAACGCCGTTTTCCCCAATGAAATCGGACATTCCTAAGCGAAGATATTGAGTTCTTAAGTTATGGTATTATAAAATTGGAAATTGAGATATCGACCTTTAAAAATATTATTGACAATGTTGAGAGTAGGAATTACCTTGAAAAATATCTCAAAAATACAAGATGCCAGTTATATTCCGGTCTGAAACTATCAGACAATATTTTTAACATTAATAACATCACAAATTCGCAACAAACCCAAATTGTGAAAAAATCACCCCGTGCAGATTTTTGGCTTTTTCTCCATTTACGATCCTGCCCAAAAGTGTCTCCTTTTGACATGACACGTCACATATGCTTTCCTATGTTTAGCAAATATCTGCCTGTGCAAACATCATATCTATCTGTGCAAATTCTGACAAATGGTCCCAGAAAACACTTATATTGGCAAAATCGAGCCATTTATGGCCCAAATCCAACGTTTTGGAGTAACAAAAAATCGCAAGTCATGGGGGGTCGTGTGAATATTTTGGCAAGGCAAAAAAGGAGGGAACAATTAATTTTTGGCCAGTCAACGAGAGGGGAGGGGAGCGATTTTTGGCATGCATTGTGGTGGCACTTTTTCAAGAATATAATCAAAAATGACTTGAAAAATGGTATAGCCCCTACGGAAACGTTCAGGCCTAATCACGTGGCCTGACTCTTGCACACGTGCATGGGATGAATTCGGAGAAATTTTGTATTTTATTGATAGGGGTAGGGTTATGTTATGATTAGGTGGCTCAAAATAGATCAACAAATTACGGTAAACCAGGCGCGTGCCCACTGCCCAGGGAGTGGGGCTTTGGGGCCTGCAGCCCCGGGTCTTAAAAAAACAACGAGAGAGACAGAGAGATAAAGAGAGAAGGGAGAGAGGGAGGGAGAGGAAGGGGGTGACAGAGCAGTGGCATAGCCAGGCCCGGTTTTTTTTTGGGGGGTGCTGATTTTGAAAAAGTGGTTCTTTTTTTTCCAGGGGGCGATTTTGTAAAAAGTGGACCTTCTTCACAAACTTTGGACCTTTTTTTGACTAAAAAGCATTAAAAACATATTTTTTTGCTCGCTACGGTCGCTACGGGCGGAAAAGGGAGGGAAAAGGAAAAGGTCTAACTTTTCGGTCTGATTTCCCAAAAATTGAAAGAAATATCCCGAAAACTGAAAACATATATAAAATAACTGCCAATACCGGGACGAAAATGTTACAAAAATCAGGACAAAATATTAGCAAAACTGGGTTGAAAATTTTGTTTTGCCACAGCCACCCAGGCTCATTTCAATATCCGGGGATTTTTAGGCAAACGAAAGGGGGAAAAGTGGAAAGAAAACAAGAAAGAAAACAAGAAGAAACGAGGAAGAGTATACGTTCTGAGTCATTGCGCATCATAATTATGTTCATGCTTGAAATTTGTGACACTGGAAATCCGTTCTAAAATACATAGTAGCCTATGCATTATCATGACATGGTTATGGCCTATAGGCTATGCTTAATCGAAATCATGATGGTCGCAAAAATAAGTTAATAATAGGGGCCTAATGCAAAATGATGCACCAATTGGCTTTTAGTTTGAGGATAATATCCCCCTCACAAGTCGGGTCCGTTGAAATCTGTTATGTCCAAAATAATACGAATAATAAGTGTAAACTTTTACACCAAATGACTTTATTGTGCCTTTCATAACTTTTTAAAATAATTCTCCAACTTCTGAGGGAGTACATCCCCTCAGGCACCCTTCTCCGTCAAAAAAGAAAAGGCTAACTTGCAAGTATCCATATAGGCCTAATTGAGCAGGTTCATACCCATGCAGAAGTCTGGTCCGCAGGAAATTTGTCAGGAATTATAGGCCTATCTTTCATAGATATAATGACTATAGGCCTATTATAGCACATCCCCCTCAAGCACCCCTTGCGTCAAAACAGAAAAGCCTAAACTTAAGCTGAATTGGAGGAATTATTGAGCACGAGTGTTCATATAGGCCTAACTGAAATTCGCGGCTCAGTTGGAAATCTGTAAAAAAATATATGCTCCGAAAATAACCAATAAACATGTTACACCAAATGGCTCCATTGGGGCTTTCACATTGAAAAAATGACTAATTCGGAGGGGAGGCACATCGCCACTCAGACACCCCTAGCGGGGCTGCTGCGCCGATGTTCATCCTTTTGAAATTGTGTGTAGTTCAGCCCCCCAACGGTCCCGGATTCTGGAAACGACTAGTAATTCTAGTAATAACGATGATAATAATTTAAAGAAATAAATATGTTTTAATGAAACAGTGACAAAAAATATTTCTAGTTTCTTCTTGGTATTGGTTGAAATTATTTCCATGAGTCGGGCCTGAACAATTAATTTTCTACTCCCCCTATAATGTTGCAGTTCAAGTATGAGTAGGCCTACTCTATGAAATATTATTGTAAAAGTTTGGTGCATTCATCACCACGTTTTGATGTGTCCGGAGAATTGAAAGTCTGAAAAATGTCGTCGAGGGAGCAAAGTTATTCTGCAGCATTTAAGCTCAAAGTTATGAAAAAGAGCAACAATTTTTTTTTAGCATTCTCCGATTTCTCACGTTCACTAGAAAGAGTGTATCCCGAGCCCGCGATTTAATTCATAAATTGGATAGTAAAATTAGCAGGAGCTAGCAGGCACTTGGGCTAGCTACAAAATTAACCCTGATCATGCTGATTAGGCCTACTCGCAAAATTATTCCCGTTGCGCCAGTTCACGTTCACAATATCGTTTGCGGCTGGGTTTTGAGACTAGGGAGTATGTGATTTATGAGACGTCTTTGAATTATGATACTGTCAGGTGACTCGGCACTGAAGAGTCTTTGATATCAGAGACGTCTTTGAATTAGCAGTGCCCCCGAACTGATATTGAATTATATTCGATACATTATTGAAGCAAACACTGCATATAAAAGACATGTTAAATCACAAAGATATATAATCGAGTACGCACAGTGTCAACCAAGTAACAACGGATCTTAAAATGTTCAAGGGCATTTCTTTACGTCTGATAATAATATGTGACGTGTCATGTCAAAAGGAGACACTTTTGGGCAGGCTCGTAAATGGAGAAATAGCCAAAAATCTGCCCGGGGATGATTTTATCACAATTTGGGTTTGTTGCGAATTTGTGATGTTATTAATGTTAAAAATATTGTATGATAGTTTCAGACTGGAATATTACTGGCATCTTGTATTTTTTGAAACATTTTTCAAGGTAATTCCTACTCTCAACATTGTCAATAATATTTTTAAAGGCCGATATCTCAATTTCCAATTTTATAATACCTTAACTTACGAACTCAATATCTTCGCTTAGGAATGTCCGATTTCATTGGGGAAAACGGTGTTGTGGAGCAAAATATCTCTATATTTAAGATATTTAAAACCTCAAAATTGATAACCTGCCCAAAAGTGTCTCCTTTTGACATGACACGTCACAAATGTTCAAGGGTATTTATTTACTTTTATCACACGAGGACACGAGTACAAACACACATACAAATACGGCCCCATACTGGAAGGTCAGATCGTTTTCGTGCTACTGTGCCTTGATGTATTGGGGGAGCGCTGTACTCTAATGGCAGGCAAAGTTCGCAAAAATAATGGAGTCGTTATTTGCCAAAAATTAACATGATAAAGGGGTCGAATATGAATTATTCATAACGGATAGATAACTGGTCTCATTTTCTAGCTAGCAAACCAGCGGGATTTGTGATATGTTTGCGTTGCGAATAGAATAACCGCGAATTTAGTGTCTCCACCTTGGTCCCAACAATGGGATATTATATTACCGCATTGCATGACAGATTTCATAAAATCCCTACCCAATGCCAAAATTCTATCAGTTTCATTTGGACAATTTTATAGCTATTTAATTGTGTAAAAAGCTAACATTTATGTTAAGTACACGCTCAGATAGCAGTGGCAAAGCAGATAATATACGAGTGAAACGTACATGGACTGAGCATAATGTGAATTATGTTTAGAATTACGACCCAGGTGTTTCGTCGGCAGAGTGCTACACTATCGTAAGTGCAGTTTGGACAGTTTTACAGGAGGAGCATTTTTGTGTTTAGCGTAGCCATTTGTTTCCAAGTAGCCATAAAATGACATGGGGATGTAAAGCAATTTGATTTTAATAATATAAACTATATAAATGGTGTTAAAGTTTATAAATCGATGAAATATTTACTGATTTAGATGTCGTAAGTGCCACATACGATAGTGTTACACTCAAATTGAAATGAGTGTAGAGTGCAACACTATCGTATGTGCCACATACGATAGTGTTGCACTCAAATAGAAATAAGTGTAGAGTGCAACACTATCGTATGTGCCACATACGATAGTGTAGCATTCATTGCTAAATTAGGATATACGTAATATCGGCTCAAATATCCAATATGTCCATTTTATGTTTCTTAACAAGTGTTAATTTATTTTGGCACATAATATTTACAACAGCAAGAAACCTTTTCCCGTAATGTTATCTCTCAAGATTTATTAATGAATCTAAAACTAAAAACACCGGATTTATCGTCTCTATTACCAGTCACGGGAGCTATGAACTTAGCCAGCATGATGACAAAGCATACAACCGTCAGCGTCACAGCCAGTGATGTGTTAGAGACTGTTTTGCACTTACGATGGTGTAGCATTCCATGATTTTGTTGTTTAGGCCCAATAAAGTAGCGTATGTGGCACATACGATGGTCTTGCAGAAAAATGAAAAACAGAATTAGCGTGCAAGACTATCGTAAGTGGCACATACGATAGTCTTGCATGCATTATTTAAAATTGCATTGCACTTACGATATTTTATTTTATTAAATAAAAAATAATTAAGCAAATTTGGAACTTAAAACCTAGGTTAAAATGTGTGCTTTTATATAGCCTTCCATAATTCGTCAAAATCTCATTTTGGCCAAAAATGTCACTTACGATAGTGTAGCACTCTGGCGACGGTTTATCATCAGGCGGAGGTGCCCTATTTAACATTAGCTTTGGATATTTATTTTTTTTATTGATTTTTCCATCCGGGTAAGCCTGGTGGAGAATAAGTATATTTTATAAGTTTATGTTTAAATATCCAAAGCTAACGCTAGGGCGCCTCCGGCTAAAGTATGCCCATATTACTTTATGCCTATTCTTAACAAATTTATATGGTAGGGGAAAGTGGGGTAATCCTGGGCACCTTTCGTTAAGGCTACACAGGTTCAAGATTAAATAAAGTTCATCAGTGAAAATCATATCAATGCAAAGTAGGAGTAATGTTCTAACTAGCAACCAGTTTTTAATAACTCAATATCTCTAGTTAATAAGTTATAATTAAAAACAAAATGGAAAAAAATGATGGGGTAATGCCGGACACGGGGTAATCCCGGACACATGATTGTTGCTAAGAGGGAAAGTGGAGTAGGATGATAATCCCCTGAATGTATTAGGTACTTCTATTACCTCAAGCATACAACTTATGGAGGCTGTTGTTGTTGTCTATATTTTCGAAATAACAAGTGTCCGGCATTACCCTATCTGTATAGAGACGCATCATGCATAGGCGTAGATCCCGGGGGGATGGGGGGGATTTATCCCCCCCCAATATTTTGCCAGGGGGGATGGTCCATACAATCATCCCCCAATGTTGACGCCTGATAATGGGTTTCTGACCAAATTAACCTCATATTTGCACATTTTAGCCCCAAAAGTGCAAATTTTCGCGCGCTTCGCTCGCATTTAATCTACTTTTACACCATATTTCATCAGTTTAGCTTCAAAATAGCAAAAATTTTCGCGCGCTTCGCGCGCATTTATATCATAAACTCATTTTGTCGCCAAAGGGTACTGGATTGACTATACTTCAAGATTTTTTTCCAACTTCATCCCCCCCAATGTCAAAAAGAAATCTACGCCACTGGACGCATGTGTGTCCGGGATTACCCCTCACGGTCCCGATTTATTTTTTCAGTGCTTGTTCTACTTATCCATTTTTAGGATACCAAAATTCATGCATCCAGCTAACAATCAAGTATCAAACATAATTTTCATCCATACTTTATCTGTGTCCCTTGTCGCATTAACTGTCACCCAGCTAATAAATCACTTTTCAGATAAAAAGTCAAAAATGACAATTTTTGTTTTTTCGTAATTTTCACAAAGAAAGGCGAGACCCAAAGCGCTGGTAGTAGTACACGTGAGATACACCTTGAGGTAGCTAATACCCTAAGGTAGTATAATAGTGCCACCCTTCTCCGTTTAGCTGCAATCGACGTGTCCGGGATTCCCCACAGTCCGGCATTACCCCACTTTCCCCTACCGGGTATGTCTTGTGCAGCGCAACACATTCAATTCCCTCACCACCTCAGGTGATATCACCTGAAGTGGTCGCACATTACTCAGTAAAACAACACTCTGTTGTGTTGGTGATATAGGGTGGTGCGTTGAAACATGGCCTGTCATATTTTATATTGTAAATTGTAAACAATAATATACTCTAGGCTCTATGGGGGAGTTCATGGCCATCTCTCTTTTACTCAGTCAACCATGATTCTATTGTTGTACAAGTCAAGGGGTTTCAGAAAAACTTGGGTGATTGATCTGAATTTGCCTAACTTTTTCTATAGAGGGCGTTTTTCAAAATGGCCACCAAAATTATTAGTTTTGACAATACCTCAGTTTCTGGAGTGCGTAGAGACACGATTTTGGTGTCTATACCTATGTTTTTACTACCAAGGAATCCAATAAGACCAGTTGTTTAGTCACTGGCACCTCCTTTGAGGCAGCTATCTTGAATTTCAAAATGGCCGCCAAGAATTAACATTGTTATGTTATTTATAACTTAGTTATTTATAAGCAAAGAGCCATAGTTTTGGTGGCTATACTTTTGTTTTGTAAGTTCTTATAGTGTCCAATGGGAGCATTTAGAATATCTTATTCATTAAGTTTAACATCTGCATGACTTTGTCCATGCTTAAAATGCATTTATATGGTATAATACTATTCAAATCAGACCTAAGCTCACATGACTTATTAACCTGACAGTTTCGTCTGGTCGACAGAGTTTCTTAGGAGCCTCCAAAACATTATATTGTCATTATTAGGCATTAGGCAGTTAAACTTTATTGAAAGAAAACCGAACCAATTTACCATTTGATTTGTAAGGAACTTGATTATCTTCAATAATAGCCCGGAATAATAGATCATATAATTATTGTCTACCAGGGCTGTTGTGGAGATTTCTACAGCTATCTGTCTTCTGACACTTGCAGAATACACTGCATTTTACCATTGCTGCACGGCAAGGACAGGTTACACGAGCACATTTCGTCGCCCGTATTCCATAGTGGCGTATGGTGATACGAAAGAGAAAGAGACGTTTTTGAGAAAAACAGCTTTGAGTGATACACCGACTTTGAATGGACAGTACCGAAAAAACTTAAAATTCTTTTTTTTATAATTAATTGAAGGAAAATCATTACAACACATTAAAATTATCTCCCAATAATATTTTACTTCAAAATTTGAGCCACATGATGTGTAAAAATGACTCTAAAGTTATACGTCACTATGGAAAACGTGAAATTCCTGTTATGAGACATTTATAACCATACGCCACCCGATACGCCACTATGACATACGAGTACTTGCACATCAGCGTGTACTGGCTGACCGTACGCCACCCTATACGCCACTATGACATACGAATACTTGCACATCAGCGTGTGTTGACTGACCTTACGCCACCCGATACGTCACTATGACATGCACATGGGCGTGTGCTTTGAGTATTTCATTAACGTGCTGATAATTATGCGCTATGAAAAACAATAATATTTATTGCATTTTATTATCAGTGTATGTTTAATATTTTGATATATTGGAAAGAGAGCAAACATTATATTTCCGGGGGGCTTGGATTCCCGGAGATCTAATATAATTAGAGGTTAATAACTACCCCGGGATAACTGCGCATCGGTTATTTTGAGAGCATTGCAGAAAAACATTCATTAATTTGCCCCCATTAATTTGCCCTCATTAATTTAACCTCATTTATTTAACCTCATTTATTTAACCTCATTCATAACTGCTACCAGTTTAATCTTTGGCTATTTTGGTCATGTAACAATCCGTATAAACACACATACAATGCACTTTAAATAAATTCAGTCTCAACTTGTGTTTTATTTTAAAATCCAATACTCATATAATTATTATAAGCTAGTCTACAGATAAAAGTGTCATTATATAAATCTTATATTAACAATTTAAAATATGATCATAAATAATTATATATATACCAATCTGCTAAATCATACAAATTAAGCCTAATTTCAGGTAAAATCAGGCACTTCAAGTTAATTTTTGATCTCCTGTGTATTGCACTTTAATGTTTATTTTTTCTTTCTGTTTTTGATTAAGGAACATGCAGAAACTCCTGTTTACACCCCTATCAGATATTCTGCATTCTTATTCAATTTGATTGGTAGTCATCTATCAGGCTATTTCGTTTTAGTGAACACCGGCTACACCGGAATACATAATCTCAAAATAATAGAACTGTCTGCCCATCTTCTATCACGCCATAGATGACCACCAAAATTCCTACGTTTTATTTCATTAATATTTAGCAGATATTGATGAAAGCATCATATTTTAATGGATCTTTAAATGATCAAAAGTTAACACTATTATAATAATACCAACAAAAGAGTATAAAGTGGTCACTGATTAATCTTAATTTAACAACATCAAGGAATCGCCATATAATTCAAACGATTGTGTTTGTCTCTTAATATTTTTCTTTAAATTATCAATCTAACATTTCAGCTAACTTTAAGTAAGAAAAAGCAGCATCCAATACATTCATCCATATTTTAGAACACATTAATCAAAAAAACACAGTGGCTGACTTTTTACTGAGTTTATAGAATAATGGGGCCTGCATATATGTCTGTGTCACAAAATTATACTCTAGAATTTGCTTACAGTATAGAAAGATTTAATTCAGTTTCCCACCTACTGCAAATTTGCAATCACTACAGGGATTTTGTAGTAAGAGGTATACCCACTTACACCAGTTTTGGAACATTTTAATTGCTGGGTCGAAAGTAAGTACTTTCAAAAGTAGACTACCGTCCGTCTAAACACACCTACTATAACACCTTTGTAAATATATTGTATCATATTTTTGGTAAGACATGTTAGATGTGGCAGACTGGTCGCCTGTGATCTGTGCACATGAGTCATGTTGAAAACAGGTTAATCCTGTGTAATCTGATCTGACAGGATACAGACTTGCCATGTTGATTTCATCAGTAGAATTTTATTTATGAAGGCGGCGCCCATTATGATCCAACCGACTGTGCGTTCACAAAATAACAACAGAAAATACATAAACAAGTTAAAATGAACATATTTACAAGAAATAACAAAACATTATCTTTTAGATACATGCACGAGTTATATACAATTTACAATGATATAAGCAAGTGAAAATAAGAATAACAAAACCATCTTTTACGTATACATGGTATACCTGCATGCATGAGTTATAACTATATTACATCTGATATTACAATATCAATATAAATGATTATGCAAGTGCCACTAGTAGGCCTATACTATAGGCCTACCGTATTCGCATTTTATTGAACTTAATAGTAACTGTCCAAGGTTTTGGCAAATATTTGCCGTGCACAAACTGGAAGCATATTCGTGATCCACGTTGTGCCAGTAAGCCCGGGCCTGTAAGCTAACTGTCTTCAGTTAAGCTTATATAGCAATCACAAGACTTGTACATATACAAGTAAAACGTTCAATAAAACGTTAACAACCGCCACTGAATAAAAAACATATTTTAAACAACAATCCATATTGGTTGCTATTATACGGCTATCTATCTGTATCCGAATATAAAATGCAATATTTAATACTTCTTTCTTTTAATTTGCATATCAAATACATTTTTACATAGCACGGAAGTGCAATTTCACCACACATAGCGTACGCTTTCCAGTGCCTGCACTACCAATCTCTTTACTTTACTCAGTAAGTTAATTTATGATTTCTACAACACTTTTCAGGATAAAAACGAATCGCCACCACATTTATCAAATTATCTACCGTATATACTCAAAATCTGGATATTTCTCACTTTTGTCATCAGCTAGCTCTGTCTTTTCGACAATACTTCTTTTGACAAAATGACTTCTTTTAATATACTACTCTGCACTGTATCTCAACTTGGAACCACCTCAATACATCTTTTAATCATTTGCAATTCATCCTACTCAATATATGGATCAATTCTCCATTTGTAATTTTTTTACTGTCACTTTTATATTGGAATGTTTCTACATTCATGTTTCTAGGTAACCATTTTAACTTTGTAAGCAACATTGGCCAACTACTGAATAGACACGTGACTTGTGACTTAACTTGTGACTTAACCTATGATTTTAAAGATTGGAAGGATCTCTCGTCCAACTTATGATTTCATGACTAAAATGTCTTGTGTGTGACTTGATTAGACTTGACTTGCAACTTTTTCAAAATGACCTGACTTACTTGTGACTTGGACAAAGGGACTTTTGACTGGGACTTGACTTGACTTGATGACTTGCACAAAATGACTTGGTTACCATCTCTATTAATTATGTGCTAACAGTGTAGTTGTTTATTCATGTGGTAAATTCATGTAGTACGCAATGTGCTCATCACGCCCGATGACAGGGTGATCGCCCTGGGTGAGCCAGACTATGTCATCCGATTTTCCTTTGGATAGCTTCGGCTTGACTCTCGATGGTCCATAAGCAGGCTTTGGTAGTTCATGACCTTCCTTGTCATTGGTACGTCGACCAGCTCCCACAGTAATAGGGGCGAAACGCTCTTGCAAGTGAGACATCTTAATGTACACTTTACTAGGCTCTTCCTTCCTTAGTTGCACCGCCATATACTCCTTCAATTTACTTTCATCCCGTCGTCCGTTTCCCTAACTCTGTACACCCCAGCTCCGAATATCTTTGACGATAGGTCCTTCCAATCTTTGATATCGTGTTGTTGCACTTCGTTGACGACATACGGGAAGGGGTTGCGACGCGCTAAAGTAATGGTTGCTGCCAGCTGTGCAGGCAAGAAAATTTCTTCCTGACAGTTAAGACTTCTTTGGATAGTGCTGTGCATGCTGTCGCCCTCTGACTGCCCATGTGCCGTTACAAAGAAGTACAGTGTGATTCTTTTTATTTTCTTGGAGTTTTGTAGAAAATACTTCAACATTGCTGGTACAATGGTGTTCTTGTTTTGCCCAGTGCATCCATCTGCAAACATTACCACTTCCACCGCTCCTTCTGACTCTTTTTCTTGTAGGAATGTGTATAGGTAACTGGCTATCTCGTTAGCCCCTCTTCCCACTATTCCCTCATGTGACAAGAAGCAAACCCCTTTCCTGGATGATAATTCGTATATGGTGAAGTTGTAGTTTGATAACCTCCGTTTGTAAAATATCTCAGATCTGTTCGATTTAGGCAAAAAAATAACTTGCTGGAGGTCAAAGACAGCGGCCACTACTTTCTTTGTTACGTCGGCACGTGCCTTTTCCTCATCTTTTATTTCGCGAACTCTCTCCTTTTCTTCAATATGTCTCTTATAAGAATGCTCCAACCTTCTCTTCTGTTCTTCCGATGATTTGAGATATGCGTCGCATAGCCCGCACTTGTCTTTTTTTTTTTTATGGAATTTCAGCCTTTTAGTTTGGAAGATTTTCATGTACAAACTTTCAGATGCTCTCATATCAGGATTTTCCTCCTTGAAGAGGCGATGCATCTTAGCCACATTCAGCTCTGGGGCTAGATACATATAAGTGGAACTTGCTCGGCAGTAATGAGATTCAACTCGCGGAAACCGGTCGATGTGGTCAAGAATAGCTTGCCTTACAGGTTTCCTTTCATCTTCCATCTTGTCATTCCTTCCCCCGCGTCCTTCATTCTGTAGTATACCAGTTTTGGGGTTGGTTTTTTTAAGCGTAGTTCTAACCTGTCTCTCCGAGATACCGACGGTTGTCAGGAACATCTTTTTGCATACAAGAATGACCTCCTTGTCTTTACCATCACTAGTTGGATTTGGTAAGTAATAATTCATCATCCGACCTTTTGGTTTACGTTTTCCTGTTTTCTTACTTGGAGAAGTGACCTGCACGTGTCTCTTTATCCATGCTCTCTGAAGATGAAGATCAGCAAGTCCAAAATATGAATCTTGGATATTCTTTCTTTGTACTTGTGTGTAGTTGGTACACTCAAAAGCCTTTGTATTAGAAGCGTCGTGACCCTTACATCCCACTTTAAGGTCCCTTCTGGCTGGCAAAGACTTACCGTTGTAGTTACTCACATATGGCATGCCGCTATTCCTTCGTTTTTTGTTATCAAGGCGTCTGTTGACCCTTATTTTTTGAACATAGGGGCTAACCCGCTCTTCACTTTGACCATCTACTTTGAAATCTTCTGGTTTGTGGTGTGCAGATTGGGAACTAACTGGTGTTTCCTGATGATTCTCTTCCAGTTCACCGACCTCTGCATTTTCCGAGATAGTTGATAAGGTTTCTTGTTGTCTGTTGACCCTTATTTTTTGAACATAGGGGCTAACCCGCTCTTCACTTTGACCATCTACTTTGAAATCTTCTGGTTTGTGGTTTGCAGATTGGGAACTATCTGGTGTTTCCTGATGATTCTCTTCCAGTTCACCGACCTCTGCATTTTCCGAGATAGTTGTTAAGGTTTCTTGTTTTATGCCCGAGTGGAGTTGAATACTTTTATTCTGAATGGGTATGTTTTGCACGTTATTCATGATATCACTTGTTGCATCATTACCACTAGTATAGACAGTAAACTGAATAATTTGTGTACCACTATCATTACTACTACTAGTACTACAGTCATTAAAAGTTATACCTTGTATATTACTTCCAGTAGTAACTTCATCCGGCAATATCAACTTGGAAAAACAGTTGTGCTCAGAGCAATCACCTTTCTCACAATGTTGGCTGCAAACCAGCGACAAACACCTGTTACATGCTGTCGTTGCTTCGTCTCTGCACTCTATGTTTGTACATATTATCGGTGTATCGTCCTGACTGTCTGTGTTGTCCTGGCTGTCTGTTTCTTTGCTTTCCTCTTCTGTAAAATTAGAAAGATAATACCTTCATTTTGTATAGGCATATTCTTAGTTATTCTGTCGTTTTAGCAATACTATGATATATGAAAAAAAAATGTTTGCGTGCACTCCAGTGCCGGGATTTTTAGGGGTGGGTGGGTCGGTCAGAAAAATATAGGTAACTATATAGTCTTGTCCCTCGGTTGACACACTATTTTGATAGTGGTGGCGGTGCTTATCCGTGTATACGTCTAGCTATTTTGAAGAAAAAATATCTTGGCATACTCAGAGATAACAAAACAAACTACAAATGTAGATAGGATTTAACAGCACCACAACCAAGTAAACATTTACTATTTTAATACAGAGCAATATTGTACTGAGTGACTGAAGAAAAATGTAAACATTTACCCGCTTGCGTGGCATCGAGTGGCAAAGTATTATGTAGGACAACCCCCATCTATATACCAAAATAGTGATACGACTTAACTTTGCTACAAAGTAAATCTTACCAGTAGACAAACTCATGTTCCATAAGTCTTCATCTGTGTCCATATCCGTCACCTCATCGCCATCCTTGCTATCAGTATTGTCCATGTGACCTTAAATTTAAAATCAAAAGTACAGCATTGACCTTTATTGAGTGGCAAGCAAAGACAAAAAGAAAAAAACTGTATGGAGCGGCTCTGTCATAAACATATCTTGACTCACCTATTGTTCCTTCCCTGTCTTTCTTCCTTTATTATTATTTAAAGCATGTTCCTTCATTCTTTTACGCAAAATTATGTTTTCATAATACATCTCCCACTTCTTCATCATAAACATCTCCACGTAGCATATTCTTTTCCAATATATTACATCGTAAGTAGCTTACCTTCATTTTCTTGCCCCTTTTGGTTTTGGTTTGAGGATGTCGCTGAATCTGTAGTCTCCTCATAGTGTGGACGACCTGCAGCTGCTTCAAAGTCTAAAACAAAGAATCATGTACAAACTTTAAAACAAAAACAAAAATATGTCAACAAATAATTAGTTGCAAATTTGATATACATAAATTGTATCGACCATGCTGTTCTAAAATAAGTATTATTGTGCTAGTTTTCAGCATTAACTTTCTTTCTCTTGCCCTTCATTTTTTTTCTTTATTATTTTGTTTTTGAATATAGGCCTATCAAATTTTAGTAGCTTACCTTCATTTTCTTGCCGCTTTTGGTTTTGGTTTGAGGATGTCGCTGAATCTGTAGTCTCCTCATAGTGTGGACGACCTGCAGCTGCTTCAAAGTCTAAAACAAAGAACAATGTAGACAATAAATATTTTTTTTTAAAAACTCCATTTCAACAAATCTAGTTGCACATTTAGTATGCTGTTATAATATTATTATACATGGTGCTACTTTTCAGCATTAATTCTTCCTCTTGCGCTTCGGTATTCGTCATTTTACTCTGCTTCTCTGCTTATTATATTTTGTTTTTGAATATATTAATTTTTTAAATAGCTTACCTTCATTTTCCTGTGACTCTTGAGCTTGGGTACATTCTCCTAATTAAAGATAGAATTATATATTACTTTTAGTCTCTGTAATCATGGTAGTTGCTGTCATTATAATTGTACTAATTTTCAGACTTAATCTTCTGATTTGATTACGTATTAGTATATAGTAGATGTAACTGTTGAGTCATTTTTAAAATCTTCTTTTCATGGTTTTACTGTTATCAAAAAAAGAAAGTTAACTGTTATTATTTCTTGTTTGTTTTGTTTTGCTTTGTTTATACAATCACCGACTCACAAGCTTCATAAGCGACACTTGCTTATTTTATCTTATCTAAGTGATCTTCAGCAACAGCAATCTCAGTCTGCTTCACAACTCATCACTGTAAATCCCTAGCTGTAACACTTTTTAAACACTTTAGGCGTTTAGACAAATTGTTATTATACATGTACCTTTTTCAGAAAAAGGTTTCATATTTTGAAAATTATTCTCTTATACGTACATCACAAATCCAAAATAAAATCAACACCGTCCCTTAGATCAAGAGTATCATCTTTGGATCGAAGGCAATAATGCATACCTTTATTGTCTGTATAACACAGCCTTTTTAGAGGGGTTTCGTCTTCATCACTCCACTCTAGGCCTGCTATCTGTTTAAGTGGAACGTTATCTTCCTCTCTCCACTCAAGGCTTGCCACCTGTTTAAGCGGCTTGGTATCGTCCTCCTCCACTCCTCCTCATCACTGTCACGCTGTATTTCCATGTCTACAGTGTTCTAGGTAAAGCGTAAATCTACATGAAGCCCTGAAATCAAATAAATCCACACATTGTACTAATGGGAAACTTTATAACAGTAGCTACTTGTAAATTGAAGTAGTGTTATGTAACATGTGCAATGCTTTTAACGTAAAGTCTGCAATCCATTAAACGTTTACAAACAAACACATTGCAACATTCACCTAGCTTTCAGTATTCTTCAAACGGAAAAGGCATACGTACATGACATTTTGAGCATAGTATTTCTTGTACCATATAGGCCTATGTCACTGAAACCAACATGCTTATTTTAAGTTTTTACACAAATGTACCGCATAATTCTGATTAAAATTACATACATTTCTGGTGTAGAAAAACGTAAATATTCATGTATTTCGTCTGGTTCTGTAGGCCTACTCACTTTATACTGCGTTACAAACCTAATGCAGCGAGTACACGCGTATTAAACTAGTAGGTTTGATGTGTTTACAGGGTCAGTGGTAGGCCTACACATAGTATTTGCGTCAATATAATTTTACTTCATAAAAGTATGATAATAACCCAGCAAACACAAAACGTTTTTCGACATCATTCGCAAAAGGTTATAAAAGGTTGTCAAAAAATGTTTAAATGTCGGGTTGTATAAAGGGTATATTAAGAGTATAAAACGTTTTCATAACCTTAAAAAACATTTTTTGATAATCTACTGCTCAGCAAACAAAAATGTTTTACAGAAAACGTTTAAATGTCGGGTTATATAAAGGGTATAAAAACGTTTTAATAACATTCCAAAAACATTCTTGAAAACTTGGTACAAAACATTCTAAACAGAATGTTATTTTGGGGTTAAAAAATATTTTGCGAAAAATGTTTGCCCAAAATATTTTCAATAACGTTTTAAAAACGTTTTCATGACCTTTTATAACCCGACATTTAAATGTTATTAAAGGGTTTTGAAAAAAAATATTTTAAGAACATTTCTGTGTTTGCTGGGTTAAAACATTTTTTACATAATGTTATTTAAGTGTTGACAAAATATTTGGCATAAATGTTTGTAAAAATAGTTTACAATAACATTTTTGAAAACATTTAAAAATATTGTTGTAGTGTGTTTTCATACAAAACGTTTTAAAATGTTATCATGACCTTTATATAACCCGACATTTTAATGTTATAAAACGTTTTTAACTAAACCAAAAGCCAAAATATAACTTATTTAAAACGTTTTTAAAACGTTTTTGTGTTTGCTGGGAACATAGACCATCAGACTACATGCTTTTATTGAAGCTTAACAACTGTAAGAACATGTCTAGCTATCAGTAACATTTATAGTGGCGTAAATTAACTCAGATACATACATGTACCAAATCTATAACTAATCATGTATTTCGCCGTCTATAGGGGCATACTGTAGGCCTACTCGCTTTATACTAAATTGCACACCTAATGCAGCGAGTGCACACGTATTAAGCTAGTAGGCCTATATGTTTTAGAGGGTTGGTGGTACACTTAATTTTATCCGTCAATATTGCCTAAGAATAATAATAAGTTTGCGTCAATATCACTTAGGCCCTAATATAAGGGACCGTTCACAAACACTTGTAAGGGGGCCTGATGCAAAAAAGGGCCCTGAAATTTTTCACCCTCCTAAGGGGGTCCCTGAAAAATATGACCACAATTTTTCCTGGGAAAATGGGAGTTTATATGCTTTTCTATGGGGTTGACCGATAATTTTTATGTCGAAAAAGGGGGGCCCTGAAATTGTCATGGTCTGTAAAGGGGGCCCCGAAAAATTTTCGCGATAATTTTTTTTTGCATCAGCCCCCCCCCCCCCCTTACAAGTGTTTATGAACGGTCCCTTAGTATAATAATAACATAGACCATCAGACTAATTGCTTTTCATTAAAGCTTTACAACTGTAAAAGCATAGAAAAGCATATAAACTCCATTTTCCCAGGAAAAATTGTGGTCATATTTTTCAGGGACCCCCTTAGGAGGGTGAAAAAATTTCAGGGCCCTTTTTTTGCATCAGGCCCCCTTACAAGTGTTTGTGAACGGTCCCTTATATTAGGGCCTAAGTGATATTGACGCAAACTTATTATTATTCTTAGGCAATATTGACGGATAAAATTAAGTGTACCACCAACCCTCTAAAACATATAGGCCTACTAGCTTAATACGTGTGCACTCGCTGCATTAGGTGTGCAATTTAGTATAAAGCGAGTAGGCCTACAGTCTGCCCCTATAGACGGCGAAATACATGATTAGTTATAGATTTGGTACATGTATGTATCTGAGTTAATTTACGCCACTATAAATGTTACTGATAGCTAGACATGTTCTTACAGTTGTTAAGCTTCAATAAAAAGCATGTAGTCTGATGGTCTATGTTCCCAGCAAACACAAAAACGTTTTAAAAACGTTTTAAATAAGTTATATTTTGGCTTTTGGTTTAGTTAAAAACGTTTTATAACATTAAAATGTCGGGTTATATAAAGGTCATGATAACATTTTAAAACGTTTTGTATGAAAACACACTACAACAATATTTTTAAATGTTTTCAAAAATGTTATTGTAAACTATTTTTACAAACATTTTTTTCATATATTTTTTCTATACTTAAATAACATTATGTAAAAAATGTTTTAACCCAGCAAACACAGAAATGTTCTTAAAATATTTTTTTTCAAAACCTTTTAATAACATTTAAATGTCGGGTTATATAAAGGTCATGAAAACGTTTTTTAAAACGTTATTGAAAATATTTTGGGCAAACATTTTTCGCAAAATATTTTTTCAACCCCAAAATAACATTCTGTTTAGAATGTTTTGTACCAAGTTTTCAAGAATGTTTTTTGGAATGTTATTAAAACGTTTTTATACCCTTTATATAACCCGACATTTAAACGTTTTCTGTAAAACATTTTTGTTTGCTGAGCAGTAGATTATCAAAAATGTTTTTAAGGTTATGAAAACGTTTTATACTCTTAATATACCCTTTATACAACCCGACATTTAAACATTTTTTGACAACCTTTATAACCTTTTGCGAATGATGTCGAAAACGTTTTGTGTTTGCTGGGTTATTATCATACTTTTATGAAGTAAAATTATATTGACGCAAATACTATGTGTAGGCCTACCACTGACCCTGTAAACACATCAAACCTACTAGTTTAATACGCGTGTACTCGCTGCATTAGGTTTGTAACGCAGTATAAAGTGAGTAGGCCTACAGAACCAGACGAAATACATGAATATTTACGTTTTTCTACACCAGAAATGTATGTAATTTTAATCAGAATTATGCGGTACATTTGTGTAAAAACTTAAAATAAGCATGTTGGTTTCAGTGACATAGGCCTATATGGTACAAGAAATACTATGCTCAAAATGTCATGTACGTATGCCTTTTCCGTTTGAAGAATACTGAAAGCTAGGTGAATGTTGCAATGTGTTTGTTTGTAAACGTTTAATGGATTGCAGACTTTACGTTAAAAGCATTGCACATGTTACATAACACTACTTCAATTTACAAGTAGCTACTGTTATAAAGTTTCCCATTAGTACAATGTGTGGATTTATTTGATTTCAGGGCTTCATGTAGATTTACGCTTTACCTAGAACACTGTAGACATGGAAATACAGCGTGACAGTGATGAGGAGGAGTGGAGTGAGGACGATACCAAGCCGCTTAAACAGGTGGCAAGCCTTGAGTGGAGTGAGGAAGATAACGTGCCACTTAAACAGATAGCAGGCCTAGAGTGGAGTGATGAAGACGAAATCCCTCTAAAAAAGGCTGTGTTATACAGACAATAAAGGTATGCATTATTGCCTTCGATCCAAAGATGATACTCTTGATCTAAGGGACGGTGTTGATTTTATTTTGGATTTGTGATGTACGTATAAGAGAATAATTTTCAAAATATGAAACCTTTTTCTGAAAAAGGTACATGTATAATAACAATTTGTCTAAACGCCTAAAGTGTTTAAAAAGTGTTACAGCTAGGGATTTACAGTGATGAGTTGTGAAGCAGACTGAGATTGCTGTTGCTGAAGATCACTTAGATAAGATAAAATAAGCAAGTGTCGCTTATGAAGCTTGTGAGTCGGTGATTGTATAAACAAAGCAAAACAAAACAAACAAGAAATAATAACAGTTAACTTTCTTTTTTGATAACAGTAAAACCATGAAAAGAAGATTTTAAAAATGACTCAACAGTTACATCTACTATATACTAATACGTAATCAAATCAGAAGATTAAGTCTGAAAATTAGTACAATTATAATGACAGCAACTACCATGATTACAGAGACTAAAAGTAATATATAATTCTATCTTTAATTAGGAGAATGTACCCAAGCTCAAGAGTCACAGGAAAATGAAGGTAAGCTATTTAAAAAATTAATATATACAAAAACAAAATATAATAAGCAGAGAAGCAGAGTAAAATGACGAATACCGAAGCGCAAGAGGAAGAAGTTAATGCTGAAAAGTAGCACCATGTATAATAATATTATAACAGCATACTAAATGTGCAACTAGATTTGTTGAAATGGAGTTTTTAAAAAATATTTATTGTCTACATTGTTCTTTGTTTTAGACTTTGAAGCAGCTGCAGGTCGTCCACACTATGAGGAGACTACAGATTCAGCGACATCCTCAAACCAAAACCAAAAGCGGCAAGAAAATGAAGGTAAGCTACTAAAATTTGATAGGCCTATATTCAAAAACAAAATAATAATGATGAAAAATGAAGGGCAAGAGAAAGAAAGTTAATGCTGAAAACTAGCACAATAATACTTATTTTAGAACAGCATGGTCGATACAATTTATGTATATCAAATTTGCAACTAATTATTTGTTGACATATTTTTGTTTTTGTTTTAAAGTTTGTACATGATTCTTTGTTTTAGACTTTGAAGCAGCTGCAGGTCGTCCACACTATGAGGAGACTACAGATTCAGCGACATCCTCAAACCAAAACCAAAAGGGCAAGAAAATGAAGGTAAGCTACTTACGATGTAATATATTGGAAAAGAATATGCTACGTGGAGATGTTTATGATGAAGAAGTGGGAGATGTATTATGAAAACATAATTTTGCGTAAAAGAATGAAGGAACCAATGCTTTAAATAATAATAAAGGAAGAAAGACAGGGAAGGAACAATAGGTGAGTCAAGATATGTTTATGACAGAGCCGCTCCATACAGTTTTTTTTTTTGTCTTTGCTTGCCACTCAATAAAGGTCAATGCTGTACTTTTGATTTTAAATTTAAGGTCACATGGACAATACTGATAGCAAGGATGGCGATGAGGTGACGGATATGGACACAGATGAAGACTTATGGAACATGAGTTTGTCTACTGGTAAGATTTACTTTGTAGCAAAGTTAAGTCGTATCACTATTTTGGTATATAGATGGGGGTTGTCCTACATAATACTTTGCCACTCGATGCCACGCAAGCGGGTAAATGTTTACATTTTTCTTCAGTCACTCAGTACAATATTGCTCTGTATTAAAATAGTAAATGTTTACTTGGTTGTGGTGCTGTTAAATCCTATCTACATTTGTAGTTTGTTTTGTTATCTCTGAGTATGCCAAGATATTTTTTTCTTCAAAATAGCTAGACGTATACACGGATAAGCACCGCCACCACTATCAAAATAGTGTGTCAACCGAGGGACAAGACTATATAGTTACCTATATTTTTCTGACCGACCCACCCACCCCAAAATCCCGGCACTGGAGTGCACGCAAACATTTTTTTTTCATATATCATAGTATTGCTAAAACGACAGAATAACTAAGAATATGCCTATACAAAATGAAGGTATTATCTTTCTAATTTTACAGAAGAGGAAAGCAAAAGAAACAGACAGCCAGGACAACACAGACAGTCAGGACGATACACCGATAATATGTACAAACATAGAGTGCAGAGACGAAGCAACGACAGCATGTAACAGGTGTTTGTCGCTGGTTTGCAGCCAACATTGTGAGAAAGGTGATTGCTCTGAGCACAACTTTTTTTAAGTTGATATTGCCGGATGAAGTTACTACTGGAAGTAATATACAAGGTATAACTTTTAATGACTGTAGTACTAGTAGTAGTAATGATAGTGGTACACAAATTATTCAGTTTACTGTCTATACTAGTGGTAATGATGCAACAAGTGATATCATGAATAACGTGCAAAACATACCCATTCAGAATAAAAGTATTCAACTCCACTCGGGCATAAAACAAGAAACCTTAACAACTATCTCGGAAAATGCAGAGGTCGGTGAACTGGAAGAGAATCATCAGGAAACACCAGATAGTTCCCAATCTGCAAACCACAAACCAGAAGATTTCAAAGTAGATGGTCAAAGTGAAGAGCAGGTTAGCCCCTATGTTCAAAAAATAAGGGTCAACAGACAACAAGAAACCTTATCAACTATCTCGGAAAATGCAGAGGTCGGTGAACTGGAAGAGAATCATCAGGAAACACCAGTTAGTTCCCAATCTGCACACCACAAACCAGAAGATTTCAAAGTAGATGGTCAAAGTGAAGAGCGGGTTAGCCCCTATGTTCAAAAAATAAGGGTCAACAGACGCCTTGATAACAAAAAACGAAGGAATAGCGGCATGCCATATGTGAGTAACTACAACGGTAAGTCTTTGCCAGCCAGAAGGGACCTTAAAGTGGGATGTAAGGGTCACGACGCTTCTAATACAAAGGCTTTTGAGTGTACCAACTACACACAAGTACAAAGAAAGAATATCCAAGATTCATATTTTGGACTTGCTGATCTTCATCTTCAGAGAGCATGGATAAAGAGACACGTGCAGGTCACTTCTCCAAGTAAGAAAACAGGAAAACGTAAACCAAAAGGTCGGATGATGAATTATTACTTACCAAATCCAACTAGTGATGGTAAAGACAAGGAGGTCATTCTTGTATGCAAAAAGATGTTCCTGACAACCGTCGGTATCTCGGAGAGACAGGTTAGAACTACGCTTAAAAAAACCAACCCCAAAACTGGTATACTACAGAATGAAGGACGCGGGGGAAGGAATGACAAGATGGAAGATGAAAGGAAACCTGTAAGGCAAGCTATTCTTGACCACATCGACCGGTTTCCGCGAGTTGAATCTCATTACTGCCGAGCAAGTTCCACTTATATGTATCTAGCCCCAGAGCTGAATGTGGCTAAGATGCATCGCCTCTTCAAGGAGGAAAATCCTGATATGAGAGCATCTGAAAGTTTGTACATGAAAATCTTCCAAACTAAAAGGCTGAAATTCCATAAACCAAAAAAAGACAAGTGCGGGCTATGCGACGCATATCTCAAATCATCGGAAGAACAGAAGAGAAGGTTGGAGCATTCTTATAAGAGACATATTGAAGAAAAGGAGAGAGTTCGCGAAATAAAAGATGAGGAAAAGGCACGTGCCGACGTAACAAAGAAAGTAGTGGCCGCTGTCTTTGACCTCCAGCAAGTTATTTTTTGCCTAAATCGAACAGATCTGAGATATTTTACAAACGGAGGTTATCAAACTACAACTTCACCATATACGAATTATCATCCAGGAAAGGGGTTTGCTTCTTGTCACATGAGGGAATAGTGGGAAGAGGGGCTAACGAGATAGCCAGTTACCTATACACATTCCTACAAGAAAAAGAGTCAGAAGTTTGAAAAGCGGTTTTAGTTCCACATGTGTACACTCGTGTTCAATTATACCTTTCAATGCAATTTGCATGTTTACCAGGTCTTGAGATACCAATTGGGTGTTACTTAGGGGCTGTGCAATAATTATGAGCCCTGGGGAGGGTAAAATGGGGGAGAAATTTTGGCGAGCCGAAGAGGGGGGGGGCGCAAACAATTTTTGGCAAGCCGATTTTTGGCACACATTTTTGGGGCGCCTTTTAAATAAAACGCTCTAAAAAAGCTTAGGAAACGTACGGAAACGATTAAATATGCAAATTTTCCTGCTCGCTGCGCTCTCAACATGTATATAGCCTAGACCATTTAAGGTTTGTAAATTGGGATCCCAAAAATTTGGCATGTGCAAGGGGGTGGGCAAAGATTTTTTGGCGGGCCGAGAGGTTGGGGGGGGGGCAAGCGATTTTTGGCGAGCCATTTAGAAATTTTACCCCCGGGGGCTCATAATTATTGCACTGCTCCTTATACGTCTCTTCAGAGTCGTCATGGTCACTATCACTGTTTTTATACTTCTTTTGAAATAGCATATCCATTTATATAGAACTAGAAATTCAATTATCGCGATAGCCTTGCATGTTATTTCTGCAGTTCACTTCAGTATACTATACGTTATAAGCTACTTAATAAAGGTCCTGCAGTATCTCTTGTATTTTGTTTGTCACAAACAAAATTAAAAAGGTATCATTGAGTATACTATTTTGACAAAAAAAAAAAAAAAAAAACGGGGAGGGTGTGCATGGGTATATGTGTACATGTTAATACGGGTCACCATTAAACAATATTTTTATATCAAACTGCCAAAACTCAAATATCTTTGATTTATTTACTTATTTTATGACCTTCAATGCAATCAAGACAGACCGTGACCGATGACATTGACCGAACAAATACAATGCTGTATTTACAATGGGTTTAACTCCTAAAATACTGTGCATGTAAACATCTCAAAAAAAGTAACTAACCCCCCTTAAATAATGGCCATTATTCAAAAGGGGGCTATTGTATTACAAATCTGTAAAATGCGTTGGAAACAGAATTTATTATTGCGCATTTTGACACCTCATTTGATACGATAGCCCAGAAAACAATAAAAGACCGCTCAATTTAATGTAGTAAGGTCCCGATTTGAAAGTTGCACAGTTTACATACAAATTTTTACAATACAAAAACACTCAGATACCATTACAAAGATTTCCTTCCATTACATTGAATGCAAAATCAATATAATTTACTGCAACTTTCAAATCTTGGGCTGCATTGATTTAAATGTACGCTGTGACGTCAATGTTTAGTCAATTGCCACAAACGAGGTGCCAAAATGTGCATAAATAATAAATAAATTCTGCTCCCAATGCAATTTACAGATTTGTAATACATTTGCCCGTTTTTGAATAATGGTCATTATTTAAGGGGGTTAGTTAATTTTTGAGATGTTTATATCACTACACAGCGAGAATACCCCAAGCAGAAGCCCAAGAAGAAGCCAACGCTGTCACTTACAGAGGCAAAATAACATTCGCCGTACAGTTGGTAACTTAAATAGGGTAAGTTTGAGTTGTTTTGAGAATGCATGGTCCTATTCCCAGTTCCAGACAAATATAGCACTAAATTTTTTGAATTAAATTAATTATCCTGTGGCGTTTTTCACTATAAAAGATGTACGTAAGTATGGTTCCTACGTACAGTATTTGGCGTTACTTACGAACTGTCCCTAACGACTGATCGTAGCCACGTACTGTAAAAATATTTTTCACGTGGCTACGTTAACTGTGCGTGTAAATATGTTGATCATCAGTCTTTATATCATATTTCAGCTGTTGATCTACAAAATGAACACCCTTCCCACGCTTCAGACCATTTGGCCAACGTTTGATTACATACTAACGTATAGGTAGATCAGTCAACACTAATCTTATTTTAACGTTACTGGAATTTAACAGAATGATGTTTTATTGCCACATCTTGAACAAATTATATCAAATAGTTAAATGTCTGGGATCCATCCCCTTTAGGGATTTTTACTGGATCATAATTGCAGAAGTGACACTGACATCCTGAATTTTCAATATACCTGAACAGCCCTTTACAGAGCTACCATATTACAAGAATTAACCTTGAGTGCTTGCTTACATTTGGCACCCACAGGCTTATCACCATCACAATGTTGCTTAGTTTTGTGGAGACCATCTTTATATCCGGCAATGGAATGTATCACATTGCCGTGGTATTGCTTACCATCCTCGCATCCCTTATTTATTGGAGTATTCGGAGGCCAAACGGAATGCCACCCGGACCTACAGGACTGCCTATTGTTGGGAATATGTTCGGTAAGTTCATCGTTGACACAGGCATATTACTAGAATGATGAGACAGATCATCATCATCTTCTTCTTCTTCTTCTACTAACAACCATGCACTGCTGCCTTTCATAGCGTAGTGGGGTATAGATTCTCATTTGGTTCTTCTTCTTCTTCTTCTTCTTCTTCTTCTTCTTCTTCTTCTTCTTCTTCTTCTTCTTCTTCTTCTTCTTCTTCTTCTTCTTCTTCTTCTTCTTCTTCTTCTCCAAACAAAGGCGATACCTCCCATGCACACACGAGCACCCAACACACCCTCCTCATAAACCTCTAACTACCCAAAACACACATATATCCTTCGCATACAACCACACGCACACCCACATACCCTCCCCATTACCGCACACCCCCATAACATCCTCATACACCCACAACCACCCCACACACCCTTCACATACGCCCACATCAACACCCCTATATACAGACCATCCTCATACACCCACCCTCATCCTACACACACGCTCCAAAAAGAGATTTCAATTCTATAGATATAGCTGCAGCTAATTTGCCATCAACCGCCTGTAATTTTAAATATAATATGATTTTAAAATAAGTAAAAGTAGTAGCACGCATGATGTTCGAGGTAACAATAAATATTTCTGCAAGGTGTTTACTTTTAGCAGAATGTTACGAATTACTTTCGTTGTCCTAGGTAATAATGTAAAATAAACATTTAAGTGTTTGTTTTAATAAAAACCAATGGGGTTTCTTTCAGATTTCGCAGATAAACCTCATGTGAAATTTAAGGAAATGACAAAGAAGTATGGCAACGTAATAACCGTGAAAGTGGGACAGCGATGGATGGTAGTTCTCAATCAGATAGATATAGTAAGAGATGCACTGCTCAGAAAACCGGATGAGTTTGCAGGAAGACCTGACTTTTATTCATGTATGTATGTGTGTAAGGGTGGTTAAAATAGAGGCTAAAATAGTCTGAAATTGAAACTGATTTTAGTGCATATTTAAATATTTCTAATTTAAGAATATACGAATTTTGGTATACAAAAAGTCACCAAAAGGGTGATTTTTAAGTTGTAACCCAACGCGCCAAAATGTTATTTCATATGGATGGCGGATATCTTTTAAAGACACCTAAGATAATACGCCTAACCTTTCACGTCTAAGAATTTCGCGGTAGACTTAAATCAACGAATCACAGGGCCAGAAATCGCAAACAGCCAATCATCTTAAGCGTATTTAATTATTGACCAATGAAGTCTAAGACGCGTAAGATTTTACACGCCTAACATTTCTTACACGTCTAAGATTGATAAGTGTAGTGATGGACGTTAAAAAACTTTGAAGACCACTGGCAGCTCGTGCCGAAAATCATAATCATATTATTATCCGGCATAATTATGGCAAATCATAATGGGATTGGATTCAGTCCCTTCATTTAGAGACACTAAAAGTATATGAATTAATAAGACCAAAAAGTATGTCATAGATAAATGCAAAGTGATTCATAGACTAGATTTTTTAAGAATTGGTAGGTAATTTATATGGTATTGGAAAATTGAAATAGTATCAACATTAATATTATACACAAGTACGCTAGAAATTCCGTGTCATTTTTTTATATGGAAAACACCTAGCTACTCTTTTGATGTTTACTGAGGTATGGAGAGTGTGGCCTTCAACTCGTAAAATTGGGATTGTATTGTAAATACACTATTTTAATTAAAAATCCTTTTCTAGCGCATTTGTGTATAAATGATCTGTCGTGAATAAGGGATTGTTAAATAGATAGATATAAGAATTGATAATTAAAAAGGCACCACCGGGTGCGATCCTATTAACATGATTAATTAATGGTAGCAAACAACAGCAAAAAGTAGGTATAAAGAAAGTCAGCATCGCAAAGTCTACGTGGCACATCCCCGTACAATTTTTTGTAAGAACACAGAGTGGGAGCACTCCCACTTTGGAGGTGACGCGTATGTAGAGCTGTTAAGACCCCTTTTCAGCAGCACTGTCACCCAAATTCTATGATCACATGCTCTGTCACCCGAAGAAAGAACCCTTATTTTCTCTTTTGATCTGTCACCCAAAGAGCCTTATCAACAGCAATGAGTCGTCATGGTCATCTATCACTGCTTTTGATACTTCTTTTGAAATAACACAGCCATTTAGAACTAGAAATTCAATTTTCGAGATTTCTTTTGGCTCTCACCTAAAGACCCCAAAATGTAATATTCTCTTCCAATGCGCCTCTAATGTGAAAGTGCCAGCCCTACATCTACTGTATATCCATTTAATATTGAAGTGCACCCCCAGGTGCAGTGCATGCTTCATACGAAATAATTTCGATAAGTTAAACTGACTTTCAGCACAAAATTTGAATAAAATGTTAAAATTCAATTAACCTTGAAATACTTTTTACGAAAGACTTTTACGGACTAACTTTTGTTCTATTTTGCCCCACGGTTTTCCACACTTGGCGCTATAGCTGAAAGACAGTAAGGTAAGAAAATATCAGATTGTATATACATGTAAACCTGTAATTTCAGATAGAGTATCTCAAGCTATGCTCACGGCACTAGAGACATCATGTTAGTACGCCTGATATCAGCGAGAAATTTATCTGATTGTACCACCATTTTTCAAGTGGCACTCGCCTAAAGAGCGTCCGTCGGTACGTTTTGATCGAATTTGAGATACCGTCCATCACGGTCTTAAGAAATCTTAAGCGTGTAAAATCTTACGCGTCTAAGATTTCATTGGTCAATAATTTAATACGCTTAAGATGGTTGGCTGTTTCGGATTTCTGGCCCTGTGATTTAAGCCTACCGCGAAATTCTTAGACGTCTAAGATTGCATCTTACACCTCTAAGATTACATCTTAGACGCATCTTAGACATGTCAGGTTAGGCGTATTATCTTATCTCATGTACAAGATATGTAACAACCTTGTGGCAGTCAACCCAGCTCTTTACATGACTCTAATGCTTCCATCCTCTACAAGAGCCTACCATCCTACATGTAGTAAATTCAGTCCACTACCAGCCCGTATCCAGCTCCTCGAAGCTTCGTTCTTCCCGCGTACAGTCGCCTGGTGGAATACTCTACCAGTGAGCACCTTGTCTTCTCCAACTTACGAGGTGTTCAGGGGAGCAGTTACTGGTTCTATGTAATTCCAGGTCCATTTTTACTCGCACTTTGTATAATTTATATCGGCACCTTCATTACCTGCACTGCACGGGAGCAACTAGTCTTCTTCTTTGGCACTACAACCAGACTTATGGACCTTGCCAAGTATTTACGTAGAGGTAGAGGTAGAGGTAGGCGTCTTTAGAAGGCATCCGCCAATATAACCTAGGACATCGAAGATTGGATAGTAATTCGTATTATTCTGCTAAAATTTCTTTTACTAAACGGTTGTGCAAGTATGATCGTACAATTATAGGTGGTTGCTTGTAAATGCTCCTAGCGGTGTTTGTGCTCAAATATAAAGTAAAAATAAAGTCCCCACTCATAGTGAAACGTGTTGGTTCAACATGTGAAATTCTTAACCATATTATTTTACCCCGTGTGCATGATTTTCACTGGGTGAGGGAATTTAAAAACTTTACTTTACCTATTATTTGTCATAACTCAATAACTGCAATACATATTGAATATAAATGTGACCAGTGGCTTCCTTTGCTCACTTTCTCTAAGATGTATTATTCTGGAGAAATAAATTATTTGACCCAAATATATCCACTGAAGGCTTCGACTCGCCTTAATCAAACCAATATTGATATCCATTTTAATGCAATTTATTCAGTTGCCTTATTCAGCGAAAATCGCAACAACATTGTAGCAGCCGACTACAGTGCCAGATGGAAACTTCACAGAAAATTGAGCCATTCGTCAATAAGGTAAGCATGGTAAGATGATTATAAGTTCCAGGCAAAGTAATTTCTAGTTTTGATATCTTTCATGTAAAAATCCCCTTAATTTTCCTGAATTAAATTCCCAACATTCCGTAAAGTTTCGCCTAATTGGGCTCCCAACAATGATTTAGGGTCCGTGCCCATATTTGTGGTGGGAGTGTTACTGGAAGGTAGTTTTAATTTGTGCCTAAAATTCCAGTTTTAATGTCAAGGCAGCCCATATGCGCCATTAGGCGAGTCTTTACGGTATTTTACACGATTGAAATGTTCTGATAACAACGTTTGCACAGTATTTGTTCTAGGACATGAGAGCACATCAGATATATCGAATTACATTCTGAATACGAGTGATGTCCTTCTGATATCAAATATTCTTTTGAAATTCTCGATATAATACACATTTTATGGCAAATTATTAAAAATTGATATTTGTTATACTTATCAATCTAGTGATATGTACTTAAAGTGTGTGTAGCTGGGAGGAAAAACCGACAATCATTTCAATATTTTGACCTTTCATATTGAAGATGCACATTTGTTTTGCCAAAAACACCTAAACTTTTTTAGGCCTTTTGGGGACAAAATGTGTACCTTCACCACAAGTTCTGTTGGTCTTTCAGAACATAAGAATTTCCTCCCAGCTACATCACTTTAAGTACATATCATTAGATTAAAGGTTTACTTCGATGATTGTTTTAAAATGTCAAAAATATAAATATATCACATTTTAATAATTTGCCATAAAATTTGTATTATATCGAGAATTTCAAAAATCAAAATTATTTGATATCAGAATTATTTGATATCGTATTCAGAATGCAATTTGATATGTCTGATGTGCTCTCATGTCCCAGAAAAAACTGTTATACTGCTCATTGTCTCTCTACGGGATATTCATAACACATTGAACCAATGTACCTTATTACCGATTGACTGTGACACGTATTGGCGATATATAGGCACTGGAATGGAATAGGGATTTTCTTATGTTCGACCGCATTATTTGTTCATATATGTTCATATATTATATATGTATATGAAAACTAAAACATACGGTGGTAAGAATATGAAAAAATGTATTTCACGGAAACGTTACAATATTGCTTTGATATATTTCCAGAAATTTTGCGACTGGAAAAAAGTTGGAAAGTATCGTTCACGAAGTCACAGATCGCATAGGAAAACGAATAGATGAGCAGCATGGGAAGCCTATCGACCCTAAACAAGTGGTATGCCTGGGTATCTACAATATTCTGGGGAGGCTTTGTTTTGCACACAAGTAAGTGAAAAGATAAAACATGACAAGCCACAATAACATGCAAAACTCTCATCAGAAATAAATTGCCAGACCACATCTATAATAACATTATATATCATACCCAGAATGCTATGCGCGATGCACTTCCGATGTAAACAAAGACAAATCGGGAAACACCGGCAACTGAAGGCTAAATCGTCGCAAAGTAAGGAGGCAAATTCTGATGAAACGCTACCGGATAATATCGATAAATGGGTGATCAACCTCTCTGATAGACCGCTAAGGGTTCCAGAGAAGAAATTATTGTCTTAAGGCTTGAACTTTGCAGTCACCCCGCCGCATATCCCTGTGGATGATTTAATCGTGTGTACGGAAAACGCTGCTCGCATTCTGGGTCACAACAGTGACAAGTCTGCCGAATTAGGTGCCAAGACCACCGACATTCTCAAGCAAGCCAAACCTAGTACCTTCACCTAGCAACATTTCTCGCGAGGAACGCAAGGCTTTACAAGATCTGAAAGCGGACAAGTCTATTTCTATACTGCCAGCTGACAAGGGTAGAGCCTCGGTTGTGTTAAACAAGCAGGACTATATCAACAAAGTCCATCAGCTTTTGGATGATCAGACGACCTATGTTAAACTGAAAAAGGATCCTACCACCCAATATAAAAAGAACTTGATTAGTATCTTACAAAACCTGGAGAAGGAAAAGGTTATTACTAACATTGAAAAACGCAAACTGTATCCAAGATCGGAAGATACGCCGCGAAGTTTTACGGACTTCCAAAAATCCATAAAGCGAATGTTCCACTCCGTCCAATTGTGTCGTGCATTAGTTCAATATCATACAATGTAGCCAGACTGGTCGCGGACGTCATTGGTCCTTTAGCTGGTAGGACGACACACCACCTTCAGAACTCACAGGATAGGAATTAGTTGAAAAGCTTAGTGGAATTAGGTTAGATGACAATGAAGTGTTAGTCTCGTACAATATCTCGGCATTGTTTACTAGTACTCCGGTGGATGAATCCATAACGATCATTCATAAGCGGTTGAAGAATGATGCTTCTCTCGCGGAACGCTCAACGCTCAACACTCAACCCTGACCAGATCATCGAACTGTTAATTTTTGTTTGAAAACAACCTACTTCCAGCACGGTTGTTTGATGTATATAGAATTGACTTCATTATTAAGTAAATGCAACCTATAGGTGGCGCTAAACTGTGTAGACTCTCATTCATCTGGGTATGTTGAAATAAGATTTGATTTAAATCTGGTCAACCAGACATACCTATTTTGACGGACGAACCGACGTTGCGACTGAAACCTTCAGTCTTCAGCTGGGTTGTGACGCAAATGACCTTGAGTACCGGACACTTCCGGTATTGCTGACAATCGACGAGGAATGTCCTTTATGATTCGGTCCCAGCCGAATAGTTCACAGTGCTGAACGCAAATTGTTAAACGAGAGAGTTAGACAGGTTAATTTTACGATCAAGAATTTAAACAACAAGAAATCTGACATTTCCCGCGAGTTGGGTGCTCGGTTGCCAACGGAGATAAACAACAGGGTCACGCAGTTCACTGAGCATGCGCAGCTAGCACAACACGAAACAACAAAATCTAGACAGGTAGAGAAATTAGGCAGGCTTGCAGCGGTTTCACGTGCCGATAAAGATAGGAATTGGAGACAAAAGAGAGCTTAATTGATCATAACATCAAAGATAGATGGGTGAGAAATTTATCGGATAGAAAACTCTCGGTAAGTGAGCAAAGTTTACTTGAAAAGGGGCTTAATTTCGCGGTTGCATCTAAGCGAATTCATGTCACTGACATTATCACTGCCACTGAATCGGCGATCAGAGGAGCTTCTATCGGGCCAGATAAAGCGGAAGAATTACGTTCGCGAGTGAGTGCCAGTATTAAAAGTGCCAAACCACCTCAATATAATCTGAGCAAAAATGAATTTAGTGCGCTAGAAAGCTTAAAGAAGGATGAAAACATCACTATCCTTCCGGCTGATAAGGGCCGTTGCACTGTGGTTTTAAATAGCAAAGACTACGATCAGAAGGCTAAAGCACTGTTAGACGATGCTAAAACTTACACTCCTCTCAGAAAAGATCCAACGAGTGGTATAAAGCGGAAGTTGACTTCTAAACTTGGTGAGCTTGAGAAAAATGGGTCAATTGATTTCAAGTTAAAACATCAGCTTTACCCGACATCTGAAACCATCCCGGGTTTTTACGGTCTCCCGAAGGTTCACAAGGACACCATCCCCTTACGTCCGATCGTGAGCAGTATTGGCTCAGTTACTTATAACATCGCCAAATATTTGGCTAGAGTTTTGGGTCCTGTGGTAGGCCTATCGGACCACCATATTCTGAACTCTAAGGATTTTTCGGATAAAATCCAAGGCCTATCGTTGGTACCGGATGAGACTATAACATCTTTCGATGTTACCGCCCTTTTTACGAGCATTCCTCCGAAGGACGCAGTCTCAGCGGTTTGCGATGTTCTGACTCAGGACACTAATCTTCATGAGCGGACAGCCTTATCGCCTGATCAATTATGTGATTTACTTAGTCTCTGCCTAGACAATACCTACTTTACATACAGCGGCAATTTTTACCAACAACGTCATGGATGTTCCATGGGATCGCCGGTGTCACCGATAATTTCAAACTTGTATATGGAAAGATTTGAACGCATTGCTCTGTCATCGTTTCCTGGTATTGCGCCCTCTAGATGGTATCGATACGTGGACGATACATTCATCATAATTAAATCTAATGAACTTGACAGGTTTTTCAACCACATCAATCAAATTGATCCTCATATCAAGTTTACGCAGGAAGGTTTGTCGGACAACAAACTCGCTTTTCTCGACTGTCTAGTGTCCGTGGAAGTTGATCGCACCCTCACTGTGTCTGTTTATCGAAAAGAGACACACACGGACCAGTACCTACAATTCGGTTCCAATCACCCGCTAATTCGGAAACTAGGCGTGGTTAACACCTTGTTCCACAGAGCTGATTCCATCATTACTAAGGACTCCGACAAGATCACGGAATATCAGCACCTGCGCAAAGCTCTGGGTAATTGCGGTTACCAGGACTGGGCTATAAATAAGGCCCTGAACAAGGACAACACCAAAACAGCTGCCACGAGTTCGAATCAGACGGGGAAACCTACAAGCATCACTATCCCATACCACGGTGACTTGTCTGAGAAACTCAAAAGAATTTACCGCGACCACGGGATCACCACTCATTTTAAACCCACAAACACTATCCGCCAGTCCTTAGTGCATCCCAAGGACAAACAGCCTAAGGGTAGGATCAGTGGTGTGGTCTACGGGGTACGCTGTTCGGAGGAACAAGCCTGTCAGGACTCCTACATAGGAGAAACCGCCCAACCTCTTCACAACCGCATGCTACAACATCGCAGAGCCAGCTCAGGTGGTAACGACTCAGCGGTTTTCTGCATCTAAAAGCCAGGGGACACCATTTTGACACCAAGGACGTCCGTATTCTAGACCGCGAGCAGCGTTGGTTTGAGCGGGGTGTGAAAGAGGCTATTTGGGTGAGAGCGGAGCAACCATCTCTCAACCGCGGGGGAGGAGTCCGGGCCAAGCTGTCACACGGCTGGGACCGAATCATAAAGGACATTCCTCGTCGATTGTCAGCAATACCGGAAGTGTCCGGTACTCAAGGTCATTTGCATCACAACCCAGCTGAAGACTGAAGGTTTCAGTCGCAACGTCGGTTCGTCCGTCAAAAATAGGTATGTCTGGTTGACCAGATTTAAATCAAATCTTACATAGGTGGCGCTATTTATCCTAAATCATATTTCTTAATTTGCAAGGGGTAAGTGATCATTACTACCATTAAAACAGATGGAATAGGTGAAACAAACAACAAAGAAATTTTATAAACATATTTCATCAAAAAGTGAAAGGAATTATTTGTATTAAAAGCTTGAGCTAGAACTTGAACTAAGAGCTTCAAGTAATATCCAATAACTAAATAGCGCCACCAAATTTGGTCATAAATAGATACATTTTATTCCTTAGCTATGCTGGACACTAATATATGTAGACATCCGGATAGCTCATTGTCGTGTGTGGTATATAGGAAACGACCCACACGGATCAGTATTTAAACTTTAGATCCCATCACCCCTCAACACAAGTTAGGTGTCGTGAGAACATTCACGCACAGAGCAAATACCATCATCACACGGGATGAAGACAAACAAGAAGAACTGACTCACATTCAAGACAGCCTCCAGAAATGTGGTTACGAGCCTTGGGTGTTTAATGTAAATGACAATAAGCAGCAAGATCTTCAGAAAGCAAAGAATAAAAACAGACCACTTGCCAAGGGTAATGTAGACCTCCCTTACATCCTGGGGGTGTCGGAGGAGACAATGGCTCGCTTGTTCCAAGCTAAAGGCATCAGGACTCATTATAAACCCAAAGGACAAGACTAAAACAGGCACCACGTTTTTGTGGACACACCCTGTAGAACCAATGATGATGATGACTACGAGTAATTCTTGTTGAGAGTGATCAGTTCACACAAAGGACTGTAATACATACATTTGGTATTATAGCATTGCTCAATAAAAGCTATATGTGACGTGTCATGTCAAAAGCAGACACTTTTGGGCAGGTTATCAATTTTAAATAACCAGATATTTTGCTCCACAACATCGTTTTCCCCAATGTAACCAGACATTCCTAAGCAAAGATATTGAGTTCGTAAGTTATGGTATTATAAAATTGGAAATTGAGATATCGGCCATTGAGATATCGGCTTTTAAAAATCTTATTGACAATGTTGAGAGTAGGAATTACCTTAAAAAATGTCTCCAAAATACAAGATGCCAGTTATATTCCGATCTGAAATATGATCAGGCAATAATTTTAACATAAAAGCATCACAAATTCGCAACAAACACAAATTGTGAAAAAATCACCCGGGCAGATTTTTGGCTATTTCTCCATTTACGATCCTGCCCAAAAGTGTCTGCTTTTGACATGACACGTCACGTATGCCCTTTTCAACTGTACATCAAGGAGGAGTAAGTCTGGTTTTATATGAATAACATTAGCATAAAGCGGTGTCGAGTTGTAATTCAGCATGTTACCTGTAATTATCTTGTTTACATACACAATGACCTGAGGACGGGTATTGGTGAGTTCAGAATGAATGTGGTTAATGATCCTGCCGTGCCCCCGGGCTGTCGTGACGCTTGATGTACATGTTATTGAAAATCATGCAACCATTGAGAACATGAGAAGCAGTGTCAAATGGGTTGTTACATAGTAAGCATGTCTTGGGATAAATACGAGGATAATAACAGTGCAACAGAAAATTACATTCAAGAAGTTGCAGACGTGCCTTAAAGATGAACCTTACCAGATTAACATCGATAGCAGTATTGGTGAGATAATTGTTCGAGATTGCAAATTGATGCAAGGCGTGTTTGAAAGGCAAAACAAAACAGCAAACTGAAACAAAGCCCCCAGATTATTATGGAAACAGGAAGGTTTTGAAACCTTTCTTGAAACTTGGCAGAGAAACAGCAGTACGGAGTTCAGATGGAAGTGAGTTCCAGAGTGTAGGTGCGGTGAGAGAAAAACTCTTGTCGAAAGCTGATTGCAGGCCTTTAGGGTTGAATTTTGGTACAGAGAGACGTGTGGTGTCCTTTGCAGAACGCAAGTCAGGACGAGTTTGGTTGTACAATGAAATTGATTCAATGAGATAATTTGGTCCATATCCATGCAGACATTTGAACACTTAAATCATGATCTTATATAAAATTATCTGCTTCAGAGGGAGCCAGTGAAGTTCTTGTTAATACTGGCACACATGGTCATACTTAGAAGCAGCGAAAATTAATTTTGCAAGCGTTGTAATTTCATGATGTATGTTGTATCAGTTCCAGCTAATAGTAAATTCCCATATAATACACGTGACAGCACAAGAGAACGAAAGACATGGTTACATGTTTCATTATCAAGAAAGCGACGGATCCGAGTAATATTGCGTAAGTGATATGTGATGTTCTTTGACAATGAGGTTATCTGCGACAACATGTTCCTAACATCATCAAAGATAACGCCAAGGATTCTGACACTAGTGGAGGGGTGGACAATGTCATCCCCAATGCGAATGCTTACGCATCTGGCGTTTGAAGTGAGGTGATGATATAACCAAGAATTTTGTTTTGTCGCTGTTTAATTTCAAGAAATTAGATGTCATCCATGTTCTGATTTCTTTGATACAAGATGTAATTGATGACAAAGCAGTTTCAATTGATGATGGGTTAGATGGCTCAAAACTACAGAATATCTGTATATCGTCCACATACATGTGGTATGAAAGCGAGTGGCTTTTGAATATCCTGCCTATTTGAAATGTATATACCGTGAAACCTTGGGGGCCCAAAATTGAGCCCTGAGGAATTGTTATGTTCAATGTTAAGTTGGTGATGGACTTCAAATATTGTTTTTCTCCACTTCTTCTCATGCTTACGGCGGAGTCTACAAGCATGATGTTTTTCTGAGTTGTACCAAGGCTGTCTGATGCGTGCATTCCGGGTTCTCGTAACCAATGGAGCATGCTGGTCTAAAACTTCAATGACAGTTTTTTTTTTTTTTCAGGAAGTTCATCTACATCTGCAGCAGAATTGACTAATGATCTAAACCGGTGAGCAATGCCATTTTCAAAGGACCATTTGTCAATATTGCTAAACTTGCTTGCAGTAAATGTCTCAACGTTTTGAGTTGGTTTCTTTAAAGGCAGTTTACAACTAACAATGTGGTGATCGGATCCACATCTGATGTGCGTAGGGCCATTCACCAGCACCCGCAATGATAGCAAGGAGCTTAACAACAGCTGATTTAGCAGTTAACTCAACATGAACGTTAAAGTCAACAATGTACTTATCATTATTAAGATTTTCAAAGATACAAAACAATGTCTAAAATTTTCCATTTTGAGTGATCCTGCTTGCCACCTTAAAACGTGACGTAAGCTAAGATATTTAGGTTGAAAAATGCAGTTTTTGTGATTTTGTTAGAACATTGGGAAAATCCCAGATGGGTGATAAAACACAATGTTAATAATAATTCTTAGCAGACCTGTATCGATGTGATTGTGTGGTTGGTGTAGTTTCCTCTCAAAAATGAGAGCAATAATAATTAAGGTGGGTACTCAGAGAGTATTAAAAAGTGTGGCCATGGAGGATTCCTACAGAGCTACAAGTTCAGCCTTTGAGCGATGAAGATTATGTAGATAGATCTCGTCAAGTGCGGAAACCGTTGTTTGCCCACGCGGCAGTTGTTTTGTCCTCAATGACATGAAATTATGGTTATTATTTCGGAGCAACGAAAATGGACCAAAGTAAGACATAGGGTCTACTGCGGATTGTGTCGGACTTTATGGAAAAGGGTTACAATTATTACCATCTGGATACAGATCTGACAGGCTGCAATAGCCTTTATCATTGAGACAGTTTATAGTGTTGATCTGGGCTAGCTAATAAGCTTACAGTCCAATTCCTTCAAAGAAAGGAAATTGCAAACCAGAAATATTTTATGTAGTCAAAGTACTACTATTTGCCAGTGTTGTCGGAGAAGATCTAGAATACGTCAAAGAACGTACTTCTTCCAAGAAAGGAATATATATTCTTCTGTCGACTTGCTGAAGTCTGGTGTTTTGATTCAACGCAACTGCCAAAATAAGTGGGGACAACTGCATTGCAGTCCTGCTTCCTGAAGATATTGTGTGAAATGTGGAAATAGCACCATTTTTGGAGAAAGCAGCGCAAGGAGTTAAGTTTGGAGAAAGCAGCGCAAGGAGTTAAGTTAAGAGAAAGCAGCGCAAGGAGTTAAGTTTGGAGAAAGCAACACCATTTTTTGTGAGGATTTTACTCGCAAGGATATTTATCAATGCAAGTGTACAAAGGACTTCGCTAATTTTCGCAGGGCAAGAGAATAAGGATTATACATCAGCCGTCCAGAACATTGCAAGAACTCTTTATGATCACTAAGAAGAAGAATGCTGGCTAAGTACTAAACAGTTAAAGAGTGATTATATTTATTGTGTATGTGTATTTGTTTTCATATATTGTACCAATCATAACTTGCTTTCGATTAAAGACTTAGATTTTGTTAGGTTAATCAAACAGTGTATTTGTGTTGTGCATTCGTGTGAATTTGGGTAAAAGGTGATTTTGGCCTTGAGTCAAGTACGACTCGTAACATATTATTGCCAGTTATTAAAACAGGCATAACATTGAAAGTAAATAAAATATGAACTTCATATTTGCAGTGGAGAATACATTCACATGTATATTCAATATTCGTTGACAAAAATTCTTAATCCAATATTTTGGGTGAAATGCATTATTTTGATGATTTTGTTCAAAAAACTTAATTCTACAAGACACAAATTCGAATTTAAAAAAATTAAAATATTTGAAATAAAAAGTATACCAGTGCATTGATATGGATGTGTACATGAAAACAGTCGATCATGACAACTTCCTTAAACCAAAGTTTTTGGCATTTTGCTACCTGGGTTCTGCTCTCAATCCAAACACTGTGGCAATTCATATTTCCAGGTACGAATTGGATGATCCAAGGATTACGTGGTTCGTTCGTATGAGCCATGAGACAATTGAAGCTTTTGGAGTGGGCATGCTGGCTGATTTTATCCCTGTCTTGCGATTTCTTCCGACCCCTGGTGTCCGAAAACTGAAGCAGCTTCGTGGAGAAAGTTTTAGCTTTTTGTATGATGAATTGAAACTTCATCGCGAATCGTTTGATCCAGGTAGGTTTTTGATGTTAAAAATCGTATACCGGTATTCGTTGATCCTCTGTCTGCCCAGCACACTCTGCCAAAGGCATGATTTGGTGCCCTGTTCTCGACTACGTCTCGTCTAATATTTTAAAACTCAAAGCTCGACCAATACATATGGGCTCGATCGATCGAATTTTATATCAAAATATTGTAATGCATCCGGGAACTTTTCAAGAAATATACAATATAAATAAATAATAATAAATTTTGGATTTATAAAGGTCTCCAGATCTTAGAGGACTCAAAGCGCTGTAATTTCGCTGCAATGGTGAATCATCACAATCAGATCGCATCAACTAGGTTGCTGCCGACCGGCGCACACCTATCCGCATTTAGATTGTAACATCCACCAATTATCTGTGCAGCTCCCCAAATTCCATTGGGTGAAGGAAGTTTTTGATAACCAAACAACTAATCACCGATTTTTGCGATACAGGAGGAAACCGGAGATCTCGGAGGAAACCTGCGAGAGCGAGCATGGAATCGGGATAAAGCAAGTACACATGAGTCCTTGGGCCGCGCCGGGGCTTGAACCCGGGACCTCAGTGGTGCAAAGCGAGGGAATTACCGCTGCGCTAACTCGCCCTCCCAATACGCAGTCTTATTGTATTGCTCAAAAGCCTGATATGAATATTGTTGTTTCTGCAGGCAATATTCGCGACATATTTGATTCGTTGCTTCTGGCACAGAAGGAAACTATAGACGAAGGCAGCGATCTCGTGGAATCACTCACTGATACACACCTGGTAGGAACCATCAGTGATCTTTTTGTAGGTAAATATTGTGTCTAATACATGGGTACGAGCTGGTAAAATCCCAGAAGTAGGATTATAATACAGTGACAATTCATTAAGGGAGTACTACACCCCTTGATAAATTTGTGACTATTTTTTGCATTTTTCTTAAAAAATAGTAACACACTGGTAACAAAAGTTATACATATTACAGGGGCAAGAAACCCAATTATTTCACTGAAATTTCAGTGATTCAAGACAAGTGGTTCATTATATATGTTAAGAAATGAGGTACATTCTAGCGGAACCTCTTTTCTTATCTTAAATAACGTACCGTTTGTCTTGAGTCACTGAAATTACAGTGTTGTAACTGGATTCCTTGCTCCTATAATATACATAACTTTTGTTCCCAGTGTGTTATTATTTTTTGAGAAAAATGCAAAAATAGTCACACATTTATCAAGGGGTGTAGTACCCCCTTAAACTTGTGCGGGACACTTATTTTCTTTCTCAAACCGTAATGGGCCGCGATATATCACTAACCGCATAGTCCGAGGGTTAGGGTTAGGGTTTAAGGTTTAGGGTTAAGGTTAGAGTTAGGGTTTAGGGTATAGGGTTAAGGTTTAGTGTTTAAGGTTTAAGATTTAAGGCTCAGGGTTAAGGGTAAGGGTAAGGGTAAGGGAAAGGGTTAATTATATACGTAATTTGGTAATTATACTAGTCATAGTATGTCGTATGTATGCACTATATTCCGTAATCAATAAGTATGGTCCTCTCTGGCAGAACAACTCGTAGCATAGTTGTATAGACTGTGGAATATGGATCCGTAGATTGTGGGTTCGAATCCCCAGGAAAACCTGGTAGAATTTTAATTCCGATCAATTTATTTTTAATATTATATTAGGTAAGAGGAAATAATAATGGCAATAAAGCCGTGTTATATCTAGCCTCATATTCCTGTAATATCATGGTGTTATCGTATATCAGAAAGAAATTGCGCGTGCGGGACACCCTCGCTGTGGATTCAAAATGTGCACAGATTCCTCTTATGTTTACCGTATTAAGATTATTATAGAATAGAAAGATGAAGATTGTATCTTATCTACAATCATATACATGATATATACTTTCATAAATGGGCCAAGTTTTAAAAAGGGTGAAAAGCCACACAGGAAAGATTTTTTAAACTTGGCCCCTTTTTACGTTTTGAAACCTTTTTTTGTAGATAATTGAGGCTTTTTTTAAATTAAAGTTATTCTTGCTTTCTTGTCCTAATGAGCCCCTGGAGTGTTTAGTCGTCGTATGGTCGTCGCCGGTCTCGGCCCTGCGGTCTTGATGTTTTTTGTTGGGCACCCATTTCATACTTTTTCAATGAAATTATTTTTGTGTCAAAACTGAAGCATCCTTTGTATAAAAGAAAATATGAATATTAACTGCACATCATATATAACGTTTCGTGATACCCAATTGTGGCATATTTGATGTCGTTTAAGAGCCAAAGAATTTTATTTCAATTTTATATACGCCGAAATATTTTTTTTTTGATTAAGTGAGAATGACGATAGAAAAACAGTTGAAAATTCTATGTAAAGATTACATTCTAATGTGGATTTTTTTTATATATAGTGATAAAAACATCGACGTGTATACAAGAAAAATGGTAGGCTCCATATACTGACCCATATGTATTATACGAGTAGCGCACTTGCCCGGCGAGTCAAAATCGATGTGTATAGAGGCTCATTTATTTCTGTATGTAGAACACGCAGTTATCAACAATTGAGCGCTATCAATACACATTAATGTTTTTAAGCAAACAAAATCCCAAAATATGGTACTTTTTCTGACTTTGCTTGTCACGTGGTAAGCCTATGTTGAAGTTGCGATTATATGTTCAAATAAGTTTCAAGATGGATACCAACAAGTCAGGTAGCCGAGCGGTCTAAGGCACTAGGCTCATTCAGAATCCATGATAGCGGTGCGGCGTGAGTTCGAGCCCCACCTCTGCCGAACTTAATTTCCTTTTTTTAAATTTTATAATTACGATTGTTTATAGAGAAATGTGCCTGGGAGTAAGGGGTAAGATGCGTCGTAATGGACCGTACGACGCATCTTAGAACTTAGTGTAAGACGCATCTTACTCTGGGTTTCACAAAGACTTGTAAGACGTGTAATGGGTCGTAGCCCGTTCTCATTACGTACCATACAGGTCGTACCCTACGTCTAGTCTGAACAGGACGTAGGGACTGATCTTAATGTGATTATCATGTGACAAATTTCGCGCCAAATATTCAAAACAAGCAGAAATGGCCCTCCAACTCATGATGGGGGATCGTGTAGCCCGAGGGCTCCGCCGCGAACGAGTATTTCGAGATCGGCTTAACCCATTAGATCGATTTAATGATGATGAGATATACGAGAGATATAGATTTACCCGCAGAGGCGTCTTGCATGTAGGCCCTACTCGATATTTTAACACCTCATTTACGACACCAGACTAGAAGGAGTCTAGACTTGATCCACCAGTCCTTCAACTGCTTACGCACGGTCATCGGGTTGTGCTTGCAGGTGAGGACTGGTAACGATTGCGTTCGAAAAGTGTCGAGCGCACGCCCTCATGAATAATTAATTAGTTGTGATCACGTGGGTGTAATAACTTTTTTATGAATGAATTTACTACGAAATACGATGAATGGCAAACAAATAAACAAGATTTAAAAAAAAAACCCAAATAAATAAAGTGTTTACTATTTTAACCGTATTTTAAATAATATCATTTCTATTTTATTGATTAAAAAATAAAGTTACTTTTAAATAACAAACCAAGCAAATCAATTCAGTATCCCATTTTAATAAATTTCACTACTTTTTCAACCCGGTTTCCAAGAGATTTTTTTAAAGTTTTAGTTATCACCTTTGGCTAGTTCTTTGCCTTTGCCGTACGGCAAGTGTATGAGTACTATGACTATGACTATGTATGAATATGATCACAGATCTTTTTATGGTCTGTGGACTGTGGTATGACTCAATTTTAAAGATTGAACAATATTTTGCATAGGTTTGCATGATTTTTCAAATAATTATTGCATAGCCCCTAAGGGGGTCGTAAAAAAAATTAGCCCGCGATAGGGGTCATAAAAAATTTTTACTCCAGTCACCGACATATATGTGACCCCCCTTCCGAAGAAAATGACATCCCCCTTAGATTATACCGTTTGTAAGTCATGTATAAATGTGCAGTTGGGAGTGGGCCTAGGACTACGGTACGGGATTGGTAGTCAGTATAGTGTTACGGTACTGTAGTCACAATGTTACGCAACTTACGTCACACAACTAACGTGACGTAACTAACGTTACGTTGCATCGTTAATTTACGCAACATAACTTGCGTTGCTTTGTGCAACTTACGTTGCGTAACTTACGTTTCATTGCGTTGTTAAGTTATGCAACGTAAGTTACGTTATGCAACGTAACTTACGTTATGCAACGTAACTTACGTTATGCAACGTAACTTACGTTATGCAACGTAACTTACGTTGCGTTGTTAATTTATGCAACGTAACTTACGTTATGCAACGTAACTTACGTTGCGTAATTTACGTTGCATTGCGTTGTTAAGTTACCCAACGTAACTGACGTTGCGTCGTGCAACTTATGTTGCGTCGCGCAACTTAGGTTGCGTAATGTAAGTTTCGTCACACAACTTACGTCACACAACTTACGTCACACAATGTTACGCAACTCACAGCGTTACGCAACTTACGTCACAATGTTACGCAACTTACGTCCTAATAACAGTAGGATAACAGTAGGTCCACGGCTGTAGACTACAGCAAGTGTAACACCATGCATACATAACGATACGATGTGTGTATAATAGGCCCAGTCTTAGACTAATGTGTGTATGCGTAGACTACGGCGAGTATAATGCCTGCCCCTGACAGTACGGTACGATGCATGAGGGCCCAGCCATAGACTACGGTAACTTGTAATGCCTAAATGGTGAAATGTGTGCAAGGCCCAGCCGTCTTGGAAAAGGTTAGGTAAACAGAATTACATGTACCGTACAGAGTCATGGTACTACTACTACTGCTAGGCCTAGCAGGACCAGTATTTTGTCATACATTCATGCAAAACATATCATTCTTCTAGGCCTACTCACATTTGAATACTTTGTGGCTAAGCCTAAGCCATAAAGCCCGAGGCCTAGTCATAATTTTGGGACTCCGTTTTTGGATCGAGTCTTTGTCTTGTAAAATTGAGACTTGGAGATCCAACCCATGATTTGGCATGAAGACATGAACTTACCTTTTGTAACATGAAGAATACTATCCATTCGATTTCAAGTGCAGTGCAGCGTCTGATGTAGGAGACGTGCAGTTGCACAGCACAGTTCTCGGTGAGGCAAGTTACAATGTATTGACAGGTTGGCACTAAACTTTCACAGCGGGATTGACAGTCGTGCAGTGACAAGCATACTCAGATTCAGACATGACAAACACTGGGACATCGTAATGGTAATTTAAATTTGTAAACCAGCACCATCACGATCACACTGTTCATGCTAATGCTATTCCCCGGTGCTATTCATTCATTGTAGGCCTATTCATGGTTTGATTTAATATGACATGAAGACCTGGGCGGGTTCAAGAACATGACAACATTCTGCTCTTCGTGCAGCATATTTGTCAATTATGCATGTCTGAATCTGATGTACATGATTGATGCCATACTCAGGATACTATCTATCATGCCATGGTATGCAATCATCATGATCATTCATGCATTCATGACCATCACGACAATGAATTTTTTTGTCTGTCTTGAGACCGTGCATGACTGAGCTTTCTGTAGTACTTACATGCTTAGGTGCCTAGCCTGCACTGACCAATGAATAACATACAAATCACTCGGTGTGTTTACAATCCGTATAGTTGAATTTATCAGGCTGCTTGTTGACAGTGCACATCCAATTCATGAATTTGTAAACTAGAAAATGCCGATCGCCGTCTACATGGCACAAAAATGCCTCCTATTTTGCTCTAAAAGAACCCATGACTTCAGATAAACGGTCTAAAAGATAACAAGCAACGTCACCTTCAACTTCTCCAGCCAAAGTTTCACCATTGACAATCAGGTTTGAAATTAAACATATTTTGGTTTTTTTTCTATGCACTTTCACACAGACAAGCTGATGGCATCTCTCTGCTCTGATTTCACAAAAAAATTCAATTTCATGAATAATCATGTAATCATCTCTTTTACAAGCCCTTACTGGCCGTACAACAAGTATTGTACAGGCGTCAACGATAATACTGCTGATGAGTTTGACTAGTTTCTATTGAGCTACTGCGCATGCACCCCGGAATTCCGTCGTGAAAACAATAAAATACAAAAGAAATTTCTCGACACTTTTTTGCATGTTTCGTTCTCAGGCCCCGAACGAGAAACGGCCATTTTATTCCGCCATTTTGAATTGTTTCGAGGTCGGGGCCAAGGGACTCAGGCTAGAAGGAGTCATGCCATTGACCCCCGAATGCAAGTTTTCGTGGCGCTGAAGTTTTACGCTCAAGGGACGGTGCACAACAATCACGGTGATCACCATGGAGTGAGCAAAGCAAGCGCTTGTAGAATTGTGCGTCGAGTTACAAAAGTACTCACTGGAATGAAACGAGAATATGTCAAGTTCCCATCAACGCCAGAGGAAGTAGCGACCACTCAACAAGAGTTTTTGGATGTTGCTGGGTTTCCGCAAGTTGTCAGCGCCGTAGACTGCACACATGTACTGATGAAAGGTGCCAAATACGGAGATAACGCCTACGCTTACGTAGATCGGAATAGAAACAAGTCCATCAATGTTCAGCTCATGTGTAATTCAGCTTTTCGTATCACTAATGTCGTTGCCAGATGGCCCGGCTCATCCCATGATTCTCGGATTTTGCGCCACAGCACAATTGGGCAGGAATTTGATGCAGGACGAAGAGATGGGATACTCATTGGCGACGGTGGGTACGGGTTGAAACCATGGCTCTTAACACCAATTTCACAACCGCGTACACCTGCTGAATATGCGTACAACAGGTAAGCTCTTATTTGACAGTAGGCCTCTATGTATTTTGTAGGCCTACATTATGTTATTTGCTCTACCGTGAACACGTGGAAAAAAAAAATTCATCACGAAAATTTTTCGCCCCCCCCCCTTTCAGATCTCAAAATTTTCAGCCCCCCCCTTTTTTTGACATGAAAACTATGGGTCAAACCCATAGAAAAGCATATACTCAATTTTCCAGGGGAAATTTGTGGTCAATTTTTTCAGGCCCCCCCCCCCTTAGGAGGGTCAAAACTGTTAATGCCCCTCCCCCCATTTTGCATCAGGACCCCCTTACAAGTGTTTGTGAATGGTCCATAACTCACTTGCTTATTTACTTGGGCTTACATAGTACTGACTAATCTTTTGGTGTAAATGGAACGCTTAAGCAATACATCACTTACGGTCGGGAGGGTATCCATATATGACTTTTTTGTTTCAATAAGTAGATAATAATTATGTTTTTACAACTAGTTTTAACATATTAACTCCCATTTTATGCTTTGTTTCTTGTACTCAGTTCAAATACATACATGGTCATGGGGTTCCAGTTAGCTCAACAAATTGGGGTAAAATAAACAGTGGGGTGGGTAATTGGAACAAGGGGCATTAGCACTTGCAAGGAGACTACATTCATCGCTATTATTAACATTGAAAAGATATTCTATTTAACACATATTTTGTGACTAAACAAAAGAATATGAACAATAATTTTGTTTTCATGATTTTTTATAAACATGGTAAAATACCACGTAAAATGCACTTTCTCTAGGTACATAACAGAAAAATGTATAACATAAAATCAGCCATTTTTGTACTTCTACTGAAGATAGCTTTATATATCTGATAGCATCAATATTGCTTTCTACTGAAGATAGCTCATATCTGATAGCATCAATATTGCTTTCTACTGAAGATAGCTAATATCTGATAGCATCAATTTTGCTTTCTACTGAAGATAGCTCATATCTGATTGCATCAATATTGTTATCTACTGAAGATAGCTCATATCTGATAGCATCAATATTGCTTTCTACTGAAGATAGCTTATATCTGATAGCATCAATATTGCTTTCTACTGAAGATAGCTTATATCTGATAGCATCAATATTGCTTTCTACTGAAGATAGCTTATATCTGATAGCATCAATATTGCTTTCTACTGAAGATAGCTCATATCTGATTGCATCAATATTGTTATCTACTGAAGATAGCTTATATCTGATTGCATCAATATTGCTTTCTACTGAAGATAGCTCATATCTGATTGCATCAATATTGCTTTCTACTGAAAATAGCTCATATCTGATAGCATCAATATTGCTTTCTACTGAAGATAGCTAATATCTGATAGCATCAATATTGCTTTCTACTGAAGATAGCTCATATCTGATTGCATCAATATTGCTTTCTACTGAAAATAGCTTATATCTGATAGCATCAATATTGCTTTCTACTGAAGATAGCTAATATCTGATTGCATCAATATTGCTTTCTACTGAAGATAGCTTATATCTGATAGCATCAATATTGCTTTCTACTGAAGATAGTTTATATCTGATTGCATCAATATTGCTTTCTACTGAAAATAGCTTATATCTGATAGCATCAATATTGCTTTCTACTGAAGATAGCTCATATCTGATAGCATCAATATTGCTTTCTACTGAAGATAGCTTATATCTGATAGCATCAATATTGCTTTCTACTGAAGATAGCTAATATCTGATTGCATCAATATTGCTTTCTACTGAAGATAGCTCATATCTGATAGCATCAATATTGTTATCTACTGAAGATAGCTTATATCTGATAGCATCAATATTGCTTTCTACTGAAGATAGCTAATATCTGATTGCATCAATATTGCTTTCTACCGAAGATAGCTAATATCTGATTGCATCAATATTGCTTTCTACCGAAGATAGCTCATATCTGATAGCATCAATATTGCTTTATATATCTGATTGAATCAATACTGCTATCATAGATTATTATTTTTCTTTTTACTGAAGATGTGTATTAATTTTATTACTTTCAAATAAATATTGAAAAAAAAAAGAATTGTTATAAATAATGTTGTTATAATTCCTCAGTGTTATTTCTTTTGTTTGTTTTTATTTCCAACAGGGCTCACCCCAGAACGAGAGTGTTCATCGAGCAAGTAAATGGTCAAATCAAGTCTAAATTCATGTGTCTGAAGATAGGTATACGCTCAAGTCCGAAGGAAGCTTGCCGTACAATAGTTGCCTGCACAGTTCTGTTCAACATAGCCAAAGAATTGCGGGAACCATTCATCATAGACGACAATCTCCCTCCAGATCCACCAGTTGAAGATTTCCAGGGTCAACCTCCTGCAGATGGTGTAATAGTGCGTGATCAAATTGTTAGAGATTTCTTCTGAAACAGTAAACTTCTTCTGAAACAGTAAACTTCTTCTGAAACAGTAAACTTGCAGCAAGATGTTATTGGTTCCCACATGAAGTATTATCATCTCTGACTATGACTATTGTAAAACAGGGACGTGTTGACTTTCTAAACCAAAGGAACCCCATTCGATTAGAGGGTGTTTGAAGTTGAGGTGTTTTTTGTTTGTTTTGTTTTTTACTGCAGGCAGGATCCCTCAAAGTGGGAAATTTTAGATATTTTTTTGTTTTGTATCTTTAAAAGTAATGAAGATAAATACAAAAAAGTACACATTTTCAGAAAGGAAATGCATGAAAGAAATCCAACTAGCACAGCAGATATAAAGTAGCATTTTTTGAGAAAAGCACCAAATTTTCCATGCCAATTTTTTTTTTTGTCCACCATAACAATTACCATTAATACCGAATATGTACTCCACCTTGAGGTAAACAACTTCAAATATTTGGGCAAAAAAGAGATATTTTCTCTTTAAATCACAATAGTTTGTGGTAACGGAATATAATTAAAGGGTGCCTCACCCATTATTTACGTTTTTACTGCCTTGGACACATTGTTTGGGCATAAAGTATAATGCATTACCCTTTATTTCTTACATTACTGATTTCATTCATAGTTTGAGATTTATTTTAAGGAAAAATACCTTCCAATTCCTCTAGAAATCCTTGTAGGACAGGAAACTAAAATGGAATTGTGAGCTTCAGAAATTTGAAGACTACTAGTAATAAATTTTGTACAAAATAAATTTGAAAAGAAACAAGTTATTCAAGAAACTGTTGTTTATATTTTATTAATTAACTAGAATTACAATGGTATTGATATTATCAACATTAGAGTTAAAGGAGTATCTAGTGATTCTTATATCCCCTTTTGATAGTATGTTTTGGTAGATATCTACGGAAAAAAAACTGAATCCAAAAGTTTCAGTTGATTGTGATTTTGCATCTGCAAGTTATGCATGATTATCCCAGCAAACACAAAACGTTTTCGACATCATTCGCAAATGGTTATAAAAGGTTGTCAGAAAACGTTTAAATGTCGGGTTATATAAAGGGTATATTAAGAGTATAAAACGTTTTCATAACCTTAAAAAGCATTTTTTGATAATCTACTGCTCAGCAAACAAAAATGTTTTACAGAAAACATTTAAATGTCGGGTTATATAAAGAGTATAAAAACGTTTTAATAACATTCCAAAAACATTCTTGAAAACTTGATACAAAACATTCTAAACAGAATGTTATTTTGGGGTTGAAAAATATTTTGCAAAAATATTTGCCCAAAATATTTTCAATAACGTTTTAAAAACATTTTCATGACCTTTATATAACCCGACATTTAAATGTTATTAAAAGGTTTAAAAAAAACATTTTAAGAACATTTCTGTGTTTGCTGGGTTCAAATATTTTAACATAATGTTATTTAAGTATTGACACAATATTTGGCAAAAATAGTTTACAATAACATTTTTTGAAAACATTTCAAAATATTGTTGTAGTGTGTTTTCATACAAAACATTTTAAAACGTTATCAAGACCTTTATATAACCCGACATTTTAATGTTATTAAAACGTTTTTACCTAAACCAAAAGCCAAAATATAATTTATTTAAAACGTTTTTAAAACGTTTTTGTGTTTGCTGGGATGTGTATTATGATTTTAAATCCCACATAGAAACCCATTGTTAAAGGCCCATTCAGTGATTTGCTCATCCGGACGATCGTAAAAATCATCAAAATGCAGAATGGTTCAGCCAAAGAGTGGTTAACTGACAAAGAGTGGTTAACTGACAACAAGCTGTCCCTTCATCTTGGCAAAACCGAATCCATCCTCTTTGGTACTAAACAAAAACTCAATAAAGCTACTGATTTTGTGGTTAAATGTAATGATGAAGTTATTAAATGTGCGCATTCTGTCAAGTACCTGGGTATTTCTCTGGATCAATGCTTGTCTTGCGATGAAATTGCCTTCAATGTCATTAAAAAATCTAGTGCCAGGCTTAAATTTTTATACAGACAAGGTTCGTTTCTGAATGAAAAATCGCGTAAAACATTGTGTTCTGCCCTCATCCAATGTCATTTTGACTATTCATGCACTTCCTGGTACTCGGCTCTCTCTCAAAAACTCAAAATAAACTCCAAATTATACAAAACAAAATGGTCAGATTCATCCTGAACCTAGACTCCCGGACACATATAGGGCAACATGAACTTGACAGACTGCGCATGCTTTATGTAAAAGATCGGGTTACTCAACTTAAAATGAATCATGTTTTTAAAATGTTTAATGGCACCTCAGTTTCTTATCTTTCAGACAATTTCAAACTCTTTTCTGATATACATGGCTATAACACTCGTTCCAGTGAGTTTAATTTTATTCTTCCCCGTGCCAAAAGTCAAGCGTGCAATACTTTTTATTTTACCTCTATCCAAGATTGGAATTCACTCCCAAATCATATCAAATCCATCAAAAATCAGAATTGTTTTAAAAGTGCAATAAAGACCTACCTAAGTGAAATCAATTCATAATTTCATGGTATTTTTTTAAGTGTTTTCATATGCTTATTTTTCAATTTCTCTTTAAATATGTATATAGATTATTTCTTGATTCTGTAATTGAATTTAGTGTGCTTTTCTTATTATATAATATATGTTTTTATAATTGGACCCCAATGGAAATAAGCCCCCTTTTGGAGGCTTTCTTGGGTAATCCAAGATTTTAATTCAACATTGTTTGATACATTGTATTTGTAATTTAAAGTTATATTGTATATTCTGTTTTTTGCTGTAATTTTATGTTGAATTTTAATCGAATAAAATCAATCAATCAATCAATCAATCAATCAAGCCGTGTATTTAAGATAAAATAAGACACGAATTTGTAATTTAGATACTGACAGTATCTAAATTAGCTACATGTATTGAATTGGGCTTCAACTTCGTCAGTACTGCTGCTTTCTTCGTTTTTTGCCAAATTTGTCATTTCAAAAATACCAAATGACAATTTAAATGATTTATCCTTCACTTTTAAGCAATTTGTAAAATTTTTTAATTTTTTTACACTTGTGCTGGGATCACTGAATGGGTCTTTAAGTGGCTCAAAACTCACCAGTGAGTTATTCTTTCATTTTACCTCAATAGTTTGGCTTACAATGACCAGAAAAATGTCATGACAGTTGTTAGTGATAATATTAATTTACAATATTTGGCAAAGTAGAACAAAATTTGAATTTGAATGAGAATGCACAATGAGGCTTTAAAACTCTGGTTATATAGAGTTTTTTGTAAGTTTTATATCATGAAAAAAACAATACATGTAAAAAATGTTGTGAAAATGTTTTTGTAAAACATTCATGGCAAACATTTTTCCAAACTATTTTGTCAACATGTAAATGACATTATTGAAATATTTTGCTTCAAGTTTTCACAAATATTCTAGCATGTTTTTAAAACATTTTACACCCAATAACCCTACATTTAAATGTTTCAGTAAAACATTTGTGTTGCTAGGGTGTTGTAATTTCCTTCTGTTAACATAAAATAAATAAAATAAACTTGACCATATTTTTGCCACACGCATGAATCTGAAAGAAAATTTTGTGCCCAAACTATATGTAGCCAGAGTTTCCCCATGGTATAAAAAATGTGGTGGATGAAGCTGGTGATCACGAAATGCACCATTAAAAGATTATTATACAGGGTGTCCCTGAAAGAACTGTATGGTCAGGAACTGATTATTTTGGCTACTTTAAGGGAAGGGGTATGAACGTTTGGACAGTATTTATTGTGGGACATTAGAGCACATCAGACATATCGAATTGCATTCTGAATACGAAGAATGGCCTTCTGATATCAAATAATTTTGATTTTTGAAATTTGCAATGTAATACACATTTTATGGCAAATCATTAAAATTGATATTTTGATATTTAACAGTACTCAAAGTAAACTTTATAAATCTGATGATTTCTACCTAAAGTGTATGTAGGTGGGATGAAAAGCCGACGATCAATTGAAAATTTTGACCTTTCGTATTGAAGATATGGATTTTTCCCAAAACACCAAAAAAATTAGGTCTTTTTGGGAAAAATATCCATATTTTCAATATGAAAGGTCAAAATTTTCAATTGATTGTCGGCTTTTCCTCCCAGCTACATACACTTTTAGACTATATCATTAAATTTATAAAATTTATTTCGAGGACTGTTATATCTACAAAATGTGAAAAATATCAAATTTTAATAATTTGTCATAAAATTTGTATTATATCGTGAATTTCATAAAATGAAAATTATTTGATATCAGAAAGACATTCTTCGCATTCAGAATGCAATTCGATACGTCTCATGTGCTCTCATATCCCACAAAAAATGTTGTCGAAACGCTCATTCCAGTTCCCTTAACGAATAATCCAAATGTAACTAAATAACTGATGATGTTGAAGAACATATCAGCCATCACATATTATTGAATTTTGACAATTGACCGCTCCGTTTTTGAAATAAAAGAATTTTACGAAACTACCTACTAGTTTTCAACCGTTCCATGGAGTTATTATCTATCAATTACAAGTGGCGCATAATGCACTGATGATGCACAGTGATTAGGCCATCTCAATTTAATAGTTCGTCTCAAAGCCCATCCCAATTTAATAGTTCGTCTCAAAGCCCATCCCAATTTAAAAATCTAATACAGAATGCAGTTTTAATTATTTATTTTTTTAATTTGTTGTTTTACTTTAACTTTTTGTATCTATGACAAGAATAGACCTTTTCATCTCTCAAGTAGGTTGCACTGTGGTCAAGATGACAATATTTTTATTGAGATTTACGCTTTAGGTTATTTTGACGTCTGACAGATTTGTGTGTGGCGGATTGAAAAAAAAAATGAAACAGTGACAAAAAAAGTTTACTCAACCAAGCCGGAATTACATGAAAGAACAGGCAATTTTACTAATGTGTGCGGGGGCTTTGAGATGAATTATTAAATCAATATGGCCTCTGAAAATAGATCATCGAGTGTTATTTTAATCCGTGGAAAGGCTTGAAAATGAGGGAGTGTCGTAAAATTATTATATTTCAAGAACGATATGGTCAATTGTTAAAATTCAAAAGGTATGTGATAGCCGATTTATTCTTCAACAACACCAAGTATTTAGTTATGTTTAGTTGTGGCGTTAAAATACCCAGACAATTAGGTTTCCAACGATACAGTTCATTCAGGGACACCCTGTACCAGCTTATAACAATCATACTATATATTTATTTACTGCATTGAATTAAACAAGTCCATGGCTGAAGGTTGTAGATTATTAAGATCATTATGGATCTGCTTCAGCACTTCAGCAATGGTACTTAAACTCTTGGCTGATTGCTCACTGACAGCGAGTTTAGCCCTCTCAATATTGAACAATTCTTCATGTATTTCACACTGCCTTATTGAGGCCGTTTTGGTTGGTGTGCTACTGCTACATGTACTTTCTTCTTTATCTTCATTCCGCCTCTTCTTCCCAGATTGAGTTGGTGGTACTGTAGATTGAGTTGGCACTACATGTATATGAACCGATTCTGTGGAGCTTTGAGATTCCTTTAATATGCAAGAAAAATTTTAAAAGAGAAACAATTATTGTGATAATAATAACTATGCGCTATCTATTTTGAGGTCATTGCAGGACATTTGAAGCGGTTTGTTTGGGCCAAGGTAGTTTTTCCGAGGGCAGAGGCCCAACAATTTCACCTAATGACCGTAAACTCAGGCCGTAAACAGATAGTGCCAAGTTATAATTGTCATTGATTATCAGCATTTTACAAATTGTTTCATGAAAATTAAGCAATTTTTGCTTAAAGCTCTGGTATGAGCAATTGGACAGTATTTTTTGTTGGCCATGAGAGCACATTAGTCATATCGAATTGTATTCCCGAATACGAAGAATGTCCTTCTGATATCAAATAATTTTTTTTAATTTGCGATATTATAATACATGATTGAATCTCTGCCCACAACGAAAAGAAGCTAAAGATCGTCTAGAATGATTATTTCATGCCACTCAACCTTAGGCCTACAAGAAAATCAGTGATTTCTCTGTTGATATCACTGAACAATGAAACTACAAATAAAATGTAAACCAAGCAAGTTCCTGGCGTGACAAATTTTATGCGATCACACGTAACACATATGGGCGCTTCCGTTAACTTGAGTTTGTGTCACAAGTGACTGGAAAAGTGTGGATTCATCAACGTTTGGCTACTGTGCAAAGGTATGGGAAGAGTTGTTGAATTGAACATTTTGACCTTTCATATTGATTTTTTTCCCTAAAAGGCCTTATTTGTTTGGGTGTTTTGGGGAGAAAATCCATATCATAAGATTTATGAAGTTTACCTCGAGGACTGGTAAATATCAATATGTTTGATATGTACGGAGCCTCATGGGTGACATGTAACAAATATTTGTTGGAAAATAATCATGTTATCTCGGGATAATTATCCCGAGATAATCATGTTATCCCAGGATAATCAGGTTATCTCAGGATAATTATCCCGAGATAATCAGGTTAACCCGGATAATCAGATTATCCTGGGATAACATGATTATCTCGGATAATTATCCTGAGATAATCATGTTATCACAGGATAATCAGATTATCCCGGATAATTATCTTCTTCTTCTTCTTCCTTATAAGTGCCTCCCTCATATGTATGAGTATTATCGCACTGCGTACAGACAAGCTGTACCGGTACTAATTTTTTACTCTGGAACCTAGAGTAGATGAGTGTATTTTGAAGTACAGTCAACATGACCAGGATGATCCCCTGCTCTTTTCGAATAGCCTGTGACGTTCTTTAACGTGCACACTACATTAATGTGAGAAAATATGCATGTACACGGGACCGACAGCTTAAAGTGCCCTCCGAAGCACTAAGCAAGTAGAGTGAAGTGTCTTGCTCAAGGACACAAAGAGCCGGACCTGGGATTCGAACCCTTGGGTTCACAGTCCTAGGCCTTAACCGCTAGGCCACGCTCTCCTCTAAAACTACAATTATCCTGAGATAATCATTTTATCCTGGGATAATCATATTATCCCGGGATAATTATCCCGAGATAATCATGTTATCCCAGGATAACATTTTTATCTCTGGATAATTGTAGTTTTAGCGCTATGACGTAGGTAAATGAAGTGGACACTTTATCGTGCTCTCATCATACAATCACAATCACTTTGACAAGTTTGACATTAGCAACAATGAGTTGTACTATCACTTACCATAACAATGCTGCATAACAATATGCACGCTATTGTTCTCTTTTGGGAACAAAGCTCACACAGTAATTGTTACTATGCGTTTGCTTTGTAATATTTCATCCAACTGAAACTATATCATTGCAATATACAGGGAAATCAGATACATGAGTTTGTGGACTGACACGGTTTATATGCTAGTCTCAGATGAAATTCTAAGCTCAAATTATGTATTTATTTTTAGGCCTAATATTTCTCATGATATTGATATACATATGAATTGTAATATCACAATTGTCTAATATATAAAAAGAAGCGGCTGATTTTATCCGTATGTTTAAAAACCATGAAAGTTGTAATACTTAATTTGGATTTTTTTCTGTGAACAGCAACAGTATACGTTCTGTCCATCGAGAGCGTTTATAGTCCCTTTTCTCACAGCGGGCACATCTCATTTCATGACGTCACTGGTTTTCTAGGCCAAATCTGTCTCGTTCGAAGGAACTCACCGCTTAAGTTGTTTTTTGCAGAATATCAATTTTAAACGTAATAAATAAAAAAAAAAAGGAGTCATTTTCATTGTCCTCATAATATTAGCTTGCCAATGATATGATGTTGTTTTTGCTATAGACCTGCCCTTTAAGATCAAAGTTAAAGTACCTGTGAATCAGTCATGGATTCATCTTCAGGAAGAATACCGTGTACAGCTTCCACAGCGAGTATAATTGAGACTTCTTCTAGAACCTTGTTATAAGCCAATGGTGGTCCACCTCCTGAAATATACACACAAAAAAACACCTTTTTTTAAAATGTTTATGATGATGATGACCCTGTGTCAATCTTCGGTTAGCTTCCAGTCACACTGCCACACACTGAGACTATTCTAAAGGACCTGTAACTTATACTGATTAAACTATTACAAAAAAGTCTGTTTTACTTGTTTTCAGTTCCACTTTAATCTCCCTCTTTATGTCTTGAACCTGAAAAAGAATGAACATGATAGTCCATGGGTGATTTTTCAACATATTTGACTGTTGGATAAATATGGGTGCTGCAGCTTTGGAGCTAAGGCAATATGGTGCATTACTTCTGAAGTTGGTAATGGGTAAATTACACTGTGCACTGTACCAATATCAATCTCCATTCCCCAAATGTCAAAGAGAACTAGAGCTGCTGTGGATCAAGAGCCATGAATGTAAGTGGTGGCTTCTGGTTTTGATGACTTCTGCATGAGATTTGACCCCAACCATTAAAAAAAAACAACCTGATTATCTCGGATAATTATCCAGGGATAACCTATCATCGAAAATACAAGATTGGATCTTGTTGGCGCACATTTTATTGCGGATAAAAGTTCCACTGTTCAACTGTTGTGTTGCACAAAGTATGAAATTTGACCTCGGTTGAATTAGTGCGCCCACATGATCCCACTTTTTTTACTTGCTATCATTTATACATTAAGCCCCTCTATGACCTCAGATAACCAGAGTTTCATTTTTTATGGTCCACTCATATCAAAAGATTATCTTCACAAAGTTTAAGCTCATTTCGGCAAGCTTCAACACTTGACCTCAGCATGACCTGACTACACAACATTGAATTTCATAACATTCCATATATAACCATAGAATTTGTTCACACATTATATTGAACTTACCTGTCACTGGGGATTTGTAATTTCTTCCTAGAGAGGCCAAATCACGCCACTTTTGCGAATCTTCTGCCAGTCTCTTTCTGGGCCCCAACTGCTCTCAAAGCTATCGCAGCTTTTTTCCATGTTCTGGAAAGAACAACACAACACATAGTTTCTTTACATACATGTATTAGACTATGAGACATGGGCATTTATCTTTCACTTCTGTAGTCCACTCTTGGGCAGAACATAAAAACATAACAAATCAAGAGTAAATATATGTCTGAATTAATATCCAAAAAGTTCCCACGTTTTACTTTTACTAATTTAGGAGTTATTTGGGGTTAAAAATGTGTTTATCGTATTTTTTTCCATTTTGCCCAAAAATGTCAAATATTAAATTAGCTGTAACTTTCAAAATAAATTGAGTAGAAATTTCATTTCTATTGTAGATGTTACATATCACATGGTTGTCTAACACTGGTGAATAAAAATGTCACAGCACAACTCTAAAATATAAAAAATGGCAAAAACCATATTTTTGTGCTATTTTGGCTATTTTTGAGCTAAAATTTAATTTTGCATGGCGAAAAAAATAAATATATATTTTATTGATTTAAAAATATGTCATTATGTCAACCTAATTATTCTGAACAAAAAGTTAATGATGGTGAATGACTGTGAGCCTGAGTTTTTGATCTATGTCCCTTTCAAATTCACATGGACTAAAATAGCCCCGGGTAAAATAGCATGTTTTTGTCAATTTTTCCAATATTAGGCTGAAAATGGTCCTTTTTGTAATTTTAACAAAATTTTCAGTGTTTGGAAAGTGGGAACTTCACATATGGCCACGTGTTTTGAACTCGCCACCCTTAGCGTTACATCACAAATATTATGAATTTTTACACCAATCAAGTTTCAAATTAGAATATCTCCACAACTATCAACCCTAAACTAGCAAAAGTATACATTTTTGGAAAGCTGAAGGCAAAAGCAATTTAAATATACACATTTCAACTCACTGTACAGGGTGACCTTGAAGTTATACAGGGTGGAATAAAAAAAATTCAAATAAAAAATGGGTCATTTAATGCATTGCTTATTACTAACTTGCAGTTATAAACTGAAAGTAAACAACATTGATTTGGTTAGAGGTTAGGGGGAGCCAACTGACTCTGGAAGAAAAAAAATCACAGCTGTTTGGTAATCTCGGAATACAGGGTGTCCCAAAATATGTTCAAATTTTTTTTATACCCAATGACACCCTTTTCAACATATTACACCCATTGACCCCCTTTTTCATATTGTTTGAACCCAATTACCCACCCCTTAAAATTGGCGCCTATACCCCCCCGCTAGAATATCTTAGATGCAGGGAGGTGGGAATGGCATCGGCATTATGATATTTAAATAAATCCATAGAAATAAATTGGATTTCACCAAATATTGGCATGAGTCATTTATTTGGATAGTGGAACACATTTACTATGGTTGGTAGAAAATTTAAATTACACTTTCAAATTAACAGGTCTCATGATGATGAACCCAAGTGTACATTTATAAATATGCACATACCTTGCTTTTACCTTCTCCTCTTTGCTGCTACCTTTCCCACCATTGCCAAAAAGCAAAGGCTTATTTGCTTCCACAAATTTCAACAGCGCCTGAACTTCATTCTCGCTATAATCCTTCCCTTTGATTCTTTTGCCATGGCCCTGTTTGTCTGACTCTGAAGCTCTCTTATCCTGAAATTTAAATTTATAAAAGAAATAAATTTAAAAAATGATATAATAATAGATAATTATAACATAAATAATGAATAGCTGCCCCAATGATACTGAGGGAATATATAGGGGGAAAAACCTGTTTAATTTTGCACCTTGCAGATGAATTTTTGGCAATAGATAAATTGACATCATAGAGGTATTTTAATTGTATCCAAAAGATGAAGAAATATTAGGAATGTTCAAACAATCAATTTAAGAAAGTATCAAAAATGGTAAAAAATGGAAAAAGTTGATTTAAAAAAGAAAAAAAAAAAAAAATCAAGTGATTTAAATTGTGATTTAAATCAATGATTTCAATCGGAGTGATTTAAATCAAGGCGTTTTGGCAAATAAATAAAATGATTGGATCACACTTGCTGCCGATATTGGGAAGTTAGCCGGGACTTGGCCGGGGATGTACAGTAGATCATACCCGCTATACCGGGCCAATCATTCATGTTAGCGGGGGCTTTTGCCGGGGTGTACACTTTTTTTTTCCCGCACTGCCGGGACATAGCGGGACTTTCATGAAGAAGTCACACCATTTAAAAAACATCAGTATACCACAAGTATTTTCTAGTAGGCCTACTGCAGCTGCCGGCACCATCTGATCTCGATTTTATTACACTGTATGATCCAGACATGCCAAGTAGTATACGGATTTTCAGTATTTTGTAGGGAAAAAGATGTAAAATATGGGAGTAGGCCTATGTTTTTTCCGCCGATTTACCCGTCTTTCGCAGTTGGTATCTAGGCCTAAAGAGGAAAATCCTGCTTGGGTGGTTGATGGAATATTTCCATAGGCCTTTGCATGTTTTTACCAACGGATGTCTTGCTGTGTACAAAATAAAGACACAAAAATACACTGGTCTCATCAGGTGGCGAGCCGGTTTTTAAAACAAATCACGCCCTGTTTTATAATAGTAGGCCTACCTGCATGTAGAAGTTTGGTTATAAAAAAGCTCGTTATTAAAATACATAAAAAAATAGTAAGAAATAGCATTTTGCGTGACTGTGACAGCTGCTGTGCGCATTGCGTGAAATACCGATGCTTGCCATTCGGCTAAAAATAAACCAAGAAAAAAAATTGAAGTTTTATTCACAAAAGTTGAATAATTTATTATTGTACTGAAATCCATTGTGTCAAATGAAATTACTTTTAATACAATCGTCCCGACAAAAAACTCATCCCTAAATTTTTGAGAGTGCATCTTATTCATGGTTGCTTTTCATTCCGCTATTAAGCCCCTTAGCCCCCTGACGTCACACGGCGGCAGTACTGTTCTTGAAGTAGAGGCCCCATGACAGGGTGTAATTCCCATTATTCCAGTAATTCCTAAATGTTCCCTGTAAGTCCATATTATTCCCAACTAATTCCGAATAAGTCCGGTAAGTCCCTATAAGTCCATATTATTCCCAAATATTCCTGTAATTCCGAGTAACTCCAAATAAGTCCGGTAAGTCCTTATAAGTCCATATTATTCCGAACTAATTCCAAATAACTCCTAATAAGTCCAATAAGTTGATATAAGTCCATTTAATTCCCAAGTATCCCTCTAATTCTGAGTAACTCCAAATAAGTCCGGTAAATCCCTGTAAGTCCGTATTATTCAAACAATTGAACTCCTAATATATCCCGTAAGTCCCTAAAAGTCCATGTTAATTCCCAAATATTCCAAATAAGTCCATATAATTCAAAATTTTGAATCCCAATGAGTTTAGGGACCGTTCATTTTTTCCACCGGAGGGGGGGGGCGGGAGAATACATGGGGGGTCAGATGGTTTTGGTCAGGCAAAAAGGGGGGGGCGGAGGGTTTTTTAGTTATTGAAAGGGGGGGGTCAGATGGTTTTGCACCTCAAATATCCTGAGCTTCCGGGGCTTCGCCCCTGGACCCCATCTGGAACATTGCCCCTGGACCCCTGACCATTAGATTTGCGCTTTGCGTGTCGGCCGACACTTTGGTCCTAGTGCGCAGCGGACTTAAGTCTGGCCTCGGAGGAATCTGCTTGTTTTTTACCTGCCGCAGTGTGAATTCACATAAATTTGCACCAAAACTACATGATTTGGATGTATTTCTGTGTTAAGTTCACAGTTACAGTGTAACTTACACCCACTTGGCATATTATATTGTAAGCTAATTATAAAATGTCAATTTTGGCAATTCAATTGCAAAATTTGACCAAGCTGTATTACATTTCAATACTAGGCCTACATGCAGTTAAGTTATATAATTACATGGCAAATGGCAAATGATAAGAGAGTCCGAGTCCAACATAAATAAGACCCGAGTCCATGCCCGGGGTCCATGCCAGGGGAGGGTGTTAGGGGTCAATCAAGTTTCAAATCTACAATACAAATTGGCTTAAATAAGAGAATTTTGAACCATATTTTATAAATATACATACTGCCATTTTCGTTATAGAGAATTAAGAATAATCACGCTGCTGCACAGAATTGCTGTGGTCAGACTATGTTCTTTCACAATGAAAAGAGACAGCTACACCACCCCACACCGCTCCCCCTATACACATCCACTATCAAACCCCACAGTAGGTGTCATTTCCATACCCTAGTTACACTACAAAGACTCGCCCAAACCACCATGACATGACAGTAACTGAACAGGTAACTCTGAAGGTAAAAACTACATGTATCACATGTCAGCAGTCATGTGGGGTATTTGTGGAGTGGGGTGTGTGTGTGACACACTACATGTAACTCACAGTTGTGCCCAGGGCCAGGGACTAGAGAAGTGTCACTAGTTAACTGAAGAGCAATCCCTTACGAAAATGCAATCACCAAAAAAAGCTTGCGCAACCTTGCAGCAAGCATGTACACGCTTGCTGCAAGCTTGCGCAAGTAACAGCGAAGCATGCACAACCTTGCGCAAGCACTATGCAAACTGCAAACACTGCAAGCATTGAGCTTGCGGATGCATGCAAGAGCTTGCGAAAGGTTGCGCAAGCACTATGGAAACTGCATGCACTGCAAGCATTTAGCTTGCGGATGCATGCAAGTGCTTGCGAAAGGTTGCGCAAGCACTTGCAAACTGCACACACTGCAAGCAAACCAGCTGCATGCATCCTGCAAGCATCAATGTGCTTGCAAATTGTAATCGCAAAACAAGCTTGCAATGCAAGCACCTGTCTGCTTGCATGCAGCAAGCACCTGCCGCGATATGCAAGCACATAGCTGTCAGACCAATTACTGTTTAATTGCAGAACTTTGCACTGAACAAAATTTGGAAGCACAATCCGGGCGGAACAATCTAATAAATTGTAATGCCTCGGGCACGTCGCAATTCAGAGAATAAAATTAATGCTCCACCTAAAAAAATCAATGCAACAAATGAATAAAATAAAATGCAAACATTTTGTTCTTTAGATTATTTTTTTTACTGCAAATTTTGTTTCTTCAGATTTGTTTCCACCTGCCAAAATTGCTCCCCCTGTCCATTTTGTTTGCCCTAACCAATATTGAATTATCCCCTCATGAGTACAGGGGCATAATTAGCCCCTAAGAATCTTTTTCTCTGAATACCACTCCAAATTCTTTCCAACTGATGTCCATTTTTCTAGCTACTAATAATAAATAAGTCGGTATTTTTTAGGAAGTACCGTACAAGAATACAAAATGGGCATCTGAGGCAACTAAGGGGCTGTACGGTACAATAATTATGAGCGGGGGAGGGTAAAATTTCCGAAAGGCCCGCCAAAAATCGCCCCTCCCCCACCTCTTGGCCTGCCAAAAATCGATTGCCCCCCCCACCTCAGTCCCCGCCAAAAATCTTTGCCCCTTTGAACATGCTAATTTTGGGATCCCAATTTCCAAACCTTAAATGGTCTAGATATATGTTAAGAGCACAGCAAGCTGGAAATTTTGCATATCAAAGCGTTTCCATACTGTTTTCCCAAGCCTTAGCGTTCCTAGTAATTAAAAAGGCGCCCCCAGCTTGCCAAAAATTGCTTGCCCCCCCCTTTGGCTTGCCAAAATTTCTTAGCCCCCCCCCCGAAATATTACCCTCCCCAGGGCCGTAGCAAGGTATGAAATAGTGGGGCAGCCATATGGCGGGGGTCTGGGGGCCGGCTGAGGCCCCCAGCGGGGGTCAAGGGGCAGAGCCCCTTGTGGGGGTTCAGGGGGCGAAGCCCCCTGAAGCTCTCGCATTTTGAGGTACACAATGTGCGTAAAACCCGGTATGTGAATTGAAACTACTCACATCATTTGTATGAATGTAAATGTACATAAAGTGCTAAAAACTAGTTTTAGGGGTATCAAAACTTGTATCGTTTTTTTACTGCCATATGGTCAAAAATTGGCCTATTTCATTTAGATGTTTTTAACCTTAAAAAAAATTCATGCATGAAAGATTTTTTTTGTATTTCCAAAATTCTTTGGAAGGTTTCTCCTTTATTTTATTAGCAATATAAATCGAGTAATTTCAATGAAATGAGGCTGAAGAAATTAATTAAAACACAAATTGCATATTCATGCATAATAACACTAAAGATAGGTTAGCCAAAGTTTTTTATATTAGGGAAATTAATTTTTCTTCCAATGATTATTTACCTGGGGGGGGGGGGTGCTGGGGGAGGGTCAAGGATTTGTATAGTTCAGGGTTAAGCCTGTATGGTTTTTTTAATGAATGGTTAGGACAAAAAATAAAACAATTATTAATTATTGATAGGAGCGGCACGGGCCAGCCTGAAAATGAAGAAATCGACTAGACATGGAGTCTAGTGAGGTGTCCCTAAACTATAATAGTCTATGATCTGATGACTATTTCTCATTGATATTTGGTTGCATAATATTTTCTTCTTGGGTGGAATTGAGAGGCTGGTACCGTGCAGTGCACGCCCCCCTAAAAAAATTTAAAAAAAAAATTTAACATTTTTTTTTTTTTTTTTTTTTTTTTTTTTGATTTTTTTTTTTGACAAAAAAGTGGGGCGGCCATGGCCGCCCAGGCCGCCCTGGTTGCGACGGCCTGCCCTCCCTCTCCCTGGGCTCATTATTACTCAGTTCCCCGGGCTCAGTCCCTAACCACCCCTTTTTAAAGGGAATTTTTGTTCATATTTTTAAACATGAACAAAATCACAAAATCTGCATGGTGCTCCTAGAAAAAAAAGGGATCTGCAACCGGAAATACCATGGCAGCTTACACATTCAAACAGTCATGGCAGTTGGAGCTGCAGTTTTTGTCAAAATTTTGGGCCAAATTTTGCGTTACAGATAAGGAATTTTATTGGGTTCACTAACAATTGAGCCCGAGTATCGCCATCAAGACAAATATGATAGTGACACAACGTAGTAAAGCTTTAAACAACAGATTCTGAGATTGTGATGATGCAAGGACAACCGTTAACCATCCCAAAATCATGAAATGATCCATGCAAATGCATGATAGACAACTTGGACATATGCATGACGATATCGGCTGATGAGTGGCAGCTCGAAGTGTGTGTGTACCTGGGGTGTGTAAACTGTAAGTATATACAGTCGACATTTTGATTTAATTTTTCAAATCAAATTGATAAGCTTAAAAGCTTACCTATTCATGTGACATGTAGTTAATTAATACTGAAATAAAATTTTGGCATGATATGTACAGTACGGTACATGATGACGCGTGACGATGATGTACCATACTCACAAGATGCACACTGCACAGTTCATGAGAGTATGCACAGTGTTACTTGACTTGAGCATGTTGAGAACTACTAGTTTGACTACAATTTAAGAGACTAGCAGTAGCATTGAAACTGTCGCATGATCGGGGTTTTTTTCAGTAGGTATCGGTACGGACTCGATGAGAACTCTTGCTTCGAATTTGTACACGATACTCATTCGATGCCGAGTTTATAATATGTTGCTATCGTTTTTTGGTCGAACAGCGTTGACATTTTTACTAGCAACGGATGATATTTATTCTGTTAATTTTTAAACTTGGATCCAAAGTACTGTCGACCGTCATAATTAAAATGGCCTATTTTGAAAAGTCTAAATTTTTGATGCGATCGCCCGTTGTGATCAGCTGTGTTTACTGAAGTGTACTTCCATTGCTTTTAAATACACAGACATGCTTTAGCGAATCTGTCTCTCCAGTCTCTAGCAACGAATGCAGGGTTGTAGCCGCGCCGGTCGGGGCCAACCGGCACTAAAAAACAAAATTAAAAAAAATAAAACTTTTTTTTATATTTTATTTTAAAAAAAAATTGGGGGGGTATACCCCCTTTCCTATTCCCAGATCCCTCATGTTCGCTAAAAAGATTGTGCCCCGAGCCAGCACTCTAATTTGATAGTAAAATTAGCCGGCACTCAACTTGGTCACTCTAGCTACAACCCTGAAACGAATGTGAAGCTATCGGTGAGCAAGGTACGGTAGATCACCGATTTTGGGTCACCGGTCTAATTTTTCTGTCATGCACTGATTTGGGTACCAATGGTCATATTTGGAAATCTATACACCCTATGATAGTAAAAGTATACATTTTTGGAAAGCTATTGGTCCAAGGAATCTTAAAATGGTATCAGAACTATTAGGCCGTATAAAATTAATATTTTGGTTCTCGTCCAGAGGATTTTCATGAATTGATGAGGGAGGGAGGTGTTTTTTGTTGTTTTTTTTTTTTTTTTTTTTTCAGTGTAAAATCAGCATTGTCTGTAGTTTTCGGTCTTTTCCAACAGTGCTCGAGGAAACGATGAGGCACTTTTTTTTTTTTTTTTTTTTCAAATGTGAGATTCTGAGGTATAAACTCCCTAGAGTACCACAAAAAGACTTGGAAGTGGTCCTTGTTCTCTGATAAACTTATTTATATGTATGAAAAATTCATAAATTGTTCCAAAGTCTAAAATAATTGAAAAATCTAAAAAAATATAAAAAAATCTGACAAATCCCAGAAATTGAGGAGGGAGGGGACGAGAACCAAAACATTAATTTTATACGGCCTAATGTAGGGTGTATGTGGAAAGAAATAATGTAAAAAATGCAAGCATTTTTTTTTTTTTTCATTTTAGATGAAGCTTACTTTGGTTACTGGTACTGATTTTCATTCATGTGTAGGCCCCCTACCCCTTAATTCTTAATGCAGTTTTGAAAAGTTGAGACCATTACTATTAGCTTTCTAATGATATGGCCGCGTGTCATAAGTTGGGAACCTTTTGCGTGACACTGACAAAATTCAAGAAATTTACGCCTTTTTTGATTCAAACGTTTACTTCGCAAAAACTAAACATCTCACCCTATTAAAAGTATACATATTTTTGAAGCTTTTGCTCCAAGGAATTCAAAAATGACATTATTTTCTTGATAGGGATAAGGGTTAAGAAGTTACAAGTACAAATATCGGTGATTTTTCCATAAAAAAGTGTACGAATCAAAAAATTTGGTCCACTGATGAGATACATCCTAGAGTAAAATCTATGCCAGAATTGGATTATTCAAGGCAAGAGCATTCTAAATATGTATAGTTTTACAGTTATCCCTATAAAGGTAATCGTGATACATGAGGATGAAATTTACCTTCATAAAATTTGCTGTAAAAATCGTCACATTGTTATTTCAGCATAACATGTAGGAAAATCATGTCCAGAGTGCTTTCTGGTTATACACACATGCTCTCTAAACATCAAAAATACATGTTATATTTATAACTATGAGCCTGTCTAACACTTTAATCCTCAGTTTTTACCCATCTTGGCTGTCCTAGCTGAATCAAAGCGCAGTCACGATAATGAACACAAAATGTCTTCATGGTCTGCATTTTGAAGAACACAATAATTTGCATTTTTCTTGCTCTATGAAAGGTCAATACCAACATAATATTGTACAATATTTTGCTTTGGTACAATGGCTGGTCTTTCATCTACTTTCAAACACCCTTCTCTTGTAGTCACTTGATAATTATGAGTGAAATTCCATAGCCGTGGAGTGGCTGCTTCCTGGCTTGATCTGCAATCGACATTTTTAATGTATGGTTATACTTATAGTCAGAATGAACAAAAGCTACTTCATTGACTGTAATAATGCCTTCTGATGCAACTTTTATCATATGAATCACTTGATGGTTTAATGGCAATTACTGATCCTTGGCAATAAAGTTTGCCATTTCTTCATTTTCAGTGACACTTTTTTGTTGGTGCTTTAGATGTAGAAGACTTGATCTTTGCAAACTGTTATGAGCCATTTCCGTACTTTAAGTTCTTGACACTGTGTCAACTCTGCTCCTTGACTTAGATTATGATAATTAAATTATCAGTTACAAAAAAACCAATATTGCATTTTATTTTTAATATTATTAATTGCTTAACAATAACAGCATAATGTTTTGACCTGTAGGACAATGTAGTTTTTCAAAATATTAGTAGTTCATACAATTTCTAATGATCAGACTCGTTTTTGATGGCAAAATTATTTTAGACTTCAAATACTAATTAACAACTCATTATGTGTCATTAATCTAATAATTTAGAACATTACAGGCCAACGATTTGTTTAATTCTTTATTAATTTCTTGCTTCTAAATTACAGCATTAATGAGGGGTGGATATTTGACCTCGTATCACAGTGGTCCAACACAATTTCTGAATGTCAGAGCTTTTGTCGCATCATCGTTTTACTCTTAATTAGCAGCTCGTTAAGTGTCATTAATCTGTATAATTAAGGTAAAATTTATAAAATATTACAGCAGAACTATTAGTAAGTCCATTCAAATATATCTATTAACCACACAATATTTTATTACTAAAAATTTCAAGTGGATCATACTGTAGTTGGTACCTATAAAAATTCATTTTTCCCATAGAGATTACATTGTACCGTGTCCGAAGATCCGTGTCCGTGATCCTCCCACTTTGCACTTCGTTAACTTATTGGTCCGTAAAATTAATTAGCAATGTCATATTACTTATCTTTTGGTATCATATTCAAGCAGAATAAATTAGCTTTCAAATGAATGTAAACTTGAAGGATTATGATGCTGTCTTCATAATTTAATTAAAGAGAAAAGTTGAAATTTTCAGTCAAAGTGTCACACCTCCCACTTTTCCAGGGTCCCAAGTCAAGACACACGGCCATATAGAGCTGAACGATAGAAAAACAATGTTGTATTTAAGAAAATGTCTGGTGGATTTTTATACCATTTCAACCCATTGGTGTAAATGTGTTGAAAAATATTTTTTAGGGTATCACGCCTGTAGACATTAAACTAATTTTAAGGGTTTTTTGGAATCCTTGGGCCAAGAGCTTTCCAAAAATGTATAGGCCTACTTTTGCTATCCTAGGGTGTTACTTTTCAAAATACAGCGATGGTATTAATCTCAATATTGCGCTTGAAAATTTTTATGTGACTTACATGTAGTCATGTACCTGTCACTACCATTCGCAAGAACCTGTGAACTACCAAATAGCAACAGTTTAAAAAAGTAAAACAACCAAAAAAACAAATGCTCTGTGCATGGTCTGCAATTAATATCGGGTTTTTTTAATGACTGCATCTCCGCCACCCAAAACTTACGCTCAGACGTACAGCTTGTCAAATACCATTTTTAATTTCATGCATTTTTTTTTTCACAGGCAACCGTGATGCTTGAAAAGTACAAGACTCAATGGATATATCATACACACTGTCTAGAGTCTGGAGGAATTCACTCAAATACCAAAGGTACGGTAATATGTTGATTATGTTCCAGCGGTTTCGATATAAATTTAACAAAAATGGTTACAACAGTTCCCCATAGGATAGTACATGATGCACTTCCGTTCGGTGTGGTAATCCCAATTCCCTACATTTTTGTTCGTACCATCAAACAAAACTTTAATATCTCGAGCAATAAATTGTAGTACGGTACAGTGGAAACTCATTAACACAAAGTTGTGCAGAATTCAAATTTTACTTCTTGTTATCAGGTGTTCATGTTATCCAGTTCTAATAACATGTGAAATGTATGCTTGGGAATGTAAAACATACTTCTTGTTATCAGGAACGTCGTGTTAAGAGGGTTTGTGTTAACGAGTTGCCACTGTATTAATTACTAGTATTTTACTTGGTTATGAGAAACGAGCTTTCTTCTGATACTGGCACCAACATGTCACTTTTGATGAAGAAAAATGGGGCTATGCTTAATTCCCGTACTCATTAAAATGTAAATTTGTATCCTTCACTGCCCTGGTGGAAAAAGCCCTGGTGGGGGAAAAAGTGATGTGGAAATATCTGACCCGCCATACATTTTTTGTAGACCCTGACTAAAATTTTAGAAGTGTAAGATTTTCCTTATTAAAGTTTCCTGACCTTTGTCATAAGTTGTCAAAATTCCATTTTGAATGTTCACCAAAACAATTTGTGTTGGTTTAATTGATGAGGCTATATTAAACTAAATAAAGTGAAAAACTTTAATGATCATAATTTCTCACCGACACAAAATATTTTTTCTGAGCGGTGTTGTTTCAGATGTGTAATGGCGGGAATATTCATTTTGCTAATTGAAGTGTAACTAACAGTAACTTATCTACAATTTGCTTTCAGTTGCTGCTGAAATGTGACCCTACTGCAGCAGGAATAGACTTCCAACAATGGCAACGCACCAAGAAGAAAATGCTCTACATAAATCAGCCATGCAAAATGACGAGTTAAGATGTTACACAAAAAAGTCATGTGAAAAAAGAAATTTCCTGCCCGGATAATAGGATTAGCGGGCGGGACTCGAATTCCCGGGACTCACTCACACCCTTACAGTGTATTATGTAACATCATTTAAGCCACATTAACCAGCCTTTTATTGTTTGATTTTAAATTGACAATTTAAAAAAAAAGGAACATTTGAGTGTATTTGCTGGATGACTATACCATTTTTCGTCCTAATGTGACAGTGACGTTAACGCGTTGAGAAAGCTGTTTCGCTTGTGTATCTATGTAGCGTCTTTAAGCGTGTACACCAGCGCTTTGAGCGAATGATAGCGATTTGAAGCTGATTCGCTCAATAAAATACGCACTGATTTCGCTGCCACATGGGGGTGAAAAATGGTAAACCTATTGCCAATGATGCTTATTTATTATGTAAATTACATTTGGATAGACTTAAAATATCTATACTGCGAAATGAAATCAGTAATCAGCATGATCATGTTTTGAATCTGTCATACCACCGATCGAAACCAAGCAGTTTTAGCAAGAAGACAGTTTTTTAGCATGGTTTTTGATGGTTTAAATCTATTTTAGTTCTTTATTTACCAACCAAACCTGCTGAACCTGTTGCAATATGCGAGGGGTATCCAAAAGTTTTGACATCACCCAGAAGTGAAAAGAGCTAGGCCTATACTGATGAAATTTGTCATTGTAATCACTGGTCCTTATGTACATTATGGTCCAAAAATGGTCTCATAAGTATGTTTACTTTCTTCACAGGTGGCGCTAGATGGGAAGTAGGCACATAACCTTTTCATGATAAGGTCCTCCACTTTCTTGAGTTTTTTTCACTGTGGCGCATCATCCGTAAGTGATGGACGTCCCACTTCTTGGCTCATCTGTGAGGGACATATGGCCAGTTTGGAAATTCCTTTTTCAAAAAGCAATAGTGCCATATGATAGGCAATCATCACCGTAGATTGCTTTCATTTCATCATAGATTTTCTGAGCATTGTAGGTCTAACCCTTCAAATGCAGGAACTTAATCACGCTGCGTGCCTCAATTTTCACCATCTTGCAGGTTATCGCCTACTGCCCATCTAAGCGCCACCTGTAAAGAAAGTAAACATACTTATGAGACCATTTTTGGACCATTATGTACATAAGGACCAGTGATTACACTGACACAATTTCATCGGTATAATAGCTCTTTCACTTCTGGGCGATGTCAAAAACTTTTGGATGTACCCCCTCGTATATGATCAGTATTTTTTTGGAAAATGTGTTGCTCCTACGTATCGTAGCTATGAATTATGTAAAATGATATGAAATGTTTCCAACAATTATTGATATTTTTAATCCAGTATGTCTTTCATTCTTGATTAGTTAACAGCTTAGCTTCAAGGTGTAAATGGGGAACCAAAAACATGTAGCAGTGAACTAAAACAACTACATGTAGAATGCAAAATCAATGTTTAAGGTACAGCCGGGTGAAATAACTACACATGTAGAAAGTCATATTATTTTGCAAGATTGTACTGTAGTTACTTGAAAGAAGAATTTAATTGCCAAGCACAACAACCAGATGTGAAGTGTATCATTTTGTCTGAAAATATATCCAACTATAACATGTTACTAAACATTGTAAACAAGTCTAGAAAAATTATTTTGTATTATCTGTATTATTTCCTTGGAAGAGCCAAGTTTTAGAACTGTGTCATGAAATTTGTTCATAGGCTCTCAGCTTGCTGCCATCTCAATAGACAAAAATATGAAATGTAATCAGAATTACATCACAATGCATTCACTTGTTCATGGATGTAAACATCAGTTAAACTGCTCTAAAGTATGTGTACTTTAGTAAAATATGAAGCGAAAAGATGGCAAAAACTGATGTATCTATGAATAAACTGCTGCAGATTGAAGAAACATGAATGTTGTGTAAAAATGCGAATTAGTAGGTTTACAGTTACAGGCTAAATCACGTATATTTGTAATTAAATTGGACCTGATGTCTATATCGCCCCGTGCTCACACTTAGCATGCGCATTGCAAGCTTGCACATGCGTGTTGCGAGCTTGCGCATGCTTGTGAAAGATGGGCTTGTTTGCGCAAGCATTGGCCAAGACACTGCGGGTGCTTGCAGTAAAAGCTTGCGCATGCCCATATTGTTCCAAATAAAAGCTTGCGCAAGCTCTTGTATGCCTCGCCAAGCATGCAGAAACAAGCATCGCGGTGATCGAGGTCATGCAGGGCGCAAGCACGCTCAATGCAAGCATGCAACAAGCAAACTGCTTGCAGTGCATGCATGCGAATTGCAAGCATGCTTGCAATTGCAAGCATGCAACGGACCTATTTGCCTGCTTGCGCATGCCCGTATTGTTCCAAAAATAAGCTTGCGCAAGCTTGCAGAATTGTTTGCACAACCTTGTATGATGCAAGCATGCGCAACCACTTTGCAAGCTTGCAAAAATGCTTGCCATTTTCATAAGGGATGTATTCAAATACATTATAGAAAAATAACGTCATCATCATCATCATAATCATAATCATCATAATAATAATATTAATTCTAAAACATCTTTTTAAAATTAGACAAATGTTCGGGACATTGAATGTGCAGTGACTGCCAGTGAGTAGTGAACACACACAAACCGCAGACACCCTAGCCTTAGGATGGGGTGTACAGGGGTGTGTGCATGTTTTCGCAACTCATTCATTATGCACCAAAGGGGGCAATGTACTGCACCCAGTATCACAGTATCAACATGTATACGGTACATAGAGAAGTTGATGCATATTTACAATTAAAGAGACTGAAAATCAATAAATCAGCTTGATAGTTTGATAAATGAAGAAATTAAACTTAATATTTGATTTTTTTTTTATAAATTCTGTATGATTTGATTTAAATTACAACCTCTTTACAAAAGAAATTTTGAAGTCAGTGATTTAAATTAAAAAATTAAATTAATTCATTAAAAGTAGCATTTCATCCAACTCTAAATTGTCAATCAATTTACAGCCATTTTAGCCAAATTACATAAAACTAATGAATTATAATGATATTGATCCCAAGTTTCCACCTGCCACTTGAAAGATTGTTCTTGGTGCAAAAAAATTGTAACTTTAATCACTCAGTTTAATGGAATAATATCACTGTGGTTTGTTCAGGACCTGTAGTATTGAAGTACATGTACTAGCTGGAGCACAGGGTGGCAGTTTGAACCAAAAACTGTGTACATGCATGTGAAACAAATAATAAAATAATAAAAGTTAAAATACCCTGTGGAGTTCTACCTGCAGTAGCGTAGCCAGCAGGGGGAAGGGGGTGCAGAATACCCCATCATGACAAAAAATGATAGAAAAAAGTACCCCTCTGACAAAATTCAGCCCAATCATGGGCCAAAATAGTGTAAAATACAAAATTCTTGAGTGCTATATATTCGCGCACATTGTAAAGATAAAGCCATTTCTATCCTGATAATGGCCAAAAATAGTGTAAAATACCAAATTTTCTGCGCGCTACACGCACACATCGTCCAAATAAAGCAGTCTGTAAGTATTGTATGATGTATGTGCCCCCCGAAATTTTTTATTTTGCCCTCCCATGACCAAAAAGCTGGCTACGCCCCTGTCTACCTGGTTGAAGGTACTTGGTACTTGGTTGTGCTTCCTCCTGAATACTCCAAAGAAGAGTTTTAACTGAAGGTATATGAGGATGTGCCATGATTTTGGGGTCCTTTTCAGTGATAATGGTATATTGATGGGTGGCTATTCAGTAGAGACCAATATTTGGGGGAAAGTGCCCAATTACTGCAATTAGGGTAAATTTAGGTGCTTTTTGTGAAAAATTGATAGCGAATTGGCAAAAACAGCAAGAAGTAAAGGCATAATTTTTCAGCCTGGTATGTGGCAGTGGCGTAATGCGTTGAGGCAGCTGATCCGACATGCGCGCATCTATTAAGCATCATTACATGACTTTGTGTGCATACGGCAGCACTTTTAAGCGTCCGCTAGCTACTGTGCCTAATGAATGCACACTGACATCACTGCTACATGGTGAAAAATGGTACAGAGAAAGTCAGCATTCAAAGGTCTGCGTGGCACATCCCTGTAAACCAAAATTACAAAGACCCCACTACTCCACAGCAATACCCTTTCTTTTTTTGTTGGTGGGGGGGGGGGTCATATGATTTTCATGTAGCTCGGAGGGGGTCATATGGTTTTATTATCGGAGAAGGGGGTCACATAGTTTTCGGCAGTGACTTTCTGTCTGCTCCCGGCCCCCCTCCGGTAGAAATAATGAACGGTCCATTGGGCAATTTAAACAAACCATCACAGGGACATCATGCACCCCTAAACATACCCAGGGACATGGGCCCAAAACACTCACCTCCCCCACTTGTCACCCCAACACCGGTCGCACGTACCTCACACCCCCCACATACACACATACATCCATCCCACCCGTCACCCCAACAGACAAGTTGACAACCCAACACCCACTCCACACACACAAACATCATTTAAAGTATCTTTTATTTCTGAAAAATGGCACACTTTCAATTATCTCTGTATGTTTATTGTGATTAAAAATTCAAGCTGACATGTCATATAGGGGTGCACGCGCACAACCCTGTACACAAAACATCCGGGCACCCAAAATGACACACCCAGCCATGCATAAAGCATTTCATGTTCTGTATTATTCCCCCAAGGAGGTTACGGTTACACTGAAATATTCATTGATAGGTCTAATTCAATGGGATATCGTACCCCTACCCTGCACAACCCATCAACTTACGACACTCCATCAACAAACTCACATACCCGAACCTCACACACCACAAAATATACAAACAGTACACATGTGCGCTACACCCGCCCGCCCCCTCACACCCAACATTAACATACGCACATGTTTAAAGAGTGATAGAGTTACGCAATCTGCTGTTTAGTTATCAATTAGAACTTTGCAGAGAAACATGACAAGATAGCTTTTCACTGTACCTGATTGAAATACCAAAAAGTATGTCAATATTTTGGTGCACTCTTAGCTATAATTTTTGCTTTTTGCAAAACATGCACATGGAGGCCGGATTATGTGGTTTTATATTAAAATTCCACTCAGCCAAAATTATTCCTAAAATATATAGGAATATCGAATAGACACGAGAGGTTCTTTAAATATTTTAAGAAACTCGTTGGAAGCTATTGTAGGACGCGTTTCGATTAACTGTGATCAAATTAATTTGATCTATTTTGGTTAATCTCATCAGCTACATTTTGCTGTGTTTGATCTTAGGATAGATGCCCATTTTAGGCTGTTTTGTTGCACATATATACCAAATGACCGTCTAGCTTTTTGATATTCAAATTGGTAGATGTGCGGATCAAACACAAAAGCGTGTTATATTTTAATCTTCACTACTTATATGGATGTATCTGGTCTTGATAAGACTAAGAAAACAAACCGATATAATGAACAAGTTTGAAAATACAACATACTTTGGTTTTGTTGGTTGAAACTATGATTATGAGCCCGTTTTAGGCATGTTTTATAAAGTTCTATACATAGGCCTACAGTGCAGCGTTATAAATGTGCATATAAAAGAGCCTTATTATGAGGACCATATGATTACCCGATTGGGTGTGGTTTTATTATGGTTCATTATAAGGTCTATATATTTAAAATAACATGTTAACATGCAGATCAGGTACGTATAAGAACAATGGAACTAGTGTAACCAACTAAAGTGTCAAGGAAGCTCGTAATGAAACATTCATGAAGATAATGTGATGATAGATAATTAATTTTCATCTAATAGATCCAACAAATCTCTCAGTGTAGGAGACATAGGGCAAATTCCGGTTTTGGAGTTAGCATCCGCTATACTTTGCAAAGTCGGAGTCAAAGATATATTAGGGTTTTGGTCTAAAGTTATCTTTGCTCTGATAAGACGCTCTCCTATGTTTTGAGTGCGTCTTAAAGCTAGTATAGGGGGGCAAGGGAAGAGTTTGCACAGGTTATGATTATTTGATATAAAATGCCAGTTCCTGAGAAGTGCCTTTTTGATTTTTGCATTACCTCTTTGGGGGAAGTGATGCGTGCAGAAAACTAGAGGTATTTCCTCACGTTTTTTTGGAACATCCTCTAAGTAAATATTTCGTCTATTGTATGAAATATCTGCTAGGCATGCGAGCACTTCTGGTTTCTTATATCCTCTTGTGAGAAGTTTTGAGATAAAGAAATCAAGTTTGTGCTCATATTCTGTCTCCGAGCTGGAGTTTCGAATATATCTTATAGCCTCACCCTTAACCATGCCACGAAAACACGAATTTGGGTGAGACGAATCTCTTGAAAGATATTGAAATGTGTCACAGGGTTTGCTGTAGCATTTTATATCTAAGATCTGTTTGTCATGAAATCTTTCATCCTTGTATAGAGTTAAGTCTAGAAAATTAAATTCTGTTTTTGACCACTCATGTGTGAATTTCAGAGTCGGGTGCATAGAGTTGATACGACTTATGAAATTAGCTAACTCGTTTTCATCTCCTAACAAAACATAAGAATATCATCACGATAACGGAACCATTTGAAGATTTTATCGCTAAGGAAATGAATTTCTTTTCCAACGAATGGAACATTATGTCACATAGTTCTGGGGAGCATTTTTGTCCCATAGCTACGCCTGTCGTTTGCAAATAGTATTTTTCATTAAATGAAAAACAGTTTCTATGCAAAATCAGTTTTAATAATGCTTCCATATGACGGATATGTGGCATTCTAGGAAAGTACATTCCTGGATTAACTTCTGAAAAAGTCTTTAAAACTTCTTTTTCAACTTCATTTTGAAGAACATTAGTGAACATTCCAATGCAATCTATTGTAACCAAAAGACATTGGGCTGGAAGTTTTAATTGCTCAATTTTTCTTATGGCATCTTTTGTGTCTCTCCAGTATGTGTTTTGTTTTTGAACGAGAGGGACTGCAAAAAGTCGATAAATTCACCAATTTTTTCACATGGTCCACTAACATTACTGACTATAGGTCTTCCAGTAAAGACCCGGCCAGTAGGGGTGGTTTTGTGAACTTTGGCAAAAAGTAGCAAGTTGGTGTTCGAATTTTATGTTCTATCGGATACAGATAGTCGTGTGTATTTTTATCAATACTTTGATCCCATAACATGAGGTTAAGCTGTTTTTGAACCAATTTTACCGTATCAAATGTCATGTCTGCATCGATTACAGTGTATTGATTACCTTCCAGCATGATTTGGCCTTCATGTATGTAATCATTTTTATTGATTACGACCACGCCACGAGATTTATCCGGTTTTTGGAAAACCAAATGTTTCTTTTCCTTAATGATTTGAGAGCTTGACGTTCGGGTTTTGTCAAGTTATCGTTTATGTTATTATTCTTAATTTTAGAAAGCTCTAACCTCGTGGATTCTAAGTAGTTTTCTAGATCCAAGCAAGGTGTAGACAAAGGGTGCCAATTAGAAGCTCGTTTGAACTTGTGTGTTCGTTTTGCTTTCTTATTGGACATTAAATAACGAATGCGCATTATTCTCATGAATGTTTCTGTATCCCTATCAAGCATTTTTGCTTTAGGATCTTTTGGGATATCTACAAATTTCAAACCTCTCCCTAGTACAGATAATTCTGCATCAGAGAAATTTTCGTTTGCTAAGTTTATAACGAACTTTTTGTTCGCATTGGCTAAGTCCTTTATTTTTTTGGACTTCTCTGATTTTTTGAGGGTTTGGGAATTCAAATGGCAAGTTCTAGACTTGATTTTGTCCTTAGTTTGCCGTTTGATACTCTGTTTACGGAACTTCCTGTTTTTTGCCATTATATTAACTGTGTATCAAAGGAGTACATGTACTGTGTTTTAATTGATACCAAGCATAGTGTAATGACGGCCTAAGATCATCTCTCTTTTTAGAAGATATGGGTGGCCTTAAAAAAGGCCGTTTGGTTTTTGTACCGGCTTATATTTTTAGCCGGCGGTTGACTGCACCTCTTTGCTTCTTGAGATTCTTCACTCGGTGTTTGTCTGTCTTAGTTGATCGTTTGGTGATCTTCCCAGATGATGCTGCCTTTTTCTTTTTCCTCTTCTGTTTCTTCATAGATTGGTCAACTATGTTGAAAAGCGTTAGACCCTTCTCCAATTCATCAGATGGTAGCGCTTTTTGAAGTCTAGTGTGGCTTTTGAGCCATGTCCGATGCTAACTCGTCCAAATCTTTCACTTTCTCGGTTAGCAGATAGTTAGCTGTGGTGTCCATCAGCTTTTGTGAGCATTCTCTCAAAATGTTCTCCCATTCTGATTGGAAAGCCCAACTCAGAGCTCCCCAGGTAACTGGGGAAGGTGTTTTGAAATGGAGAACATAGGAAGAATAACTTTATCTGCTGTAGCTTGCTTGATATCCAATCCGAGAAAATGAACATTGGACGCATTAGATCGGACATGTTTGATTTTGCTCAACTCTCCCCACACCATTTTCTTAGCGCGATCAGTCAGATGACTTTTTTCTCTCTTGGTGCTGGTAGCAACTCTCTGTCCAGGGGTGGGTTGGCTGTCATTGGTCTCCATCATCTCCGGTGACTTCAGTAGCTTCGGGATGCGGTATGCAGCTAAGTCGAGGTTTTTTCCCGGAGTAGAAGGGGATGTTAGATCTAGCGAGGAGTCGGAATCAGATAACGCCATGGTAGAACGGAGGAAGAAAGCAAAATGATGCAGTCTCGGGTTTCTCTATATTAGGTTTTGAGAGGGCCCAGACGAGATGACTTAGTAAAGCCGTAGTAAACAAGTATTAGATCACCGAACCATAAAGGCACATGCGCATCACAGTTTGTTTGTTTTCAAAAAGCAATTCCATAATGCACAATAGTAGCAAATTGCTGAGTATGCGAGTGGGATGGCAATTGACATTTTGATTTAAGCGCCACTGCTTCCAAGTATGTTGGACGCTGGGGCTGCCTGACGTATGCGTGATATAGAGCAGAGTGCAATGTCTTGCAAAGGTCGTGGGTCGGATCCGACCGGGAGTTTTCAAAAGCAAGACATGATTGATATATCTATTATAATATTGATATATACCAGTGCACGGAAGAAACTGTTCTCATTTAAGGCAAATAAATATGTCATTGCCATGTTTTAATAAGATGTAGTTTAATAAAGATGAAGAAAGTGGCACACCTGGTTGTCCATTTATTTCTTCATATCACGAACGAGCATTGACCTTATTTACCCCTCAGAAATTAAAACCACTTTTGTCTTTTTGTGGATTTAATGTTTCTCTTTATCTTATTTAGATAGGGTCTAATTAATACGTTTGTGATAACAAACAAACAGAGATTCCTTCGCTAATGAAATAAAGAGATCATTAGGAGAGAATTCAACGCGCACTGTCTATCGGGTGTTCCATGTCCAAAACGAAGGAGCACAGAACGGTACTAAATGTTTAAAGAGTGATAGAGTTACGCAATCTGCTGTTTAGTTATCAATTAGAACTTTGCAGAGAAACATGACAAGATAGCTTTTCACTGTACCTGATTGAAATACCAAAAAGTATGTCAATATTTTGGTGCACTCTTAGCTATAATTTTTGCTTTTTGCAAAACATGCACATGGAGGCCGGATTATGTGGTTTTATATTAAAATTCCACTCAGCCAAAATTATTCCTAAAATATATAGGAATATCGAATAGACACGAGAGGTTCTTTAAATATTTGGTTGAAACTATGATTATGAGCCCGTTTTAGGCATGTTTTTATAAAGTTCTATACATAGGCCTACAGTGCAGCGTTATAAATGTGCATATAAAAGAGCCTTATTATGAGGACCATATGATTACCCGATTGGGTGTGGTTTTATTATGGTTCATTATAAGGTCTATATATTTAAAATAACATGTTAACATGCAGATCAGGTACGTATAAGAACAATGGAACTAGTGTAACCAACTAAAGTGTCAAGGAAGCTCGTAATGAAACATTCATGAAGATAATGTGATGATAGATAATTAATTTTCATCTAATAGATCCAACAAATCTCTCAGTGTAGGAGACATAGGGCAAATTCCGGTTTTGGAGTTAGCATCCGCTATACTTTGCAAAGTCGGAGTCAAAGATATATTAGGGTTTTGGTCTAAAGTTATCTTTGCTGTTTAAAGAGTGATAGAGTTACGCAATCTGCTGTTTAGTTGTCAATTAGAACTTTGCAGAGAAACACTGTGATGATAATACCAATTTTCATCTAAAAGATAGCTTTTCAGAACTGGCATTTTATATCAAATAATCATAACCTGTGCAAAATCTTTGGTTGCCTCTTAGCTATAATTTTTGCTTTTTGCAAGACGCACTCAAAACATAGGAGAGCGTCTTATCAGAGCAAATATTAAAATTCCTCAGACCAAAACCTTATTATATCTTTATAAGGACTATTGCAAAGTATAGCGGATGTTAACTCCAAAACCGGAATTTGCCTCTATGGAAGCTACACTGAGAGATTTTTGGATCTATTAGATGAAAAATTAATTATCTATCATCACATTATCTTCATGAATGTTTCTTACGAGCTTCCTTGACACTTTTAGTTGGTTACACTAGTTCCATTGTTCTTATACGTACCTGATCTGCATGTTAACATGTTATTTTAAATATATAGACCTTATAACCTATGAACCATAATAAAACCACACCCAATCGTGCGGTAATCATATGGTCCTATATTTTAATCTTCATAAGGCTCTCTTTTATGCACATTTATAACGCTGCACTGTAGGCCTATGTATAGAACTTTATAAAATACATGCCTAAAACGGGCTCATAATCATAGTTTCAACCAACAAAAACCAAAGTATGTTGTATTTTCAAACTTGTTCATTATATCGGTTTGTTTTCTTAGTCTTATCAAGACCAGATATATCCATATAAGTAGTGAAGATTAAAATATAACACGCCTTTGTGATTGATATGCACATCAACCAATTTGAATATCAAAAAGCTAGACGGTCAATTGTTATATATGTGCGACAAAACAGCATAAAATGGGCATCTATCCTAAGATCAAACACAGCAAAATGTAGCTGATGAGATTAATCAAAATAGATCAAATTAATTTGATCACAGTTAATCGAAACGCGTCCTACAATAGCTTCCAACGAGTTTCTTAAAATATTTAAAGAACCTCTCGTGTCTATTCGATATTCCTATATATTTTAGGAATAATTTTGGCTGAGTGGAATTTTAATATAAAACCACATAATCCGGCCTCCATGTGCATGTTTTGCAAAAAGCAAAAATTATAGCTAAGAGTGCACCAAAATATTGACATACTTTTTTGGTATTTCAATCAGGTACAGTGAAAAATATCTTGTCATGTTTCTCTGCAAAGTTCTAATTGATAACTAAACAGCAGATTGCGTAACTCTATCACTCTTTAAACATTTAGTACCGTTCTGTGCTCCTTCGTTTTGGACATGGAACACCCGATAGACAGTGCGCGTTGAATTCTCTCCTAATGATCTCTTTATTTCATTAGCGAAGGAATCTCTGTTTGTTTGTTATCACAAACGTATTAATTAGACCCTATCTAAATAAGATAAAGAGAAACATTAAATCCACAAAAAGACAAAAGTGGTTTTAATTTCTGAGGGGTAAATAAGGTCAATGCTCGTTCGTGATATGAAGAAATAAATGGACAACCAGGTGTGCCACTTTCTTCATCTTTATTAAACTGGATCTTATTAAAACATGGCAATGACATATTTATTTGCCTTAAATGAGAACAGTTTCTTCCGTGCACTGGTATATATCAATATTATAATAGATATATCAATCATGTCTTGCTTTTGAAAACTCCCGGTCGGATCCGACCCACGACCTTTGCAAGACATTGCACTCTGCTCTATATCACGCATACGTCAGGCAGCCCCAGCGTCCAACATACTTGGAAGCAGTGGCGCTTAAATCAAAATGTCAATTGCCATCCCACTCGCATACTCAGCAATTTGCTACTATTGTGCATTATGGAATTGCTTTTTGAAAACAAACAAACTGTGATGCGCATGTGCCTTTATGGTTCGGTGATCTAATACTTGTTTACTACGGCTTTACTAAGTCATCTCGTCTGGGCCCTCTCAAAACCTAATATAGAGAAACCCGAGACTGCATCATTTTGCTTTCTTCCTCCGTTCTACCATGGCGTTATCTGATTCCGACTCCTCGCTAGATCTAACATCCCCTTCTACTCCGGGAAAAAACCTCGACTTAGCTGCATACCGCATCCCGAAGCTACTGAAGTCACCGGAGATGATGGAGACCAATGACAGCCAACCCACCCCTGGACAGAGAGTTGCTACCAGCCCCAAGAGAGAAAAATTCATCTGACTGATCGCGCTAAGAAAATGGTGTGGGGAGAGTTGAGCAAAATCAAACATGTCCGATCTAATGCGTCCAATGTTCATTTTCTCGGATTGGATATCAAGCAAGCTACAGCAGATAAAGTTATTCTTCCTATGTTCTCCATTTCAAAACACCTTCCCCAGTTACCTGGGGGAGCTCTGAGTTGGGCTTTCCAATCAGAATGGGAGAACATTTTGAGAGAATGCTCACAAAAGCTGATGGACACCACAGCTAACTATCTGCTAACCGAGAAAGTGAAAGATTTGGACGAGTTAGCATCGGACATGGCTCAAAAAGCCACACTAGACTTCAAAAAAGCGCTACCATCTGATGAATTGGAGAAGGGTCTAACGCTTTTCAACATAGTTGACCAATCTATGAAGAAACAGAAGAGGAAAAAGAAAAAGGCAGCATCATCTGGGAAGATCACCAAACGATCAACTAAGACAGACAAACACCGAGTGAAGAATCTCAAGAAGCAAAGAGGTGCAGTCAACCGCCGGCTAAAAATATAAGCCGGTACAAAAACCAAACGGCCTTTTTTAATGCCACCCATATCTTCTAAAAAGAGAGATGATCTTAGGCCGTCATTACACTATGCTTGGTATCAATTAAAACACAGTACATGTACTCCTTTGATACACAGTTAATATAATGGCAAAAACAGGAAGTTCCGTAAACAGAGTATCAAACGGCAAACTAAGGACAAAATCAAGTCTAGAACTTGCCATTTGAATTCCCAAACCCTCAAAAAATCAGAGAAGTCCAAAAAAATAAAGGACTTAGCCAATGCGAACAAAAAGTTCGTTATAAACTTAGCAAACGAAAATTTCTCTGATGCAGAATTATCTGTACTAGGGAGAGGTTTGAAATTTGTAGATATCCCAAAAGATCCTAAAGCAAAAATGCTTGATAGGGATACAGAAACATTCATGAGAATAATGCGCATTCGTTATTTAATGTCCAATAAGAAAGCAAAACGAACACACAAGTTCAAACGAGCTTCTAATTGGCACCCTTTGTCTACACCTTGCTTGGATCTAGAAAACTACTTAGAATCCACGAGGTTAGAGCTTTCTAAAATTAAGAATAATAACATAAACGATAACTTGACAAAACCCGAACGTCAAGCTCTCAAATCATTAAGGGAAAAGAAACATTTGGTTTTCCAAAAACCGGATAAATCTCGTGGCGTGGTCGTAATCAATAAAAATGATTACATACATGAAGGCCAAATCATGCTGGAAGGTAATCAATACACTGTAATCGATGCAGACATGACATTTGATACGGTAAAATTGGTTCAAAACAGCTTAACCTCATGTTATGGGATCAAAGTATTGATAAAATACACACGACTATCTGTATCCGATAGAACATAAAATTCGAACACCAACTTGCTACTTTTTGCCAAAGTTCACAAAACCACCCCTACTGGCCGGGTCTTTACTGGAAGACCTATAGTCAGTAATGTTAGAGGACAAAAAAAAAAAATTGGTGAATTTATCGACTTATTTTGCAGTCCCTCTCGTTCAAAAACAAAACACATACTTGAGAGACACAAAAAGATGCCATAAGAAAAATTGAGCAATTAAAACTTCCAGCCCAATGTCTTTTGGTTACAATAGATTGCATTGGAATGTTCACTAATGTTCTTCAAAATGAAGTTGAAAAGAAGTTTTAAAGACTTTTTCAGAAGTTAATCCAGGAATGTACTTTCCTAGAATGCCACATATCCGTCATATGGAAGCATTATTAAAACTGATTTTGCATAGAAACTGTTTTTCATTTAATGAAAAATACTATTTGCAAACGACAGGCGTAGCTATGGGACAAAAATGCTCCCCAGAACTATGTGACATAATGTTCCATTCGTTGGAAAAGAAATTCATTTCCTTAGCGATAAAATCTTCAAATGGTTCCGTTATCGTGATGATATTCTTATGTTTTGGTTAGGAGATGAAAACGAGTTAGCTAATTTCATAAGTCGTATCAACTCTATGCACCCGACTCTGAAATTCACACATGAGTGGTCAAAAACAGAAATTAATTTTCTAGACTTAACTCTATACAAGGATGAAAGATTTCATGACAAACAGATCTTAGATATAAAATGCTACAGCAAACCCTGTGACACATTTCAATATCTTTCAAGAGATTCGTCTCACCCAAATTCGTGTTTTCGTGGCATGGTTAAGGGTGAGGCTATAAGACATAATCCGGCCTCCATGTGCATGTTTTGCAAAAAGCAAAAATTATAGCTAAGAGTGCACCAAAATATTGACATACTTTTTGGTATTTCAATCAGGTACAGTGAAAAGCTATCTTGTCATGTTTCTCTGCAAAGTTCTAATTGATAACTAAACAGCAGATTGCGTAACTCTATCACTCTTTAAACATAAACGACAAGAGTCCATTTTCAAAAAATCAGAAAAATATGAAGATCAAGAGATCCCAAGCTAATTTTTTCAGTTCTTGCAGAGAATTACCTCTTCTTTGATGAAATCCTATTCGGAGAGTCAGGTGACGTTGGCGCGCAATAATACAGGCGTGCAAAAATGTGCGAAAATAGGAAATTTTGACCTTTGACCTCTGTTAACTCTGTGCGCCAACGAAATCCCAAAAAATTTTTGCTGAAAAATGAAACTTGCCTTGGAGGTCTTTAATTTCAAACTTGTTCGGACTTGGGATCTTGATGGCGCAGCCCGTTATGATGCTTTGAAGTTTGCACGAGGGCGCTTTTCATCAAATCATTGGATTTGCTGATTTTGTGCGCCATCAAGATCCCAATTTTTTTCTTGGTTTTTGTAATGTAACCATTTGGTACTTTAAAAAATGCAAAATGCAGGTTGGGATGATGATGGCGCACGATGTTATGCACCTCCAAAGTTTACCATTTGCAAGTAAGGCTCAGAGAGGCTGAAATTTCAAGAATTTTTCAAGCTGAACGAGGGCGCTGTGCACGCTCATATTTTACATGTGAGTTGTTGGTGCTAATATGTACCAAAATTATTTTTTAGAGACAATTCTATTTTTTTTGTATCGCAAATCCGTACATAATAAGGGAGATTGGCTCTTAACCTAAAATCTAACCCTATCCTTTAGCCCTTATCTAAAATCGGACTAGCGGTGGTTTGGACTGATGGTGTTTCGGACTGAGGGGGAACCCCATATTGTTTTCAACTGTACAAACATACCTTTTGTTCCATCGGACAAAAGCTTTATTTTTTCCAACATTTTGTTTTAAATAGGGCCTAACTACATGAACTATTTCAATTCTGACGTAAAAAGAGCTTCATGCAAAATCATTTGTAATACCAGCTCCGAAGCTTTCGCGCAGCGACTCGAGCGCATGATGATGTACGCGAGTCAGGATCGCTGTAGCTCGCCATACAAAGGCTAGACGCGAAGGGCCATGTACAATCAGTACATGCATGCATGGATTGCATGCATGCAATGAAGACATCGGTACGGTAAACATGCATGGTAAATAAACTTAAACTTTTGATCACCAAGATCACACATTTAAAATCGAAACAAAGTTTACTATTTGACAGTCATTTTTTCTCACAACTGTCTTCTACTATATCTACATTAACTTGCGAAAGTAAATAATATCATACCTTCCCCATTCTCTTCTGTTATTAGGCAATCAACTCAAAAGCAGTACAATAAGTAGTCAAATCAGACAGTAGCACTCGAGTCGACCAGACTGCAAAACTTTTAGATGAGGTCAAAGGTCACAAATATCTGACTCGTAAGTCTCAAACTCAGAGTTAAATTATTTTGTATACGTCGTAGACAGGACTTATTTAAGAACAGTTTTGTGAAACACAAAAAGCTCGTATTAGAACGTGAGTAAGACCCAGTCTTAGTGTACGACCGATCTTTTGACTCGTAAGAACTGTTCCATTAACCATGCGTTTAGTGAAATCCGATTTTAGATAAGGGCTAAAGGATAGGGTTAGATTTTAGGTTAATACATGTAGCGTTATGCACATATGTCAACGTATTCCCCCAGCCCTGGGGACCCGGTACTGGTGGGGACTTCCCCGGCAGCGTGACATCCCCGGCACTGACCTCATTAAAGTCCCTGCCTACGGGGCATAAATTTTCTGTTCATCCCCCGCTATGACTCTGCCCCTGCTAGCCGGGCTACAGCAGTAGTCAGTATGACAATCCCGGCACAATTCCTTTCAGGACCCCATGGGCCGGGACTTGTGTCAAAACAATGTACAATCCCGGCTATGCCCCGGCCCATCTGGCAGAGTTTAATAAACGGTACGGTATACGGAAATTTCTTTGTTTGTTTGGGGTTTTTTTGTGTGAAATGCTACTCAATTTTGAAATAATATCATCAACACATACCTAGATAGAAATATGAAATATATAGACCTATCCTGATCCATCACAAAATTTTTCATCTATTAATGTCAGCAAACCATTCGATGACTAGCAACAGGAAAGTTATGAATCTTTTTTACATCAATCTCGAAGGACAATTTCCAATGGTAGTAGGCCTACTCTTAAATAGGTATGTTCATAAAATTTTGAAGTTCAATATTTTTAGCTGAAAGATCTTTCATTTGAAAGAGAATCAAATTACCTAAGGCCGTATAAAATTAATGTTTTGGTTCTCGTCCAGAGGATTTTCATGAATTGATGAGGGAGGGAGGTGTTTTTTTTTGTTTTTTTTTTTTCCAATGTAAAATTAGCATTGTTTGTAGTTTGCGGTCATCTATAAAAGTGCTCGTGTTAACGATGAGGCCCTTTTTTTTTTTCAAATGTGAGATTCTGAGGATAAACCCCTAGAGTACCACAACAAGACTTTGAAGTGATGCTTGTTCTCTAATAAACTTATTTATAGGTTTGAAGATTTCATAAATCATTCCAAAGTCTAAAAAATTGAAAAATCTAAAAATCAAAAAAAAATCTGACAAATCCCAGAAATTGAGGAGGGAGGGACGAGAACCAAAATATTAATTTTACACGGCCTAAACAATAAGGGGTCAATCATGTTTCTAGTGCATAGGCCTATACTTTTGAAGTTACAGACAAAAATGGTGTCATCAAATTGTTCAAAATTTTGTGTGTGAAATTGTGACAGCAGGCACATGTACAATGTACACTACTGTATGTGACCCCAGATGACCTCCTATTCTTTATTGTAAGAAAGCTGTTTTGGATGGCCTTGATTTACACACAAATTGCTTTTGCGCTTTAACGAGTGTCCACTTGGTGGAATATAGATTGCACTATGTGATAGCTTATGAATTAGATTGCACTATAGATTGCATATAGATTGCACTATTGTGATTGCACTATTGTGATAGCTTATGAATTATGTATTCAATGGTCTACGGTTTTTAATCACATCCTTTTTGTCATACCGTGCTTTGTTTACACCACATTACCATGATTCGACTACCAGCTTTGCCTCATATCATTGATCATTGTCACATCAATCCCTTGCAGTTCCAACTTTACTTAATTGGTGCCCTTATTATAAATATTGTTCTCATCGATGTATTTATCACGGCTTTCATTATCCGTGTTGATTGCGGTCTGTTCTGCCTTGTTATATTATGATTTGGGCATATACCTAATTTTATTATATTAAGGGTCTCTGAACATATTTGAGTGAATTTACTGTAATTCGATGTTCATGATCTCAGTGCTTTTGTATTCAATATCATGTCAAGATTATAAAGTCCTGTGTTTCAATGTTCACTCCTGTGCCTGCTGTTACCCGTGATCTTAATATGAAATAAATGCACATATATACCGGAGAGTATGTTATGTGGAAACTAGATCTGTTCTCTTGTACACCTACTGGTATCTGGTCTGCTGCTCGTACCACATTACCCTTTTCATCTGCTCTATTCTGATATCACATATGTGTACACGAGTTCAAATCCTCACTTCCCATTCCCATCCCCCCATTAGCTCTGCAAATATTCTTTGTCATTTACATCAATATTTTTGATTATTTTGGATGTATTATTATACATGTATAGTTGTTTTATCCGTACAAACATATTTCAGTGAATTAACTGTATTTCAATCGCCATGATCTTACTACTTTCTGTATTCTATATGCTTGTCATGATTAATAAGTTCTGTGTTTTAATGTTCTGAGGTTCACTCCTGTGCCTGCTGTTTTCCATGGCCTTGGTGTAAAATAAAAGCACATAATACCAGAGACTGTGTTATGTGGAAACCAGATCTGTTCTCTTGTATACCTACTGGTATCTGGTCTGCTGCTCGTACCACATACCACATTACCATTTTCATCTGATCTTTTCTGATATCATCTGTGTACATGAGTTCAAATCCTCACTTCCCATTCCCATCCCCCATTAACGCTGCAGATATTCTATGTCATCCACATCATTTTGATTATTTGTTTTATCTGTACAATTTAATACCTATATATGACGTCATGATTCGTCAGATTATTACTTCATTATATTTCTGTTATTTCATGACTGATCTGACTATTAGAATTGTTTTCATATTTCTCTAAGTCGAAAGGTATTATTAACATGTGCTTATTGTTTCATCTTTTGCATTTTGATACCAAAATAGTTTGATTTACTATACCATGCTCACATTTGAGCTATATTTGTTTTTTTTTTTTGATGATTTGGTTATTGCTTAAATTATTCAGTTCACTTAATTGGTTTTTTATTCAAGTTCGTTTCGTTCATATTTTACATGTATATTTGAGTCTGAGAGCTTAAGAGACTGGTGCATTTTTTTTTTTTCATCACTGGGCACAGCCTCTCCCGCTTACAAATTCACATGTAAATGTTGGATTTAGGCCTCTGATTTGCTAAATTGCTCATGCATACATGTTTTGTTTTCAAGGTTGTAGGCCTATATCCAATACTTGTTACATTTACAACCCTTACGAAAATGGCACACAGTTTTTGAACGCATGCAGCATGCAAGCAGCATGCGTGCCGCACCGCATGCAGCACGCGTGCAGTTGGTAGCGTGCGGATGCGTATATTTGGAACGAGGCACGCATGCAGGGAAGCGTGCAGATGCTTGCTGCATGCGTGCAGGTCATGAGCGTGTGCAGTTTGCATGCAGCATGCAAATCCATTAGCGTGCACTGCATGCGTGCAGCACATACTGGCCATATATATGCGAGACAAAATCATGAAAAAAAAAAAAAAATCAAAAATAATGGTTAACAGTGTATACTGTCCTTACAATTAGTCTTACATAACCTGGCTATCCATTTCACAATGAACTAAAATTGCCTAGCTTAATTTTATACAAGTCACTTATCTAACTTAACCTACCTGATTTTGAACCTGGGACCTTCTGCATGGGAGTCTGATGCTTTACCATTTGAGCTATTGGGGTATACACATTTGATTAAGTGTTTTAAGTTAATATAAGCAATATTTTGATGACTAAACCGGCCAAAGTGCATCATTTTATGAATATTGATCAAATTTACTGTGAATATTGATAACATTCACTATAAAAATGTTGAATTTTGTTTTGATTTTTGCAGTGCCAATTAACTGTTGATTCATGAATGGCATACCAACATTGGCCCAATGTTGCAATGCCAACTATCGAAAAAATGGCATTCCAACATTGGGCCAATGATGCAATGCCTACTATTGAAACAGGAATGGAATTCCAACATTGGCCCAATGTTGCAATATCAACTTTCGAAACAGGAATGACATTCCAACATCGGCCTAATGGTGCAATGCCAACTATCGAAACAGGAATGGAATTCCAACATTGGCCCAGTGTTTCAATGCCAACTATCAAAACAGGAATATGGCATTCCAACATTGGCCCAAAGTTGAAATGCCAATTATCGAAATACGAAATTTGCTTGCCCTCCCCTCTAGACCTGCCAAAAAATGCTTGCCCCCTCCCCTGTTGGCCTGCCAAAAATTTCTTGCCCCCCCCCCTCTTGGTCTGCCAAAAAATCTTGGTCTGAAGGTTAAATACTTAGAAAATTTTGGTCCGAAGACTAACTTATTTATTCATTGTAAACATTTAAATATTTTCACTTCTAGATCATTGCCAAATTGTGACTTGATGTTAGTTGTGTAAAGGTGAATTAGTCATTGAAAATCCTGCATGCATGCAGCATTTTACCTTTACTGCTTCTGGAAACCCTGTATGCGTGCAGCATTCTAACTTTGTGATCTGGAAATCCTGCATGCATGCAGCAATATGCGTGCTGCATGCAAGATGCGTGCAATTTGCATGCGGTCCTACAGTCCGCACACAAGTGTAGTCTGCACGTAATTTGCGTACAGATTGGTAGTCTGCACGCAGGTTCTGCAAGCAAATTGTGTGCGCGGTGGATATTTGTGTGCGGTGCCTGTATGTACACAGCTGGTTCGCACGCACGAACACGCTACCAGCAGGCCTTGCTTGCATGCTGCACACATCTGCACGTGTGCTGCACACTGCCGCACGCGTGCTGCATGCTTCCGCACACATTTTTCATTGCTTGCATTTTCGTAAGGGAATACATCTTTTTCATGTAATATTTTGGAAATTGCCTAAAATGACTTAATATTCTAGATATGCCTACTGGTTATAAAATTATTTCTTATTTGTATGCATTGTATACTTTGAATTTTGCATTGGTAAATCTTGTATTTTCTCTACTTACAAGGCTTGTTTGTCTTTGTTCGTTTTTTTTTCCTAATGTATTAAATTTTGTTTTGCTTATTGTAAAATTGAAACACTATGTATAGGGTGCCACGTCATCACGCTGTGCGTTTGGTGGCATCCTCATCCTCTGTTTCTCATACTTTTGTCATATAATTTAAAATGTTCCACACTGTTTTATACAAGAAAATATTATTCTGTATTATGTTAACATGTATTTTGAATGGATGAAATAAACTGAACTGAACTGAACTGAATCCATTATTATGCCAGTACCAACATAAGTCAACATCACTTAGGTTTTGGTTGTCAAAATTAATTTTTAGTAATTTTTTCCATTGAGCCCCATAGTAAAGCCATTTTTGGACCGTACAGGCACATTCCACTTCCCTATGGACGAATAGCGCCACCTATAGTATGTGATGTGAGCCTGACTATCTTAAATGGTCAAACACAAAATTGCGAGCCCTATGATTCTCCAATGGCGAATCACTTTCAGCCATCTTGGACTACTTCAAGAACAGTACTGCCGCCGTGTGACGTCAGGGGGCTAAGGGGCTTAATAGCGGAATGAAAAGCAACCATGAATAAGATGCACTCTCAAAAATTTAGGGATGAGTTTTTTGTCGGGACGATTGTATTAAAAGTAATTTCATTTGACACAATGGATTTCAGTACAATTATTCAACTTTTGTGAATAAAACTTTTTTTTTCTTGGTTTATTTTTAGCCGAATGGCAAGCATCGGTATTTCACGCAATGCGCACAGCAGCTGTCACAGTCACGCAAAATGCTATTTCTTACTATTTTTTATGTATTTTAATAACGAGCTTTTTATAACCAAACTTCTACATGCAGGTAGGCCTACTATTATAAAACAGGGCGTGATTTGTTTTAAAACCGGCTCGCCACCTGATGAGACCAGTGTATTTTTGTGTCTTTATTTTGTACACAGCAAGACATCCGTTGTAAAAACATGCAAAGGCCTATGGAAATATTCCATCAACCACCCAAGCAGGATTTTCCTCTTTAGGCCTAGATACCAACTGCGAAAGACGGGTAAATCGGCGGAAAAAAACATAGGCCTACTCCCATATTTTACATCTTTTTCCCTACAAAATACTGAAAATCCGTATACTACTTGGCATGTCTGGATCATACAGTGTAATAAAATCGAGATCAGATGGTGCCGGCAGCTGCAGTAGGCCTACTAGAAAATACTTGTGGTATACTGATGTTTTTTAAATGGTGTGACTTCTTCATGAAAGTCCCCGCTATGTCCCGGCAGTGCGGGAAAAAAAAAGTGTACACCCCGGTAAAAGCCCCCGCTAACATGAATGATTGGCCCGGTATAGCGGGTATGATCTACTGTACATCCCCGGCCAAGTCCCGGCTAACTTCCCAATATCGGCAGCAAGTGTGATCCAATCATTTTATTTATTTGCCAAAACGCCTTGATTTAAATCACTCCGATTGAAATCATTGATTTAAATCACAATTTAAATCACTTGATTTTTTTTAAATCACTGTTTTAAATCAACTTTTTCCATTTTTTACCATTTTGATACTTTCTTAAATTGATTGTTTGAACATTCCTAATATTTCTTCATCTTTTGGATACAATTAAAATACCTCTATGATGTCAATTTATCTATTGCCAAAAATTCATCTGCAAGGTGCAAAATTAAACGGGTTTTTCCCCCTATATATTCCCTCAGTATCATTGGGGCAGCTATTCATTATTTATGTTATAATTATCTATTATTATATCATTTTTTAAATTTATTTCTTTTATAAATTTAAATTTCAGGATAAGAGAGCTTCAGAGTCAGACAAACAGGGCCATGGCAAAAGAATCAAAGGGAAGGATTATAGCGAGTATGAAGTTCAGGCGCTGTTGAAATTTGTGGAAGCAAATAAGCCTTTGCTTTTTGGCAATGGTGGGAAAGGTAGCAGCAAAGAGGAGAAGGTAAAAGCAAGGTATGTGCATATTTATAAATGTACACTTGGGTTCATCATCATGAGACCTGTTAATTTGAAAGTGTAATTTAAATTTTCTACCAACCATAGTAAATGTGTTCCACTATCCAAATAAATGACTCATGCCAATATTTGGTGAAATCCAATTTATTTCTATGGATTTATTTAAATATCATAATGCCGATGCCATTCCCACCTCCCTGCATCTAAGATATTATGTATTAAAATGTCCTGCTTATGCTAATGAAAGAAATCGCTTATTGCCAGAGTGTATTCCAAATTTCAATTATTTTATTACTCTATTTCAGTCTAGAAATCAACAAACTATAATTTCATTATCAAAATTTATTTTAATGCTCATAAAATCAGGCAAACTCTTTTGCCCCCTGGTGATGGGTAAATATATTGTACTGTACTTTATTGTATTGTAAGGCCGAAGGCCTATATATACTGAGAAATAAAATCTCTCCATATGGAGAGAACTGAACTGAACTGATATTCTAGCGGGGGGGGGCAGGGGTATAGGCGCCAATTTTAAGGGGTGGGTAATTGGGTTCAAACAATATGAAAAAGGGGGTCAATGGGTGTATAATATGTTGAAAAGGGTGTCATTGGGTATAAAAAAAAATTTGAACATATTTTGGGACACCCTGTATTCCGAGATTACCAAACAGCTGTGATTTTTTTTCTTCCAGAGTCAGTTGGCTCCCCCTAACCTCTAACCAAATCAATGTTGTTTACTTTCAGTTTATAACTGCAAGTTAGTAATAAGCAATGCATTAAATGACCCATTTTTTATTTGAATTTTTTTTTATTCCACCCTGTATAACTTCAAGGTCACCCTGTACAGTGAGTTGAAATGTGTATATTTAAATTGCTTTTGCCTTCAGCTTTCCAAAAATGTATACTTTTGCTAGTTAAAGGGTTGATAGTTGTGGAGATATTCTAATTTGAAACTTGATTGGTGTAAAAATTCATAATATTTGTGATGTAACGCTAAGGGTGGCGAGTTCAAAACACGTGGCCATATGTGAAGTTCCCACTTTCCAAACACTGAAAATTTTGTTAAAATTACAAAAAAGGACCATTTTCAGCCTAATATTGGAAAAATTGACAAAAACATGCTATTTTACCCGGGGCTATTTTAGTCCATGTGAATTTGAAAGGGACATAGATCAAAAACTCAGGCTCACAGACATTCACCATCATTAACTTTTTGTTCAGAATAATTAGGTTGACATAATGACATATTTTTTAAATCAATAAAATATATATTTATTTTTTTCGCCATGCAAAAATTACATTTTTAGCTCAAAAATAGCCAAAATAGCACAAAAATATGGTTTTTGCCATTTTTTTATATTTTAGAGTTGTGCTGTGACATTTTTATTCACCAGTGTTAGACAACCATGTGATATGTAACATCTACAATAGAAATGAAATTTCTACTCAATTTATTTTGAAAGTTACAGCTAATTTAATATTTGACATTTTTGGGCAAAAATGGAAAAAAATCACGATAAACACATTTTTAACCCCAAATAACTCCTAAATTAGTAAAGTAAAACGTGGGAACTTTTTGGATATTAATTCAGACATATATTTACTCTTGATTTGTTATGTTGTTATGTTCTGCCCAAGAGTGGACTACAGAAGTGAAAGATAAATGCCCATGTCTCATAGTCTAATACATGTATGTAAAGAAACTATGTGTTGTGTTGTTCTTTCCAGAACATGGAAAAAAGCTGCGATAGCTTTGAGAGCAGTTGGGGGCCCAGAAAGAGACTGGCAGAAGATTCGCAAAAAGTGGCGTGATTTGGCCTCTCTAGGAAGAAATTACAAATCCCCAGTGACAGGTAAGTTCAATATAATGTGTGAACAAATTCTATGGTTATATATGGAATGTTATGAAATTCAATGTTGTGTAGTCAGGTCATGCTGAGGTCAAGTGTTGAAGCTTGCCGAAATGAGCTTAAACTTTGTGAAGATAATCTTTTGATATGAGTGGACCATAAAAAATGAAACTGTGGTTATCTGAGATCATAGAGGGGCTTAATGTATAAATGATAGCAAGTAAAAAAAGTGGGATCATGTGGGCGCACTAATTCAACCGAGGTCAAATTTCATACTTTGTGCAACACAACAGTTGAACAGTGGAACTTTTATCCGCAATAAAATGTGCGCCAACAAGATCCAATCTTGTATTTTCGATGATAGGTTATCCCTGGATAATTATCCCGAGATAATCAGGTTGTTTTTAATGGTTGGGGGTCAAATCTCATGCAGAAGTCATCAAAACCAGAAGCCACCACTTACATTCATGGCTCTTGATCCACAGCAGCTCTAGTTCTCTTTGACATTTGGGGAATGGAGATTGATATTGGTACAGTGCACAGTGTAATTTACCCATTACCAACTTCAGAAGTAATGCACCATATTGCCTTAGCTCCAAAGCTGCAGCACCCATATTTATCCAACAGTCAAATATGTTGAAAAATCACCCATGGACTATCATGTTCATTCTTTTTCTGGTTCAAGACATAAAGAGGGAGATTAAAGTGGAACTGAAAACAAGTAAAAACAGACTTTTTTTGTAATAGTTTAATCAGTATAAGTTACAGGTCCTTTAGAATAGTCTCAGTGTGTGGCAGTGTGACTGGAAGCTAACCGAAGATTGACACAGGGTCATCATCATCATAAACATTTTTAAAAAAAAAGGTGTGTTTTTTTTTGTATATTTCAGGAGGTGGACCACCATTGGCTTATAACAAGGTTCTAGAAGAAGTCTCAATTATACTCGCTGTGGAAGCTGTACACGGTATTCTTCCTGAAGATGAATCCATGACTGATTCACAGGTACTTTAACTTTGATCTTAAAGGGCAGGTCTATAGCAAAAAACAACATCATATCATTGGCAAGCTAATATTATGAGGACAATGAAAATGACTCCTTTTTTGAGAAAATAAGACGTTTAAAATTGATATTCTGCAAAAAACAACTTAAGCGGTGAGTTCCTTCGAACGAGACAGAGTTGGCCTAGAAAAACAGTGACGTCATGAAATGAGATGTGCCCGCTGTGAGAAAAGGGACTATAAACGCTCTCGATGGACAGAACGTATACTGTTGCTGTTCACAGAAAAAAATCCAAATTAAGTATTACAACTTTCATGGTTTTTAAACATACGGATAAAATCAGCCGCTTCTTTTTTATATATTAGACAATTGTGATATTACAATTCATATGTATATCAATATCATGAGAAATATTAGGCCTAAAAAATAAATACATAATTTGAGCTTAGAATTTCATCTGAGACTAGCATATAAACCGTGTCAGTCCACAAACTCATGTATCTGATTTCCCTGTATATTGCAATGATATAGTTTCAGTTGGATGAAATATTACAAAGCAAACGCATAGTAACAATTACTGTGTGAGCTTTGTTCCCAAAAGAGAACAATAGCGTGCATATTGTTATGCAGCATTGTTATGGTAAGTGATAGTACAACTCATTGTTGCTAATGTCAAACTTGTCAAAGTGATTGTGATTGTATGATGAGAGCACGATAAAGTGTCCACTTCATTTACCTACGTCATAGCGCTAAAACTACAATTATCCAGAGATAAAAATGTTATCCTGGGATAACATGATCATCTCGGGATAATTATCCCGGGATAATATGATTATCCCAGGATAAAATGATTATCTCAGGATAATTGTAGTTTTAGAGGAGAGCGTGGCCTAGCGGTTAAGGCCTAGGACTGTGAACCCAAGGGTCAAGGGTTCGAATCCCAGGTCCGGCTCTTTGTGTCCTTGAGCAAGACACTTCACTCTACTTGCTTAGTGCTTCGGAGGGCACTTTAAGCTGTCGGTCCCGTGTACATGCATATTTTCTCACATTAATGTAGTGTGCACGTTAAAGAACGTCACAGGCTATTCGAAAAGAGCAGGGGATCATCCCGGTCATGTTGACTGTACTTCAAAATACACTCATCTACTCTAGGTTCCAGAGTAAAAAATTAGTACAGCTTGTCTGTACGCAGTGCGATAATACTCATACATATGAGGGAGGCACTTATAAGGAAGAAGAAGAAGAAGATAATTATCCCGGGATAATCTGATTATCCTGTGATAACATGATTATCTCGGGATAATTATCCCGAGATAATCATGTTATAAATAAATAAATAAATTTTGGATTTATAAAGCGCCTTTCTCCAGATCTTAGAGGACTCAAAGCGCTGTAATTTCGCTGCAATGGTGAATCATCACAATCAGATCGCATCAACTAGGTTGCTGCCGAACGGCGCACACCTATCCGCATTTAGATTGTAACATCCACCAATTATCTGTGCAGCTCCCCAAATTCCATTGGGTGAAGGAAGTTTTGATAACCAAACAACTAATCACCGATTTTTGCGATACAGGAGGAAACCGGAGATCCCGGGGAAAACCTGCGAGAGCGAGCATGGAATCGGGATAAACCAAGTGCACATGAGTCCTTGGGCCGCGCCGGGGCTTGAACCCGGGACCTCAGTGGTGCAAAGCGAGGGAACTACCGCTGCGCTAACTCGCCCTCCTTATCCCAGGATAATCTGATTATCCCGGGTTAACCTGATTATCTCGGGATAATTATCCTGAGATAACCTGATTATCCTGGGATAACATGATTATCTCGGGATAATTATCCTGAGATAACATGATTATTTTCCAACAAATATTTGTTACATGTCACCCATGAGGCTCCGTACATATCAAACATATTGATATTTACCAGTCCTCGAGGTAAACTTCATAAATCTTATGATATGGATTTTCTCCCCAAAACACCCAAACAAATAAGGCCTTTTAGGGAAAAAATCAATATGAAAGGTCAAAATGTTCAATTCAACAACTCTTCCCATACCTTTGCACAGTAGCCAAACGTTGATGAATCCACACTTTTCCAGTCACTTGTGACACAAACTCAAGTTAACGGAAGCGCCCATATGTGTTACGTGTGATCGCATAAAATTTGTCACGCCAGGAACTTGCTTGGTTTACATTTTATTTGTAGTTTCATTGTTCAGTGATATCAACAGAGAAATCACTGATTTTCTTGTAGGCCTAATGTTGAGTGGCATGAAATAATCATTCTAGACGATCTTTAGCTTCTTTTCGTTGTGGGCAGGGATTCAATCATGTATTATAATATCGCAAATTAAAAAAAATTATTTGATATCAGAAGGACATTCTTCGTATTCGGGAATACAATTCGATATGACTAATGTGCTCTCATGGCCAAAAAAAAATACTGTCCAATTGCTCATACCAGAGCTTTAAGCAAAAAATTGCTTAATTTTCATGAAACAATTTATAAAATGCTGATAATCAATGACAATTATAACTTGGCACTATCTGTTTACGGCCTGAGTTTACGGTCATTAGGTGAAATTGTTGGGCCTCTGCCCTCGGAAAAACTACCTTAGCCCAAACAAACCGCTTCAAATGTCCTGCAATGACCTCAAAATAGATAGCGCATAGTTATTATTATCACAATAATTGTTTTTCTTTTAAAATTTTTCTTGCATATTAAAGGAATCTCAAAGCTCCACAGAATCGGTTCATATACATGTAGTGCCAACTCAATCTACAGTACCACCAACTCAATCTGGGAAGAAGAGGCGGAATGAGGATAAAGAAGAAAGTACATGTAGCAGTAGCACACCAACCAAAACGGCCTCAATAAGGCAGTGTGAAATACATGAAGAATTGTTAAATATTGAGAGGGCTAAACTCGCTGTCAGTCAGCAATCAGCCAAGAGTTTAAGTACCATTGCTGAAGTGCTGAAGCAGATCCATAATGATCTTAATAATCTACAACCTTCAGCCATGGACTTGTTTAATTCAATGCAGTAAATAAATATATAGTATGATTGTTATAAGCTGGTACAGGGTGTCCCTGAATGAACTGTATCGTTGGAAACCTAATTGTCTGGGTATTTTAACGCCACAACTAAACATAACTAAATACTTGGTGTGGTTGAAGAATAAATCGGCTATCACATACCTTTTGAATTTTAACAATTGACCATATCGTTCTTGAAATATAATAATTTTATGACACTCCCTCATTTTCAAGCCTTTCCACGGATTAAAATAACACTCGATGATCTATTTTCAGAGGCCATATTGATTTAATAATTCATCTCAAAGCCCCCGCACACATTAGTAAAATTGCCTGTTCTTTCATGTAATTCCGGCTTGGTTGAGTAAACTTCATTTTTTTTTCCACTGTTTCATTTTTTTTTTCAATCCGCCACACACAAATCTGTCAGACGTCAAAATAACCCAAGCGTAAATCTCAATAAAAATATTGTCATCTTGACCACAGTGCAACCTACTTGAGAGATGAAAAGGTCTATTCTTGTCATAGATACAAAAAGTTAAAGTAAAACAACAAATTAAAAAAATAAATAATTAAAACTGCATTCTGTATTAGATTTTTAAATTGGGATGGGCTTTGAGACGAACTATTAAATTGAGATGGCCTAATCACTGTGCATCATCAGTGCATGATGCGCCTCTTGTAATTGATAGATAATAACTCCATGGAACAGTTGAAAACTAGTAGGTAGTTTCGTAAAATTCTTTTATTTAAAAAACGGAGCAGTCAATTGTCAAAATTCAATAATATGTGATGGCTGATATGTTCTTCAACATCATCAGTTATTTAGTTACATTTGGATTATTCGTTAAGGGAACTGGAATGAGCGTTTCGACAACATTTTTTGTGGGATATGAGAGCACATGAGACGTATCGAATTGCATTCTGAATGCGAAGAATGTCTTTCTGATATCAAATAATTTTCATTTTATGAAATTCACGATATAATACAAATTTTATGACAAATTATTAAAATTTGATATTTTTCACATTTTGTAGATATAACAGTCCTCGAAGTAAATTTTATAAATTTAATGATATAGTCTAAAAGTGTATGTAGCTGGGAGGAAAAGCTGACGATCAATTGAAAATTTTGACCTTTCATATTGAAAATATGGATATTTTTCCCAAAAAGACCTAATTTTTTTTTGGTGTTTTGGGAAAAAATCCATATCTTCAATACAAAAGGTCAAAATTTTCAATTGATCGTCGGCTTTTCATCCCACCTACATACACTTTAGGTAGAAATCATCAGATTTATAAAGTTTACTTTGAGTACTGTTAAATATCAAAAATATCAATTTTTAATGATTTGCCATAAAATGTGTATTACATTGCAAATTTCAAAAAATCAAAATTATTTGATATCAGAAGGCCAATCTTCGTATTCAGAATGCAATTCGATATGTCTGATGTGCTCTAATGTCCCACAATAAATACTGTCCAAACGTTCATACCCCTTCCCTTAAAGTAGCCAAAATAATCAGTTCCTGACCATACAGTTCTTTCAGGGACACCCTGTATAATAATCTTTTAATGGTGCATTTCGTGATCACCAGCTTCATCCACCACATTTTTTATACCATGGGGAAACTCTGGCTACATATAGTTTGGGCACAAAATTTTCTTTCAGATTCATGCGTGTGGCAAAAATATGGTCAAGTTTATTTTATTTATTTTATGTTAACAGAAGGAAATTACAACACCCTAGCAACACAAATGTTTTACTGAAACATTTAAATGTAGGGTTATTGGGTGTAAAATGTTTTAAAAACATGCTATAATATTTGCGAAAACTTGAAGCAAAATATTTCAATAATGTCATTTACATGTTGACAAAATAGTTTATAAAAATGTTTACCATGAATGTTTTACAAAAACATTTTCACAACATTTTTTACATGTATTGTTTTTTTCATGATATAAAACTTACAAAAAACTCTATATAACCAGAGTTTTAAAGCCTCATTGTGCATTCTCATTCAAATTTTGTTCTACTTTGCCAAATATTGTAAATTAATATTATCACTAACAACTGTCATGACATTTTTCTGGTCATTGTAAGCCAAACTATTGAGGTAAAATGAAAGAATAACTCACTGGTGAGTTTTGAGCCACTTAAAGACCCATTCAGTGATCCCAGCACAAGTGTAAAAAAATTAAAATTTTTTACAAATTGCTTAAAAGTGAAGGATAAATCATTTAAATTGTCATTTGGTATTTTTGAAATGACAAATTTGGCAAAAAACGAAGAAAGCAGCAGTACTGACGAAGTTGAAGCCCAATTCAATACATGTAGCTAATTTAGATACTGTCAGTATCTAAATTACAAATTCGTGTCTTATTTTATCTTAAATACACGGCTTTTGGCTGAACCATTCTGCATTTTGATGATTTTTACGATCGTCCGGATGAGCAAATCACTGAATGGGCCTTTAACAATGGGTTTCTATGTGGGATTTAAAATCATAATACACATCCCAGCAAACACAAAAACGTTTTAAAAACGTTTTAAATAAGTTATATTTTGGCTTTTGGTTTAGGTAAAAACGTTTTAATAACATTAAAATGTCGGGTTATATAAAGGTCTTGATAACGTTTTAAAATGTTTTGTATGAAAACACACTACAACAATATTTTGAAATGTTTTCAAAAAATGTTATTGTAAACTATTTTTGCCAAATATTGTTTTTTTTTTTTGTCAATAATTATATAACATTATGTTAAAATATTTGAACCCAGCAAACACAGAAATGTTCTTAAAATGTTTTTTTAAAAACCTTTTAATAACATTTAAATGTCGGGTTATATAAAGGTCATGAAAATGTTTTTAAAACGTTATTGAAAATATTTTGGGCAAACATTTTTTGCAAAATATTTTTTCAACCCCAAAATAACATTCTGTTTAGAATGTTTTGTATCAAGTTTTCAAGAATGTTTTTGGAATGTTATTAAAACGTTTTTATACTCTTTATATAACCCGACATTTAAATGTTTTCTGTAAAACATTTTTGTTTGCTGAGCAGTAGATTATCAAAAATGCTTTTTAAGGTTATGAAAACGTTTTATACTCTTAATATACCCTTTATATAACCCGACATTTAAACGTTTTCTGACAACCTTTTATAACCATTTGCGAATGATGTCGAAAACGTTTTGTGTTTGCTGGGATAATCATGCATAACTTGCAGATGCAAAATCACAATCAACTGAAACTTTTGGATTCAGTTTTTTTTCCGTAGATATCTACCAAAACATACTATCAAAAGGGGATATAAGAATCACTAGATACTCCTTTAACTCTAATGTTGATAATATCAATACCATTGTAATTCTAGTTAATTAATAAAATATAAACAACAGTTTCTTGAATAACTTGTTTCTTTTCAAATTTATTTTGTACAAAATTTATTACTAGTAGTCTTCAAATTTCTGAAGCTCACAATTCCATTTTAGTTTCCTGTCCTACAAGGATTTCTAGAGGAATTGGAAGGTATTTTTCCTTAAAATAAATCTCAAACTATGAATGAAATCAGTAATGTAAGAAATAAAGGGTAATGCATTATACTTTATGCCCAAACAATGTGTCCAAGGCAATAAAAACGTAAATAATGGGTGAGGCACCCTTTAATTATATTCCGTTACCACAAAATATTGTGATTTAAAGATAAAATATCTCTTTTTTGCCCAAATATTTGAAGTTGTTTACCTCAAGGTGGAGTACATATTCGGTATTAATGGTAATTGTTATGGTGGACAAAAAAAAATTGGCATGGAAAATTTGGTGCTTTTCTCAAAAAATGCTACTTTATCTGCTGTGCTAGTTGGATTTCTTTCATGCATCATTTCCTTTCTGAAAATGTGTACTTTTTTGTATTTATCTTCATTACTTTTAAAGATACAAAACAAAAAAATATCTAAAATTTCCCACTTTGAGGGATCCTGCCTGCAGTAAAAACAAAACAAACAAAAAAACACCTCAACTTCAAACACCCTCTAATCGAATGGGGTTCCTTTGGTTTAGAAAGTCAACACGTCCCTGTTTTACAATAGTCATAGTCAGAGATGATAATACTTCATGTGGGAACCAATAACATCTTGCTGCAAGTTTACTGTTTCAGAAGAAGTTTACTGTTTCAGAAGAAGTTTACTGTTTCAGAAGAAGTTTACTGTTTCAGAAGAAATCTCTAACAATTTGATCACGCACTATTACACCATCTGCAGGAGGTTGACCCTGGAAATCTTCAACTGGTGGATCTGGAGGAGATTGTCGTCTATGATGAATGGTTCCTGCAATTCTTTGGCTATGTTGAACAGAACTGTGCAGGCAACTATTGTACGGCAAGCTTCCTTCGGACTTGAGCGTATACCTATCTTCAGACACATGAATTTAGACTTGATTTGACCATTTACTTGCTCGATGAACACTCTCGTTCTGGGGTGAGCCCTGTTGGAAATAAAAACAAACAAAAGAAATAACACTGAGGAATTATATTAACATTATTTATAACAATTCTTTTTTTTTTCAATATTTATTTGAAAGTAATAAATTTAATACACATCTTCAGTAAAAAGAAAAATAATAATCTACGATAGCAGTATTGATTCAATCAGATATATAAAGCAATATTGATGCTATCAGATATGAGCTATCTTCGGTAGAAAGCAATATTGATGCAATCAGATATTAGCTATCTTCGGTAGAAAGCAATATTGATGCAATCAGATATTAGCTATCTTCAGTAGAAAGCAATATTGATGCTATCAGATATAAGCTATCTTCAGTAGATAACAATATTGATGCTATCAGATATGAGCTATCTTCAGTAGAAAGCAATATTGATGCAATCAGATATTAGCTATCTTCAGTAGAAAGCAATATTGATGCTATCAGATATAAGCTATCTTCAGTAGATAACAATATTGATGCTATCAGATATAAGCTATCTTCAGTATAAAGCAATATTGATGCTATCAGATATGAGCTATCTTCGGTAGAAAGCAATATTGATGCAATCAGATATTAGCTATCTTCAGTAGAAAGCAATATTGATGCTATCAGATATAAGCTATCTTCAGTAGATAACAATATTGATGCTATCAGATATAAGCTATCTTCAGTAGAAAGCAATATTGATGCTATCAGATATAAGCTATCTTCAGTAGAAAGCAATATTGATGCTATCAGATATGAGCTATCTTCAGTAGAAAGCAATATTGATGCAATCAGATATTAGCTATCTTCAGTAGAAAGCAATATTGATGCTATCAGATATAAGATATCTTCAGTAGAAAGCAATATTGATGCTATCAGATATAAGCTATCTTCAGTAGATAACAATATTGATGCTATCAGATATGAGCTATCTTCAGTAGAAAGCAATATTGATGCAATCAGATATTAGCTATCTTCAGTAGAAAGCAATATTGATGCTATCAGATATAAGCTATCTTCAGTAGATAACAATATTGATGCTATCAGATATAAGCTATCTTCAGTATAAAGCAATATTGATGCTATCAGATATGAGCTATCTTCGGTAGAAAGCAATATTGATGCAATCAGATATTAGCTATCTTCAGTAGAAAGCAATATTGATGCTATCAGATATAAGCTATCTTCAGTAGATAACAATATTGATGCTATCAGATATAAGCTATCTTCAGTAGAAAGCAATATTGATGCTATCAGATATAAGCTATCTTCAGTAGCAAGCAATATTGATGCTATCAGATATGAGCTATCTTCAGTAGAAAGCAATATTGATGCTATCAGATATAAGCTATTTTCAGTAGAAAGCAATATTGATGCAATCAGATATAAACTATCTTCAGTAGAAAGCAATATTGATGCTATCAGATATAAGCTATTTTCAGTAGAAAGCAATATTGATGCAATCAGATATGAGCTATCTTCAGTAGAAAGCAATATTGATGCAATCAGATATAAGCTATCTTCAGTAGATAACAATATTGATGCAATCAGATATGAGCTATCTTCAGTAGAAAGCAATATTGATGCTATCAGATATGAGCTATCTTCGGTAGAAAGCAATATTGATGCAATCAGATATTAGCTATCTTCAGTAGAAAGCAATATTGATGCTATCAGATATAAGCTATCTTCAGTAGAAAGCAATATTGATGCTATCAGATATAAGCTATCTTCAGTAGATAACAATATTGATGCTATCAGATATGAGCTATCTTCAGTAGAAAGCAATATTGATGCAATCAGATATTAGCTATTTTCAGTAGAAAGCAATATTGATGCTATCAGATATAAGCTATCTTCAGTAGATAACAATATTGATGCTATCAGATATAAGCTATCTTCAGTATAAAGCAATGTTGATGCTATCAGATATGAGCTATCTTCGGTAGAAAGCAATATTGATGCAATCAGATATTAGCTATCTTCAGTAGAAAGCAATATTGATGCTATCAGATATAAGCTATCTTCAGTAGATAACAATGTTGATGCTATCAGATATAAGCTATCTTCAGTAGAAAGCAATATTGATGCTATCAGATATAAGCTATCTTCAGTAGAAAGCAATATTGATGCTATCAGATATGAGCTATCTTCAGTAGAAAGCAATATTGATGCTATCAGATATAAGCTATCTTCAGTAGAAAGCAATATTGATGCAATCAGATATAAGCTATCTTCAGTAGATAACACTATTGATGCAATCAGATATGAGCTATCTTCAGTAGAAAGCAAAATTGATGCTATCAGATATTAGCTATCTTCAGTAGAAAGCAATATTGATGCTATCAGATATGAGCTATCTTCAGTAGAAAGCAATATTGATGCTATCAGATATATAAAGCTATCTTCAGTAGAAGTACAAAAATGGCTGATTTTATGTTATACATTTTTCTGTTATGTACCTAGAGAAAGTGCATTTTTACGTGCCTATTTTACCATGTTTATAAAAAATCATGAAAACAAAATTATTGTTCATATTCTTTTGTTTAGTCACAAAATATGTGTTAAATAGAATATCTTTTCAATGTTAATAATAGCGATGAATGTAGTCTCCTTGCAAGTGCTAATGCCCCTTGTTCCAATTACCCACCCCACTGTTTATTTTACCCCAATTTGTTGAGCTAACTGGAACCCCATGACCATGTATGTATTTGAACTGAGTACAAGAAACAAAGCATAAAATGGGAGTTAATATGTTAAAACTAGTTGTAAAAACATAATTATTATCTACTTATTGAAACAAAAAAGTCATGGATACCCTCCCGACCGTAAGTGATATATTGCTTAAGCGTTCCATTTACACCAAAAGATTAGTCAGTACTATGTAAGCCCAAGTAAATAAGCAAGTGAGTTAGGGACCATTCACAAACACTTGTAAGGGGGTCCTGATGCAAAATGGGGGGAGGGGCATTAACAGTTTTGACCCTCATAAGGGGGGGGGGGCTTAAAAAATTGACCACAAATTTCCCCTGGAAAATTGAGTATATGCTTTTCTATGGATTTGACCCATAGTTTTCATGTCAAAAAAAGGGGGGACTGAAAATTTTGAGATCTGAAAGGGGGGGGGCGAAAAATTTTCGTGATGAATTTTTTTTTGCCACGTGTTCACGGTAGAGCAAATAACATAATGTAGGCCTACAAAATACATAGAGGCCTACTGTCAAATAAGAGCTTACCTGTTGTACGCATATTCAGCAGGTGTACGCGGTTGTGAAATTGGTGTTAAGAGCCATGGTTTCAACCCGTACCCACCGTCGCCAATGAGTATCCCATCTCTTCGTCCTGCATCAAATTCCTGCCCAATTGTGCTGTGGCGCAAAATCCGAGAATCATGGGATGAGCCGGGCCATCTGGCAACGACATTAGTGATACGAAAAGCTGAATTACACATGAGCTGAACATTGATGGACTTGTTTCTATTCCGATCTACGTAAGCGTAGGCGTTATCTCCGTATTTGGCACCTTTCATCAGTACATGTGTGCAGTCTACGGCGCTGACAACTTGCGGAAACCCAGCAACATCAAAAACTCTTGTTGAGTGGTCGCTACTTCCTCTGGCGTTGATGGGAACTTGACATATTCTCGTTTCATTCCAGTGAGTACTTTTGTAACTCGACGCACAATTCTACAAGCGCTCGCTTTGCTCACTCCATGGTGATCACCGTGATTGTTGTGCACCGTCCCTTGAGCGTAAAACTTCAGCGCCACGAAAACTTGCATTCGGGGGTCAATGGCATGACTCCTTCTAGTCTGGTGTCGTAAATGAGGTGTTAAAATATCGAGTACATGCAAGACGCCTCTGCGGGTAAATCTATATCTCTCGTATATCTCATCATCATTAAATCGATCTAATGGGTTAAGCCGATCTCGAAATACTCGTTCGCGGCGGAGCCCTCGGGCTACACGATCCCCATCATGAGTTGGAGGGCCATTTCTGCTTGTTTTGAATATTTGGCGCGAAATTTGTCACATGATAATCACATTAAGATCAGTCCCTACGTCCTGTTCAGACTAGACGTAGGGTACGACCTGTATGGTACGTAATGAGAACGGGCTACGACCCATTACACGTCTTACAAGTCTTTGTGAAACCCAGAGTAAGATGCGTCTTACACTAAGTTCTAAGATGCGTCGTACGGTCCATTACGACGCATCTTACCCCTTAGTGAAACAGGCGCCTGCTGATTAAGCATCAAATTGTGTCTTTTAGTGTGATATTTTTGATTTTTATAGGCCTTGAATTCGCCTGCGAGCTTTTTACGGAATTCATGTTTTAGCGTCTCAAACTAACATAGTTTGCTAAAGAAAGATATTTCCCACCTCTGTAAAGCACATCGTGTGGGTCTATATGTTATAGTTTTGTCAGAATTTCCGTTTTTGTTTTACCCTTTTTCCATTCAGTCTCCGAAAATGTCAAACTAAGTAAAAGTAGGCAATGGTGAGTACTTTTATCTCGAGAGCAACCAGCTGAAATAGTCGATATTTCCTTTGTTGTTATCCAGGTCAATTTTTCATTGAAAGCAAATTGCCCGACCAGCGATTAAATCCCCAATTGGGTGTTCTGGTTAAACATGATCAGTAGGAGCGCTATAGGTCTGGGAATTTCTTTGCTATATTGAAGTTCTGGCAACACTATAGCCATGCCGGTATTCCTATTAAACCCAGGGATATCCATCCACAATGCTAGTACTAGCCTTTAGATTTCACGTGTTGATTTAGAAATTTTTTCAGCCCACAGTGAAAGATGGTGAAATCAAAACGGAAATTCTGACAAAACTATGATATATAGCTCACGGTGATGTGCTTTAGAAAGTTGGGGAAAATCCTTCATTAGCGAACTATATTACTTTGAAAAGCTAAAAGGTTGATCCAAGAAAAAGCTCGCGGGCCGAGCTGAAGCCTATAAAAATCGAATATCTTACACTAAATGACTGAATTTCAGGCCTAAGTTTAACACCAGGATTTAAAAAAAATCAGTATCAAGCATTATAGTTTTTCCAGCCATTTACTGAAAAAATGAAAATTATTGCTTTTCATTTGGCTGAGAAAAAATTTTTACACTGAAAAGGTGTAACTCAAAATTTTGCTCATTTCAACACCAATTTCGATCGTTTGTATTGCCTCATTAAATGACTGAGTGAGCCTTGCAGAACAAAAGAATCGGTTGTGCAGGTACCTGACTGGGCGGCAGACTGTTAATGCAATAACGATCGGTAGACCGTGACACATGAACTTGATCGAACAAATATAATGCTGTATTATACTAATGCGGTATTATATTCGGTAGGTAGGAATATTAACAATTGGTATGACTGCTAATACACTGTACATATGCATATGACTATACAACGATCATACCCTGATGTCATAATAAACAGGTGTCTACTATACATGAAGCCCAACGCTGTCACGTACAGGTTCAAAATCGCCATTTTGTTGGTAACTTAATAGGGTAAGTTTTAGTTATCTTTGATTTTCGATTATTAAGAATTTAATCTTACTCTGGATTCAAAACAAATACGGTACAGCACTTTTTAAATTTAAAATATTAACATGCCTATTATGTTAAAACATTAAGTTATTGGAACTGCAAAGGACGATTCCCCTCCCCGCTAGTAGTAGTATACCAATAAAATAATTTATTTCTTAAAAGTGAAAATCGCAACTTAATCAATTTAGGGTTAGGGTTACAATGAAAGATAATTACTGAATCATTATAACGTGTCTGTCTAACAACACGTACTTTAATACATTGTTGTGATGTTTTAAAGTCTTACCCACTTTAGACACAGATGTCCTCGAATTCGGTATTCATTTTGCGCGTTTGCTGGTGAAGGGTGATATATTTTTGAAAGGCATTTTTGGTTCCACGTGTGTACACTCGTGTTCACTTAAACCTTTCAATGCAATTTGCATGTTTACCAATTCTTGAGATAGCACACGAACGCCATAGCCTTACATGTTAGGGAGTGTTCAGAAATACTTTGATGGGGGTGGGGGCTGGGAAATAAAACAATAGGATTCTGAATGGGGGGATTAAAAAGGTTTGGGTATAATAGAAAATAACGCAATAATTGCCCTCTGCAACCTTTTTAGCACGTCGGAAAGCACCACTAGTGTTTTGAACCCAAATAGGGTAAAGTCAAATTTTGCGCTTCGCGATCACACGAACTGTCACATCAAATAGCACACCATTTCTGCAGCCTGCCCCCTGACAATTTTTTTTTTTTTTTTTTCCCTCTGACAAAAAATGACAGAGAAAATCTGGAGGGCAAAGGAAAAGAAAAGGGGACAGGACTAGCCCCTTTTCCACTCAATTCACCCCGACCATGAATGGGCGAAAAGTACAAAATAAAAATACAAAAATTTTGCGCGCTGTTCGCGCGCATTGTCACAATGAAGGCATTTTTATCCCCATCATGTGCGAAAATAGTGTAAAATACAAAAATTTTGCCCTACACGCGTACATCGTTACTAAAAATGTCTTTTTGGAAGCTCAAATACATGTACAGTCTGTGCCCCTGTATTTTGGGCTAAAATAGTCTAAGATTTCAAACTACACGCTTCGACTCAACAAAAGTCCCAGTAAAACCAAATATACCCGTATATTTTAGCAGTACACTTCAGTATATACTATATACGTTACAAACTGTCAAAACTTAATATCTTTGAATGTCTATTATTTTATTTACTTACTTATTTATTGCCTTTAATGCAATAACGATAGACCGTGACCTATGAAATTGATCGAACAAATACAATGTTGTATTTAGAATTGGTATAACTGCTAACATACTGTGTATGTATATCACTACATGGCGAGCATACCATAATAAACTGCCTACAAGAAGCCCGACGCTGTCACTTACAGAGACAAAATAACATTTCGTCGTTGATAAAATATTAAGAATGCACGGTCCTATTCCCGATTCCAGAAAAATATAGCACTGAATTTTTTGGATTAAATTAATTATCCTGTGGCGTGTTTCACTAAGATGTATAGGGTTCCTACGTACAGTATTTGGCGTTACTTACGAATTACGAACGGTCTCTTACGACTGATTGTAGCCACGTACACATAAAATCCCAGCAAACACGAAACGTTTTCGACATCATTCGCAAAAGGTTATAAAATGTTGTCAGAAAACGTTTTTTGCAAAAAATATTTGCCCAATATATTTACAATAACGTTTTTGAAATGTTTTCACGACCTTTATATAACCCGACATTTTAATGTTATTAAACGATTTTACCTAAACCAAAACCCAAAATATAACTTTAAAAAAAAACTTTTAAATTTAAAACGTTTTAAAAACGTTTTTGTGTTTGCTGGGATTATATTTCAGCTGTTGATGTACAAAATGAACTAACCCATCCCATGCTTCAGACCATTTGGCCATCGTTTGATTACATACTAACGTATGGGTAGATCATGCAGTCAACACTAATCTAATTTGAACTTTACTGGAATTGATTGATTAACAGATTGATGCTTTATACGCCATATCTTGATTTAAATATATCAAATAGTTTTGTCTGCATTGAACATCTTACATAATGGGATCCATCCCCTTTAGGGATTTTTACTGGATCATAATTGCAGAAGTGACACTGACATCCTGAATTTTCAATATACCTGAAAAGCTCTTTACAGAGCTACCATATTACAAGAATTGACCTTGAGTGCTTGCTTACATTTTGCACCCACAGGCTTATCACCATCACAATGTTGCTTAGTTTTGTGGAGACCATCTTTACATTCGGCAGTGGAATGTATCACACTACCGTGGTATTGCTTACCATCCTCGCATCCCTTATTTATTGGAGTATTCGGAGACCAATCGGGATGCCACCCGGACCTACGGGACTGCCTGTTGTTGGAAATATGTTCGGTAAGTTAATCGGTGACACAGGCATATTACTAGAATGATAAGAAAGATCACTTAATGTATGCTAACAACTTGGAACATAATAAAGTAGAAGAAGATATTGGGTGTGAATGTCCCAACTGCAGGAGAAAGGATAATTAATTGGCTCTTCTTCTTCTTCTTCTTCTTCTTCTTCTTCTTCTTCTTCTTCTTCTTCTTCTTCTTCTTCTTCTTCTTCTTCTTCTTCTTCTTCTTCTTCTTCTTCTTCTTCTTCTTCTTCTTCTTCTTCTTCTTCTTCTTCTTCTTCTTCTTCTTCTTCTTCTTCTTCTTCTTCTTCTTCTTCTTCTTCTTCTTCTTCTTCTTCTTCTTCTTCTTCTTCTTCTTCTTCTTCTTCTTCTTCTTCTTCTTCTTCTTCTTCTTCTTCTTCTTCTTCTTCTTCTTCTTCTTCTTCTTCTAAAGTCCTAGTTGGTAAATTATAGTATTGGTATTCTGACATCCTGCCTCTATTTCTCTATCGATACTTCCATCCTCAGAAAGTTTCTACATGGACCAAACAGAGGCGACACCTCCCACATACGAACACCCAACACACCCCCTCACACACCCCTACCTACCCCAAAACACACACATATCCTCCGCATACACCACACGCACCCCACACACACACCCCTACATATAGACCATTCTCATACACCCACCCAAACCACACACGCGCGCTCAAAAAAGATATAGATATAGCTGTAGCTAATTTGCCACCAACCACCGGTAAATTTAAATATGAAAATATGTAAAAGTAATAGCACACATGATGTTCGAGGTAACAATAATTATTTCTGCAAAGCCCTGTTGAAAGGTGTTAAATTTTTAGCAGAATGTTACGAATTACTGTCCAATCTTCGATGTCCTAGGTTATATTGTAAAATAAACATTTTTTTAATAAAACCAATGGGTTTTCTTTCAGATTTCGCAGATAAACCTCATGTGAAATTTAAGGAAATGACAAAGAAGTATGGCAACGTAATTACCGTGAAAGTGGGACAGCGATGGATGGTAGTTCTCAATCAGATAGATATAGTAAGAGATGCACTGCTCAGAAAACCGGATGAGTTTGCAGGAAGACCTGACTTTTATTCATGTATGTATGTGTGTAAGGGTGGTTAAAATAGAGGTTAAAATAGTCTGAAATTGAAACTGTTTTAGTGCATATTTGAATATTACTAATTTAAGAGCATACGGATTTTGGTATACAAAAACTCACCAAAAGGGTGGTTTTTAAGTTGTAGCCCTACGCGCCAAAATGTTATTTCTTATTGATGGCGGATATCTTTTAAAGACACCTAAGATAATACGCCTAGTAAGGTATTGAAAAATTGAAATAGTATCAACATTACACAAATATTATACACAAGTGCTCTAGAAATTGCGTGTAATTTGTTGACACGGAAAACAGCTTGCTACTCTTCTGATGTTTACTGAGGTATGGAGAGGGTGGCCTTCAACTCGTAAAATTGGGAAGGCTATTTAGCACAACAAAGTGTTAGTTCCCGATACACTGTAGAGCAAGGAAAGTGGTTATTTAGATTGTAAATACACTATTTTAATTAAAAATCCTTTTCTAGCGCATTTGTATATGCAAAATTTGAGGAAAAATGAACTAGTCCGTTTTATTTTAGGGACATTTGTCTATAACTGGTTATTACATGTAGCCCTATGGAGAGAGTGCCCGTTGTGGAGCTATAACCCCCATTTTAGGAACAAAAATGTAATTTTAAAAACAATGGACACGAGCGAATTTGATTAAATTTTCAGAGTATGTAGTATGAACATGTAGAAATATAATCAAGTAGTTGCCATACCTGCACTTCTCCGAAAAAATAAAAAGTCCTATACCTCAATGATAATGAAAGCTAGGTATATTCTGCAGAAATAAATTATTTGACCCAAATATATACCCTGAAGGCTTCGACTCGCCTTAATCTTAAATATCAAACCAATATTGACATCCATTTTAATGCAATTTATTCAGTTGCTTTATTAAGCGAAAATCGCAACAACATTGCAGCAGCCGACTACAGTGCCAGGTGGAAACTTCACAGAAAATTGAGCCATTCGTCAATAAGGTAAGCGTGGTAAGATGATTATAAGTTCCAGAGAGGCAAAGTAATTTCTAGTTTTGATATCCTTCATGTAAAAACTTCATTATTAATTTTCCTGAATTAAATTCCCAACATACCGTAAAGTTTCGCCTAATTGGGCTCCCAACAATGATTAAGGGTCCGTGCTCATATTTGTGGTGGGAGTGTTACTGGAGGGTAGCTTTAATTTGTGCTTAAAATTCCAGTTTTAATGTCAAGGGAGCCCATATGCGCCATTAGGCGAGTCTTCACGGTATTTTTATACGATATAAATGTCCTTTATGCGCTCTGATAGCAACGTTTGCACAGTATTTTTTCTAGGACATGAGAGCACATCAGACATATCGAATTACATTCTGAATACGAGGGATTTATTTCTGATATCAAATATTTTTTTGAAATTCGCGATATAATACACATTTTATGGCTAATTATTAAAAATTGATATTTGTGATACTTATCAATCTAGTGATATGTATGTGTGTAGCTGGGAGGAAAAGCCGACAATCATTTCAATATTTTGACCTTTCATATAATTGAAGATGCACATTTGTTTTGCCAAAAAGACCTAAACTAAAGTGTGTTGCACCTTGCATCCCTTGGATAGAAACCAGCTTCACGTCATTAGTCCAAGATATTGGTGGACGTCCTCTTCCTCGTCAGCCTTCCACAGTCCCTTGCGAAATCTGTTTATCTCACAGAGTACTACAGAGCGCGTACCACCAGTCAAAGTCTCCGCCTCATCCGATAATGAGGGCCGATTGTTCCGTGAAATGCGACAGGCGAGACTGCTACGCAATTACTGCGTATTTTCATGGTCTATCGCGTAATCGCGAAAGCACGCAACGCTCTATCGCGTATACGCGAAGGCACGCAGCGCTGGCGTGATTGTTAGACAAGGCACGATCGAACAATCGGCCCTTATGAATATGCGAGAACTTACACCATACAATACACGGGGACTTTGACTGGTGGTACTTTCTCTGTTTATCTCTTTCCTCTATGGTTTATCTACACCTCCATGTTTCTTACAAAAAACGTTACAATATTGGCTTATTGCTTTGACATATTTCCAGAAATTTCGCGACTGGAAAAAAGTTGGAAAGCATCGTACACGAAGTCACAGAACGCATCGGTAAACGAATAGATGAGCAGCATGGAAAGCCAATCGACCCAAAACAAGTGGTATGCCTTGGTATCTACAATATTCTCGGGACGCTTTGTTTTGAACACAAGTAAGTGAAAAGATAAAACATGACAAGCCAAAATAACATTGGTCCAAAAGTAACATTACCCAACTTTAATGTTCATTTCTCGGAGTTAAGAATCGCTATTCACAATGTTTAATAATATTTGGTGACAAAATTTAAGAGAAAGAATTTAAATTAACAAAATGGCATGGACAATCAAATTTGGCGCTTTTTCAAAAACGTTTTAAATTCCTTGCATCATTTTCTTGCTGAAAGTGTATACTTTTATGTACATACATACACACATATTTCAAATATTTATTAGATAACTGCAATTATACACAAATACAAAGAACGCCACATAAAGCTCGCAGAGCAGGCGGCAAATTTAAATTTTAATTACAAGCAAAAACTGAAAACCATGGTAAACACATAAAAAGCAAACCATGGCGAGGAGCAAACCCATAGCCAAGCAAATGGCAACCAGAAGGGCGAAAACAAACTAGCGTTGTGCATGACCGCACCGCGCCGACACGCATTAGCCACACAATTTTGAGCCAATCGCAGCGCTGATGCTCAAATACTTAGCAATGGCTTTGCTCCTCCGGGTATCAAACCCAAGTATTTTTAACCCAGGCACCACGTTTTTGTGGACACACCCTGTAGAACCAATGATGATGATGACGATTGTGCATGAGTAAATTCGTGTCGAGAGTGATCAGTTCACACAAAGGACTGTAATACATAAATTTGGTATTATAGCATTGATCAATAAAAGCGTCGTACGGAGTTGAAACTTCAACTCAGGGGCGTAGAAAGCGGGGGACAGGATGGACGAATTCTATGGGCCCGAGGGTTCAAGGGCCCCAAGCAAAAGAGCAATTGAAATAAGCGCTAATTAAGGAGATGCTAAAACGCAGGGCCGAATTGACGGCCCCAAACTCGCCTTGAAGAAAGCATGTGCACTCAAAAGGCCAAGTTTGGTTTACAAATTGGGAGCCTAAGATCAGCAGTGGTGGCAGAAGCATTGCAAATTTAGAAAGATAAGTATATTTTGTTCCGATCTTACTAGGATATTTTTTATTTTAGACCATTTTAGTTAAAAATGAAGGTGAATTTTGCTATGCAAAATGGTTAATAATGCGCGAAGCGCGCAAAATTATGCCATTTTATCGTATTTTGGTCCAAAACATGGTGTTGTCGGGCTAAGAACATCCACATGGTAATTTTGGGAGCCCCTCTGACCCAATGGTAAATTCGGCCCTGCTAATAGGGCCCGCACTGTTTCTTGTCCATGGGCACCTGAGTCTCTTGCTACGCCCCTGGCAGCCATTCTGGAGGACAGTTCTAAAGTCGTGTTCACACAGTCGGATTTAAGTCACTTAATACCGGTAATAAGTCACTAATACCGGTTATAAGTCGCTTATTACCGGTAATAACTCACTTATATCTGACTGTGTGAACACGACTTAAGAGAACTTAAGACAGAGGTACAGGTCTCTAGATCGATTCAACAACCATTCATACCTATCACACGTTTTATTGTACTATCATGCGAATTTTCCCGTGGTACCTTATGGAGGACAGTATTTTATTTAAATGAGGATGACTCTGTTATGAGTGACGTCGTATAGCATACCCTCTATTTAAGCCCTTTTCAACTGTTTATCAAGGAGGAATAACATTAGCATAAAGCTGTGTCGAGTTGTAATTCAGCATGTTACCTGTAATTACCTTGTTTATATATACAATGCACTGAGGACTGGTATTAATGAGTTCAGAATGAATGTGCCCCGGGCTGTCGTGACGCTTGATGTACATGTTATTGAAGCAGTGTAATATAGGTTGTTACATAATGAGCATGATTTGGGATAAATACGAGGAAAATAAAAGTGCAACAGAGAATTACATTCAAGAAATTGCGTCTTAAAGATGAACCTGACCAGATTATCAGCGATAGCAGTATTGGTGAGATAATTGTTCGAGAGTTGCCAATTGATGCAAGGCGTGTTTGAAAGGCAAAACAAAACAGCAAACTGAAACAAAGCCTCCAGATTATTGTGGGAACAGGAAGGTTTTGAGACCTTTCTTAAAACTTGGCAAAGAAACAGCAGTACGGAGTTCAGTTGGAAGTGAGTTGCAGGTGCGGTGAGAAAACCCTTGTCGAAAGCTGATTGCAGTCCTGATTTTTTGCTACAGAGAGACGTGTAGGATTAGCCCCAGGCTTCAGTAAAATGTTTGATCTATGACCTATTAAAAATCGAAGGTCAAAATAAAATGGCCGTTTTTGGCAGTTTGGCTTCCCGGGTTATGATGTCAATACAAACACTGTGACAATTTATATTTCCAGGTACGAATTGGATGATCCAAGGATTACGTGGTTCGTTCGCCTGAGCCGTGAATCACTTGAAGCTTTTGGAGTGGGCATGCTGGCTGATTTTATCCCTGTCTTGCGATTTCTTCCGACCCCTGGTGTCCGACGACTGAAGCAGCTTCGTGGAGAAAGTTTTAGTTTTTTGTATGATGAATTGAAACTTCATCGCGAATCGTTTGATCCAGGTAGGTTTTTGATGTTAAAAATCGTATACCGGTATTCGTTGATCCTCTGTCTGCCCAGTACACTCTGCCAAAGGCATGATTTGGAGCCCTGTTCTCGACTACGTCTCTTCTAATATTTTAAAACTCAAAGCTCGACCAATAATATGGGCTCGATCGATCGAATTTTATATCAAAATATTGTAATGCATCCGGGAACTTTTCAAGAAATATACAACACGCAGTTTTATTGTATTGCTCAAAAGCCTGATATGAATATTGTTGTTTCTGCAGGCAATATTCGCGACATATTTGATTCGTTGCTTCTGGCACAGAAAGAAACTATAGACGAAGGCAGCAATCTCGTGGAATCCCTTACTGATACACATCTGGTAGGAACCATCAGTGATCTTTTTTTAGGTAAATATTGTGTCCGATATAGGGGTACGAGCTGGTAAAATCACAGAAGTAGGATTATAATACAGTTTATTCATTAAACTTGTGCGGGACGCTTAATTTCTTTCTCAAACCGTAATCGGCCGCAATATATCACTAACCGCATAGTCCGAAGGTTAGGGTTAGGGTTTAAGGTTTGGGGTTAGGGTTAGAGTTAAGGTTTAGGGTATAGGGTAAGGGTTTAGTGTTTAAGGTTTAAGATTTAAGGTTTAAGGTTAAGGTTAAGGTTAAGGGTTAGCGTTAATTATTATACGTATTAATTGGTAATATATACTGGTCATAGTAAATCGTATGTATGCATTTTATTCCGTAATCAATAAGTATGATCCTCTCTGACAGAACAACTCGTAGCATAGTGGTATAGACTGTGGAATATGGATCCATAGATTGTGGGTTCGAATCCCTAGGAAAACTCTGGTATAATTTTATTTCTGATCAATTTCTTTTTAATATTAAATTAGGTAAGAGGAAATAATAATGGCAATAAAGCCGTGTTATATCTAGCCTCATACTTTACTATCATAGTGTTATCGTACATCAGAAAGAAATTGCGCGTGCGGGTCACCCTCGCTGTGGATTCAAAATGAGCACAGATTCCTCTTACGTTTACCGTATTAAGATTATTATAGAATAGAAAGATGAAGATTGTATATTATCAACAAGTATAACTTAATATACATGATATACGTCTTAAGACACTTTCATAAATGGGACCAATTTTAAAAAGGGTGAAAAGCCACACAGGAAAGATTTTTTAAACTTGGCCCCTTTTTACGTTTTGAAACATTTTTTGCAGATATTGAGGCTTTAAAAAAAAAAGGTTACTCTTGCTTTCTTGCCCTTGCACATTGGGGTCCCACCTGGAGTGTTTAGTCGTCGTATGGTCGTCGCCGGCCTCGGCCTTGCGGTCTTGATGTTTTTTATTGGGCACCCATTTCATACTTAACGACAGCCCGGTACCCATTTAAACACTTTTTACCCCATACTTTCCCTCATTCTCCTGGCCCTACACTATATAAGGGGCTAATTATAGTTTAAGCTTGTTGGATATCCAAATTTTGCGGTAAGTGGTTCTTTGTAGCCCTGCGGGACAAACTGGTTGGATATTCATATTTCGCGGTTAGTGGTTTTAACACCCCGTAACCACCGAACCAGCCCCATACCTCATCCAGCTATTTTACTTATTAAAATACTAGTTTCTATGTTCTATGGGGTCAAATATTTATTAACGTTTAAACAGGAAGCCCCACTTGGCTAGTTCACAACAGTATAACTGACTTACACCTGTTACTTCGATGACACACAAAGCAGAATGTACATGGATACATTTTAACTTTGACTAATTCCCTAAGGAATTTGGACCAAAAGTGGGGTTTCATTTTTTTAAAAACATTTTAAGAACATTTCTGTGTTTGCTGGGTTCAAACATTTTAACATAATGTTATTTAAGTATTGACATAATATTTGGCAAAAATGATTGTAAAAATAGTTTACAATAACATTTTTTTAAACATTTAAAAATATTGTTGTAGTGTGTTTTCATACAAAACGTTTTAAAACGTTATCATGACCTTTATATAACCCGACATTTTAATATTATTAAAACGTTTTTACCTAAACCAAAAGCCAAAATATAACTTATTTAAAACGTTTTTAAAAAGTTTTTGTGTTTCCTGGGTATGTATATTGTATTTTCCAAATTACAACAATTGAATATAAAATGAAATGAAGCTCTGACACACTGACACACAAATACGTGCACCCGACATACTTGAACAAAAATTGCTTATAATGTATATCTTACCACTGTCACCCACTCCTCTTTTCGCGAAACGCCAAGAGTTTCTAGAATGCTGTTAAAATAAGAACATTTTTAATGCTAATTTATTGCTCATTCTAGGAAAGCGTGGTTACCTTTTTGAAATAGCCGAGTTAGAGGGTTTTCAATGAAATATGTTTTTAATTTAGTGACAATGACGATAAAAAAACGTTGACAATTCAATGTAAAAATTACATTAGACTCCGCCAAAGATTACTGTTTCGTTTTTATGGTAATCTAATCTTTTATTTCCTGAAATAAAATGTGGGGTCTAATGTGGATTTTGTATATAAATTATAAAAACATCGACGTGTATACAAGAAAAATGGTAGGCTCCATATGCTGACCCAGATTACGAGTACCGCACGTGTAGCCCGGCGAGTCAAAATCGATATAATGTATTGTGAATGTATCATGTGTATATAGGCTCATTTATTGTCGAATTTCTGTATGTAGAAAATGCAGTGATTGTTTTAGACGTTGGCAAAACTCAACCGATTTTTCTAATTTAGCGCATTTTGTATTAAACTCCTTTTAGTAAATATAGTATAGTGTGTGGGGGTGGGGTGAGTGGGTGTGTGTGTAGCTGCTTTTCACACCTGTTGAAGAGCTGATTTGCAAAAGGGCTTACATCCATTTTTTGACTTTTTGAGAAAAACAGCTGTTTTTTAATTGTACCATTATTACTTGTTCGATTTGATTCATTTTGGTTTTGGATAAAATGGTGATGAATAGAAACTTAACTAAAAGAATAGGTTTGGTGCAATTTACAAATTTCCATTATTAATGTATGTCATACTTGTGTTTATTTACAATCAAAGCCGGAACAGATACAACTATCGTTACACTCCACTGGACACTGGCTATTATGGCAGAATATCCTGACATACAAAAGAAGGTGGCGATGGAAATCGACGAGGTCATAGGTCATAAAAGACTGACCTCTTTGGAAGATAGAGGGCGCCTACCATATACTGAAGCAACAATGATGGAGGTTTTACGCTTTAGTACTATCGTTCCAATGGGTATACCACACGCAACAACATGTGATGTTATGTTAGGTAAATATCAGATCATGTCTGGGTCAGACATATTAAGCCGATATTCCCACAGTGATATTTTTTCTTTCTGTTTTTACTATTTAAATGCAAAGGTCGCCTAAACATTACAAAGGATAGAGCATATATTATATTTATTATGGTATCAAACAAAATAGCACGGAATAAATTGTAAAACTAAAACAGCACCAACTGCATAACTAAGACCCGACTCTTGTACAGTGCCTAATAGCCGGTTCCCGGGGTACTTGCAGATAAAGAAACGCGATTCGCGAAATACAATTAAAAGGGGTCATTTATCAGGGGTGCACAAAGGGTGCTCTTAATTCACCAATGACATGTAAATCATCAAACCTTCATATAGTTTCATTATTCGGTTCATTTACAAATCCCAGTTTCATTATGGGTGGTGCAATAATTATGTGTACCCCGGGGTAAATTATAGGGGGGCAAAGATTTTTGGCAGGCCAAAAGGGGGGCAAGCATTTTTGGCAGGTCAAAGGGGGGTCAAGCGATTTTGGCAGGTCAAAAGGGGGGGCAAGCAATTTTTGGCACAGATATTTTGGGCACCGTTTCTATATTACGCCCTAAAAGGCGTAGGAAAACGTTAGGAACACGTTCAAATATGCAAAATTTCCTGCTCGCTGCGCTCGCACTATATGATAAGACAATTTAAGGTTTTAAATTCAGGTTCCCCAAAATCTTGCATGTGTAAGGGGGAGGGGCAAAGATTTTTTTGGCACATCAAAAGGGGGGGCAAAGGTTTTTGGCACGTCGAAAGGGGGGCAAAGATTTTTGGCACGGCCAGAGGGGGGGGGGCAAGCGATTTTTGGCAGACCATTTTGAGAATTCACCCCCCCCCCCCCGGGGGACACATAATTATTGCCCCACCCCTTATTGGCGTTGCATAAATTATACGTTGCATACAACAGCGAGTGCCGCGCATTAATTTGTGCGTTTCCATCAAAAAGGGGTATATTAAAAATATTGTTCGCGTTTTAGCGAAAAGAGGGGCATGGTAGGGCAAGGACAAAAATCGCTAAAAATAGGGGTGTTTATATCCTGAAAAGTTCGCGAAATGATATTCAAAAGGGGATGTTTTCAAAGTTCGTCGACGAGCATGAGTACCCGCGGATACACGGAGTGCCGGAACCGGGACCTAATATTAGCACTTTAGCAAGGAGACTAGGTTGGTCCAGTATATGAAGAAGCCTCAGCTGCCTGTTCACTTATTATGAATATATTTTCAGGTGACTTTCATATTCCAAAGGACACCGTTGTTTCCATTAACCACTATGCGCTGCATTATGATGAAGAGATTTGGGATGAACCGAAACTCTTTAAGCCAGGTACGTCACAGACACATTCATATAAATATGTTGTATATGCTGTATTAAAGATCAATCGACGATGCAACGAATAATTATAGTATAGTAGGCATAGAAGAGAAAGTGCTCTTTCTTGGTATGTAAAATTAAAATTAAATCACAATATAGTAGTCAATTTCACACCTGTTTTAGTTTGTTTGTTTGAAGCTTTCTAAAGATCTTTCCTGTGATCTTTCATGTACTTGAACGTCAAAAGTGTGTATGCTGTGTTCACTCTTTGTGTTGTATACCTAATAGTAATGTAGTGTATATATAGCATGATTATGAGTTTGGCTGATTTTTTAATAACCTCGTCTTTAACAGAACATTTCTTGGATGATTCTGGTTCAGTACGTCAGCATCCCAATAGTTTCTTACCATTTTCAGCTGGAAGAAGATCATGTCTTGGAGAGTCTCTGGCAAAAGCGGAACTGTTCCTGATTTTTACCTGGTTCCTTCAAAACTACGAGATCTCAAAAGCACCTGGAGACAAAGGAGAGTCTTTGTTAGGACGCATTAAGTTAGGGGGAAATTTTCTGCGGGAGTTGGACTCCTATGAGGTCATCATGAAGAGACGTACATATTAATTAAATGGGTGTATTATTAGCTAGTCGTATTCGTACTATATCATTTTGTGTACAGATATTTTTACCGGGTTGTTGGACACACGCACAACGTCATTATCAATATCTCCTTAAGAAATTGCCATGATAGTAGGGCAAATCCACTAGTTCTTCCACGCATGGCGAATTTGTTCCACCGTGTTTGTACTTTCTAAGGCTAAGCACACCACCTGTGCGATATATAGATACGTTTCTTTCCCACTACGAATGTGCCGCTGCCATTCATCAGCTGAAATGACTCAATTTTACGATCCGCGCTGGTTAATAACGCATCTTTAACATTACCAAATTAAGAAATTTCATTTTTGTCAGTTTTTGTATTCAAAGCACAGCATGGAAGTTCAAGCACATACAGGAGCTTTACCGTATTCTTTCAACACATATATTCAACTGCAAATCAATCAATAGGTTTTTACAAATACCAAATATAACGGGATATATTCAAGGACTTGAGATCCTATATGTGACATGATCAAGGGGAAAAAGTTTTTTACACCATTTTCTGGCAGTTTATAAATGCTTCATTTTTGATGCTAACCTCATCAAAGTCGGACATCTGGTTACCGAGTTATGAACAATTATAAATGGCTGAAAACAATATAAAACATAAGAATTTGAAAACTGTCTTTGCCAATATCTCAGAAACAATGTTAGCGACATCTGACTCATTCCCGTTGATCATTATCACATATATAATATATGGTCGAATCCAACCAAAAGTGTCCACGGGCCAAAAATAAAAGTCCGAAATAAACATGTCTCCACAATCTTTTCCTTTTGCCCATTGATTGATGACATATTGGCCTTATAGGAACCAAAAGTGCCATTACTAATCTTGAAAAATAAATCCAGGACGTGTGATAGTAAATGTGATATCAAAACCCAATGTTACCTACGAATACCACTAGGATGCTTTCACTATCGCAATACTAATCAACCTAAAACAAATGGAATATTCCCATTAACGCTTTTTTTCGTGTAATGTAGACCACAGGGTGTCAGGAAAATGCTAGCTCAACCAGAAAATATTTGTTTTTATTTTTATAAACGCGATCAATATGATCTTAGTCAATTAATGCTAGTTTATTTTTGAAAATGAAGTTTAGGTCAGTTGCTGTATTTTATTTATCAAATGAGTATGAATCAATTTACACATTGTATAAGAACGAGTAGGATATATGTTTTCAAGAATATTAGGAATTATACGCATACACCTAACGCTTTATGCAATGAAAAGATGAAGAAACCCGGGTATTCGTAGGTAACATGAGCGATTTAACAATATCTATATTGAGTTTAGAGGTTTAAATTTTGCTATTATGGTAATGAATTAATAAAATGGTAGTTTTAGATCTCTTTCAGATGGTACGTCCAAATGAATAAATGCTATTACCTTAGATCAAATTTTTTTTGATGCTTTTAGCAAGATTTTGACCACTTCATTTTGATATACAAGTAGTTAATCAGCCATTTTACATAATAAATAATTGTTGAATGAATCCGTATATGGGTAATAATAGTGTCTTGGGGTACCGCTTAAAGTTTTGACAATTAATTTCCATTGGTAGGGACACTTCATTACACATGTCATGTATTATGCTGTATTCGTAAGTAACATTTCAGTATTTGTAGGTAAGAATTAGACTTTTGGTGGATATCGCAATCAAAACTTCATTTTATAAAGCACTTTGAATGTATTATTTTCTTTATGTGCGTTTATTGATACTTTAGACCCTATCATGTATTAATAATATCGGTTCACAGCGGTTGAAAGATGATTGAAGTAAGAAACAAAGGCACTAAAGTGACTTTAATTTGCTTAATTGCACACAAATCGCTTAAAACCGTTATTGCAGACTTGTGAAGTCCATCTTGGAGTCAGTTACGTCTTGTGGCCTTTCGTTTGAGGGCAACTACAATTAGCTTTATACCAGGGTCCATCACTGTGTTGTCCAGATCATGAGACAATGAGAACAGTTGTTTTTTTCCATGGTATTCGGAGGTAACCTTAGCGAAAACGTCAAAAGTTACCTTCGAATAAATCAATTTGGACACAAATTAATCAGAAACCTGAAGGTCGGTTAACATTTAAAGTGAAGCACACATGACAGTTGACAAATCCAAGTATGTATCCCCTTCTAATCTTCTTTGAATCTGATTTTTCTTTCAAATGAGCAGACCGTCGTCTATTTCAGTACATATTTTTCAACAATTAAGCCGTATTCACTTTTGCATGGTGGGCATGTATGTGAATTCGCAACTTTCATTGACATATGATTTGATAGCAAACATACAGGCCTTCGTTATGTACCAATATGGGCATTGGCATGAATGGCGGTGTTTCACAATACTGTCATGATGTCAAATTGTATTCGTAGGTAACATTCGGTTACCGAAATTTACCTACGAATACTTGCTTTTATTGTTGACATCTCAGAAATATTTAAACGCAGGCTATTGAAACTTGGTAGAAATAAAGAGTGTATTACCCTGCACCTATTGCTTAACTATTGTTTACTATTCTCTCACTTTGTGGAAATGACACAGCTTTTAACATGTATTCGGAGGTAATGCATATTTTTTACCAAACCTACCTTTGTGCCATTTAGAATTTCTGGCAGCTAAACACAATAATAAAGATGTCCGAATGCAATGCATTTCAGTATTGGCCATATCAAAGCTTGTATCAATTGCGCATTTATTAGTGATTTCCATTTTTAAAGATATATCTAGTGCTATGAAAAATTGTATTCGTAGGTAATGTAAAAAATACCACTCAAAAAATTATCACAAAAAATTCATAATTATGTACAAATATGTGAAAAATTGAACAGGCAATCTGTAAATACACACCTTTCAGGAAATCAATTTAGATTCAATCCAATGACTTCTTTTCATAACTCACTTAGATGTTTTTAAAAATACTTTAAAAATATTTTGAAAAATGGGTAAAAAAGCATGTTTTGGGGTCTCTGTGTCTAAGTTTTTCACAGAAGGGGGTCTTATTATATATGGCGCGAAGCGTATGATCAAGGCGAATAAACACAATACAAAAACGAATGCCAATTGATTAATACTTTATATAATAAGTTATGGCCCTGAACATGCCGTGTACACTTTTCGTTGGATTCGACCATATACCTAGGAATAAAAAACCAGCAATGATTTCAAGTGGCGGTCACGCAATTCATCTCAATGCAACTATGTTCTTTAGGAATGTGCTCTTATTGTCACTGACTTTTCAATTCTATACAGATAATAGAAACACCATTATAAATACAAGCTTTATTGTCCGACGTTGAACAATTGGATTTTGCCAGGATATTTTGAAAGACTACTCATAGCTGAATTTATTACATCGCTGGTTTTTAGCCAATGAGTTAGCACTCAGGGAAAATCGAGATACCTTGTTGGTCAAATACCAATAGCTCTCCTAGCGCGGAGTATAAATTTTGTAACGTTTCGACGTTTGAGTCCTCGCGTGTACCTAAAAGTATAAGCATGTTGGCCTAGAAATTAAAGAAAATGCAGATATGGACAAAGGTTACCCAATAACAACTTTAACTGATGTCTAAGCTTTGAGTAAAGGAGGAAGTACAGATGTCTTATTAGGAGTATGAGACAGGAAGATGAGAGGTCATAAGGGTAATGTCGGCACCCAGGTCAAAGTACTGGGAAGAGATGTTGTACCACCACCATGACCACGGCCATTTGGTTTATTCTCACGTTTCTAGTACAATTCGATACAAACTTATTTTGATGTTCAACACAATGCAACAAGGAGGTACATACCCGTAAATAAGTTCATCAGGCTTTTCCATAGATATTATTTGCAAAATTTTTTGTATACAAAATTAAGTTAATATTTGAGTAAAATGGTGTTAAGACATACCTAATGATGATCATTTTACCCAATATTCACTTGGATTTGTTTACATGAAATTTTACAAAAGGAGGTACATGAACATGATTATAATTATGTATAGTTGTGCCACACAACAACTGTGTTGAAATAAGTGACATGTTTTGTAACTATTTCTTCCAAGATCCGTAGATCCCATCGTCTCTGATCAACGAGATAGATGATCTGATTCTATATACTTACTACTGTTTTTGCGTACAGGAGGATTTACGTTTTGGAGTAAAAATGGTAGCGTAAACAATGACTGACGCGATCCATCAAAAAATTAACATTATAACGTCAAAAAAGTTTCAAAAATACGTACCATTGTCTTTTTTTGCAAATATGCGCTTCTTAAAATCCACGCCAAGTGACTGCTTTCCCCTTTTTTATATCGATCAAAGAAATAATGTAGCCATCGGGACGTCCTAAATTCCGGGCCGTCAAGGTTGCTTAACCTAATCGACTAGTATGCGGACGTGATTGTAATCACCATATTGCATTAACTATATAGTCGATTTGAAATCAAGACGTTGCGTAGGTTGGTAAAAATGGTTATAGCGATGGTCTATGAATCCTTCTTGAGAAAACATGGGTTCGAGTCTCTGTGTGGTTGAATTTCTTTCTTGTCTTCTTTTCTCTTTTCTCTTCTCCTCTCCATTTCCATTTTTTATTTTTTTATTTTTGCTGACTGTAGTAATTAATTGTTTTTAATTAATTGTTTTTTCATTATATAGTCTTGTACATAAATATATAAATTCGATTTACAAAAATGTGTTGTTGTTATTGTTGTTGTATTTATTGTAAGCTAATAACCTTAAGCATATTATATCTCATCAATCACTGTTATATTTCATCGATTTACTATAGAATATTTTGTGTAATCTACTTATAATATAAAAATTGTAATGTTAACAAATGTATTTTCGTATTACCACGTAGTCCGACGAATAGGACCTGGTTTTTTTCTCACTATCACTGCTCAGGCTCTGATTGCTCAAGAAAGATTGACCGCGAAAGTCCAGTGACCGCGCGGTCACTGGACTTTCGCGATTCGTCTTTCTTGCGCCATAGATATGAGATAGTGGTCATAGTCTGAGGTGAATATTGTCTGGTAAATAAGAAAAAAAGGTCCTACACGTCGGACTATTACCACGCGTGAATAATATCATGTAGGAATAACTGACCTATGTCAATTCAATTGTAATGTACATGATGCAGTCATGTCTACAGTAGAACTCATCACTCATTGAAAACAGCTCAACTGATTAAATCAGATCTTCTCTGGTTAAATCCACACTACACATGTTTCTGTTTTACCTGTGCGGTATCGCAATGAGCTGGTATTATAGTTTCAGTTGGATAACCGATTATAAAGCAAACGCAAGGTAACAATTCTATGTGCCTTTGTTCACGAAATGAGACAATGGTCTGCTTATTGTTAACCAGCATTCTTGAAAATGAGAAACATAATCCTTGTTGACTTAGCACGGTTTGTAAATAATTTCTTCATATTTTTTGGTGTTAACTGTCGTTTACATATCCTTCCTAAAACACAGAAGTGCGAATATTTCCAAACACCTAAATTAGCTAAAAATGTAGGACATGTTACAAAACTATATTTTCTAGAATTTCAAAGAATACTTCAAATATTGGCTGGTTATTTTTCACACAGTGACGTTAACTAGGCAATGTTCTATTACCTATAACATACACTAAAACACCAAAGTGCGAATATTTCCAAACACCTAAAAAGTTTAGGACATTATTTTCTAGAATTTCAGAGAATACTTTAAATATTGGCCGGTTATGTTTCACACAGTGACATTAACTAGGCAATATCCTATGCTTCTAACATACTCTATTTGTAGAGGTCACGCGTCAATGGTGAGAGCACTGTGTATTGTGTATAGGAAAATGGACAGTAACTGCAGTATGACTTATAATATACCTTGCAAATATCAAGACTTTATGTGACAAAGTCAAAATCCGACATTTTGAATAAAACGACTCAATAATAGAACACTGTACGTCATTGCCGTGTTTGATCGAAAAAGGACCAACATCTGTCACGCTCGACAAAGTGACTCGGATAGGCAATATGCGCTGATATAAAAATAGTGATTTTCTATGTATTGTCTCATACGTATGTTAGTGCCAATATTAAACGAGGACATCTGATAGTGAAAAATAACATTTTGTGGAAAATCTTATTTCTTTCAACAATATTTTTTGTGGAAAATGACAGAACTAAATATTTCTGATTCTGAAACCCCAACGACAGGCCAGTGTACATCAGTAGACGCATATCAGACATTTCGTACGGCATGGAAGCATTTAACGACGCGGCACCAGTATACAACGACGCATTAAGATCCAGTGGATACTCCGAAAACATATCCTACAAGAAAACAGACCTAAGAGGACGCGAAACCGGAAACGCAACATCATTTGATTTAATCCACCGTACAGCAAGAATGTCGCAACCAACATCGGCCAATCTTTCCTAAAGCTCATCAACAAACACTTTCCCGAAGGATCCCAGGTCAACAAAATATTCAACAGGAACACAGTTAAGGTAATTAGTTACAGCTGTATGTCCAACGTAGCCAGCATTATCAAGTCTCACAACCAGAAGGTTTCATCCAAGAGAGAAGACCAGAAAGGAAAGACAGGTAAGTTATGTAGTTGCCGCAAGAATACAACATGTCCCCTACAAGGTAAGTGTCTGACCCCAGCATTATCTACAAAGCAGAAGTGAAAGCAGCCAACGAGGACAAGACCAAGGTCTACATCTCATGTCGCCCTCTACAACAGACCAAATGTGTCTATCACGTCCGTATTAATATGATAAGGCCTACGGTAGGTAGCGTATAGCCCTCAGTTGTCTGATGATCGCATTAGCGTGAAACTCAAAGTTACAAATTTCGTTCCACAAGTTCAACTCCTATTTATTTATTTTTATTTATTTATTTATTTATTTATTTATTTATTTATTTATTTATTTATTTATTTATTTATTTATTTATTTATTTATTTATTTATTTATTGCCTTTAATGCAATAACGGTCAGTAGACCATGATACATGAACTTGATGCTGTATTATATTCGGTAGGTATAGGAATATTAACATTTGGTATGACTGATAATACAATATACATGCATATGTGCAATAATTATGTGTACCCTGGTGGTGAATTATAGGGGGGGCAAAATTTTTTGGCAGGCCAAAAGGGGGGGAGGCAAGCATTTTTGGCAGGTCGAAAGGGGGCAAGCGATTTTTGGCACATATATTTTGGGCACCGTTTCTATATTAATCCCTAAAAAGGTGTAGGAAAACGTTAGGAACACGTTCAAATATGCAAAATTTCATGCTCGTTGCTCTCGTATTATATGATAAGACAATTTAAGGTTTTAAATTTGGCTTCCACAAAATCTTGCATGTGTAAAGGATGGGGGGGGGGGCAAAGATTTGTTTGGCACGGCAAAAGGGGGGGGAGCAAAGGTTTTTTGGCATGTCAAAATGCGGGTGACAAAGACTTTTTTGGCACTGCCAGGGGGGCAAGCATTTTTGGCAGACCATTTTGAGAATTCACCACCCTGGGGGTACACAAAATTATTGCACCACCCCATATGACTATACAACGATCATACCCTGATGTCATAATAAACAGCTGCCTACGATGAAGCCAAACGCTGTCACGTACAGGTGCAAACTCGCCATTTTGTTGGTTTTGTTAGTTTAATCCCTTTTTGCAGTACACTTCAGTATACTATATATTACACGCTTCGTCCTGCCGTTGTAACCTCTTGTATTTTTGGGTACAAAAAGAATGAAAAGGGGGTCATTGAGTATACTATTTTGAAAAAATGGTGGCCATGGGTATATGTGTACATGTTAGTCATTGTTAATACGGATCACCATTAAAAATATTTTTGTGCCAAACTCTCAAAACTCAAGTAGCATTGAATGCCCATTTATTTATTTACTTAATGCAAGAACGATAGACCGTGACCTATGACATTGATCGAACAAATACAATGCTGTATTTACAATGGGTATAACTCCTAAAATACTGTGCATATATATCACTACACAGCGAGAATACCATAATAAACTGCCTACAAAGAAGCCCTACGCTGTCACTTACAGAAGCAAAATAACATTCACGGTACAGTTGCTAACTTATAAATAGGGTAAGTTTGAGTTGCTTTTGAGAATGCACGGTCCTATTCCTGATTTCAGACACATATGTGACGTGTCATGTCAAAAGGAGACACTCTTGGGCAGGTTATCAATTTTGAGGTTTTTCATAAATATAGAGATATTTTGCTCAACAGCGCCGTTTTCGCCAATGAAATCGGACATTACTAAGCGAAGATATTGAGTTCGTAAGTTATGGTATTATAAAATTGGAAATTGAGATATCAGCCTTTAAAAATATTATTGACAATGTTTAGAGTAGGAATTACCTTGAAAAATGTCTCAAAAACACAAGATGCCAGTTGCATTCCCGTCTGAAACTATCAGACAATATTTTTAACATTAATAACATCACAAATTCGCAACAAACCCAAATTGTGAAAAAAATCATCCCGGGCAGATTTTAGGCTATTTCTCCATTTACGATCCTGCCCAAAGGTGTCTCCTTTTGACATGACACGTCACATATAGCACTGTATTTTTTGGATCGAATTAATTATCCTGTGACGTGTTTCACTAAGAGGGTTCTTTACGTGCAGTATTTGGCATTACATACGAACTGTACCTTATGACTGATCGTAACCACGTACTGTACGTAAAACTATTTTTTACTACATGGCTACGATGAGTCGTAAATCGGTGTGTACGTTAACTGTGCTTGTAAATATGTTGATCATCAGTCTTTATATATTTTAGCTGTTGATCTACAAAATGAACACCTCTCCCACAAATCCTTGCTTCAGACCATTTGGCCAACGTGAAATCACGTCTAGAATACCAACGTATAGGTAGATCAGTCAACACTAAATACATTTGAACTTGACTGGGATTTAACGTACAGAATGATGCTTAATATACCATATCTTGATAGTCAAAATGTCTACATAGAACAACTTATATAATGGAATCCGTCCCCTTTAGGGATATTTACTGGATCATAATAGCAGAAGTGACACTGACTTACTAAATTTTCAATACATGTTCGCTTACATTCTGTACCATAGGCTTATCTCCATTACCATGTTGCTTAATTTTGTGGAGACCATCTTTACATCCTGCAGTGGATCCATAACTGTGGTATTGCTTACCATTCTCGCATCCCTTATTTATTGGAGTATTCGGAGGCCAAACGGGATGCCACCCGGACCTACGGGACTGCCTGTTGTTGGGAATATGTTTGGTAAGTTTATCGTTGACGCTGGCATATTACTAGAATGATGTGAAAGATTACTTTGTGTATGATAAAAACTTGGGACACATAAACTAGGTGAAAGAAGATATTGGGTGTGAATGTCCCAACTGGTGGACAAAAGGTTAATTAATGGGCTATTCCATAATTAATTCTCATTTGGTTATTATTGTTCTTCTTTTTTTATCCACCACTGTTGCCTTCCATAGCGTCGTGGGGAAATGTAACCTTCTTTTCTGGGCGAGTCGTATAGTTTCACTCATCATGCTCATGGTAATCCCATGTCTTTCGAGCACTTCCTTTACTCCATCTGGTCACACCTTCCTTGTCTTCTTGCCCTAGTTCCTGTTGTTTAAGTTATATAAGTTCTTGCTGCAGATTGGATAGGGGCCATTCGCATAAGGTGACCAAACCATCTAACTTGTTGTTTTGCAACATATTCTGTGATTGATGTAGAACCCACCATCTTTCTGATATTCTCATTCCTGATTGTATCCCTCCTTGACTTATTAGCCGCTCTTCTTAGGTATCTCATTTAACAGGTAATGAGCTTTTGGGTTGTTCTTTTGTTGAGAGTCCATGTTTGGCATTGGTAGCAGAGTGTTGGGAAAATATGGCATTAATCCATCGGCATTGCAGGATGTGTAAGGAGTGGGTCTAGTTGCGAAATCATAGTATTGGTCTATTGACATCCTGCCTTTATTTCTCTATTGATACTTCCATCCTCATCAGAAAGATACATACTGCAGTTACTGTCCGTTTTCCTATACACAATACACAGTGCTCTTTCCCATTGACGCGTGACCTCTACAAATAGCCCTACGTTAAAAGTATGGGGATATGACTAGTTAACGTCGCTGTGTGAAAAATAACCGGCCAATATTAAAAGTTCTAGAAAATATAGTTTTGTAACATGTCCTAAATTTTTAGCTAATTTAGGTGTTTGGAGAGGTCGCACTTTTGTGTTTTAGGAAGGATATGTAAACGACAGATAACACCAAAAATATGAAGAAATTATTTCCAAACCGTGTTAAGTCAGCAATCATTATGTTGCTCATTTTCAAGAATGCTGGTTTACAAAAAGCACGCCATTGTCTTATTTCGTGAACAAAGGTACACATACCATTGTTTCCTTTCGTTTCCTTTATAATCGGTTACCCAACTGAAGCTATAATACCAGCTTTATTGCGATATCGCACATGAAAACAGACACTTGTGCACAACCAGAGAAGATCCGATTTAATCAGTTGAGCTGTTTCAATGAGTGTTATCTTGGTTTAATAGCTTTTAATGGGGTTTAAGTCCTGCAAAGGTCGAGATGAATTCTACTGTAGACATGACTGCATCATGACTTGGTTATCAATGTTATCAATTCTACATGGACCAAATAGAGGCGACACCTCCCACTCACGAACACCCCACACACCCTCCTCATACAACCACACCCACCCCACACACCCCACACCCCCCTCATACATCAACCACCCCGCACACCCACATACCATCCTCATACACCCACATCGACCCCCATACCTCCTCATACACCAACATCCACAAACCCTCCACATACGCCCACATCCACCCTACACACCCCGACCCTAATTATACACTCACCCTACACACACGCTCCAAAAATAGATGTCAATTCTATAGATATAGCTGCAGCTAATTTGCCACCAACCGCCTGTAATTTTAAATATAATATAATTTTAAAAGTAAAAGTAGTAGCACGCATGATGTTCGAGGTAACAATAAATATTTCTGCAAAGCCCGTTGAAAGGTGTTTACTTTTAGCAGAATGTTACGAATTACTGCCCAATCCTCGATGTCCTAGGTTATACTGTAAAATATACATTTACGTGTAAGTTTTAATAAAACCAACGGTTTTTCTTTCAGATTTCGTAGATACACCTCATGTGAAATTTAAGGAAATGACAAAGAAGTATGGCAATGTAATTGCCGTGAAAATGGGACAGCGATGGATGATAGTTCTCAATCAAATAGATGTAGTCAGAGATGCACTGCTCAGAAAACCAGATGAGTTTGCAGGAAGACCTGACTTTTATTCATGTATGTATGCTTGTAAGGGTGGGTAAAATAGAGGCTAATGTAGTCTGAAATTCAAACTGTTTTTAGTGCATATTCAAATATTTCTAATTTAACAATATATGGAATTTGGTTTACAAAAAGTCACCAAAAGGGTGTTTTTTTAAGTTGTAGCCCTACGAGTCAAAATGTTATTTGTATAATACGCCTAAGCTTACACGTCTAAGATGCAAGTTTAGACGTCTAGGAATTTCGCGGTAGACTTAAACCAACGAATCACAGGGCTAGAAATTCCAAACAGCCAATCATCTTAAGCGTATTTAATTATTGATCAATGAATCTAAGACGCGTAAGATTTTACGCGCCTAAGATTTCTTGCACGTCTAAGTGTAGTGATAATAAGTGTAGTGATGGACGGTATCACCAATGTGATAGCTCGCAAAAACAGCTTGAACTACTTGAAACTACTGGCAGCTCGTACTATAGATACCATGATCATAAAGTACGGTGGGATATCATATTATTATCCGACATAATTATGGCAAATCATAATGGGGTTGGATTCAGTCCCTTCATTTAGAGACGCTAAAAGTATATGAATTGATAAAACCAAAAGGTATATCATAGATAAAATAAAAAAATTCAAATTTGTTAGAATTGGTAGGTTACATTATACTGGTATAATATATTGGTAGAATTTCAGTTAGAATATCTCAAGCTATGTTCACGTCAGAGACATCATTACGCCTGATATCAGCGAGAAATTAATCTGATTGTGTGACCGCCAATTTTCAAGTGGCACTCGCCTAAAAAGCGTCCATCGGTACGCTTTGATCGAATTTGAGATACCGTCCATCACTACTCATGGTAAACATGGTAAATGATCAATCTTAGACGTGTAAGAAATCTTAGACGTGTACAATCTTACGCGTCTAAGATTTCATTGGTCAATACGCTTAAGATGATTTTCTGTTTCGGATTTCTGGCCCTGTGATTTAAGTCTACCGCGAAAGACGTCTAAGATTGCATCTTACACCTCTAAGGTTACATCTTAGACGTCTAAGATTGCATCTTACACCTCTAAGGTTACATCTTAGACGTCTAAGATTGCATCTTACACCTCTAAGGTTACATCTTAGACGTCTAAGATTGCATCTTACACCTCTAAGGTTACATCTTAGACGCATCTTAGACGTGTAAGGTTTGCCGTATTATCTTAGGCGTCTATCCGAGCTTATCCGCCATCCATAATTTCTTTTAGTAAACGGGTGTGCAAGTATGATCGTGCGATTAGGTGGTTGCATAAACTAGCGGTGTTTGTGCTCTAATATTGAGAAAAATAAAGTCCCCACGCTTCGGGAAAGGTATGGGTTCAATACATAATATTCTTAACCATATTATTTTCCCCCGTGTGCATGATTTTCACTGAGGGGGGACTTTTTGTTTTGTTTTTACCTATTACTTGTCATAACTGAATAACTGCAGTACATATTGAAATATAAATGTGACCAATTCTTTTTTTCGGTAAATCCCATAAGCCTTTGCGAGTATACCTGAGAATTCGTCGTTTGACGTCACGCCGACTTGCAATGCGCAGTAACGATGTTCGATAAACGATGTGCGCATCGGCGCAGATAAGCGTGACGTCAAATGACGAGTTCTCAGGTGTACTCGCAAAGGCTTATGGGATTTATCGAAAAGGTGAATGGCTTCCTTGTACTCATTTTCTCTAAGATATATTATTCTACAGAAATAAATTATTGGATCCAAATATATCACCTGAAGGCTTCGACTCGCCTTAATCTTAAATATCAAACCAATATTGACATCTGTTTTAATTCAATTTATTCAGTTGCCATAATCAGCGAAAATCGCAACAACATTGCATCAGCTAACTACAGTGCCAGATGGAAACTTCACAGAAAATTGAGCCATTCCGCAATAAGGTAAGATGATTAGAAGTTCTAAATGACTAAAATACTTTCTAGTTTTGATGCCCTTCATGTAAAAATTCATTATAGATTTTCCTGAATTGAATATCCAACATACCGTAAACATTAATGCCGCGCATAGGCTCCTTTGCTTTAGGGTCAATTTTACGTACAAATAGAGTTTTCTCCTCTGAAAATCCCAAAAATGATTAAGGGTCCATGCCCATATTTGTGGTGTAAAATTCAAGTGATGTCAAGGGAGCCCATATGCGCCATTAGGCGAGTATTTACGGTATTTTTACACGATTGAAATGTTCTTTATGGACTCTGATAGTAACGTTTGCACAGCATTTTTCTAGGACACGAGAGCAAATCAGAAATATCGAATTGCATTCTGAATACGATGTCCTTCTGATATCAAACAATTCTTTTTTAATTCGCGATATAATACACATTTTATGGCAAATTATAAAAAATTTCGATACTTATAAATCTAGTGTTATGTACTTAAGGTGTGTGTAGCTGAGAGGAAAAGCCGACATTCATTTCAATATTTTGACCTTTCATATTGAAAATGAAAAAATATATTTCATGGAAACGTTACAATATTGCTTTGACATACTTCCAGAAATTTTGCGACTGGAAAAAAGTTGGAAAGTATCGTTCACGAAGTCACAGAACGCATAGGAAAACGAATAGATGAGCAGCATGGGAAGCCCATTGACCCTAAACAAGTGGTATGCCTTGGTATCTACAACATCCTCGGGACGCTTTGTTTTGCACACAAGTAAGTGAAAAGATAAAATGGCAAGCCACAATAGCATATGTCCAAATTTAAAGGTTCATTTCTCGAAGATCTGTATATCGTCCGCATACATATGGTATGAAAGCGAGTGGCTTTTGAAGATCCAGCCTATTGGAAATGTATACACCGTGAAACCTCGGGTCCAAAATTGAGCCCTGAAGAAGTCCATAGTCCATGGTCTTTTCCATTGAGTAGACACCATAAATCACAACAGTTGCTGTTCTACCTGTGAAGTAGGACCTCAACCAGTCAAGAGCAATCCCTGTCACCCCGATCTCATGCGACATTCTACTCAGCAGAAAATCGTGGTTCACCGTCAGTGCCGCCGATAAGGGGTGTTAAGGGGGTGCGTTGAGGCCCGTTAAAATAAAGAAATGGGCACATAAAGCAAAGAAAAGAGACCTCACCAGGGGGCCGTTATAAAGGGGCCCTGACGTTCATTTTACCCCCGGGCCCGCAATGGCTCTCGGCGGCACTGTTAACCGTATCGAAAGCCGCACTGAGATCAAGTAAGACGAGGAAAACCCCTTTCTGGTTGTATACATGTCCCATGATTTCATCCTTCAATTTCAACAGTGCAGTTTCGATGCTATGGACACGCATATCGGCGGATTACAGTTATTCATCAAGATGATGTTTCAACATGTGGTTGTTGATGTTGTTTGAGAGGAAAGGTATGTTTGCAACCGGTCGGTAACTTTTCAGTTCACTCTGGTTCAAAAACAGCTTTTTGATATGGAGGTTTATGACAGCATGTTTCAGTGAGCTGGGAAAAACACCTGTTTTAATGATACAAGTTATTACAGGTACAAATACAGACATGTTGTCTTTCAGTAACCAGGTAGGAATAGGATCTAATAAGCAACTTTTGTATAAGATCTCTACCATCATAACATGATCATAAACAGAAAGTTCACATACATTAGAAACATATATGTCAGTGTTTACACTTACTGTGCCAGTGCAACTTCTTGTTCTAGATATGCATATATTTTAGCCACTTTGTTTTGGAAATATGTGGCAAACTCATTACTCATATCTTCAGCTGACTTATATACAGGTATAAATATCTTACATTTACTATTTTAACAAACTAATTACGATCTTATACATGGTCTTTGTGTCATTAGCACCCTGAAACTTCGTAGCATAATTACTTTTTTAGCCTTTTCAATTAGACTGTTAACAGTTTTGTTATGTTCAATTTTGTTTTTCTCCACTTCTTCTCATGTTTACGAGCATGATGTATTTCTGAGTTGAACCAAGGCTGTCTGATGCGTGCATTCCGGGTACTCGTAACCAATGGAGCATGCTGGTCTAAAACTTCAATGAGAGTCTTTTCATAAGCTTCTGAAAGTTCATCTACATCTGCAGCAGAATTGGCTAATGATCTAAACTGGTGACCAATGTCATCTTCAAAGGACCCTTGTCAATATTGCTAAACGTGCGTGCAGTAAATGTCTCAACGTTTTGAGTTGGTTTCTTTAAGGGCAGGTCCAATTTCATCCGGGCGAGCAATGATTAAATCAAGGGTGTGCCCGCTGATGTGCGTAAGGCCATTCACTAGTTGACAAAACCCAGCACCCTCAATGATAGCAAGGAACTTAACAACATCTAATTTAGCAGTTAACTCAACATGAACGTTAAAGTCACCAATGTACTTTTAAGATTTTCAAAGATACAAAAAAATATATAACATTTTCCATTTTGAGTGATCCTGCGTGCCACCTTAACATGCTTAAAATGTTTTATATACTTTATATAACCCGACATTTCAACGCTTTCTGTAAAACGTTTTGTGTTAATAAAGATTAGTAGCTAAAATGCATAATTCACATCCGTTGAAACTGGGGCCCGGTTAGGTGTTTTTTTTTAATTAACCATTGGAGTCTCATCTTTCTGTCTAACCCGGCTGGCATTTCTGAAAAGTGATGTGAACTAAGATATTTAGGTTGTAAAATGCAGTTTTTGTGATCTTTATTGTTATTGCCAATTATTAAAACAGGTATAACATTGAAAGTAAATAAAATATGAACTTAATATTTGCTGTGGACAATACATGTCACATGTAGGCCTATATTCAATATTCGTTGACAAAAATATTTCTTCTTTATTATCTTAATGTACTATTTTGATGAAAGCATTATTTTGATGATTTCGTTCAAAAAACTAAATTCTACATGCTACAAAATGGAATTTAAAACAATTAAAATATTTGAAATAAAAAGTATTGATATGAATGTGTACATCAAAACAGTCAATGATAACAACTTCATTAAACCAAAGTTTTGGACCTATGACCTCTTGAAAATCGAAGGTCAACATAAAATGGTCGTTTTTGGCATTTTGCTACCCGTGTTCTGCTCTCAACCCAAACACTGTGGCAATTTGTATTTCCAGGTACGAATTGGATGATCCAAGAATTACGTGGTTCGTTCGCCTGAAACGGGAATCATTTGAAGCTATTGGAGTGGGTGCGCTGGCTGATTTTATCCCTGTCTTGCGATTTCTTCCGACCCCTGGTGTCCGAAGACTGAAGCAGCTTCGTGGAGAAATTTTTAGCTTTTTGTATGATGAGTTGAAACTTCATCGCGAATCGTTTGATCCAGGTAGGTTTTTGATCATATACCGGCATTTGTTGATCCTCTGTCTGCCCAGAACACTCTGCCAAAGGCATGATTTGGTACCCTGTTCTCGACTACCATGACTACGTCTCGTCTAATATTTTAAAACTCATAGCTCGACCAATAAATATGGGCTCGATCGATCGAATTTTATATCAAAATATTGTATTGCATCCGGGAACTTTTCAAGAAATATGCAATACGCAGTTTTATTGTATTGCTCAAAAGCCTGATATGAATATTGTTGTTTCTGCAGACAATATTCGCGACATATTTGATTCGTTACTTCTGGCACAGAAGGAAGCTATAGACGAAGGAAGCAACCTGGTGGAATCTCTTACTGATACACATCTGGTAGGAACCATCAGTGATCTTTTTGGAGGTAAATATAAGTCCAAAACATGGGTACGAGCTGGTAAGATCCCGTAAGTAGGATTATAACACAGAGACCATTCATTAAACTTGTGCGGGACACCATCGCTGTGGATTTATTTCCATTAAATCATAGTAAGATTATTATAGAATAGAAAAGATGAAGATTATACAGGGGGTCCCAAATAACAGAACCCTCATTTCGCGCTTTTTTTCTTCTATTTCTGAAAAGTTGATCAAATATAATTATTTTGGTATGTAAAGAAACCTTTATTCGTTAGCTTTAATAAACCGAAAGAAATATTTCAATTGGCTCACAAGATTATGCTCTTTTTAAGAAATGTACCCGTTTTTCACTCTGTCCAAAATATTGAAAAGGAGTACACGTGCTGTCCAAGGAGGAGGTTTGGCTACTTCAAAGATTGAAAAGGAGTTCACGTACAATGCAATGAATGCATGAATATCAAGCATTCCTCATCCGTGGACAGAGTGAAAAACGGGTACATTTCTTAAAGAGGACATATCTTCAAAAATTGTGAGCCGATTGAGATAATTGTTTCGGTTTATTAAAGCTAATTTAAGGTTTCTTTACATACCAAAATGCATTTGATCAACATTTCAAAAATAGGAGAAAAAAGGGTTCTGTTTTTATTGGGACACCCTGTATATTATTTAGGGCCTTTTGTATTAAAATCTTTTTAGTTAGTATACATGTAATATAGTGTGTGTAGTTGCTTTTCACAACTGTTGTGTGAATTATTCATAACCGATCGATAGCTTGACTCATTTTGTAGATCGCAAACCAGCGGAATTCGCTATAGACTTACGGTGCTAATAGAAAAACTGTGAATTTTGTGGCAGCCCTCTAATCAGCCCCCTGATTTCAGTTATGTACAACTTTGACTGTGTGAATTACATCTCAAAATCTCAAATATTTATCACAAATCTAGCTCCTATGAATTTGTATATGCGGGGTGTGTTAATTACGTTTCATAAACTGATTTTTACTTTCCGAAGAACTTTCTGTAGTTCCGTGTGTAGCAGAACGACATTGATCCCGCATTGATACGTCCGAATATTCCCATTCACAAAAACTCCGTGACCCCAAATGTGGTCCCGACCAAGGTGGACGTTGGAGTAAATCGAGCGAAAATATAACTGCTTAACATTAAATTTCCATTATTTGTACACTAATGTATGTCATACTTGTGTTTATTTGCAATCAAAGCTGGAACAGATACAACTATCATTACACTCCACTGGACACTGGCTATTATGGCAGAATATCCTGACATACAAAAGAAGGTGGCCATGGAAATCGAAGAGGTCATAGGTCATGAGAGACCGTCCTCTTTGGAAGATAGAGGGCGCCTACCATATACAGATGCAACAATGATGGAAGTTTTACGCTTCAGTTCTATCGCTCCAATGGGTGTGCCGCACGCAACAACATGTGATGTTATGTTGGGTAAATATCAGATCATGTTTGTGAGTGGGGGTAGGGGTGTGGGTCAGACATATCAAGTCGACATTCCCACAGTGAAAGTATTTATTTCTATTTTTTCTATTTCACCTAAACATTAAAATATAGTATATTTATAAATTGTAAAACTAAAACAACATCAACTGCATAACTAAGACACGAATCTTGTACAGTGCCTGATACCCGGTTCCGGCACTTCGTACGTGTATCCGCGGGTACTCATGCTCGTCGGAAATTTCGCGAAATTAGGGGGTACTTGCAGATAAAGAAACGCGATTCGCGAAATACAATAAAAAGGGAAGGGGTAATTTTTCATACACTTGTTCGCAAAATTAAAATGGGTGCTCTTTATTCACCAATCACATGTAAATCATCGTAGTTTCATCGTTTCATTTACGAATCCCAGTTTCATTATTGGCGCACATTACATTAGATCACATAAATTATACGATGCATACAACCGCGAGTGCCATGCATTAATTTGTGCGTTTCCATCAAAAAAGGGTATATTAAAAATATTGTTCGAGTTTTAGCGAAAAAAGGGCCATTGTAGAGGGCAAAATCGCTAAAAATAGGGGTGTTTATATCCTGAAAAGTTCGCGAAATGATATTCAGAAGGGAGTGTTTTCAAAGTTCGCCGACGAGCATGAGTACCCGCGGAAGAGTGTCGGAACCTGGACCTAATATTAGCACTTTAGCAGGGAGACTAGATTGGTCCAGAATTATAAAGAAGCCTCAGCTGCCTGTTCACTTTTATGAATATATTTTCAGGTGACTTTCAAATTCCAAAGGACACCGTTGTTTCCATTAACCATTATGCGCTACATTTTGATGAAGATATTTGGGATGAACCGAAACTATTTAAACCAGGTACGTCACAGATACATTCATAAATATATTGTATATGCTGTTTTGAAGATCATTCGACCATGCAACAAATATATAATTTAGTAGGCATAGAAGTGAAATTGAAAATAAAATGGCAAAATTTGGAAAACACACTGGTCAAAATCATGTGGTGAACGCCACGAATTCGTTAAATTCAGTTGGTTTCCGTTGTCAACCGTGTACTAGTAATTGAATGGGATTATTTTGAAACTTTAAAACGCTTAAAATATCACACACAAGTAGGTATATGTTAATAAATAAAATTATACAAGCTGAAACCGTTGGGGTTCGATATTGAACCCCACAAAACTAACCGAGTGTATGGAAAATTGAATATCCGCACGCTTTATTGATCAACATCAAGTCCGAATTCTAATGTGTATTATTGTCCATAACACAACAATGCTCTGTTTTCGTAATCGGACCTATCAGGTAGAATAAGTGCTCTTTCTTGGTATGTAATTATAAAATTACATTAAATCACAATGCAGAAGTCGATTTCACACCTGTTTTAGTTTGTTTATTTGAAGTTTTCTAAAGATCTCTCCCGTGATCTTTCATGTACTGTTTCATCTTTCATGCACATGATGAACATCAAATGACGTGTGTATGCTGTGTTCATACTTTGCGTGGTATACCTAATAGTAAAGTAGTATACAGCATGATTATAATGAGTTTGGCTGATTTTTAATAACCTCATCTTTAACAGAGCACTTCTTGGACGATTCTGGTTCAGTACGTCAGCATCCAAATAGTTTCTTACCATTCTCAGTCGGAAGAAGGTCATGTCTTGGAGAATCTTTGGCAAAAGCGGAATTGTTCCTGATTTTTACCTGGTTCCTGCAAAACTACGAGATCTCAAAAGCACCTGGAGAGAATGGGGACTCCTTGTTGGGACGAATTAAGTCAGGGTCAAGTTTTCTACGGGAGTTGGACTCCTATGAGATCATCATGAAGAGACGTACATATTAAATGCCCTGAGCCTACGGGTGCCTCCCTAACCTTTTTCTTGTGTATGAAACTTTCATCAAATGTAATGACTTCGGTGATGCAATTTTACTTGCTGTATTGGCACAAGGCGCATATTCCTGATTATTTGCGTATTTTCGGACTTTCATTAAGGGATCTAAAATGAGCGTTTATTGTGTTTCGACAGTATTTTTGTGGGACATGGGAGCACCTCAGACCTATCGAATTGCATTCTGAATACGAAGCATGTCTTTCTGATATCAAATAATTTTCATTTTTGAAAATCACAATATAATACAAATTTTATGACAAATTATAAAAATTTGATATTTTTCAAATTTTGATATATAACAGTCCTCGAAGTAAATTATATAAATCTAATGACATATTCTTAAAGTGTATGTAGCAGGGAGGAAAAAGCCGACGGTCAATTGAAAATTTTGACCTTTCATATTGAAGATATGGATTTTTTCCCAAAAGACCTAATTTTTTTGGTGTTTTGGGAAAAAATCCATATCTTCAATACGAAAGGTAAAAATTTTCAATTGATCGTCGGCTTTTCATCCCACCTACATACACTTTAAGTATAAATCATCAGATTTATAAAGTTTACTTCAAGTACTGTTAAATATCAAAAATATCAATTTTAATGATTTGCCATAAAATGTGTATTAAATTGCGAATTTCAAAAAATCTAAATTATTTGATATCAGAAGGACATTCTTCGTATTCAGAATGCAATTCGATATGTCTGATGTGCTCTAATGTCCCACAATAAATACTGTCCAAACGTTCATACCCCAGCCCTTAATGAAACCCAAATTATTCCTTTTGTTAATTAAATTGACGCTAATTGCATATTAAATTGTCCCATCACTTCTCTTCCAAGTTATTGTGGATGCGTCTGCATTTGTGGTATGCATTATGCAGCGGAAAGTAGACGCATTTCTGCAATGAGGACGGAGAGATGCAGCGATATATGTGAGACGCACTTTTGCGTCACCAGCGTGGGCCAGCCAATCGCTGCGCAACTTCACTTATGATTGGAGCTTGTTGAGTTGACATGTACATTTGTTTCTGTGCAAAGATCGCTTGACCATTTGTTTAGTGACATGACTTTCAATATAAAGCGGCAGTCTCTGTATGGTTAGGATTCGTGTTTTATTAATAAATCGTGTTATTTTGTTGTTGTACTTCCATTGTCGTTTTGCTCCATGTTTTCCGTTCTCTGTGTTATTTATCTGGAAAATCACGCATCATCCATATACCAACTCCTGAGAAAATCATTATAATATTAATTAAATGGGCGTAATATTGGCTAATCGTATTCGTACTATATTATTTTGTGTACAGATATTTTTACCGGTTGTTTGGAGACACGCACAGCGTCATTATCCCTATATCTCTGTGAGAAATAGCCATGATAGTAGGCGAATTCACTAGTTCTCCCACGCATGGCAAATTTGTTCCACCGTGTTTATAGTTTCCAGATAGGGTTCTTGCGACTCAGGCTAAGCACACCACCAGTACGATATATAGATACGTTTCTTTCCCACTGCGAATGTGCCGCTGCCATTCATCAGCTGAAATGACTCAATTTTACGATCCGCGCAGGCTAATTACTCATCTATAACGTTGCCAAATTAAGAAATTTCCATTTTGTCAGTTTTTGTATTCAAAGCACAGAATGGAAGTTCAAGCACAGACAGGAGCTTTGCCATATTCTTTCAACATATATATTCAACTGCAAGTCAATCAATAGGGTTTACAAATACCAAAAATAACGGGATATATTCAAAGACTTGAGATATAATCATAATATTGAATATCTATAGTAAATACACAACCATACTTGAAGTCTTCTTTAATTATAGCTAGGAATAAATACCAGCAATGATTTCAAGTGGCTGTCACGCAATTCATCTCAATGCAACTATGTTCTTTAGTTAGGAATGTGCTCTCACTGAGTTTTCTATACAGATATTGAAACACTATTATAAATAAAAGCTTTATTGTCCGACGTTGAACAATAGGATTTTGCCTGGATATTTTGAAAGACAAGTCATAGCTGAATTTATTACACCGCTGAGCTACAGCGATATGGTTTTAGCCAATGAGATAGAACTCCGGGAAAAACGAGCTACCTTATAATTATTGGTCAAATACCAATCGCTCTTCGAGCGCGGAGTATAAATTCAGCTTATTTTGTAATGTTTCCACCTTTGTGTCCTCACGTGTACCTAAAAGTATAATTATTATATAAGCATGTTGGCCTAGAAATGAAAGAAAATGCAGACTGTATGGACAAAGGTCACCCAATAGTATCGGAACAATTTTAGTCTATTTATGTCTTCTATGCAGATATACAGGGTGTCCCTGAAAGAACTGTATCGTCGGAAACGTAATTGTTTGGGTATTTTAACGCCACAACTAAATACAGCTAAATCCTTGGTGTGGTTGAAGAACTAATCAGCTATTACTTTTTGAATTTTGACAATTGACCATACCGTTCTTGAAATATAAGAATTTTACGAAAGTCCCTCATTTTCAAGCCTTTCCAAGGATTCAAATATCAATGATCTATATAGTATAGTCGGAGGGGTATAAGGCCATCTTGATTTAATAATTCGTCTCAAACCCCTCGCGCGCATTAGTAAAATCGCCCAGTTTTTTTTCACGTTATTCTCGCTTGATTGAGTAAATTTCAGTTATTTTCCGCTGTTTTATTTTTTCCCAATCCACCACACAAAAACCTCAAGTCATAGTCCAAAGCGTAAAACTCAATAAAAAAATTCTTCATCTTGACCACAGTGCAACCTCCCTGAAAAGGTGGTCTATCCCTGTCACAGTTACACAAAATTAAAGTTAAAAAACTAAATAAAAAATTAATTAAAACCGCATTCCGTATAAGCTTTTTTTTAAAACTTGGGAAGGGCTTTGAGGCGAACTATTAAGATAAAAAATTAAGAAGGCCTAATCACTGCGCATCATCAGCGCACAATGCGTCTGTTGTTATTGATAGATATTGACTCCGTGGAAAGGCTTGAAAATGAGCTGTCAATTGTCAAAATTCAAATAGTATGTGATAGCTGATATGTTCCTCAACATCATCAGTTATTGAGTTATATTTGGTGTATGCGTTAAAGTATCCAAAAAAGTCAGTTCCTGACGATACAGTTCTTTCAGGGACACCCTGTATGTACAGGTTTTCGCGGTACTGAATCCTGATTTTATTTTATTTGTCCTTAGCCTACTGCAAAAGGAATAAAGTTTGTCTCCAGCTACATAATACCACAGTGGTGAAATAACTATGTGCACCCAGGGTGGTGAATTCTCAAAATGATCTGCTAAAATCTCCCCCCTTTAGCCGTGTCAAAATATCTCTGCTTCCCCTTCGACGAGCCAACCAATTTTGCCCCCCCCCCCCACCTTTACAAAGATTTTGAGAACCAAATTTTAAAACCCTAAATTATATTATCATATAATGTGAGCTCAGCAAGCGGGAAAATTTGCATATTGTAACGTGTTTCTAATTTTTTTTCTACACCTTTTAAGGGCGTAATATAGAAACGATGCCCAAAACATCTATGCCAAAAATCGCTCCTCCCCCTCCATCGATCTGTCAAAAAATGCTTGCACCCATCACTGGGGGTAGGCATAATTATTGCACTACCCCTTACAACTTACATTAACAGTAGAGAGGTGACCGTATTTGCCGGAATGGGTTAGGGCTAGGGTTAGGATTAGGGCTTCCGGCAAATACGGTCATCGTCAATGTCTTACACATTCCCATTCCAAGAAGGCGCTTTATAATTATACAGATAACAATATGAGTATATGACCCACATGATATCTTCTCTTTTGAAAGCTTTTCAAGTGCTCATTATTATACGGGTCACCATTAAACAATATTATCTGTGCCAAAATATCTATGAATGTACCTTGGAAAATGAATTTATTTATTTATTTATTTATTTATTAATTAATTAATTAATTAATTAATTAATTAATTAATTAATTAATTAATTAATTAATTTATTTATTTATTTATTTATTTATTTATTTATTTATTTATTTATTTATTTATTTACTTACTTATTGCCTTTAATGCGGTAGACCGTGACCCATGAACTTGATCGAACAAATATAATGCTGTATTATATTTGGTAGGTAGGCATTTACATTTGGTATGACTCCTACACTGCACATATGTGATGCGATCAAGCAAAATCAGTCGGAACTCGGAAATATTAAATTTTCAGTTTTTTATAGGATAGTAAAAAGCATTTGCAAAGCTGGATTGTGCAGAATACCCCATTGAAATTGAACAACCAGTTCCAATGATATGAGCAATTAAAGAGTTTCCGAAACAAAAGGAAACAATAGAAAATATTTCCTTTGTTTGGCTATATCACAAAATCAATATTTCCGAGTTCCGACTGATTTTGCTTGATCGCATCACATATGTATATCACTACACAACGATCATAACCTGATGTCATAATAAACAGCTGCCTACTATACACAAAGTCCAACGCTGTCACTAACAGGTGCAAAATAACATTCGCCGTTTTGTTGGTAACTTAATAGGGTACGTAATAGGGTAAGTTTTAGTTATCTTTGATTTAAGAATTTATTAAGAATACACGGTCTTAAATATTATCAGGCTTTAACAAATGAAATTATAGCTAAAACATTAAGATATTGGAACTAAAAGTGACGATTCCCCTCCCGGCTAGTTTACCCAATAAAATAATTTATTTCTTAAAAAGTGAAAATCGCAACTTAACAAATTAAAGGTTAGAATGAAAGATTACTGAATCATTATACATATGTCTGACAACATGTACTTTAAAACATTGCTGTGATGTTTAAAGTCATACCCACTTTAGACTCACGCTCTTTTTCACAGATATTCTCGAATTCGGGTTTTTTTTGCGCGATTGCTGGTGAAAGGTGATATATTTTTTGAACAGCGTTTTTTGTTCCACATGTGTACACTCGTGTTCAATTATACCTTTCAATGCAATTTGCACGTCTACCATGCAGGTCTTGAGATACCAACTGGGTGACACTTATTATACGTCTCTTCAAATGACACCAAAAACACGAACGCGATAACCTTACATGTTATTTATGCAGTACACTTCAGTATGCTATACGTTACATGCTAAGGGATCATTGAGTATACTATTTAAAGAAAAAACGGGGGGGGGGAGTGGTGGTCATGGGTATATGTGTACATGTTAATACGGGTCACCATTAAACAATATTTTTGTGCCAAACTGTCAAAACTCAAATATCTTTGAATGTCCATTTGTTTATTTAGTACTTATGTATTGCCTTTAAGAGCTTTAAGAGTATACGAGGTATTGTTGGTCGAAGCAGCAAAAAACAAATCGATTTTCATTATCTGAATCAATATATTATTGAAAAATAACACTTTGGTGTTTTGCAAAAGTTCATTCTACAAATCATATACTTTGAAAACCTTGCTTAATTTATTGTTGTTAATGAGTTATGTACGTTTTACAAAAGTGTTGTTGTTTCAGCCCTCTTTACAAAATAACTCAAGAACCACAGGACCTACAAAAGTATATCTGTGATATTTCAATTCTTCTACACGCTCAGCAATGCAATTTTTTTGGCTGCTTCGACCAACAATACATCGTATACCCTTAATGCAATAACGATAGACCGTGACCTATGGAATTGATCGAACAAATACAATATTTTATTTACAATGGGTATAACTCCTAAACCGGGCTCCTAAAATACTGTACATGTATATCACTACACCGTGATCATAATAAACTGCCTACAAACCCGACGCTGTCACTTACAGAGGCAAAATAACATTCGCCGTACAGTTGATAACTTAAATAGGGTAAGTTGGAGTTGTTTTGAGTATGCACGGTCCTATTCCCGATTCCAGACAAATATAGCACTGACTTTTTTGGATTTAATTAATTATCCTGTGGCGTGTTTCATTAAGATGTAGCCTATATTCCGTAAGTAAAATTCCTACGTGTAGTATGTGGCTTTACTTACGACTGATCGTAGCAACGTATTGTACGTAGAACTATGTCACTACGTGGCTACGATGAGTCGCAAGTCTGATTGTACGTTTGTATATATTAGCGTGCCTGTAAATATTTTGATCTACAAAATGAACACCCCTCCCACAAATTCATGCTTCAGACCATTTGTCAACGTGTTATCACATCTATAGAATACCGACGTATAGGTAGATCAGTCAACACAAATTTAATTTGAACTTTACTGGAATTTAACACAATGATGCTTTATGTGCCATATCAAATTATATCAAATAGTCTTCCTATCCCCCTTTAGGGATTTTTACTGGATCATAATTACAAGTGACAAACTTGGTGATTTTCAATACACCTGAACGGCTCCTTACAGAGCTACCATAAGAATTGATCTTGAGTGTGCGCTTACATTTTGTATCCATAGGCTTATCTCCGCTACCATGTTGCTTAATTTTGTGGAGACCATCTTTACATCCGGCAGTGGAACCATTACCGTGGTATTGCTTACCATTCTCGCATCCCTTATTTATTGGAGTATTCGGAGGCCAAACGGGATGCCACCCGGACCTACGGGCCTGCCTGTTGTTGGGAATATGTTTGGTAAGTTTTTCGTTGACGCAGGCATATTACTATTTACTAGAATGATGTGAAAGATCACTTTATGTATGATAAAAACTTGGGACACATAAACTAGAGGAAAGAAGATATTGGGTGTGAATGTCCCAACTGGAGGACAAAAGGTTAATTAATGGGCTATTCCAGAATATATTCTCATTTGGTTATTTTCGTTCTTCTGTTACCTTCCATAGCGTCGTGGGGAAATATAACCTTCTTTTCTGGACGAGTCGTGTAGTTTCACTCATCATGCTTATGGTGATCCCATGTCTTTCGAGCCCTTCCTTTACTCCATCGGCTCACACCTTCATTGCTCCTCTTCGTGCCCTAGTTCCTGTTGTTTTGCTGTTATAAGTTTTTGCTGCAGGTTGGCTAAGGGCCATTCGCATAAGGTGACCAAACCATCTAACTTGTTGTTTTGCAACATATTCTGTGATTGATGTAGAACCCACCATCTTTCTGATATTCTCATTCCTGATTGTATCCCTCCTTGACTTATTAGCCGCTCTTCTTAGGTATCTCATTTAACAGGTAATGAGCTTTTGGGTTGTTCTTTTGTTGAGAGTCCATGTTTGGCATTGGTAGCAGAGTGTTGGGGAAAAATATGGCATTGATTAGCTTTGCTTTGGTATCCATCGGTATTGCAGGATGTGTAAGGAGTGGGTCTAGTTGCGAAATGATAGTATTGGCCTATTGACATCCTGCCTCTATTTCTCTATCATTGTCTATTGATACTTCCATCCTCAGAAAGATACTTGGTTATTAATGTTATCAATTCTACATGGACCAAACAGAGGCGACACCTCCCACACACGAACACCCCATACACCCTCCTCATACAACCATACCCACCCCACACACCCCCACACCCTCCTCATACATCCACCGCCCCGCACACCCACATACCATCCTCATACACCCACATCGACCCCACATACCTCCTCATACACCAACAACCACCCCACACATCCACAAACCCTCCACATACGCCCACATCCACCCTACACACACAGAGACCCTCATACACCCACACCCACCCTACACACACGCTCCAAAAAGAGAGGTCAATTCTATAGATAAGGCTGCAGCTAATTTGCCACCAACCGCCTGTAATTTTAAATATAATATAATTTTAAAATAAGTAAAAGTAGTAGCACGCATGACGGACGAAGTATTAAACAATAAGTATTTCTGCAAAGCCCCGTTGAAGGTGTTTACTTTTAGCAGAATGTTACGAATTACTGTCCAATCTTCGATGTCCTAGGTTATACTGTAAATAAAAGTGTAAGTTTTAACAAAACCAACTGTTTTTCTTTCAGATTTCGTAGATACACCTCATGTGAAATTTAAGGAAATGACAAAGAAGTATGGCAATGTAATTGCCGTGAAAATGGGACAGCAATGGATGATAGTTCTCAATCAAATAGATGTAGTCAGAGATGCACTGCTCAGAAAACCAGATGAGTTTGCAGGAAGACCTGACTTTTATTCATGTATGTATGCTTGTAAGGGTGGGTAAAATAGAGGCTAATGTAGTCTGAAATTCAAACTGTTTTTAGTGCATATTTAATTTAACAATATATGGAATTTGGTTTACAAAACGTCACCAAAAGGGTGTTTTATTAAGTTGTAGCCCTACGCGTCAAAATGTTATTTATATAATACGCCTAGCTTACACGTCTAAGATGCAAGTTTAGACGTCTAAGAATTTCGCGGTAGAAAACCCAAACAGCCAATCATCATAAGCGTATTTAATTATTGACCAATGAATCTAAGATTTTACACGCCTAAGATTTCTTAAGTGTAGTGATAATAAGTGTAGTGATGGACGGTATCACCAATGTGATAGCTCGCAAAAACACCTTGAAGACTACTGGCAGCTCGTACTCCAGATACCATGCGCAGTGATCGATCATAAAGTACGGCGGGATAATCAGTTCAGTTTATAAGTTACGAAGAAAATCACACGGAAAATCACAATCATATTATTATCCGGCATAATTATGGCAAATCATAATGGGGTTGGATTCAGTCCCTTCATTTAGAGACGCTAAAAGTATATGAATTAATAAGACCAAGAGGTATATCATAGATAAAGGCAAAACATTCAAATTGATTCATAGATTAGATTTTGTTAGAATTGGTAGGTTACATTATACTGGTATAATATATTTCAGTTAGAGTATCTCAAGCTATGTTCACATCAGAGACATCATGTTAGTACGCCTGATATCAGCGAGAAATTGATCTGATTGTGTGACCGCCATTTTTCAAGTGGCACTCGCCTAAAGCGCGTCCATCGGTACGCTTTGATCGAATTTGAGATACCGTTCATCGCTACTCATGGTAAACATGGTAAATGATCAATCCTAGACGTGTAAGAAATCTTAGACGTGTAAAATCAATACGCGTCTAAGATTTCATTGGTCAATAATTGAATACGCTTAAGATGATGGGCTGTTTCTGGCCCTGTGATTTAAGTCTACCGCGAAATTCTTAGACGTCTAAGATTGCATCTCACACCTCTAAGATTACATCTTAGACGTCTAAGTTTGCATCTGTAATGTTAGGCGTATTATCTTAGGCGTCTGTCCGCCATCCATAATTTCTTTTAATAAACGGGTGTGCAAGTATGATCGTGCGATTAGGTGGTTGCATAAACTAGCGGTGTTTGTGCTCTAATATTGAGAAAAATAAAGTCCCCACTCTTCGGGAAAGGTATGGGTTCAATACATGATATTCTTAACCATATTATTTTCCCCCGTGTGCATGATTTTCACTGAGGGGGGACTTTTTGTTTTGTTTTTACCTATTACTTGTCATAACACGACACGGTGGCTCAGTGGTTACGGCCTTGGACTGTTAAACTGAGAGCTTGCTCGATGTGCGTTGGTTCGAGTCCCCGCCCCACCACCGTGTTGCACCCTTGGGCAAGGCGCTTTGCCTCGCTTGCCTCACCTCACCCAGGTGTAATGGGAAGCTGTTAGGGGTAGTCACAGTCTTATTTATTTATTTATTTATTTTATTTATAACATTTGGCACAAGGCCAGGCAGATCCAATATTGATTACACAATAAATTGAAGGATTGCCCTTACATTAAAATCAGAAACATTACTAAAAAAAACATATAATCAATACAGAATAAAATAAAACAAAACATAAATTAGGTGAACTGGTTAGAGGAGGTGGGGCTGGATGGCCAATTTGAAGGCCTGGAGGGAAGAAGCATTGACAATAGCTTCAGGGAGAGCATGCCAGATGGAGGAGGCAAACGGATAAAATGATCTCTGGGACAATGAAAGCCGGCGGAAAGGAACTTGAACAGCGCGGGAATTGAGGTTTCGTAGACCAGGTCTGGGATGAGGCTGGAAAGGGTTGGGAGAAGAACAAAGATTGGCAAAGATTTTAAATAAGTGACACAGAGAAGCAACATCACGACGCTTACTAAGAAGAGGCAGGTCGGAATCCAACAGAAGGTCCTCATGGGAGAGGTTCCAAGACTGAAGAATGACACGACAGGCGAATCTTTGGGTAGACTCAAGACGGTTGGTAAGGGTTATGTTAAGAGGATGCCAAGTAGTACAACCATACTCCAGAATGGGGCGAACCAAGGCCAAGTACAAAGAACGACGGATGCTGAAGGGGCTGATTGGAAAGATCTATGAATGAAGCCGATGATTTTGCGAGCTTTTCTGCATATGTTATCAATGTGAAGATTCCAGGAAAGCTTGTCAGACAGCCAGACACCAAGAAATTTCGCAGATGACACACGTTCAATAGGCAGGCTGTTAAGAGTGAGATTGAGATCCGGAAAAGGGTCCTTCTTGGTGGAAATGACCATGACTTTTGTTTTGGAGGAATTGACAGAAAGGTGATTTAGGGAGAACCAAGAATGGATGGAATCAATGTCGGATTGGAAATCAACCAAGTCATCAGGAGCAGAGATAGGCTTGAAGAGAGTAGTATCGTCTGCATAAAGAACAAGAGAACTGTTTAAAGAAAAGGAAGAAAGACACAAGTCATTAACATAGACAAGAAACAACAGAGGCCCCAGGACAGAGCCCTGGGGAACTCCAGAAAGCACAGGAACAGATTGTGAGTCCACACCACGGATAGCAACCAACTGGGACCTGTTGGACAGGTAAGACCTGAACCAAGAGAGGAGTGGACCGGAAATACCAACAGCTCTGAGTTTATGGAGCAGAGGGCTGTGGGGGACGCGGTCAAAGGCTTTGGATAGGTCAAAAAGAGCCATGGCGATGCTTTTGCGATCCTCACGGTGATTGTACCATTCATAAAGAGCAGTTGAGAGTGCATCCGTGGTGGAAGACTTGGGTAAGAAACCAAACTGTCTGTTTGTGAGAATATTATTGTTGATGAGATGCTGCAAAACTTGACTATGAATAACCTTTTCCAGAAGCTTACTGCAAATTGGTTGCAAAGAGATAGGTCTGTAGTTAGAGGCAGCGTGAGGATCCCCAGACTTGAAAACAGGGATCACTCGAGACAGCTTCCATGCATCAGGAATACGGCCAGTTATGAGACTCAAGTTGAAAATATCAGAAAGAATAGGCGAGACAGTAACCACAGTGTGTTTCAACATGAGGCTTGTGATTCCATCAATCCCAGCGGCTGAGTTGTTGTTAAGCTTGGAGATTAAGGGGTGGATGTCATCGCTGGAACAACTGCAAAGAGAGATAAAGGAAGAAATGTCATAATGGAGAGATGGAATGTCGGAAAAGAAATTACAAAAAATATTGGCAATCTCAGCCGAAGTGGTACCAGAAGTGCCGTTATGGTGAACACTATCAGGAATTGGAGATTTACCTGACCTGGACTTGTAATAACTCCAAAAACGTTTGCTAGGAGAATCATTGTCAAGGAGATTGTCAAAGAAAGATTGTTTAGCATACTTAAGTTCATTACTTAATTTGTTTCTGATAGTTTTGTATTTGGCATAGAGTTCATAATTTTTTGTTTTTTTCCATTTTTTGAAAAGAATATGTTTCTTGCGACACATTTTTTTTTCGCAAGTCCCCGTTTAACCAAGGTGGATTTTTTGATTTGCATGAGACAGTCTTTTGAGGGACACATTCCGTGATAACGTCAATGAAAAAGAATGGAAATGATTCCATGCACTATCAACATCCTCCCCTTTGGTGAGTTGGTAAGTGGACAATATATAATTGGCCTTTTCCCAGTCGGCTTTGCTGTATTGCCAGATTTTGCGGCGTACAACGTCGGGTTTGGTTAGCTGAATATCAAGACTGCAGTGAATAACAGAATGATAACAAGCACCAACAGGAGGAAGGTGATTGACATTGGAAATCAAATCAGGATCATTACAATATATGTGATCAATGAGAGAGGGAGTAGTGTTGGGTGCGTGGTAAGTTGGCTCAGAGACAGATTGATGGAGGTTATGAGCAGACATAAAATCAGTCGTTGTACTGATGAACCCTGCGCCAATTGTAGGCTGCAAACGTGGTTCCGACATATTCTAATAACGGCGGAATAAATGTAAAGCGCTTTGAGGCTGTTTACGGCATAAAGCGCTATAAATATCTACATTTATTTTTTTAAACTGAATAACTGCAATGCATATTGAAATATAAATGTGAGCAATTCACTTTTTCGGTAAATCCCATAAGTCTTTGTGAGTACACCTGAGAATTCGTCGTTTGACGTCACGCCGACTTGCAATGCGCAGTAACGATGTTCGATAAACGATGTGTACAGGTGTACTCGCAAAGGCTTATGGGATTTACCGAAAAGGTGAATGGCTTCCTTTACTCATTTTCTCTAAGATGTATTATTCTGCAGAAATAAATTATTTGACCCAAATATATCCCCTGAAGGCTTCGACTCGCCTTAATCTTAAATATCAAACCAATATTGACATCTGTTTTAATTCAATTAATTCAGTTGACATATACAGCCAAAATCGCAAGAACATTGTATCAGCTGACTACAGTGCCACATGGAAACTTCACAGAAAATTGAGCCATTCCGCAATAAGGTAAGCATGGTAAGATGATTAGATGTTCTAGATGAGTAAAATAATTTCTAGTTTTGATGCCCTTCATGTAAAAATTCATAATAAATTATGAATTAAATTCCAACATACCGTAAGGATTAATGAGCTCCTTTGCCTTAAGGTAAATTTTACGTACAAATAGAGAGTTCTCTCCTCTGAAAATCCCAACAACGATTAAGGGTCCGTGCCCATATTTGTGGTGGGAGTTTTACTGCAGGGTAGTTATAATTTGTGCATAAAATTCCAGTTATGTCAAAAGAGCACATATGCGCCATTAGGAGAGTCTTTACGGTATTTTTACACGATTGAAATGTTCTTTATGGGCTCTGATAGCAACGTTTGTATTTTTCTAGGACATGAGAGCACATCAGACATATCGAATTGCATTCTGAATACAAGGGATGTCCTTCTGATATCAAATCATTTGTTTGAAATTCGCGATATAATACACATTTTAGGCAAATTAATAAAATGCCGATATGATATTGAAAACTAAAACATACGTGATGGTAACAAAATGAAAAAATATATATTGCATGGAAACGTTACAATATTGCTTTGACATATTTCCAGAAATTTTGCGACTGGAAAAAAGTTGGAAAGAATCGTTCATGAAGTCACCGAGCGCATAGGTAAACGAATAGATGAGCAGCATGGGAAGCCCATCGACCCTAAACAAGTGGTATGCCTAGGTATCTATAACATCCTCGGCACGCTTTGTTTTGCACACAAGTAAGTGAAAAGATAAAACATGACAAGCCACATTAACATTGGTCCAAAAGGCTCTTTACGCAAATTTAAAGGTTCATTTCTCAGAGTTAAGAACCGCTATTCACAATATCTAAGAATATTTGTTGGTGAACAAATTCGCAATAAACCCAAATTGTGAAAAAATCACCCCACGCAGATTTATGGCTATTTCTCCATTTACAATCCTGCCCAAAAGTGTCTGGTTTGACATGGGACGTCACATATGAAGTACATATTTTATTTACTTTCAAAGTTATAGCTGTTTTAATTGACATTTTTTGTAACAAAAGGTAAAAAGAAAAATCACAAAAACTGCATTTTTCAACCCAAACATCTTAGCCCACTCCACTTTTCAGAAATGCCAGACTGGTAATACGAATATATATCAGAGTGTGTAGATACATTTTAACACCCTACGACACTTTGTCGGGTTTTTTAATTATTATTATTTTTTTATTTACATAAATAAAGGAATGGTTAGAAGAAGATGGTGTGAGGTTCAGAAATATATAGTTACATGTTCATTGTACACATCTTGTTCAGATTGGGTGCCACAAGCGTCACGCTTTGTGTCTTTGCGGCATCCACATCTCTTCACTCTTCTTATGGTTTCCCATAGTAATATCATAATGTATTCTTTATCTTATTATCTTATTTTTTTTTATAACAATGATGTGAATTGAGATGAAAACAAATACTTGAAATAATTGAATATATAGTGCATAATAGTTTTGCTCCCCGGGTTCTGCTCTCAACCCAAACACTGTGGCAATTCATATTTCCAGGTACGAATTGGATGATCCAAGGATTACGTGGCTCGTTCGCCTAAGCCATGAGACATTTGAAGCTTTTGGAGTGGGCATGCTGGCTGATTTTATCCCTGTCTTGCGATTTCTTCCGACCCCTGGTGTCCGAAGACTGAAGCAGCTTCGTAGAGAACGTTTTAGATTTTTGTATGATGAATTGAAACTTCATCGCGAATCATATGATCCTGGTAGGTTTTTGATGTCGTAAATATTGTATATTCGTAGATCCTCTGTCTACCCAGCACACTCTGCAAAAGACATGATTTGGTGCCCTGTTCTCGACTACGTCTCGTCTATTATTTTAATACCCATAGATCGACCAATAAATATGGGCTCGATCGATCGAATTTTATATCAAAACATTGTATTGCATCCGGGAACTTTTCAAGAAATATACAATACGCAAATACCCCGTTTTATTGTATTGCTCAAAAGCCTGATATGAATATTGTTGTTTCTGCAGGCAATATTCGCGACATATTTGATTCGTTGCTTCTGGCACAGAACGAAACTATAGACGAAGGAAGCGATCTGGTGGAATCTCTTACTGATACACATCTGGTAGGAACCATCAATGACCTTTTCGAAGGTAAATATCAGTTCAAAGAACATTTCTGGTTCATTTCTAGAATATTCTCTTTGTTAATAATCTTGGGAAAATCCCTTTGATTGTGAAATGGATAAGATTGACAGAATGGTCTATTAATAGATTTTGGGTTTTCTGGTGTATAAAAGCTGGATGCTTGGAGCAGGGTTTTCTTTAAGCATTTTACTGAAGGGGTATTTTCAAATTTTTTTGACCCTTTCAATTGTGAATTTTTCCTCTGAAGGAGTCAAAAACATTGCCCAAGGGGTATTTTTATAATATTATTTTTGAAGACATTTTTAACAATATGTGTGTTTTTGGAGCCATATCCGGATTGGGGTGGTGGGGGATCTCCCCCAATATTTTGCCAGGGGGATCCCAATGTTGACGCCTGTATTTTGGTTTCTGACCAAATTAATCTCATATTTGGCCATTTTAGCCCCAAAAGTGCACATTTTTGCGCGCTTCGCGCGAATTTATTCCACTTTTGCAACATATTTCAACAGTTAAGCTTCAAAATGGCAAAATTTGTTGTACCATAAACGTTTTCTTTCTCCAAAAGGTGCTGGATTCACTATACTTCAAGACACCCCCCCCCCCCCCCCGAGTCAAAAAAAAAATCTACGCCACTCTTTGGAGCAGTGGCGGATCTAGAGCAGTCAGAAGGGGGTGGGGCAATTTTAGAAGAAAATAATAATATTTAAAGATGCCCCCTGAGAAGTAAGAAACTTTTGCAAAATGAAGACCCAATTGAAGCAATTTGGTGGATCATTTTGGCAATATTAATGTGTACAATTTTAGTTTTAAAAAGCCGAACATTTGTGAAATGAGCAGTCCATGGAGTCTTTCGTGGACGGCAAGTTTTCCCTATTATGGTAGGCCTATAAATTGTGTTAAACATAAATTGGCAAATGTCGAAAGCAGAAGTGAAAGTGGCCATTTGTTTATCAACTACGCAGGGTGATGTCTGGTGATGTACCCCCTTAGAACTTGGAAAATTTTGCAAAATGAAGACCTAATTGAAGCGATTTGGTGGACCATTTTGGCACTATTACTGTGTAAAATTTAAATTTGAACAGTTGAAAAGCTGAAAATTGTGAAATGCCGGTCCATAAAGCCTTTCGTTGTCCTACATATCGGGAGTATAGGTCCTAAATGCCAAAAGCCGAGAATAAATACACAATTATCAGGTGTTTCTCTATTCATTTTTTTTCTATTTCTCTTGCAATATCTGAACGCGTACGTTTTCAAGATTTTGTACGCATTGGACTTTGGAGCTAGGGATTTGAAGGAGTCAGAAAAGTGCCTGAAAGCGTAAATACGCGTGTTTTGTGCGTTAAAGAAAACCCTGGCTTGGAGTGTGCACTTTACAGAATGTCATGAGGGATTGTAAACTCTACATGATTGGGTTGGTCGTCATTGTGCTTCAAAAAGAGGTACATTTTTAACCAGTTTACATAGCCAATAATTGAGCTATTTTTTAAGAGGCAGTCTCCCTTATTATGTACGGATTTGCGATACAAAAAAAAAATAGAATTGTCTCTAAAAAATAATTTTGGTACATATTAGCACCAACAACTCACATGTAAAATATGAGCGTGCACAGCGCCCTCGTTCAGCTTGAAAAAAATCTTGAAATTTCAGCCTCTCTGAGCCTTACATGCAAATGGTAAACTTTGGAGGTGCATAACATTGTGCGCCATCATCATCCCAACCTGCATTTTGCATTTTTTTAAAGTACCAAATGGTTACATTACAAAAACCAAGAAAAAAAATTGGGATCTTGATGGCGCGCAAAATCAGCAAATCCAATGATTTGATGAAAAGCGCCCTCGTGCAAACTTCAAAGCATCATAACGGGCTGCGCCATCAAGATCCCAAGTCCGAACAAGTTTGAAATTAAAGACCTCCATGGCAAGTTTCATTTTTCAGCAAAATTTTTTTGGGATTTCATTGGCGCACCGAGTTAACAGAGGTCAAAGGTCAAAATTTCTTATTTTCGCACATATTTGCATGCCTGTATTATTGCGCGCCAACGTCACCTGACTTTTCGAATAGCATTTCATCAAAGAAGAGTTAATTCTCTGCAAGAACTGAAAAAATTAGCTTGGGATCTCTTGATCTTCATATTTTTCTGATTTTTTGAAAACGGACTTAGCCTCATTTTGGAGGTCAATTTGACCTCTTTTCCCACTCGCTGCACAATGTGGGCTTTTTACTGCATCACAAAAAGATGCGCCAACAAGATCCCAATTTTATTTTTCATCGTCTAGCTTCTTTGGCGACCAGTAGACAAAAAACAAGCAAAAGCTAATTGGGATCATGTGGGCGCACTAATATAAAAGAGGTCAAAGGTCAAGCTTTGTGCCAAAGTGATGCATATTTGCCTATGTGCAGCACGAAAGTGGAACTTTGACCCGCAATAAAAATGTGCGCCAACAAGATCCCATCTTACTTTTTGTATGATTGGATAAAGGGGCTTATGTATAACTGATAACAAGTAAAATAATAGTGGATCATGTGGGCGCACTAATTCAATAGAGGTCAAAGTTCATACTTTTTGCCGAATTGCCATTACTTTGCCTATGTGCAGCACAAAAGTAGAACTTTGACCCGCAATAAAAATGTGCGCCAACAAGATCCCATCTTACTTTTTGGATGATTGGATAAAGGGGCTTATGTATAACTGATAACAAGTAAAAAAAAAGTGGGATCATGTGGGCGCACTAATTCAATAGAGGTCAAAGTTCATACTTCATGCAAAATTAACCGATTTTTAGCCTAAAGTTGTCGAATTCAGCAACCTTTCACTCAAATTTGTCAAAATATGACTAAGTATTTTGACAAAAATTTTTTTTACTCTCACCAACTACCATGATGGAATCAGCATCATCTGAAATGCACTCACACAAGTTTCTATGAGACATGTCTGGTGATCCCATTGAAAAAAAAAATTCGGCACTAAGTATGAACTTTGACCTCTATTGAATTAGTGCGCCCACATGATCCCACTTTTTTTTAACTTGTTATCAGTTATACATAAGCCCCTTTATCCAATCATCCAAAAAGTAAGATGGGATCTGAATTGGCGCACATTTTTATTGCGGGTCAAAGTTCCACTTTCGTGCTGCACATAGGCAAATATGCATCACTTTGGCACAAAGCTTGACCTTTGACCTCTTTTATATTAGTGCGCCCACGTGATCCCAATTAGCTGTTGCTTGTGTTTTATCTACTGGTCGCCAAAGAAGCTAGACGATGACAAATAAAATTGGGATCTTGTTGGCGCATCTTTTTGTGATGCAGTAAAAAGCCCACATTGTGCTGCGCGTCATTGTTCGAGTGGGAAAGAGGTCAAATTGACCTCCAAAATGAGGCTAAGTCGATTTTCAAAAAATCAGAAAAATATGAAGATCAAGAGATCCCAAGCTAATTTTTTCAGTTCTTGCAGAGAATTACCTCTTCTTTGATGAAATGCTATTCGGAGAGTCAGGTGACGTTGGCGCGCGATAATACAGGCATGCAAATATGTGCGAAAATAGCAAATTTTGACCTTTGACCTCTGTTAACTCGGTGCGCCAACGAAATCCCAAAAAAATTTTGCTGAAAAATGAAACTTGCCATGGAGGTCTTTAATTTCAAACTTGTTCGGACTTGGGATCTTGATGGCGCAACCCGTTATGATGCTTTGAAGTTTGCACGAGGGCGCTTTTCATCAAATCAATGGATTTGCTGATTTTGTGCGCCATCAAGATCCCAATTTTTTTTCCTGGTTTTTGTAATGTAACCATTTGGTACTTTAAAAAAATGCAAAATGCAGGTTGGGATGATGATGGCGCACAATGTTATGCACCTCCAAAGTTTACCATTTGCAAGTAAGGCTCAGAGAGGCTGAAATTTCAAGAATTTTTAAAGCTGAACGAGGGCGCTGTGCACGCTCATATTTTACATGTGAGTTGTTGGTGCTAATATGTACCAAAATTATTTTTTAGAGACAATTCTATTTTTTTTTGTATCACAACCCCCCTTATTCATGTACATAATAAGTGAGATTGGCTCTTAATACAGCAACGAAGGAGATTTCGTGTACACAAATCTGCTCTTCCTCATTATATGAGTAAATTTTTCTGTCGAATTGCTGGAGTCTGGTTTATAAAACAACACATCTGTCAAATACAGTGGAGCAGTGTTAAAGAAGCCTATTTCCTGGAGGAGTTAAGTGTTTGGAGATCTGCGCAAGGAGTTAGGTGTTAGGATAACGGCGCAGGAGTTAAGTGATTGCAGAACGGCTCGAGGAGATAAGCGTTTGGGGAACGTAGTGCAAGGAGATAAGTGTTTGGAGAAAGCAACGCCATTTTTGTATGAGGATTTTATTCGCAAGAATATTTATAAATGCAAGTGTACAACGGACTTCGCTGATTTTCGCAGGACAAGTGAATAAGGATATATACATCAGCCGTCCAGAACAGTGCAAGAACTCTATATTACCATCAAGAAGAAGAATGCTGGCTAAGTATTGATTAGTTTAAAGAGTAATTATATTTGATTATTTTGTATTTGCATTTGTTGTCATATTTTGTACCAATCATATCTTGCTTTCAATTAAAGACTTAGATTTTGTTAGCTTAATCCAACAGTGTATTTGTATTGTGCATTCGTGTGAGTTCGGGTAAAAGGTGATTTTGGCCTTGAGTCAAGTACGACTCGTCAAATACCATTATCCCTGATTAGTGCCGATTAATAATTTTGTCGCACGAGAACACCAATACAAACACACAGTCGAATATGGCTCCATGATGGAAGGTGTCAAAGGTTAAGTTTTTGTTACTTCAAATACATTATTTCATATATCTAATACCGATCGCGCATTCCTTTTATATTATTAACAACAAGACCTATTTTCAATATTACTATTGCAAAAAGCCATTCTCACATCAAATTAGACATTTTTTGAAAAGCAAATCACTGCTGTCTGAAGGGACCATAGTAAGAGTTGTTTTGACTCTTTCCAACAGACAAGATTCGGTAAACTATCGACACCTTTATGTGGTGACCGAGTAAAAGTCAAGTGTGAATTCCCAGCACACACAAAACGTTTTCGACATCATTCGCAAAAGGTTAGAAAAGTTCAAATATCACAGATATACTTTTGTAGGTCCTGTGGTTCTTGAGTTATATTGTAGGAGGGCTGAAACACCTGCAACACTTACATAAACGTACATAATTCATTAACAACTAGGTTTTGAAAGTATATGGTTTGTAGAATGAACTTTTGAAAAACATCAAAATGTTATTTTTCAATAATATATTGATTTACATAATGAAAATCGATATTTTTGGGCTGCTTCGACCAACAGTACCTTGTCTACCCTTTAATGTTGGGTTATTTAAAATCTATATAAACGGTATAAAACATTTTCATAACATTCAATAACATTTTTTGAGAACTGACTGCAAATAGTCTAATATCATGTTATTTAAGTGTTGACAAAAAAATTTTACCATAACATTTTGAAAACATTTTACAAATATTTTTGTAGTGTGTTTTCATACAAAACGTTAAAAACGTTTTGTGTTTGCTGGGTTATTCATAACCGATCGATAGCTTGCTTCGTTTTGTAGATCGCAAACTAACGGAATTCGCCATAGAATTGCGTTGCTAATAAAAAACTGTGAAATTGGTGAATTAAATCTCAAAATCTCAAATATTTATCACAAATCCATCTCCTATGATCTTGTATTTATGTGGTGTTTTACGTTTCATTAACTGATTTTTACTTTTTCCACATCAACCCCTGTAGTTCCGTGGGTAACAGAACGACACAATATCCCGCATTGATACTTTAATACGTCAGAATTTACAAAAACTCCGTGACTCCAAAAGTGGTCCCGACCAAAGTGTCCGTTAGACTAAACTAAATTGAGTAAATCGAGCGAAAATATAATTGCTTAACATTATATTTCCATTATTTGTACATTAATGTATGCCATACTTGTGTTTATTTGTGATCAAAGCTGGATCAGATACAACTATCATTACACTGCACTGGACACTGGCTATTATGGCGGAATATCCTGAAATACAAAAGAAGGTGGCCATGGAAATCGAAGAGGTCGTAGGTTATGAGAGACCGTCCTCTTTGGAAGATAGAGGGCGCCTACCCTATACAGAAGCAACCATGATGGAAGTTTTACGCTTCAGTTCTATCGTTCCAATGGGTGTGCCACACGCAACGACATGTGATGTTATGTTAGGTAAATTTCAGGTGTGTGGGTCAGACCTATTTAGCCGACATTTTCATAGTGTTATTTTTTTTGATTTGTTTTTTATATTTAAATGCAACGGAAAGGTCGCCGAAACAGTAAAAAGGATAGAGCATATAGTATATGTATAGTTTATATATTCTATGGTATCAAGAATAATAACACGGAGTAAATTGTAAAACTAAAACAGCATCCACTACATAACAAAAGAGGATGTAATCACTTTGCACTAAAGTGCTACGTATTACCATTTTAAGACATGACTCTTGTACAGTGCCTAATATTAGCACTTTAGTGGGATTGTGAAGAAGCCTGAGCTGCCTTTTCACTTAAATATTTTCAGGTGACTTTCAAATTCCAAAGGACACCATGGTTTCCATTAACCATTATGCGCTGCATTTTGATGAAGAGATTTGGGATGAACCGAAATTCTTTAAGCCAGGTACGTCACAGATACATTCATAAATATGTTGTATATGATGTATCGAAGATCATTCGTCGATGCAACGAAAATAATTTAGTAGGCAAAGAAGTGAAAAGTGGCCAAATTTCGAAAACACTCTGGTCAAAATTGAATATCCGCACGTTTTTGGTTTTTTTTGGATCAAATTATTTGATCGCTCAGTTCAAGTAATGGTAGGTGAGACCTTTTCAAAGTCAACATCAAGTCCGAATTCTAATGTGCATATTGTCCATAACACAAATTGCTCTTTTTTCATAATCGGACTTTTCAGCTAGAATAAATGCTTTTTTTCTTGGTATGTAATTATAACATTAAAATTAATTCAGAATACAGTAGTCGATTTTGTTTGTTTGAAGCTTTCTAAAGATCTTTCCCATGATCTTTATTGTACTTGAACATCAAATGACGTGTGTCTGCTGTGTTCATTCTTAGCGTGCTATACCTATATAGTAATGTAGTATATCATGTATATATATCATGATTATGAGTTTGGCTGAATTTTAATAACTTCATCTTTAACAGAACATTTCTTAGATGATTCTGGTTCAGTACGTCAGCATCCCAATAGTTTCTTACCATTCTCAGCCGGAAGAAGGTCATGTCTTGGAGAATCTCTGGCAAAAGCAGAATTGTTCCTGATTTTTACATGGTTCCTGCAGAACTACGAGATCTCAAAAGTACCTGGAGACAAAGGCGAATCCTTGTTGGGCCGCATTAAGTCAGGGACAAGTTTTGTGCGGGAGTTGGACTCCTATGAGATCATCATGAAGAGACGTGCATAATAATTAGATTGGCGTATTACTGTCTAGTCGTATAATACTGTATTATTTTTTGAGTTTAATTTTGTAATGTTTCGACGTTTGTGTCCTCACGTGTGCCTAAAAGTATATTATAAAGCATGTTGGCCTAGATATGAAAGAAAATGTAGATTTGGACAAAGGTTACTCAAAAAATTGGAGCAATTTTGGTGTCAGCATGGTCAGCGACCCATCTAAAGTTCAGCACAACTTTTAACTGATGTCTAAGCTTTGAGTAAATAGTATAGAGGAAGTATAGATGTGATTAGGAGTATGAAACAGGAGGGTGAGATTTCATAAGAGCAATGTCGGCACCCAGGTCACAGTGCAATTCAAGTTAGCTCAATCGATAAGGCGTTCGACTATTGTGCGAGAGGTTGCGGGTTCGAACCCTGGCGGTGCCTATTACGCTCTCGTGGAAAAATTGAGTCTTCCAATCCTCCTCGTCTGCTTCCTGTTGGAGCTTGAGGAGCTCGCCATTAGCGAATCTCTAGAGATTATTAGGCACCGCTTAACTGAAGATACCATGCTAAATGAGAAAACAAAATAAACTGTTGACGACGTCATGAAGATTTTAGCTTTCGTACTCACTACCACATACTTCTCCTTTCGCGGCAAAGTGTACCAACAAAACTTTGGTACCGCGATGGGATGGGCTCGCGCAACTGATTTTTTACATTGCTCAAAAATAGCCACCGAGTCTTTATTAATGGTCACACATAAATGAATTTACAGTTGTGGGAGATCAAGATATTGATTCAACTATCAAATAAAATATTTTGAACAAATACCTCGTACTTTTTAATCTAGCGGCATTTTACAAACTGTATACTTTATTTTGATACACTCTGTATTGGCGATATTGAAAAAAAATGTAATATCACAAATCGTATACTGTAAAAAATAATGAAAGACAACCATTTTCATGAAAATTGTTTTGGTTGCCATGGCAACCAAACAAAGTTTGAAAAGAATTCGATTTGGCCATTATTTTTGTTGTAGTTTAACTGAACGAATACCAGTAACAGAGTTCCATTTTTGATGTGAAGGTTCAGAAAGACACGACTGGAAAATGAAGATAAATATTCATGGTTGCCATGGAAACGGGCCAACAAGTCATAGAAGTACCCTATAGTAGATGTTGCATCCCCCATATTCGGAATCCTTGGTATATAATTCATACTGTTAATATTTTATGATGGGTTACTCGCAAAATAAAGCCGTTTGGCTTGGATTTTCCATCTATTGATTACTTTAGACTTTATGTGCGCAGTCAAGAATTATTATCGACGAATGTTGATAAAAAATAAAATTTGTACATTATCTTGTATATGGAGTTGGCCTTGGACTATGACCTTATATTGGTGGCGCTCTACTAGATCAGCTGCACTTTCACTTCGCTCCAATTATACAAGCATTTCACTGCAGTTTTAACTATTTTGTGGACAATTATATAACTTTTTATGAACTTGTGAGTAATATGTGACCAGTTTGAACTTCTTTGTGATAATTTTGAATTGCGTCTTGTCTAGTATTTTTGGATATTTTCTTCGGTTCGTGCATCACTGTATTTACGTACTGTTGAATTCATCAGCCATGTCTGTAGGCCTACTTAGTGTTTTCATGATGTGTCGTCTAACATATTCGAAGGACACCTTGTTATCTATCCGAAAAGGTGTGATAAACTCTATTGAACCAAAGCCATTCACCCCAGACAAGTGGAATGAACTAAAACGATTGAACGTTGTTAGACAAACAAAGCGTGGGCGACGAGGTGGAAAGCGTTTAAGACGAAAGATCCACTCGATTGTCACTAATCGATTACCATCTCAGCAGTTTCTTGGAAATGAGAGTGACACCAAAACAATAAATCCTCACAATCTGATTCGTGTCAAAAAGTGCAATTCAAATACACCCTCTGCAAAGTTCGCTGTTTGGAATGGCCAATCAATTAGAGGGCGTAAGAAAGCTTCCGCAATAATTGATCTTGTGATGTCCGAACATCTGGACATTTTAGCGATAACTGAGAGTTGGCTAACTGGTGATGAAAGAGATAATCGAATTCTTTCTGACTTGAAAAATGCTCTTCCTGACTATGTTATGCATCATGTTCCGCGCCCGAAACGGGGTGGTGGTGTTGCAGTGCTCATGCGCAGAGGATTTGACATCGTTATCAACCCGTCTTTTCTCGCCAAATCTTTCGAACAAATGGACGTGACAATTTCGTCGAAATCTTCATCCATAAGGCTTTACGTCATTTACCGACCCTATCCATCCAAGGTCAACAAGTTCACAGCGAAGATGTTCTTCGATGAATTTTCTGCATTTGTGGAGACATGTACATCCCTTGCTATTCCATTTGTAATAGCGGGTGATTTTAACTTCCATGTGGACGTTCTGGATGATCGCGAAGCAATAATCTTTCGTGAACTTCTTGATTCTGCTTCATTTGATCAGCATGTAGACAAACCTACACATCGCTGCGGTCATACGCTAGATTTGGTGATTACGCGCAGCTCCGATTCCATCATTTCTGATTTGACAATTGATGATACACTTCCATCTAATCATTTTGCTGTCATTTGCAAGCTTGCTGTGTCACGTCCACCTGTCACCAAACATCAGTTTCGCTTTCGCAAACTTCGTGACATCGATCTCAATGCATTTAATAATGACATCGCTGCTTCGTCTCTTGTGACTGATCCAGCCAATGACGTTGAGTCCCTCAGTACTCAATTTGACAATGTCATGTCTGACTTGTTAGATTGTCATGCTCCGGAGGTTTCTAGAAGCGTTTCATTGCGGCCTCATATGATGAGGCGCTCCGAAAAGAAAAGCAGGAACGTCGTCGCTGTGAGCGTCAGTTTTGTAAATCTGGACTTGAAGTACACAGACAAACCTATCGTGATCAGTGCAAGAAATACTCAGCTAAGCTAGAAGAAGCAAAATCTAACTACCATAAATTGCAACTGAAGGACTGCGACCAAAAACAGTTGTTTCGACAGGTTGACAAAATGTGTTCGACTGGCTCCAACAGAACTCTTTCCTCCCATGACAGCACTGAAAAGCTGGCAAATGACTTCGCGGAGTTTTTTGCGGATAAGATCCGGAAAGTCAGAGATAAGCTTGACAACATCACTCTGCAACCATCCGTGCCTTCTGAACAAAACCATACCTCAACTTTCAGTAATTTCTGCGAGGTATCTGAAGAGACTATCCATCGTATCATCATGAAATCACCATCGTCGACATGCTCGCTGGACTCAATTCCAACTTCGCTCCTAAAAGAATGCCTTCCTGAGTTACTTCCATCGATTACTAAAATTGTCAATCGTTCGCTCCTATCTGGCATCTTTCCTGCATCATACAAGGTTTCTAGTGTAACTCCCTTGATCAAGAAACCTGGACTCGACGTTAATATACTGAACAACTACAGGCCTATCTCCAACCTGAAGTTTGTCTCAAATGTTGTTGAGAGGGCGGCGTCAGCCCAGCTTCAAGAATACATGCTTGATAACGAACTGTATGGTAGTAGGCAATCAGCGTATCGCAAGCATTTCAGCACGGAGACTGCTCTAGTGCGAGTACAGAACGTTATATTTCGTGCTGTTGACCAGCGTTCTGATGTTGTGCTTGTTCTACTCGATCTCTCGGCCGCCTTTGATACAGTCGACCATCAGATATTACTTCGGCGGCTGAGAGATCGTTACGGAGTCCACGTAAAAGCGCTTGCCTGGTGTACTAGCTACCTTTGTAATCGTCAACAATCAGTTGTTATTGGCGACAGTGTATCTGCGACACACTTCATGAACTGCTCCGTACCTCAAGGATCTGTCGCTGGACCATTCATGTTTACAGTTTATGCTGCTCCGCTTGAAGACTTGATTAGGTCATATGGTGTTGAAACTATGATCTACGCGGACGATACACAGTTGTATCTTGTATTGGATCCTAGTAGCGACGACCAACTTCAACGCCTTGAAGACTGCGTTCGAGGCGTGAAAGCATGGATTGCAGAAAATAGATTGCTTCTGAACGATTCAAAGACTGAGGTGTTGCATTTATCTTCGCGATTTAGCAGGAATCCGACACCAATTTCTACCATCAAAGTTGGCGACTCAGAAGTTGACATTGCTTCAGAAGTGCGCAACCTTGGAGTCCTATTTGACCAGTACATGACGCTCATACCTCAAGTGAACAATGTATGTCGCGCTGCGTGTCTGGCTATCTCCAAAATTGGCCGTATTCGGAAATACATCGACCGTCCTACGGCAGAACGTTTAGTGCATGCATTTGTGACATCCAGACTTGATGCTAACAATAGTCTGCTCTTTGGTCTAACAAGTTCTGCAATTTCTAAGCTTCAACGGGTACAAAACAGTGCCGTGCGACTAGTTTTAGGAGTCAGTGGCCATCGCGTTAATATCAACGATTTACGCTGAAATGAGCTGCACTGGCTTCCTGTGAAAGATCGAATTGTCTTCAAAATCCTCATGATCACATACAAATCACTGAATGGACTAGCTCCACCTTACCTGAAATAACTTCTTAACACCTACAAACCGAGCCGCTCCCTTCGGTCGTCGTCGCTTTCTCTCCTTGAAGTACCACAGACTGTAGCAACATCAACGTACGGAGAGCGTGCCTTCTCAGTTTCTTCACCTAAGTTGTGGAATGGATTACCTCAGCAGATTAGGAATGCCGCGTCACTTGCCACCTTCAAGAAACTGTTAAAAACTCATCTTTTTATCAATCCAACAGTTTAAATTATATGTGTTTTGCTGCTATGTTGTGCGTGGTATCCAGTTAAGCAGACGTTTTAGTTTTCTCACCTCTGTCGGTTTTTTCCATCCGTTCGGCTTGTCCGTTCCACGGAGGTGATGGTCTGTTTTTGCTCTCTCCAACTCGTCTGCTGCCTAGATGCCATGCATGAATCAATTTTGTGCAATTTTTCTTTTCAGATTGCTTATGTTGTTTTTAAGTCATATGTATATTGTATGTTTTGGACCTATACTATGTTAGCTTTTTAAATCACGTTTTAACGTATGGTCATGAGTGCTGCTTTCACTCTCTGAACTTTGTATATTTAATGCGGTTTTATCATTGTTTTTTATAACTTTTAATTTTGTGTATTGGTTGCATATTTATGTAAAGCGCTTAGAGGCCTTTTTAAAGGTATTTCTGCGCTATACAAACGCCTCATTATTATTATTATTATTATTATTAGCCTGGCCCTACAGATTGACCACTGTAATTGACCACAGCCTATCAATGTAGTAAGGGAAGCACCAGTAGATATCAAGGGGGGGGGGGCTTGGTAGTTTTTTGAAGAAAAAAAATTGTCACGCCGTCTGATAAAAAAAAAAATGCTCCACCTCTCAATAAAAAAATTTTGCTCCACCTCAGACGCAAAAAAAAAAAAAATTACCCACCTCGGACCAGAAAAAAAAAGATTTGGCTGATTTGGTATCGAGGGTGGAAAAAATTAGTCAACTTGGTGAAGAAAAATTAACCTCATATTGCTTTTAAATTGCAATTTTCATCATATATTTATTTTAGCTTCAAACTGGTAAGTATTGTGTATGCATTTGTTTGTGAAAAGTTATTCTGTGAGCGAGAACAGTAAAACACTTAATTCATTCCACTTCAAAGATTTTTACCAGAGTCCACCCCGGGTCAAAAAGAAGTCTAAGCCACATGATGATGGGAGCCATATGTGGGGATGGATCTGGGTATGTTTTTGGTGAGATATCCTCACATTAATTTATGTTTTGAAGACATGGATCCAATAATTGTCCCAATAAAGGCTCGATGTACATATTCCATCAATAATGCCGGGTCAAATTGATGATTTTTTTTGGATTTTTTTTTACTTTTACCCTCTGACCAAGAAAGCTGACTACGCCCTGATGTGAACTCATTTTAACAGAAGAATAATGTTTTTTTGCTACAGAAATTGAGGTGCTACAAAACGTAAAAATATGGACAAAATTCGTTTCACAAATCCAAAAACAAATTGGTGAAAATATAGAACTTCGCGATTTTTTTACCATTCTCGCATCCCTTATTTATTTGAGTATTCGAGACCAAGCGGGATGCCACCCGGACCTACGGGACTGCCTATTATTGGAAATATGTTCAGTAAGTCGATCTTTGAGAATATAAATGATGTTTTTAAAAGAATTTTCGGGAAAATATTTTTTGGAAGACATCAAATAATCCAAGCTATCACTCAGAGATATGATGGAATTTTACGCTCAGTCAGAACACAATTTTTGTTAACTTAAGATCTGACTAGATCATAAAATTAGAGTTAAAAATTAGAGCATTACTTAGGCACAACATCTAATTTGGTCCTATAACGCTATCGGTGCCCCAATATGTACTTATGACTCTTTCTATCGTATCCTGAACATTTGTACAATGCTTACGTTTTTTATTCAAATGAAAAACAATAACACTATGCAAATGTTAATTATTATGCTTGATGTAATTTATTATATCTCCAGTGTGTTATGCTAAGAGTCATCGGTACCTAGCCGGGAACCGATAGTTATATAGGATCAAATTTGATGCGGTGCCTTAAAGACAGGGATAAAAAGAATTTATCGCGTCTGATGTCACTGTCAATTACGATCTTGGATTGGTTTACACAGGACAGGGTTATATAGCGCGTAAAAGGAAGACCAATCTATCTGGTGCTGATCGGAGAAAAGGAATAGCAGTAAATGGCGAAAAATTACGTACTTTTACAAGGCAAAAATTAGCTTTTCTAGGCTTTGTTGACATGGTGCCTTCGCCAAAGAAAGTTTCCCACTATCAATACCTAACTTTTGAGATGGTTTGCATGTTTGAAGGTGCAAAATTAACCATAAGGCGCCCGGTTGTACCGCCGCGTTCAGCAAGTCATCATCACGATACTTGTAAACAAACCGTGCTCTTTTTATCTCTGCCTTTAATTATAACAAGATTTGTATGGGCCTATAATGTATTGATGGAGAACGCGTAAGGCACGTACAGAAGAACATATGGAAATAAACATGCTCAATGGGAGGGGGGCAGAAAATAACCAGCTTCCCTCTTATCACATGATGCGGATAAATTGTATGGAGTAATCCACTTTAAATCGGGCCTGTTGCATATTTGTTGACAAAACAAAATACTAATATTCACTTGCTCATGATACGTAGTCTCTGCGTACCACAATACGATTTGAATTTGGAAATCCGTTTTTTTATCCAGGTTTCCTGGATCAACCTCACATTAAGTTCAAGGAAATGAGAAAGAAGTATGGCAATATATTTGCCGTGAAAATGGGTCAGCGATGGATGGTAGTTCTCAATCAAATACAGCCTGTCTCAACAAAAATTGTGCAAGTGGAAAATGCCCTCTATGGCAATTAGAAAATACTGATGTGACATGATGCTTACATCAACGTCAAGGTCGCAGTCATAGCTTTTAGATACCGTTTGTTTTATTCATTTTGGTTTCGGCAATCCAGAGATCTGCTTCACTAAACACAAATGTATGAAACCCCTTTGTGCCACTTTTTAGGAAATTGAATAGAATGTTATATCCAAATAAATACCTGTACAGTACAGTTAATAAATGAACATTCATTTGCAGGATTAGAAATGATTATGTAACAATTGCTCATGCTTCTGTCACACTACACCGAATAGGTCTTCCGTACAAGAAACGGATGGTATTTTAGTAAATCCGTTGTTGTTCGTCAATGATCGTTTTATGTTCTTTTTATGTCCTGCTATCATCCGCCAAATGCGTTTCGTGTTAGGTGATGTTCGTTAAGTCCATCGGCATGCACAAAACTTGAAACGGAGTGTACCGAATACACATGTTCGGTATTTATCCGATGTGTGTTCGTATGGTGCTGAATATTGCCGGAGTTTGTTCGCTCTCCTTTCGTTCATGTTCGTTCTTTGTTCGTTGCACTCGGCCCGTGTTCGTTGCAAATACGTTCCTTTGAGGCCTTCACCACCGGATAGCATATTTATGCATTCGGTGATGTACGTTGACCCAGACCGTGTTAGTGTCACACTACACCGGATCGGTCTTCCGTATAAGAAACGGATGGTATTTTAGCAAATCCGTTAGTGTTCGTCAATGTTCGTTTTATGTTCTTCATATGTCCTGCTATTATCCGCCAAATGCGTTTCGTGTTAGGTGATGATTGTTTAGTCCGTCGACAATACGTTTCAAGTTTTGTGCATGCACAAAACTTGAAACGGAGTGTGCTCGAATACACATGTTCGGAAGTTGTCCGATGTGTGTTCGTACAGTTCTGTATATATACCCTGGGTTTGTTCGTTATTCTTTCGTTTATATACCGCAGGTGTTTGCAAGGTTTCGCAGGCGCTTGTGCCGGATGTAGGCCTATGGCGAACATGTGCATCAATCATGGGGGGGTTCTGAAGGGTGTGTGACGCAATATCATATTTCCCCAGTACTTTAGTGACTGACAAGTAGAAAAAAGGGGAAAGGAGAGAAAAAAGAAAAGAAAGTGAGAAAAATTGAAGAGAGAAGAGAAGAAAAAAGTTAAATTGCACGTAATTTAGTAGGCCTATGCATGTAAGTAGTATTGAGCATGTTGAGGGAGGGTCACTTTCTGAAGGGTAGAGGACGCAATATCAAATTCCTACCAGTTTTAGTGATTGACAAGAAAGAAAAAGAAGAGAAAACATGGAACAGGTTAAATTGTATGTTATTGAGTAGGCCCAGGATAGTATATAGTAAGCCTAAGTATAGGCCTGTGATTATTATAGGCAGTGCTTTAAATGTCGTTCCTTGGCCCAAAAGCCTGTGAAAATTACTGCCGGCCCGTCGATATGTAGGGCCCGTGACATTTTGTACTCCCATTTTGTCACCAAAATCAGTATTTAAGACGGTCTATTACTGACTTTAACATATCAATCCATGCATGCTTTACCTGAAATTACGAGTCTGAAGTCTTATATCTTAAAGTGTCAGTGGATCAGTGTAACATTTTAAATTTTGCAAATTCAGTTCGGGCCTTCTTTGTTTTTTTTTGTTTAAGGCAATAATAGTGTAAAAATGATGCACCAAAAACAAGTGTCCAAATTTTCCATTTTAAAACTAAATTTTTACACAATAGGCCCAGGCCTAATAGGCCCTACAGTCCCCATGCAAATGGCTTCAATTGGACCTTCATTTTAAAAATGGACAAGTCTTCCTTTTGCTTCTGCTATGGACATCCACGTGTTATTTTTAAAACAATTGTTTATATTATACAATAATTGTGAAAACTTTTCAATGGCTTTAATTAGGCTTTCGTTTCACCAATTTGCGGCTCTAAAAAATGACAAATGGCTTCAATTGGGCCTTCATTGTCCAAAGGTTCCTCACCTCTATTGCCCCCGGACTCTGGTTGCCCTGATATATCAGATTTGTAGCCCTTTTGTACTTATTAGCCAATATTTGACCATTTTCGTCAAAGTTTTCCCCCTTAAAAGTTGTCTTTCCCCACTTTGTTCACCCTCTGAAAAAGTGCTTGCTACGTCACTGCCTCTAAGGGGTCAAAACCCTCTCAAACACCCTCTCCTCCCCACTTTTCTGATAGTGTGGACGTCCCTGTTGGTGCCACATGCCACGGATTCGCCGGTTATTTGTCGGACGTTGAACGATTGAATATAAAACGCCTGCAGGATTATTAGCGGCCACAACGCATAGAGAGACGAACGGGAATCGGATCCCAAAATCCGTACATTTGTCGGACGTTGACCCCCATAATCCGGTCATTTGTCGGACGTTGAACGATCGAATATAAGACGCCTGCAGGATTATTAGCGGCCACAACGCATAGAGAAACGAACGGGAATCGGACCCCAAATCCGGTCATTTGTCGGACGTTGAACGATCGGATATAAGACGCCTGCAGGGTTATTAGCGGCCACAACGCATAGAGAGACGAACGGGAATCGGACCCAAAATCCCACCGAATCTTCTGCCGGACTGGTGATTTTTCCACCGAATAAAATATTTTTGTATTCGGTGATGTACGTTAATCCAGTCCGTCGTAGTGTGACAGACCTATCAGCATAATTGTATTGAAGACGAGGGCAGCACAGGTGACGGTCACGCAGAAGGAAGGGGGCTCTGAGTGACCCATGTACACGAACAATAATGTTAAAGACCAAACAGTAAAATGCACTAAACTGTTGATTTATAGAATGTCGGATTCAGCTGCTGCGCACTCGGAAATGTGCTTATGATTTGATAAAAATCATCATGAATTTTAAATCGTTAGTGTAAAATGTCAAACGTTTAATTATGATGTGCAATATTATGTTGACATGATTTTTAATTTTACAACAGAGTGTGCAATATTTGTCTGTCTTTTAACATGTCTTGACTGACAAAGAGAACAGTATATACCATGATAAAATCACTAACATTGTACACGTATTTAACTTTGCAGCAGAATGTGAACATATATATGTATTTATCTTTTATTCTGTTTTAAGTGGAAAAAGAGAATCATTATACCTGTATCATGATAAAACAGTAAAAACAGTATAACAATTTTGTATTGTTGTCATGTGTTATCGATTCATTCTTTTGATTTCACGAAGGAACGCTTGATAAACTTGATGCTATCATTGACTTACATGTACAGCCATCTTAGTAAAAGTGGCACAATTGTGATTTTACCCTTTCGTCGTTAACTAAACATATCTCGAGATCAAAACAAGCAAATTGAACAGAACAAACGGTATTCGACAGCTAAGACTGCGCCCTTGACGTTAATGTAAGCATCATGTCACAACATTTTCTAATTGCCAAAGAGGGCGCTTTTTACTTGCACAATTTTTTTTGAGACAGGCTGTAAATGTCGTGAGAGATGCAATGCTAAAGAAACCAGGACAGCCTGACTTATATTCAAGTAAGTAGGGGGTGTGGGGGTGTGTGGGGTGTGGGTGTGTGTGTGTGTGTGTGTGTGTGTTTGGTTAACGTTGCTTGTGTTTGGGTGTGGTGTGTTTGGGGTGCGTGTGTTTAAGTTGCGTGCTTGGGTATATAAGTCGCATCACATAAAGTAATTACCCCACCCTTCTTAACGAGACAATAACTCAAAATGTATGCATCCAATTTTACTGAATAAAAAAAAAAAAAAAAAAAAAAGAAAAGAGAAGCCCAATAAATTTGATGCCTCAATTGTCCTAATAGCCCAACATGTGTTGCTATTTCAGTTTTAAAATTGGATGCATACATTTTGAGTTATTATTTTGTAAATTAAATCAAATACTGGAACTAAAATTTGCAACTCACTTTGCTACGTTGCGTCCGAAAGCATCGGACTTCGTCAGGCATCTGATTGAAAATGTTATGATGACGTCAGATGTTGTGACGTCAGACGGCGAGGAATGTCTCGTAACGCCGGGTCCCATGCACGTGACAACTGGAAGCGGAGTCCCCCTTTTCTGTTAATGGCGGGATCCTCCACTCTCTCCCATATGGATTCTCTGACTCCTCGCTCAAACCACTTCTCCTCCTTATCTAGAATAACCGCTTCCTCAGGGTTGAAGACATTTTCAGTTTTCTTGTTGCAGTGGTTGAACTACTGGATGAATAATCTACACCAAGATATTTTGAGTTATTGTTTTGTAATACAGGCGGTATAAGTACTTTTTGTGATGTACGTTGCTGTAGCTGCCACGAGCTATAATTAATATTTTGGTAGACCGTAGAAGATTAGGAGCATGGAAATAGCGCTATCATGGACTTAGCGTTATCATTAAACTTTATTATGCGTTCTTTTTGTGTTCGCATTTTATTTCTGGTTTATCCGGAATCTGCTACAAACATGATAAATCAAATCTCAAACGACGGCTATTGGAAATTTGATTTAGAGGACGTCGTCCGTGCAATGTGCACTGCATATAGACCTTTTTCCCTCTATCCCACAATGCACTATTCCAGGGGGTATGACGTAGTTCATCAACCTCATAGATCGTGTGCATCCGATGGTCTTTGCCAGGCCTTTGCAATTATTTTGTCTTAATATGGGCATACTGATTCCATATATGCGGATTATCGTAAAGGCCATCGATGTTACTAATTATGTAATTATTGAATACACGAGTGATGCAGTTACGGAGCGATGCAGAACATCTGTGTAAGAGATTTTTGTTGACGTTTTGTTTTCATCTCCGAAAAAAAAGTGAAACGGATGCCGAAAAATATCACTGCGTGTCCCGTCATTAGTTTTTCACCATTAGGTCTATAAAATGTATACAAAGTTAGGTTTCAATAGCAGGAAACTTTTTTGGCTGATGACACCATGTCCATAAGGCATAAAAATGTTGTTTTTGCCCCCGAAAGGTATTAGTGATCGCGGCGCCATTATCGTGATTATCGGGGATTCCTTTTTTTGTGATGAAGGCACCAGCCGAAATGTCCGTATTCCAGAATGTAATGAACTTAACTCTGTACTCCCCGGGAGATGATGTAGTTTGCGACACTCATACCCCCCTGGAATAGTGCATGATGGGAAAGAGGGGAAAAGGTCTATTGTGTTGTGCATACCGCGGAAGGTGCGCATGATTACTATGGGGGTCGACGATAAGTACGGGTGCGTGAGTGAACTCAAAAATTTTGGTAGACCGTAGAAGGTTCGGAGCATGGAAATAGCGCTATCATGATGGCCCTTCGACTGTAGGGTACACACCACAAAATCACTCCACGCGCGTTGTAATGTGGATGAGTTCCGGTAAAAACAAAATCTTTTTGAGGGATTTTGGGCCTTTCTGTGGATAATAGATGAAAAGTATTTTATAACTTCAAAGTTCCAGACCTACACATGAACTTGGATTCTAAAAAGTTGCATAACTCAATTTTTGAAAAAAGTAGGCCCTCGGATTGACAAAATGGCCAGGAACATGGTATAGGTGCTGTCTAATCACCCATATCTCGAAATCGAAAGACAACGCGTACATTTAAACATATATTAAATTTTCACCGATTTGCAATCGATTGGTGGTAATTTAGTATTCAATTTGTTGTAGAAAAGGTCTAAAATCGCGCAAAGAAAAGACGCGTTTTCACGTGTGTCTCAATGGGACGCTCTATTGGTGATGTGCTTCGAGGGCACAGGCATGGAATATTCTAATCGATTTGTTATTAATCTATGGTGTGTGTTGGGCGGACGGATGTGCCGTATGGGTGTATACTCTGTACGGCTACTGTGTATCTATATTATTTAATCGTCACAACAAAAACATATCGTATCACAAACAATGTTGTTGAACAGTAAAGTTGGTCACTATGATATTTTAAAACACTTTCAAAATAATCATGACACGAATATCCAACGATGATTATTATGCAGTTAGCTTGTTGACCGGAAATTTCCAAGACATTGTATTTACCAACTACAGTGCCAGATGGAAACTCCACAGAAAATTGGGTCATTCCGCAATAAGGTATAATCGAGAAAGAACAAAACGATGAAAAAAAGGCTTGGTCATGTAAACACTGTCCGCCATGGTCTCATCCAGGGGCGTAGCCAGCTTTCTTGTTGGAGGAGGGCAAAATCAAATTTCAGGGGCAAATACAATAAAAATACCGGTTGCATCATTTGACCCGTTATTATTGGTGGAATATAGGGACCTATAATACATATACCGTTTTCGTAGAGAGACTGCACATGTAAAGTCTCCGAGCTTCGAAAACTTCGAACAACGTAGCCTTCCTCATGATCACTCCAGACCTTTCTATCTACTGCTACTCTCGCCCATGTTGTGCCAATATAATGATGTTATATAATCTCTCCACCTCCTCTTCTGTCTACCTCTTCTTCTTTTCCCCATCTTTGTTCATCTGTTATCATTTCTTCTGGCAACATCTTCATTTTGATTGTTTGATTTTTCTCATTAACATTTGCCGTTCCATTGCTCTTTGGGCGGATTGTAGTTTCGCTTCTAAATATTTAGTTAAAGACCATGTTTCAGAGCCATACATCATTGTCGGAAGGACACATTGATTATATACTTTCCTTCTGAGTGACATGGGTATATTTTTGTTGCATACGATTCCTTTTTTCATTCTCAATACTTCTTCCTTTGAGCAATCCTTTAACCTACGTGTTTGGCCCAGATATTTATACTCCTCAATTCTTTCAATTTCCTCAATTTCCTGATTTTCATTGATGATCTTTTCATCTGTTGCCAAATTTATCATATATTTTGTTTTTTTTTTTTTCATTTTCAATCCCAGCTTTCTTTATTCAAGTCATTAAGTTGTATTTCCATGTCCTTTACTGTTGAGGTAGTAAGGGCAACGTCATCTGCAAATTGGAGGTCTGTTAATTTTGCTCCATCAGCATTGATTACTCTTTCATGAAGATAGCCTCCATAGCTGCTGTTAATATCTTTGGTGACAACGTCTCTCCTAGTCTAACTCCTATGGATATCTTAACAATTTCAGAAACGTCACTATCCAGATGAATTCGAGATGTTGCATATGTGTACATATCCTCCAGAATACAAACATACCCTTCATTTATACCTATTTCTCTCAGTGCTTGAAAGAGATCCTGATGTTCTACGGAATCAAATGCTTTATCGTAATCAATGAATCCAATACACAAGGCAAGTTGGTATTCGTTTGACTTTTCAATGAGTTGCTTTATTGTAAGTAGGTGGTCAATGGCTGAGACACCTTTTCTAAAACCAGCCTGCTCTCGTGGTTGATGTTCATCCAGTTTTTTCTTTAGTCTATTTTGAAGAATTTTTGTGAAAATTTTGTACAGATATGAGAGACGACTAATGGGTCTGTTATCAGTTAACTTCGGTTATATATTTTTTTGGTGATGTTATTTTTTGGTGATGTTATTTTGTCTTCTTGGCTCTTGGCCTCTGTATGTGAATTGTATAGTTCTTGATAGAAGTCTGAACATATTTTGAGGATATCCTCCCTATTTGAAATTGGTGAACCATTTTGTGCGCAGTTTTTGGACTCTGACCTTCGTTCGACTTTTTTTTTTATTAATTTCTTTGGGACCCTTTTCCAATTCCAGTATGTTTTAAATATGTGTCTCCTTCCTCTCTTGCTGACTTATGAGTAATCTGGGAATTCCCAAAATTAATTTATAAATATTAACCTTTCTCATTACAACACTTCCTGGGGAATTCCAAGATGATGTCATATCCATTTTACTTTTTAGGGGAATATCCAATCCATAACTAGTCCTGACTTTTTTTACAGCGATTCCCAAATATAATTAATTTTCTCAAGGCACATCACACTACATTTTGTTATTTTATGCAGACATTTTGCGACAGGGAAAAAATTGGAAAACATCGTTCACGAAGTCACCGAACGCATAGGTAAACGAATAGATGAGCAGCATGGGAAGCCCATCGACCCTAAACAAGTGGTATGCCTTGGTATCTACAATATTCTTGGGACGCTTTGTTTTGCGCACAAGTAAGTGAAAGGGAAACGTGAACATGAAAAGAAATATAGGTAAAATATAGGTAAAAACGCGGTATACTTGTGTTACCTTTGAAGTATAGTGAAAAGTAAAAAAAGTATACGCGTATAATTTATGTAAAATTTTCTGAGAAATTTTATAGGTATTGATGTGCTTGCACATGTTGAAGTAAAGCTGTCCAACTAAAATGGGTCTCGTCTCAAATTGAGCGACGGCCATGTTGGATTTCACAGTGGCAGATTCGAATCAGTGCGTTTACCCAGTTGAGTCGCTAGCGTATGGATAACCCGCCCTTCTACGCGCGTGTAAACGCCCCGAGGGATTTGGTTAGCACGAGCGATTTGAATCTCCCAACAATGAATCTCGAAATCCAACATGGTGCTCTCAACTTGAGACGATATACTATAACCCATTCATAGCCAATAGACTCATTTGGAAATTCTCAGGAAATATTCCATGCACATGTCACACTTTTACAAACAAGAACTGTCTTTGAAAGACAAAGCAACGGTTGGAGATAATGCTTCATATTATCTATGCCCGTGCAACGGGGCATAGATATTTATCTATGCCCGTGGTAACGGGGCTTAGATAGTCTGCTTATGCTCTTTAGTCTTCTCCTTTTCCTTCTCCTTCTCCTCCTCAAGACTTTTCTTTGCTCCAGCATATCTTAGGAACTAAAAGGGCCCTAGAGCCCAAACTTAGTACAAAGATAGCCCATGGCCCCTAGATACTTTCTGGGGTAGTCTTGACCCCAGAGGTCAAAGGTCACGGGCCCCAGGGGCCCAAATGTAAAAATACAAAGCACGCAGTTTCTCATATAATAAAAAAGCCACAGGGCCGTGAGTTGGTACACTAATAGCCCCAGGAGTACTCTATTATGTAGAGGTATACATGAGCCCCATATGTAATATATAATGGGCCCTGTTTCAACAAGCTTTCCCGATTCTATTGAGGGTCCAAAGATATTGCAGTCAGAGGTTCAATCAGCTATAAAAGTGATGAGCAGAAATAAGGCTGCTGGGCCAGATGGAATAGTTGTTGAAATGATTGAAGCATTAGAGGATTATGGAATTGAGAAACTGACAGGAGTCATCAACAGAATGTATGATGATGGGATATTTCCGGAAGACCTGAGCAAATCAATCTTTATTGCTCTTCCCAAGAAACCTGGCGCTGTGGAATGTGAACAACACCGTACAATTAGCCTTATGAGCCATGTTACAAAGATAATTCTAAGAATCCTGTTACTCCGTGCAAGAAGTAGAATAAAACCTGAGATTGGTAAAGAGCAGTTCGGCTTTGTAGAAGATGCTGGTACCAGGAATGCGATTTATGTCTTGAGAATGATAACAGAGAGAGCGGTAGAGATGCAGAAGGATGTTTTCATGTGTTTCATTGACTACTCAAAAGCCTTTGACAAGGTGAGACATGATCAGCTTTTTGAAGATCTTGGCAGGCTAGACCTGCATGGAAAGGATCTACGACTGTTGCAGAACCTTTATTGGAACCAAACAGCGTGCATAAGGGTGGATGGAGATTGTAGTGAATATACAAGCATTAAGAGAGGAGTCAGACAGGGATGTGTGATGTCACCAGATCTCTTTAATTATTACAGTGAGATGATTCTAAGGGAGCTAGAAAAGGAAAATGGTCTCAGTATAGGTGGACATAACATCACGAACATAAGATATGCAGATGACACTGTCCTGTTAGCTGAGTCTGAGGAGGATCTGCAAAGGCCTCTTGATGTGGTGGTTCAGGAAAGTGAGAGGAAAGGTTTATCGTTAAATTGCAAGAAGACAGAATGTATGGTGGTATCAAAGACTGAAAGCCCAACATGCATATTGAAGGTGAAAGATCAAAGAATTAAGCAAGTTTCCTCCTTCAACTACCTTGGCAGTCTAATCACAGAAGATGCCAGATGTATTAAGGAGATTAAGAGAAGGATTGCACTGGCTAAGTCTGCATTCTCAAAATTAGACAAGATCCTAAAAAACAGTGCCCTCAGTATAGAGACCAGAATTCGGGTACTCAACTGCTATGTCGTCCCTGTATTAATGTGTGGAAGTGAAGCATGGTCAATAACAACAGACATTAAAAGAAGATTGGAGAGCTGCGAGATGTGGTTCCTTAGAAGAATGATGAACATCCCGTGGACTGGTAAAGTGTCTAATGACGATGTCCTAAGTAGAGCAAATGTGAACAGGAAGCTGTTACGTGAAATCAGAGTTAAGCAGCTCAAATTCCTTGGTCATATCCTCAGAAAGGACGGTTTTGAGAACCTAGTATTGACAGGAAGAATAGAAGGAACAAGGAGCAGAGGGAGGAAGAGAGTGATGTGGTTATCAAATCTGAAAGACTGGCTAAAAGAAAGGGGAGCTGAACATAAAGCGACAGAGCTTCTGGAGATGGCTTATAACAGAGAATTGTGGCATGACATGATCGCCAACGTCTTAGGATATGGCACCTAGAGAGAGAGAGAGAATGGGCCCCAGGGCCCCAAATGTCACCATCTCTACGTAAAAGGTATATAGGATGTTAGCCTTGTGCTCATCGCACTATTGCCAAGGATAATTAAATCAGGATGTGACAATAGCTCATTAGCATGTGTCCAATTAATTCTTATGTATAAAGGAATTGTTATAAAGCCAGGGGGAGTATGTAAATTAAATGGAACAGCCATTAAAGGGACACTCCATTTTGGGATTAAAGGGGTATTCAGATTTTTTTTTTGATTTGTTTTGCATGGAACATGTTTATTGATTTATTTAAAGAGGAGCGCCCTCAAGCGTTTACACAGCAAATGCAATTAAAAGTGCATTCCTTGATTTTCAATTTAATATTTTAGTCAGTATACTGATAGCCACTTTAGAATCAAAAATATTATGGGATGTCAGGGTGGATTAAAGGTGTCATGGTAGGTTAAGGGCCGAGGGGGTGTTAGTGTGATGGAACAGCCATTAAAGGGACACTCCGTTTTGGAATTAAAGGGGTATTCAGATTTTTTTTAAATATTTTTTTTTCCGCAGGCGGATATAATACGGAATTTGCTGGGGATAAAATATAATTATTTGACACATAATTGTGACTGTGGAAATTGTTTTTGTGTTTGGTAGCTTTATGTATAACAAGATTGACTTATGTAAAATTGTTGTTGTATATGTGTTGAGTTTGTGTACGATAATTTGGAAAAAACATTCATTTTAATATACTGTTTTTAGAAACACACTTTCTCTGGCCTCTTCACTGAGCTAGACGCATGCGTGGTGTCAATTTTGTATAGAATTGGGCTCATTTGCATATGCATAAGTTCGTTGATAAGGCTGTGGCGTACTTAGTGATAGTAGAGTTCCAGTAAAATGAAGTTGCACGATTGCGTTTGATGATATAATGCGTATATATTTAAACTGTTGAAACATTTGTTTTGTAAATCTGCACAATGTCCAGGCATGTCGCAAATGGCAAATATTGTATTACGTGTAATAATATGTCCTAGTGTATTGTATTTGTTCGAAAAGTTTAGCCCGCTAATTTACTTCGCGCAAGGCATAGTTAAAGGAGAAAGGCGCTATAACTGATAATAGCGATATTAGCGCTCTTTTTTATACTAGACGCAATTGCGCTATTTTGTCATTCGTTTCTACACATAATTGCGATAATAGCACTGCTATTATCAAAAAGTGCGAATTTCGCTATTATCAGTGTATTTTTTAGACTTAGAAGAAAATCAGTTTGGTGAAAATGGCTCTTAGACAAAATTGCGCAATTATGCATTTCACTTTACCCCACCACTCAAGTGATAATAGCGCTATTTCGCTATTTTCAAAATGGCCTTTAGACAAAATTGCGCAATTTTGCAATTTTCACTTTACCCCACCACTCAAGTGATAATAGCGCTATTTCGCTATTTTCAAAAATGGCCTTTAGACAAAATTGCGCAATTTTGCAATTTTCACTTTACCCCACCACTCAAGTGATAATAGCGCTATTTCGCTATTTTCAAAAATGGCTCTTAGACAAAATTGCGCAATTATGCAATTTTAACTTTACCCACCACTCAAGTGATAATAGCGCTATTTCGCTATTTTCAAAATGGCCTTTAGACAAAATTGCGCAATTATGCAATTTTCACTTTACCCCACCACTCAAGTGATAATAGCGCTATTTCGCGATTGTCAAAATGGCCCTTAGACAAAATTGCGCAATTATGCAATTTTCACTTTACCCCACCACTCAAGTGATAATAGCGCTATTTCGCTATTTTCAAAATGGCCTTTAGACAAAATTGCGCAATTTTGCAATTTTCACTTTACCCCACCACTCAAGTGATAATAGCGCTATTTCGCTATTTTCAAAAATGGCCCTTACACAAAATTGCGCAATTTTGCAATTTTCACTGTACCCCACCACTCAAGTGATAATAGCGCTATTTCGCTATTTTCACAAATGGCCTTTAGACAAAATTGCGCAATTTTCACTTTACCCCACCACTCAAGTGATAATAGCGCTATTTCGCTATTTTCAAAATGGCCTTTAGACAAAATTGCGCAATTTTGCAATTTTCACTTTACCCCACCACTCAAGTGATAATAGCGCTATTTCGCTATTTTCAAAAATGGCCTTTAGACAAAATTGCGCAATTTTGCAATTTTCACTTTACCCCACCACTCAAGTGATAATAGCGCTATTTCGCTATTTTCAAAATGGCCTTTAGACAAAATTGCGCAATTTTGCAATTTTCACTTTACCCCACCACTCAAGTGATAATAGCGCTATTTCGCTATTTTCAAAATGGCCTTTAGACAAAATTGCGCAATTTTGCAATTTTCACTTTACCCCACCACTCAAGTGATAATAGCGCTATTTCGCTATTTTCAAAATGGCCTTTAGACAAAATTGCGCAATTTTGCAATTTTCACTTTACCCCACCACTCAAGTGATAATAGCGCTATTTCGCTATTTTCAAAATGGCCTTTAGACAAAATTGCGCAATTTTGCAATTTTCACTTTACCCCACCACTCAAGTGATAATATAGCGCTATTTCGCTATTTTCAAAAATGGCCTTTAGACAAAATTGCGCAATTTTGCAATTTTCACTTTACCCCGCCACTCAAGTGATAATAGCGCTATTTCGCTATTTTCAAAAATGGCCTTTAGACAAAATTGCGCAATTATGCAATTTTCACTTTACCCCACCACTCACGTGATAATAGCGCTATTTCGCTATTTTCAAAAAGGCCTTTAGACAAAATTGCGCAATTTTGCAATTTTCACTTTACCCCCCCACTCAAGTGATAATAGCGCTATTTCGCTATTTTCAAAATGGCCTTTAGACAAAATTGCGCAATTTTGCAATTTTCACTTTACCCCACCACTCAAGTGATAATAGCGCTATTTCGCTATTTTCAAAATGGCCTTTAGACAAAATTGCGCAATTATGCAATTTTCACTTTACCCCACCACTCAAGTGATAATAGCGCTATTTCGCTATTTTCAAAAATGGCCTTTAGACAAAATTGCGCAATTTTGAATTTTTCACATTACCGCACCACTCAAGTGATAATAGCGCTATTCCGCTATTTTCAAAAGTCGAAAATGCGTATCTGTCTGACCTAACACGTAGCGGAATCGAAATGCGTAAACATTAGACGTAACAGTTCTGCACCCTTGCGATGGTCCAGAATTTCGAATCGGCAATAAAAATATCCGATCTTTCCGATCAAAAACACAAAGTTACAAGTTTAAACATACTATTGTATTGACAAAATACAATATTGCCAAACAATATAGAATAGAACTTTGCACGTTAAGTTGTCACATTATTGCAGGAAATACGGTTACCAAACATTGGGAAAGTTCGCAATGCAATTCCCATTCGAACGTGTGGGAAACTGAAAGTGCATTATAATAAGACAGGCTATCTTTTGATTCGCGTGGTAGACACTTGTAAGGGTAACAGTAAGGAATGTGTGTTATTTGTGGGGGGAGGTATATATTTTGACAAGGAAAATGGGGGACGGCATACAATTGTGGATGAGCAAAATGTCAAAATTCAAAGGATTACCACAGATAGTGTTTGTATTTCCTGAGTATAATTAACACACTAGCCTATTTGTGGTAATGTTATGACTTGCTACATTTTGGTCATTCACAATTTTTATGCCCCCGCCCCTATTATTCTTCCCACAATATGAGGGCCCCCTGGTGGACCCCTTTCCGAAACACTTAACATCGAAAAAGGAATTAAACCCCAAATGTAGAAGTAGACCTACCGTTTGGGCGGGGGGTATATATTTTGGCAAAGGGAATGGGGGGGCATAACATTGTGGATGTCAGAATTCAAAGGATTACCACACATAGTGTGTTTATTTACTGAGTATAATAAACACACTAGCCTATATGTGGTAATGTTATGACTTTTCATTCACAATTTCTATGAACCCAACGATACACCTTTCGCCTTCTTTTGTTAAAGGGGCGGGGGGGGGGGGGTTGAGGTTGAGAATCACGCCAATACCATGTGACCATGTGGCATAAAATTGTGGATGACCAAAATATAAAAATTCGAAGGATTACCACAGGTAGTGTGTTTATTTTGTGTGTCAATCACAATGTTTATCCCCCCCCCCCCCTATTATTCTTCCCACAATATGAGGGGCCCCCTGGTGGCCCCCCTTTCCAAAAAGACTTAACATCAAAATAGGAAAGTTTGGGTCATAGGGTCTACAAGATTTATGATCCCCCTATTTGTCTTGCCAAAAATTTCAGACCCCCTGGTTGACCTACTTCCGATATCATGATTTAATGAAACACCCCTAGGCTATAAATAAAGATATACTGTAAGCAAAACGTTAAGAAAGTAGGCGCCAATACCCGTCAACCCAATTTCGCGAACAAGTAAATGGTAGATTATCGCGTCCGACCACTGCTGCATTGGCGTTAATCAGATGGTGCTCCTAATTAAAAAGGAATAAGAATTAATGGCCCCTTCCATAGAAGACAAACATGTCGCGATTTGTATAGTCGCATCCATTTGCATGAAAAGTGCGATGATCTGTCTGAAGGTAGACTGTTAAACGATATCGCAAGTGTGTGTTATTTCAATATAATTAGGATAAAGAGAGTGGAATATCGAGTGTCGCAAATGTTAATATTAAGGTGGGTGCGACTCTGTCTTAGATTTACAGGGATCGATCTATACGATGATTATTTTCGGCAGGTTGACATTTAAAATACACGTAACCGATGCACCACGCATTTGAATAGCAGAGCGGTACTGCACAGTGCCGCTTGTTACCTGTCCATGATGATGATTATTATGATACTTATAGACGTACATCATCATTCATGAAAATGGCAAATGCACTAATGCTGCCGATATTCGGCTGTTCCATCTTGCGACCTCGCACACGAAGAGGACACTTACCATTGTTATTGCACTCAATGGGAGAAATCACAAAACATGACATAAAAGAAAGGTATTTGGATACAAAACATGCAAAAGTTGTATTTATGACCAGGAAATTGACTTGATTTCCCAGTGAACTAATTTTGCAATAACATACACGCAGCAGCCCAAAAGTTTCGAGAACATGCTGCAAGTGGGACCGAAACGGAACATGCTCCAAGTCATGGATTAAACGGAATAATTACCAAAGACAAGGCAAATGAGTGGTATTTTTTGTTTTGAAAAAAATGACTTTCAACTGAAAGGCCCTGTACAAAGCATTAGGGATTTTGCAATGTCCCCTTTCAGAACCGTGACAAGTGGGTAAATGCAATAGATGGAAAAACCCGTTCGGCTGCTGCATGTATATTATTAAGAAAAATAGAAACACATTTTGGCCGTAAATCCCCAGATGTGAAGGAAATGCGTAACCATCAGACCTAACACGTCAGACCTAAGAGTTCACACTTTCTTACTTGCCCTGCGGGGCTCTTCCGTTTTGGTCCCACTTGGAGCACGTTCTCGAAACGTTTCCGCTGCTGCGTGTATGTTATTAAAGAAATGAGCAGTTCAGTTTCTTTCTTACCCTGCGGGCTCTTCCGTTCTGGTCCCACTGGGAGTATGTTCTCGAAACGTTTGGGCTGCTGCGTGTATGCGTAAACGTTGAACAGTAGAATGAAGAGGTAAAGTGAAATTCTCAAAATTTCTCAATAACAGTTCGCACTTAAACTGCATAAACATCAATTTCTTAAGAAAGACCTAACACATCAGACCTAACAGTTCACACTTCCTTACTTGATTTGCGGGGCTCTTCCGTTGTGGTCCCACTGGGAGCATGTTCTCGAAACGTTTGGGCTGCTGCGTGCATGTTATTAAAAAATTAGCAGTTCACAGTTTCTTTCTTGCCCTGCGGGGTTCTCCCGTTCTGGTCCCACTTGGAGCATGTTCTCGAAACGTTTGGGCTGCTGCGTGTATGTTATGCTAAAAATTAGCAGTTCACAGTTTATTTCTTGCTCTGCGGGGCCCTTCCGTTCTGGTCCCACTTGGAGCAAATAGAAACACATTTTGGCCGTAAATCCCCAGATGTGAAGGAAATGCGTAACCATCAGACCTAACACGTCAGACCTAAGAGTTCACACTTTCTTACTTGCCCTGCGGGGCTCTTCCGTTTTGGTCCCACTTGGAGCACGTTCTCGAAACGTTTCCACTGCTGCGTGTATGTTATTAAAGAAATGAGCAGTTCAGTTTCTTTCTTACCCTGCGGGGCCCTTCCGTTCTGGTCCCACTTGGAGCATGTTCCCGAAACGTTTGGGCTGCTGGGTGTATGTTATTAAGGAAATTGGAATCTGGAAATTGCAAAATGTAGGGCAAAATTGCGCCATTTTGTGGAAATAGCGGAATAGCGCAATTATCACTTGAATGAGGAGGTAAAGTGAAAATCTGAAAATTGTGTCATTTAGCGCAAAATTGCGCAATTTTTTTGAAAATAGCGGAATAGCGCAATTATCACTTCAATAAAGAGGTAAAGTGAAAATTTGAAAATTGCGCAATTTAGCGCAAAATTGCGCAATTTTTTGAAAATAGCGGAATAGCGCAATTATCACTTGAATGAAGAGGTAAAGTGAAAATCTGGAAATTTGAAAATTGCGCAATTTAGCGCAAAATTGCGCAATTTTGTTGAAAATAGCGGAATAGCGCAATTATCACTTCAATGAAGAGGTAAAGTGAAAATCTGAAAATTGCGCAATTTAATTGCGCAATTTAGCGCAAAATTGCGCAATTTTTTGAAAATAGCGGAATAGCGCAATTATCACTTGAATGAAGAGGTAAAGTGAAAATCTGGAAATTTGAAAATTGCGCAAATTAGCGCAAAATTGCGCAATTTTGTTGAAAATAGCGGAATAGCGCAATTATCACTTGAATGAAGAGGTAAAGTGAAAATCTGGAAATGTGAAAATTGCGGAATTTAGCGCAAAATTGCGCAATTTTTTTGAAAATAGCGGAATAGCGCAATTATCACATCAATGAAGAGGTAAAGTGAGCATCTGAAAATTGCGCAATTTAGCGCAAAATTGCGTAATTTGGTTGAAAATAGCGGAATAGCGCAATTATCACTTCAATGAAGAGGTAAAGTGAAAATCTGAAAATTGCGCAATTTAGCGCAAAATTGCGCAATTTTGATGAAAATAGCGGAATAGCGCAATTATCACTTGCATTTTGTGAAAGTTTCATAATTGCAATGTTGACTTCATAATTGCGCTAATTTCAAAATGGGGTTGATAATTGCGCTAATTTGAACAAGTTATTATCATAATTGCACTATTTTCATCATGGATGTCCAACAAGTTTTAACTATAAATTAGCCCTTGATAGAGGGCAAAGCTTGAAGGATTAGGGAAATTATAACCACGAACCGCGAAAGTTGCCTTAACAAACAATATAAGTCAACATGGTAAGATAAGTTATACCAAGTAATAGTAATTGTTGACACCGTATAATTTAAATTATTGAAAAGCATCCTCGGGATGTAGAGGAGGGGGCGGCCCGAAATTAAAGGGAAAATTAAATCTCAAAAGACCGCCGACAACCGCCGCTCAATAGTGATATCCAACTAGATTGCCCCGCAGGGCTACAAAGAACCACAAACCGCGAAATTTGGATATCTAGCTAGATTGCCCCGCAGGACTCAGGAACCACAAATCTTGAAATATGGTTATCCTACAAATTAAAACGAAAAACCGCCAACAACTGCCGCTCAATAGAAATATCCAACTAGATTGCCCCGCATGGCTATAAAGAACAACACACCGCGAAATATGGATGTCCAACAAGTTTAAACTATAAATTAGCCCTCGATAGAGGGCAAGGCTTGAAGGATAAGGAAAATTATAACCACGAACCGCGAAAGACCTCCAACAACCACCTCAATAGAGATATCCAACTAGATTGCCTGCAGGGCTACAAAGAACCACAAACGGCGAAATTTGGAAATCCAACTATATTGCCCTGCAGGGGCTACAAAGAACCACACACCGCGAAATATGGATATCCAACAAGCTTAAACAATAAATTAGCCCCGATAGAGGACAGGGCTTGAAGAATAAAGGAATACCACGAACCGCGAAAGACCGCCAACAACCGCCGCTGAATAGAGATATCCAACTAGATTGCCTGCAGGGCTACAAAGAACCACAAACGGCGAAATTTGGATATCCAACTAGATTGCCCCAGGGCTACAAAGAACCACGTACATTTTAGTTATATAGCTACATATACTCGTATTTTTTATTGTCATAAATCAAGGATAATATTATTCAAACTTCTATTTTCGCTTTATTCGTCTTATGGAGTACTTCGTAACCGGATGACTTTTCAAGCTTGGAGCTACTCGGCTTCATTCATAAAAAGAAAGGAAATCTACCAAAAAAACGTTGACAACGTAAAGAAAGCAGCAAGTTTAAAAAGCCCCACCTCGGCTCACTTTTTGAAACTTGGTCCCATTTGTAAAAGATACTGATTTAAACTTTGTCATAATTATCAACTTAAAACATTTCCAGAAGTGTTATGAATCTTTAATGTGCCGATGCGATATATTACTTAAAAGTTGTTAGCATTCTGGAACGATCAGAAAGGTTATTATGTTGTTCTTGGCCAATATCCTATATATGTTTTGTTTTATAATAATTATGAAGTTCATGATCAATGATTGAATTAAACGAATAACAAGTAGGCATGTTAATGGCAATGATGCTAAAAAACACCGATTTGCTGTTGATATTCAAAATGGGACCAAGTTTCAAAAAGTGAGCCGAGGTGGGGGCTTTTTAAACTTGCTGCTTTCTTTACGTTGTCAACGTTTTTTGGTAGATTGTTCTTCACTGCCAATGCCATAATTGCTTTTTATAGTCTGGTACAACTGTTATATTATGTTTGACATATTTAATCAGTGGCGTAGATTTCTTTTTGACATGGGGGGGGGGGGGATGGAGTTGGAAAAAAATTGAAGTATAGTCAATCGAGCGACAATATATGGCAATTATGGTACAATTGCGCGCTAAGTGCTCTAAAAATTTTGGTATTTTGAAGCTAAACTGATGAAATATGGTGTAAACTGATGAAATATGGTGTAAAAGTAGAATAAATGCGCGCGAAGCGCGTGAAAATTTGCACTTTTGGGGCTAAAATGGGCAAATATGAGGTTAATTTGATCAGAAACCCATTATCAGGCATCGACATGGGGGATGACTGTATGGACCATCCCTGGCAAAATATTGGGGGGTAAATCCCCATCCTCCGGGGATCTACGCCTATGCATGATATTTTTGGATTTTAGTATATTTTGATGTTTTTCATAGTGCAATAGTATTTTGGTTAAATTAATATTTTGCGTGCAATAATATGACAGAGTGCTTTTCTGATCTAATACTTTTTTCCCTATAGATGCAATTTTTGATGTCTTTTAAAAGTTTTCTTGAAGTGTTTAATATTTATATGTATGTTCAAATTGTAATTTTACATGTAATTTGGCCGTTTGGCCACGATATGTGTAAAATAAAATACCGATATCAAATATAATAATAGCTGATTTCTCTACTAAGTAGAGAAATTACAGATTCATGTAAAATAACTTACTTTGTCTTTAATACAGGGCTTAAGGTTTGCACATCGAAACTAACAAAGATACTGGACAAGGTGCTAAAATCTAAATTTGGCTGATTCATGGATTTCTACATTCTCCGGATGAAATCACTGAACAGGCTTTTTACAGCCCTACATACATGTAGGCCTACTACGCATCAGTCATATTCACCATAGACCCTAGAAAATAACGCCACTGAGCTATATGGAAGTCCCCCCGGACAAGACAAATTTCAATACCATTTAAAGTTAGAAGTACTTGCCCACTGAAGCATGATTAATAGCTGCTAGTATTGCATAATATTATTACTATAGTCTGGTCAGTACTAAAATCGCAGAGTGATTTAAAAATATTACTATAGTCTGGTCAGTACTAAAAGCGCAGAGTGACTTTATTTATTGCATTTTTAATTAAAAGAACCACTTTTTAGGTAAGTTACACAGCTGAAGTTGTGATAGTATTGAGATACAACAATATCATGGTATAAACAAGAATATGTTCCTTTGGTAAAAATTTCTATAGTCTCTACCCTTAACATTAAATTTCCATTATTTGTACACTAATGTATGTCATACTTGTGTTTATTTACAATCAAAGCTGGAACAGATACAACTATCGTTACACTCCACTGGACACTGGCTATTATGGCAGAATATCCTGACATACAAAAGAAGGTGGCCATGGAAATCGACGAGGTCGTAGGTCATGAGAGACCGTCCTCTTTAGAGGATAGAGGGCGCCTACCATACACAGAAGCAACAATGATGGAAGTTTTACGCTTCAGTTCTATCGCTCCAATGGGTGTGCCGCACGCAACAACATGTGATGTTATGTTGGGTAAATATCAGATCATGTTTGTGAGTGGGGGGGGGGGTGTGGGTCAGACATATCAAACCGACATTCCCACAGTGAAAGTATTTATTTCTATTTTTTCTATTTCACCTAAACATTAAAATATAGTATATTTATAGTTTACATATTCTATGGTATCAAACAAAATAACACGGAATAAATTGTAAAACTAAAACAACATCAACTGCATAACTAAGACACGAATCTTGTACAGTGCCTGATACCCGGTTCCGGCACTTCGTACGTGTATCCGCGGGTACTCATGCTCGTCGGAAATTTCGCGAAATTAGGGGGTACTTGCAGATAAAGAAACGCGATTCGCGAAATACAATAAAAAGGGAAGGGGTAATTTTTCATACACTTGTTCACAAAATTAAAATGGGTGCTCTTTATTCACCAATCACATGTAAATCATCGTAGTTTCATCGTTTCATTTACGAATCCCAGTTTCATTATTGGCGCACATTACATTAGATCACATAAATTATACGATGCATACAACCGCGAGTGCCATGCATTAATTTGTGCGTTTCCATCAAAAAAGGGTATATTAAAAATATTGTTCACGTTTTAGCGAAAAAAGGGCCATTGTAGAGGGCAAAAATCGCTAAAAATAGGGGTGTTTATATCCTGAAAAGTTCGCGAAATGATATTCAGAAGGGAGTGTTTTCAAAGTTCGCCGACGAGCATGAGTACCCGCGGAAGAGTGTCGGAACCTGGACCTAATATTAGCACTTTAGCAGGGAGACTAGATTGGTCCAGAATTATAAAGAAGCCTCAGCTGCCTGTTCACTTTTATGAATATATTTTCAGGTGACTTTCAAATTCCAAAGGACACCGTTGTTTCCATTAACCATTATGCGCTACATTTTGATGAAGATATTTGGGATGAACCGAAACTCTTTAAACCAGGTATGTCACAGATACATTCATAAATATATTGTATATGCTGTATCGAAGATCATTCGACCATGCAACAAATATATAATTTAGTAGGCATAGAAGTGAAATTGAAAATAAAATGGCAAAATTTGGAAAACACACTGGTCAAAATCATGTGGTGAACGCCACGAATTCGTTAAATTCAGTTGGTTTCCGTTGTCAACCGTGTACTAGTAATTGAATGGGATTATTTTGAAACTTTAAAACGCTTAAAATATCACACACAAGTAGGTATATGTTAATAAATAAAATTATACAAGCTGAAACCGTTGGGGTTCGATATTGAACCCCACAAAACTAACCGAGTGTATGGAAAATTGAATATCCGCACGCTTTATTGATCAACATCAAGTCCGAATTCTAATGTGTATTATTGTCCATAACACAACAATGCTCTGTTTTCGTAATCGGACCTATCAGGTAGAATAAGTGCTCTTTCTTGGTAATGTAATTATAAAATTACATTAAATCACAATGCAGAAGTCGATTTCACACCTGTTTTAGTTTCTTTATTTGAAGTTTTCTAAAGATCTCTCCCGTGATCTTTCATGTACTGTTTCATCTTTCATGCACATGATGAACATCAAATGACGTGTGTATGCTGTGTTCATACTTTGCGTGGTATACCTAATAGTAAAGTAGTATACAGCATGATTATAATGAGTTTGGCTGATTTTTAATAACCTCATCTTTAACAGAGCACTTCTTGGACGATTCTGGTTCAGTACGTCAGCATCCAAATAGTTTCTTACCATTCTCAGTCGGAAGAAGGTCATGTCTTGGAGAATCTTTGGCAAAAGCGGAATTGTTCCTGATTTTTACCTGGTTCCTGCAAAACTACGAGATCTCAAAAGCACCTGGAGAGAATGGGGACTCCTTGTTGGGACGCATTAAGTCAGGGTCAAGTTTTCTACGGGAGTTGGACTCCTATGAGATCATCATGAAGAGACGTACATATTAAATGCCCTGAGCCTACGGGTGCCTCCCTAACCTTTTTCTTGTGTATGAAACTTTCATCAAATGTAATGACTTCGGTGATGCAATTTTACTTGCTGTATTGGCACAAGGCGCATATTCCTGATTATTTGCGTATTTTCGGACTTTCATTAAGGGATCTAAAATGAGCGTTTATTGTGTTTCGACAGTATTTTTGTGGGACATGGGAGCACCTCAGACCTATCGAATTGCATTCTGAATACGAAGCATGTCTTTCTGATATCAAATAATTTTCATTTTTGAAAATCACAATATAATACAAATTTTATGACAAATTATAAAAATTTGATATTTTTCAAATTTTTGATATATAACAGTCCTCGAAGTAAATTATATAAATCTAATGACATATTCTTAAAGTGTATGTAGCAGGAGAAAAAAGCCGACGGTCAATTGAAAATTTTGACCTTTCATATTTCCCAAAAAGACCTAATTTTTTTTGGTGTTTTGGGGAAAAAAATCCATATCTTCAATACGAAAGGTAAAAATTTTCAATTGATCGTCGGCTTTTCATCCCACCTACATACACTTTAAGTATAAATCATCAGATTTATAAAGTTTACTTCAAGTACTGTTAAATATCAAAAATATCAATTTTAATGATTTGCCATAAAATGTGTATTAAATTGCGAATTTCAAAAATCAAAATTATTTGATATCAGAAGGACATTCTTCGTATTCAGAATGCAATTCGATATGTCTGATGTGCTCTAATGTCCCACAATAAATACTGTCCAAACGTTCATACCCCAGCCCTTAATGAAACCCAAATTATTCCTTTTGTTAATTAAATTGACGCTAATTGCATATTAAATTGTCCCATCACTTCTCTTCCAAGTTATTGTGGATGCGTCTGCATTTGTGGTATGCATTATGCAGCGGAAAGTAGACGCATTTCTGCAATGAGGACGGAGAGATGCAGCGATGTATGTGAGACGCACTTTTGCGTCACCAGCGTGGGCCAGCCAATCGCTGCGCAACTTCACTTATGATTGGAGCTTGTTGAGTTGACATGTACATTTGTTTCTGTGCAAAGATCGCTTGACCATTTGTTTAGTGACATGACTTTCAATATAAAGCGGCAGTCTCTGTATGGTTAGAATTCGTGTTTTATTAATAAATCGTGTTATTTTGTGGTTGTACTTCCATTGTCGTTTTGCTCCATGTTTTCCGTTCTCTGTGTTATTTATCTGGAAAATCACGCATCATCCATATACCAAATCCTGAGAAAATCATTATAATATTAATTAAATGGGCGTATTATTGGCTAATCGTATTCGTACTATATTATTTTGTGTACAGATATTTTTACCGGTTGTTTGGAGACACGCACAGCGTCATTATCCCTATATCTCTGTGAGAAATAGCCATGATAGTAGGCGAATTCACTAGTTCTCCCACGCATGGCAAATTTGTTCCACCGTGTTTATAGTTTCCAGATAGGGGCTTGCGACTCAGGCTAAGCACACCACCAGTACGATATATATATACGTTTCTTTCCCACTGCGAATGTGCCGCTGCCATTCATCAGCTGAAATGACTCAATTTTACGATCCGCGCAGGCTAATTACTCATCTATAACGTTGCCAAATTAAGAAATTTCCATTTTGTCAGTTTTTGTATTCAAAGCACAGAATGGAAGTTCAAGCACAGACAGGAGCTTTGCCATATTCTTTCAACATATATATTCAACTGCAAGTCAATCAATAGGGTTTTACAAATACCAAAAATAACGGGATATATTCAAAGACTTGAGATATAATCATAATATTGAATATCTATAGTAAATACACAACCATACTTGAAGTCTTCTTTAATTATAGCTAGGAATAAATACCAGCAATGATTTCAAGTGGCGGTCACGCAATTCATCTCAATGCAACTATGTTCTTTAGTTAGGAATGTGCTCTCACTGAGTTTTCTATACAGATATTGAAACACTATTATAAATAAAAGCTTTATTGTCCGACGTTGAACAATAGGATTTTGCCTGGATATTTTGAAAGACAAGTCATAGCTGAATTTATTACACCGCTGAGCTACAGCGATATGGTTTTAGCCAATGAGATAGAACTCCGGGAAAAACGAGCTACCTTATTGGTCAAATACCAATCGCTCTTCGAGCGCGGAGTATAAATTCAGCTTATTTTGTATTGTTTCCACCTTTGTGTCCTCACGTGTACCTAAAAGTATAATTATTATATAAGCATGTTGGCCTAGAAATGAAAGAAAATGCAGGTATGGACAAAGGTCACCCAATAGCATCGGAACCATTTTAGTCAATTTATGTCTTCTATGCAGATATAATGTATGTACAGGTTTTCGCGGTACTGAATCCTGATTACCTAGCTGGGGGGGGGGTTTACACCCCCCAGCTAGGCACTGTAATGCTCTCCGATTCTTCTTTCTTTCTTTACCTAGCTGGGGGGTTTACAACCCCCCAGCTAGGTACTGTTTTTCTATCCGATTCCTCTTTAGTCCAGCCGAGCAACGGCTGGACTCTTGCATCCCAGCGGTTTCTGCTTCTTTCTTTCTTTCTGTCAACATTTGACATAATTGGCTCTAGCTCCCTAATTATTTGACCGATTCTAATCAAACTTGGGCAAAGGCTCCACTACCCCAGCCTTTACATTTGACATGACCCATTTGGGGTCAAAAGTCACGCATGAGTAATTTGGGCGAAAAATGCGATTTTTACCAAAAATGCTTCTTCTTTTACAGATTACATGGTAGCACAATGAGACTTGGTCATCGGCATCGACTATAGTTGGGGTCTATGGGGTAAACACAGATTTGGGGTCAAAGGTCATTAAGGGATTTTTTCTGCACATAACCAAATACTTTCAAAATGCTTCTTTTTCTACAGATTACATAGTACAGAGATGAGATTGACACATATGCACTGACATTAGCTGGTGTCTATATGGTAAACACGAATTTTGAGTTCAAGGTCATTAAGGGGTAAAATAGGGTTGATTACTGAAAATCACCTTAAAGTTCACTTTTTCCTGCATATTAAGTGCTGTGATCATCAGAATAATGCCAAAATGACTATAGCAGTGGGTGCATATAGGGTTATAATCAGATTTGGCTTAAACATGGGGAGGGGTCTGTTTTAGGGTCAAAAGGGGTAAAATTTTGAAATTTGCCCAATTCAAATGAAAATTAGTATATGTTATCACGGTCGGATTCAAAATATGATGGAGGTCATTTCAAGGTCATCAGAGGTCAACCAAAGGTCAAAATGGATCAAATTCCAAAATTTGTCCAATTTAAATCTAAATTAGAATATGCAATATTGATATGATTTAAAACAAAATGGAGGTCATTTCAAGGTCATCAGAGGTCACCAAAGGTCAAATTATTTTATTAGGTAGATTGTTATCAAACGTAATGCCAACATTTTTCACGAAAAGGCAATTGTGTTCCAAATCTTTTCAAGGTCATAAGAGGTCACTTCAAGGTCACGGCTGGACTTCGCAGCCTTCTGAGGATGCAATATATCTAGTTCTTTCTTTCTTTCTGGCAACAAACTTCAAAATGCTTCTCCTCCTACATGTTACACCCTACAATTACGTAACTTGCACATATGTATCGCCTATATCCAGTGCCCATATGGTGCAAACAGAATTGGGATCAAAGGTCATTAAAGGGGCATTTTCGGTATATAACCAAATATCTTCAAAATGCTTCTTCTGCCACATATTATATAGCACAATGACGTTACTTACACATGTGCATCGGCTTTACCCAGTACCCATACCTTGCACACAGAATTGGGGTCAAAGGTCATTAAGGGGGTAAAATCTTACAATTATATTATCTGGACATCTGTAAGGAGTATGGGGCTCAAACTCGATGCAATAAATCTCATGACCAAGGGGAACATTTTGCGGGGGTCAGGTCAAAGGTCATGCAGAGGTCAAATTTTAGAAACGCATTTCCTGGACATCTGCAAGGGGTACGGGGCTCAAACTTAGTGACAACAAACTTAATGATCAGGGGAACATGTTGAAACACTTTGCAGGGGTCAGGTCAAAGGTTATCTGGGGTCAAATCTTTATAACTTCATTTTCTGGATATCTGCAAGGGGTATGGGGCTCAAACTCAGTGACAACAAATCTCATGACCAGGGGAACATTTTGCAGGGGTCAGGTCAAAGGTCATGTAGAGGTCAAAGTTTCTAAATGCATTTTCTGGACATCTGTTAGGGGTACGGGGCTCAAACTCCACAACAACAAACTTACTGACCTGGGGAACATTTTGGAACACTGTGCAAGGGTCATGTCAAAGGTCATCTGGGGTCAAATCGTAGAATTTCATTTTCTGGATATCTGTAAGAGGTACGGGGCTCAAACATGGTGACAACAAACCTCAAGACCAGGGGAACATTATGGAACATCATGCATAGGTCAGGTCAAAGGTCATCTGGGGTCAAATCTTAGAATTGAATGTATTGGACATCTGTTAGGAGTACGGGACTCAAACTCGGTGAAAACAAACCCCATGACCAGGGGAGCATTTTTGGAACATTTTGTAGGGGTCAGATACCTCCACAACACCAACATGCCCCAGCTAGGTTTGTGGTCTATGACCACCATTTGCCACTAGTTCTTTCTTTCTTCTGGCAACAAAAATTTCAAAATGCTTCTCCTCCTACATGTTACACCCTACAATTACGTAACTTGCACATATGCATCGGCTATATCCAGTGCCCATATGGTGCAAACAGAATTGGGATCAAAGGTCATTAAAGGGGCATTTTCGGTATATAACCAAATACCTTCAAAATGCTTCTTCTGCCACATACTAAGTATTACATAGCACAATGACGTCACTTACACATGTGCATCGGCTTTACCCAGTGCCCATACCTTGCACTCAGAATTGGGGTCAAAGGACATTAAGGGGGTAAAATCTTACAATTGCCTTATCTCAACATCTGTAAGGGGTGTGGGGCTCAAAATCAGTGACAACAAATCTCATGATCAAGGGAACATTTTACAGGGGTCAGGTCAAAGGTCATGCAGAGGTCAAATTTTCGAAATGCATTTTCTGGACATCTGTAAGGGATACGGGGCTCAAACTCTTGTGACAAGAAACTTACTGACCAGGGGAACACTTTGGAACGCTGTGCAGGGGTCAGGTCAAAGGTTATCTGGGTCAAATCTTATAATTTAATTTTCTGGGCGTCTGTAAGGAGTATGGGACTCAAACTCGGTGACGCCAAACCTCATGACCAGGGGAACATTTTTGGAACATTTTGCAGGGGTCAGATACCTCTAAAACACCAACATGCCCCAGCTAGGTTTGTGGTCTATGACCACCATTTGCCACTAGTTTTATTTGTCCTTAGCCTACTGCAAAAGGAATAAGTTTGTCTCCAGCTACATAATACCACAGTGGTGCAATAACTATGTGCACCCAGGGTGGTGAATTCTCAAAATGATCTGCTAAAAATCCCCCCCCTTTAGCCGTGTCAAAATATCTCTGCTTCCCCTTCGACTAGCCAACCAATTTTGGCCCCCCACCTTTACAAAAGATTTTTGAGAACCAAATTTTAAAACCCTAAATTATATTATCATATAATGTGAGCTCAGCAAGCGGGAAAATTTGCATATTGTAACGTGTTTCTAATATTTTTCTACACCTTTTAAGGGCGTAATATAGAAACGATGCCCAAAACATCTATGCCAAAAATCGCTCCTCCCCCTCCATCGATCAGTCAAAAAATGCTTTCACCCATCACTGGGGGTAGGCATAATTATTGCACTACCCCTTACAACTTTATACATTAACAGTAGAGAGGTGACCGTATTTGCCGGAATGGGTTAGGGCTATTTATTATTTATTTATTTATTTATTTATTTCCTTTAATGCGGTAGACCGTGACCCATGAACTTGATCGAACAAATATAATGCTGTATTATATTTGGTAGGTAGGCATTTACATTTGATATGACTCCTAATACACTGTACATATGTATATCACTACACAGCGAGCATAACCTGATGACATAATAAACAGCTGCCTACTATACACAAAATCCAACGCTGTCACTAACAGGTGCAAAATAACATTCGCCGTTTTGTTGGTAACTAATTAATAATAGGGTAAGTTTTAGTTATCTTTGATTTAAGAATTTATTAAGAATACACGGTCTTAAATATTATCAGGCTTTAACAAATGAAATTATAGCTAAAACATTAAGATATTGGAACTAAAAGTGATGATTCCCTTCCCGCTAGTTTACCCAATAAAATAATTTATTTCTTAAAAAGTGAAAATCGCAACTTAACAAATTAAAGGTTAGAATGAAAGATTACTGAATCATTATAACATGTCTGACAACACGTACTTTAAAACATTGCTGTGATGTTTAAAGTCATACCCACTTTAGACTCACGCTCTTTTTCACAGATATTCTCGAATTCGGTTTTTTTTGCGCGATTGCTGGTGAAAGGTGATATATTTTTTGAACAGCGTTTTTTGTTCCACATGTGTACACTCGTGTTCAATTATACCTTTCAATGCAATTTGCACGTCTACCATGCAGGTCTTGAGATACCAACTGGGTGACACTTATTATACGTCTCTTCAAATGACACCAAAAACACGAACGCGATAACCTTACATGTTATTAGTGCAGTACACTTCAGTATGCTATACGTTACATGCTACGTAATAAAGGTCCTGCCGTTAACTTTGTTTGTCAAAAACAGAATATAAAAGGGATCATTGAGTATACTATAGAAAAAACGGGGGGGAGTGGTGGTCATGGGTATATGTGTACATGTTAATACCATGGAGGTATATAAATAAATGGAGAATGATCTAGCCAAGCATCTTTTGTACTACGTTGGTTATGACCAATTATTGTTGAATAGGCAATTTCAGGGGATATTGATTATGCTAAGCTGATTACATTGTTAAGTCTGTTTCACTGGTCATTTTCATTTATTTCAATGGGGTGCTAAATGCAGTTACTTATAATGTTTATTGGAAAGTGCTCATGTTTCAGAAAATTTAATATCAAAATGTCATTTTCGCCAAAAAATTGCATTGAAATCAGTCTTTTGAATAAAATAAACACCCTATCTGTAGGCCTATATCTGTGGTCATATTGTGACCCCCTACATTTTGGTCATGATTCTTGACAAATTAAATTAGGCTATGACCCCTATTTTTCTTTCCAAAAGTTATGACCCCCCGGTATAGGCCTATTTGGAACCCCCCTCCAAAGAAAATGATGGCCCCTAATAATAGTAATAATCATTTAGGCCTAAATACTGATAATTATTTATTATAAAATGAGAAATTTAATGATGATGAAAAGATTTTAGCTGAATTCCGAAGTACTTCCGGTAAATTTTACTCGCTCTTAACTCAATTGGCCCAAATTGGCCCAACATAATTTTTTCACAATCGGAAGGTAAAAACGTTTTGCTTTCATTTGCACTATATTTGAACTCCCTCAGACCCCCTTAAAAGCTTAATATATGAACATGAAAACTAAGTATATTTGTCAAGATACGGCACAACTAGTGTTGAAAACAGTTTCATAACTTGAGAACAGAACATCCAAATTTCATCGGGTTTTCGCACAATCATACATTGAAACTATAAGCTATCAAAACTGGCGACTTTGAACAGCTAATTGACTAGCTGACGTCATTATACAGTCTCTTTTACAAGCCTTCCGGTACGGGTCAATGTAGGGTCAATTCCTATGATGAAATTTTGGGAGTGACGATCAATGAACCATGGTAGAATCTCATAACCATCGTGGAGATCAATAGCTTGGCTGAAGTGGCTAGTCATTCAAGTTTGGTGACTCATTGAATAGAGGTAATAGGATAATCTCCACTTAAGGGCTGGGGTATGAACGTTTGGACAGTATTTATTGTGGGACATTAGAGCACATCAGACATATCGAATTGCATTCTGAATACGAAGAATGTCATTCTGATATCAAATAATTTAGATTTTTGAAATTCGCAATTTAATACACATTTTATGGCAAATCATTAAAATTGATATTTTGATATTTAACAGTACTTGAAGTAAACTTTATAAATCTGATGATTTATACTTAAAGTGTATGTAGGTGGGATGAAAAGCCGACGATCAATTGAAAATTTTGACCTTTCGTATTGAAGATATGGATTTTTTTCCCAAAACACCCAAAAAAATTAGGTCTTTTGGGAAAAAATCCATATCTTCAATATGAAAGGTCAAAATTTTCAATTGACCGTCGGCTTTTCCTCCCTGCTACATACATACACTTTAAGAATATGTCATTAGATTTATATAATTTACTTCGAGGACTGTTATATATCAAAAATTGAAAAATATCAAATTTTATAATTTGTCATAAAATTTGTATTATATTGTGATTTTCAAAAAATGAAAATTATTTGATATCAGAAAGACATGCTTCGTATTCAGAATGCAATTCGATAGGTCTGAGGTGCTCTCATGTCCCACAAAAATTACTGTCGAAACGCAATAAATGCTCATTTTAGATCCCTTAAGAGATTAGAATTCTGGCGATCATTCTCCATTTATTTATATACCTCCATGTTAATACGGGTCACCATTAAACAATATTTTTGTGCCAAACTGTCAAAACTCAAATATCTTTGAATGTCCATTTGTTTATTTAGTACTTATGTATTGCCTTTAAGAGTATACGAGGTATTGTTGGTCGAAGCTGCAAAAAAAAATCGATTTTCATTATCTGAATCAATATATTATTGAAAAATAACACTTTGGTGTTTTGCAAAAGTTCATTCTACAAATCATATACTTTGAAAACCCTGCTTAATTAATTGTTGTTAATGAGTTATATACGTTTTACAAAATTGTTGTTGTTTCAGCCCTCTTTACAACATAACTCAAGAACCACAGGACTTACAAAAGTATATCTGTGATATTTGAATTCTTCTAAACGCTCGCTACGAATTGAGCAATGCAATTTTTGCTAAAGCTCACTACCATTCGCAAGATGCTGCGAACTTTTTTTTTTTTCTGCTTCGACCAACAATACATCGTATACCCTCAATGCAATAACGATAGACCGTGACCTATGGAATTGATCGAACAAATACAATTTTGTATTTACAATGGGTATAACTCTTAAAATACTGTACATGTATATCACTACACAGTGATCATAATAAACTGCCTACAAGAAACCCGACGCTGTCACTTACAGAGGCAAAATAACATTCGCCGTACAGTAAGTTGATATCTTAAATAAAATATTAAGAATTTATTAAGAAATGCACGGTCCTATTCCCGATTCCAGACATAGCACTGACTTTTTTGGATTTAATTAATTATCCTGTGGCGTGTTTCACTAAGATGTAGCCTATATACGTAAGTAAAATTCCTACGTGTAGTATTTGGCTTTACTTACGACTGATCTACCGTAGCCACGTACTGTACGTAGAACTATGTCACTACGTGGCTACGATGAGTCGCAAGTCTGATTGTACGTTTGTATTAGTGTGCCTGTAAATATGTTGATCTACAAAATGAACACACCTCCCACAAATGCATGCTTCAGATTTTGTCAACGTGTGATCACGTCTTAAAACCAACGTATACAGTATAGGTGGATCAGCACTAATTTAATTTGAATTTGACTGCAATTTAACATAATGATGCTTTATGTTTCATATCTTGATCAAATTATATCAAATAGTCAAATGTCTACATGGAACAACTTATATAATGGGATCCATTCCTTTAGGGATATTTACTGGATCATAATTACAAGTGACAAACTTGGTGATTTTAAATACACCTGAACGGCTCCTTATACAGAGCTACCATAAGAATTGATCTTGAGTGTTCGCTTACATTTTTTACCCATAGGCTTATCTCCGTGACCATGTTGCTTAATTTTGTGGAGACCATCTTTACATCCGGCAGTGGAACCATTACCGTGGTATTGCTTACCATTCTCGCATCCCTTATTTATTGGAGTATTCGGAGGCCAAACGGGATGCCACCCGGACCTACGGGACTGCCTGTTGTTGGGAATATGTTTGGTAAGTTTTTTTTTCGCAGGCATATTACTATTTACTAGAATGATGTGAAAGATCACTTTATGTATGATAAAAACTTGGGACACATAAACTAGAGGAAAGAAGATATTGGGTGTGAATGTCCCAACTGGAGGACAAAAGGTTAATTAATGGGCTATTCCAGAATATATTCTCATTTGGTTATTTTCGTTCTTCTGTTACCTTCCATAGAGTCGTGTGGAAATATAACCTTCTTTTCTGGACGAGTCGTGTAGTTTCACTCATCATGCTTATGGTGATCCCATGTCTTTCGAGCCCTTCCTTTACTCCATCGGCTCACACCTTCATTGCTCCTCTTCTTGCCCTAGTTCCTGTTGTTTTGCTGTTATAAGTTTTTGCTGCAGGTTGGCTAAGGGCCATTCGCATAAGGTGACCAAACCATCTAACTTGTTGTTTTGCAACATATTCTGTGATTGATGTAGAACCCACCATCTTTCTGATATTCTCATTCCTGATTGTATCCCTCCTTGACTTATTAGCCGCTCTTCTTATTAGCCGCAGGTAATGAGCTTTTGGGTTGTTCTTTTGTTGAGAGTCCATGTTTGGCATTGGTAGCAGAGTGTTGGGGAAAAATATGGCATTGATTAGCTTTGCTTTGGTATCCATCGGTATTGCAGGATGTGTAAGGAGTGGGTCTAGTTGCGAAATGATAGTATTGGCCTATTGACATCCTGCCTCTATTTCTCTATCATTGTCTATTGATACTTCCATCCTCAGAAAGATACTTGGTTATTAATGTTATCAATTCTACATGGACCAAACAGAGGCGACACCTCCCACACACGAACGCCCCATACACCCTCCTCATACAACCATACCCACCCCACACACCCCCACACCCTCCTCATACATCCACCACCCCGCACACCCACATACCATCCTCATACACCCACATCGACCCCACATACCTCCTCATACACCAACAACCACCCCACACATCCACAAACCCTCCACATACGCCCACATCCACCCTACACACACAGAGACCCTCATACACCCACACCCACCCTACACACACGCTCCAAAAAGAGAGGTCAATTCTATAGATAAGGCTGCAGCTAATTTGCCACCAACCGCCTGTAATTTTAAATATAATATAATTTTAAAATAAGTAAAAGTAGTAGCACGCATGACGGTCGAAGTATTAAACAATAAGTATTTCTGCAAAGCCCCGTTGAAGGTGTTTACTTTTAGCAGAATGTTACGAATTACTGTCCAATCTTCGATGTCCTAGGTTATACTGTAAATAAAAGTGTAAGTTTTAATAAAACCAACTGTTTTTCTTTCAGATTTCGTAGATACACCTCATGTGAAATTTAAGGAAATGACAAAGAAGTATGGCAATGTAATTGCCGTGAAAATGGGACAGCAATGGATGATAGTTCTCAATCAAATAGATGTAGTCAGAGATGCACTGCTCAGAAAACCAGATGAGTTTGCAGGAAGACCTGACTTTTATTCATGTATGTATGCTTGTAAGGGTGGGTAAAATAGAGGCTAATGTAGTCTGAAATTCAAACTGTTTTTAGTGCATATTTAATTTAACAATATATGGAATTTGGTTTACAAAACGTCACCAAAAGGGTGTTTTATTAAGTTGTAGCCCTACGCGTCAAAATGTTATTTATATAATACGCCTAGCTTACACGTCTAAGATGCAAGTTTAGACGTCTAAGAATTTCGCGGTAGAAAACCCAAACAGCCAATCATCATAAGCGTATTTAATTATTGACCAATGAATCTAAGATTTTACACGCCTAAGATTTCTTAAGTGTAGTGATAATAAGTGTAGTGATGGACGGTATCACCAATGTGATAGCTCGCAAAAACACCTTGAAGACTACTGGCAGCTCGTACTCCAGATACCATGCGCAGTGATCGATCATAAAGTACGGCGGGATAATCAGTTCAGTTTATTTATAAGTTACGAAGAAAATCACACGGAAAATCACAATCATATTATTATCCGGCATAATTATGGCAAATCATAATGGGGTTGGATTCAGTCCCTTCATTTAGAGACGCTAAAAGTATATGAATTAATAAGACCAAGAGGTATATCATAGATAAAGGCAAAACATTCAAATTGATTCATAGATTAGATTTTGTTAGAATTGGTAGGTTACATTATACTGGTATAATATATTTCAGTTAGAGTATCTCAAGCTATGTTCACGTCAGAGACATCATGTTAGTACGCCTGATATCAGCGAGAAATTGATCTGATTGTGTGACCGCCATTTTTCAAGTGGCACTCGCCTAAAGCGCGTCCATCGGTACGCTTTGATCGAATTTGAGATACCGTTCATCGCTACTCATGGTAAACATGGTAAATGATCAATCCTAGACGTGTAAGAAATCTTAGACGTTTTAAAATCAATACGCGTCTAAGATTTCATTGGTCAATAATTGAATACGCTTAAGATGATGGGCTGTTTCTGGCCCTGTGATTTAAGTCTACCGCGAAATTCTTAGACGTCTAAGATTGCATCTCACACCTCTAAGATTACATCTTAGACGTCTAAGTTTGCATCTGTAATGTTAGGCGTATTATCTTAGGCGTCTGTCCGCCATCCATAATTTCTTTTAATAAACGGGTGTGCAAGTATGATCGTGCGATTAGGTGGTTGCATAAACTAGCGGTGTTTGTGCTCTAATATTGAGAAAAATAAAGTCCCCACTCTTCGGGAAAGGTATGGGTTCAATGCATGATATTCTTAACCATATTATTTTCCCCCGTGTGCATGATTTTCACTGAGGGGGGACTTTTTGTTTTGTTTTTACCTATTACTTGTCATAACACGACACGGTGGCTCAGTGGTTACGGCCTTGGACTTGGACTCGATGTGCGTTGGTTCGAGTCCCCGCCCCACCACCGTGTTGCACCCTTGGGCAAGGCGCTTTGCCTCGCTTGCCTCACCTCACCCAGGTGTAATGGGAAGCTGTTAGGGGTAGTCACAGTCGTTGTACTGATGAACCCTGCGCCAATTGTAGGCTGCAAACGTGGTTCCGACATATTCTAATAACGGCGGAATAAATGTAAAGCGCTTTGAGGCTGTTTACGGCATAAAGCGCTATAAATATCTACATTTATTTTTTTTAAACTGAATAACTGCAATGCATATTGAAATATAAATGTGAGCAATTCACTTTTTCGGTAAATCCCATAAGTCTTTGTGAGTACACCTGAGAATTCGTCGTTTGACGTCACGCCGACTTGCAATGCGCAGTAACGATGTTCGATAAACGATGTGTACAGGTGTACTCGCAAAGGCTTACGGGATTTCCGAAAAGGTGAATGGTTTCCTTTACTCATTTTCTCTAAGATGTATTATTCTGCAGAAATAAATTATTGGACCCAAATATATCCCCTGAAGGCTTCGACTCGCCTTAATCTTAAATATCAAACCAAATTATTGACATCTGTTTTAATTCAATTAATTCAGTTGACATATTCAGCCAAAATCGCAAGAACATTGCATCAGCTGACTACAGTGCCACATGGAAACTTCACAGAAAATTGAGCCATTCCGCAATAAGGTAAGCATGGTAAGATGATTAGATGTTCTAGATGAGTAAAATAATTTCTAGTTTTGATGCCCTTCATGTAAAAATTCATAATAAATTATGAATTAAATTCCAACATACCGTAAGGATTAATGAGCTCCTTTGCCTTAAAGTAAATTTTACGTACAAATAGAGAGTTCTCTCCTCTGAAAATCCCAACAACGATTAAGGGTCCGTGCTCATATTTGTAGTGGGAGTTTTACTGGAGGGTAGTTATAATTTGTGCATAAAATTCCAGTTATGTCAAAAGAGCACATATGCGCCATTAGGAGAGTCTTTACGGTATTTTTACAAGATTGAAATGTTCTTTATGGGCTCTGATAGCAACGTTTGTATTTTTCTAGGACATGAGAGCACATCAGACATATCGAATTGCATTCTGAATACAAGGGATGTCCTTCTGATATCAAATAATTTGTTTGAAATTCGCGATATAATACATTTTAGGCAAATTAATAAAAATGCCGATATGATATTGAAAACTATAAAAACATACGTGGTGGTAACAAAATGAAAAAATATATATTGCATGGAAACGTTACAATATTGCTTTGACATATTTCCAGAAATTTTGCGACTGGAAAGAAGTTGGAAAGAATCGTTCATGAAGTCACCGAGCGCATAGGTAAACGAATAGATGAGCAGCATGGGAAGCCCATCGACCCTAAACAAGTGGTATGCCTAGGTATCTATAACATCCTCGGCACGCTTTGTTTTGCGCACAAGTAAGTGAAAAGATAAAACATGACAAGCCACATTAACATTGGTCCAAAAGGCTCTTTACGCAAATTTAAAGGTTCATTTCTCAGAGTTAAGAACCGCTATTCACAATATCTAAGAATATTCGCAATAAACCCAAATTGTGAAAAAAATCACCCCACGCAGATGTATGGCTATTTCTCCATTTACAATCCTGCCCAAAAGTGTCTGGTTTGACATGGGACGTCACATATGAAGTACATATTTTATTTACTTTCAAAGTTATAGCTGTTTTAATTGACATTTTTGGTAACAAAAGGTAAAAAGAAAAATCACAAAAACTGCATTTTTCAACCCAAATATCTTAGCCCACTCCACTTTTCAGAAATGCCAGATTGGTAATACGAATATATATCAGTGTATGTACATTTTAACACCCTACGACACTTTGTCATTTTTATTTTTTTATTATTATTATTTCTTTATTTACATAATAAATAAAGGAATGGTTAGAAGAAGATGGTGTGAGGTTCAGAAATATATATAACTAGATTTCGCGGTTCTCGGGTCGGGCGGTTCTCGTGATAGGCCTATTTCTAATTACCCAACACCCCCTCCCCCCGTTACCCATATACTTGCCCTGACCTTTTAAACTGCTATGAAATGCGTCTCTTAATGACCCAACTGGACACAACTTAATCAACTCTGTTTGTTTTGTATCTGTGATGCTTTCTTCAGTCGGTAGTTCGGTAGGCCTACCCATAATCTGGAAACCCATCATTCGCCTCTTCCCAGCCCTGTCCTGCTACCACTTTGGAGGACATTAGTATCTTGACGTGGATATAGGCCGTTACTAAAGTAATGAAATCAATCGGGAGAAACGTGCAAGCAAACGCGGTTATAGGCCTTACCATAACTGATTATTTTATGTTAACCATTCTGGAGGACCCCGGAAATAGTCGTGTTCTGCTGAAATAGGCCTACATGCACGTGTTCGGTATTGAAATATGTGTGGAAAATAAGCCTATTGGTCCGATGAGATGCACCTGTTAGTTACACTGTAATGCTTTCCGATGCGCTCACTGTACTCCGCGCACACTCCCGTTGATACTCCGCGATAGCGCACCGCGAACACGCGATAGTGCATAATAGTTTTGCTCCCCGGGTTCAGCTCTCAATCCAAACACTGTGGTAATTCATATCTCCAGGTACGAATTGGATGATCCAAGGATTACGTGGCTCGTTCGCCTAAGCCATGAGACATTTGAAGCTTTTGGAGTGGGCATGCTGGCTGATTTTATCCCTGTCTTGCGATTTCTTCCGACCCCTGGTGTCCGAAGACTGAAGCAGCTTCGTAGAGAACGTTTTAGATTTTTGTATGATGAATTGAAACTTCATCGCGAATCATATGATCCTGGTAGGTTTTTGATGTCGTAGATATTGCATGTTCGTAGATCCTCTGTCTACCCAGCACACTCTGCCAAAGACATGATTTGGTGCCATGTTCTCGACTACGTCTCGTCTTTTATTTTAACACCAATAAATATGGGCTCGATCGATCGAATTTTATATAAAAATATTGTATTGCATCCGGGAACTTTTCAAGAAATATACAATACGTAAATACCCGTTTTATTGTATTGCTCAAAAGCCTGATATGAATATTGTTGTTTCTGCAGGCAATATTCGCGACATATTTGATTCGTTGCTTCTGGCACAGAACGAAACTATAGACGAAGGAAGCGATCTGGTGGAATCCCTTACTGATGCACATCTGGTAGGAACCATCAGTGACCTTTTCGAAGGTAAATATCAGTTCAAAGAACATTTCTAGTTCATTTCTAGAAGATTCACTTTATTAATAATCTTGGGAAAATCCCTTGGATTGTGAAATGGATAAGATTGACAGAATGGTCTATTAATAGATTTTGGGTTTGCTGGTGTATAAAAGCTGGATGCTTGGAGTTTGCACTTTACAGAATGTCATGAGGGATTGTTGTAAACTCTACATGATTGTGTTGGTTGTCATTGTGCTTCAAAAAGAGGTACATTTTTAACCAGTTTACATAGCCAATAATTGAGCTATTTTTTAATACAGCAACGAAGGAGATTTCGAGTACACAAATGTGCTGAGTAAAGTTCTTCTGTCGAATTGCTTTAGTCTGGTTTATAAAACAACACATCTGTCAAATACAGTGGAGCAGTGTTAAAGAAGCCTATTTCCTGGAGGAGTTAAGTGTTTGAAGATCTGCGCAAGGAGTTAAGTGTTAGGATGACGGCGCAAGGAGTTAAACGATTGGAGAACGGCATGAGGAGATAAGCGTTTGGGGAACGTAGTGCAAGGAGATAAGTGTTTGGAGAAAGCAACGCCATTTTTGTGTGAGGATTTTATTCGCAAGGATATTTATAAATGCAAGTGTACAATGGACTTCGCTGATTTTTGCAGGACAAGTGAATAAGTATACATCAGCCGTCCAGAACATTGCAAGAACTCTATATTACCATCAAGAAGAATGCTGGCTAAGTATTGATTAATTTAAAGAGTATTATTATTTTTGTTTGTTATTATTTTTTGTTGTTATATTTTGTACCAATCATATCTTGCTTTCAATTAAAGACTTAGATTTTGTTGGCTTATTTTGTTAATGTATTTGTATTGTGCATTCGTGTGAGTTCGGGTAAAATATGATTTTGGCCTTGAGTCAAGTACGACTCGTAACAATACCGAGAGTCAAATACCATTATCCCTGACTAGTGCCGATTAATAATTTTGTCCCATAGAACACCAATACAAACACACAGACGAATATGGCGCCATGATGGAAGGTCAGGTCAGGTGTCAAAGGTTAAGTTTTTGTTACTTCAAATACATTAGTTCATATATCTAATACCGATCGCGCATTCCTTTCATATTATTAACAACAAGACCTATTGTCAATATTACTATTGCAAAAAGCTATTCTCACATCAAATTAGACATTTTTTGAAGAGCAAATCACTGCTGTCTGAAGGGACCGTAGTAAGAGTTGTTTTGACTCTTTCCAACAGACAGGATTCGGTAAACTATCGACACCTTTATGTGGTGACCGAGTAAGAGTCAAGTGTGAATTATCCCAAGACACTGAAACACACTGGGAACTATTTTGCTAGGCACTCATCTAGCGATCAACTCCTTATCGAGGAGGAAAAGCTCCATATACCAATGGACAAATATTTCGCTAGGCAATCCTCTACACGATCATCTCCTCGGAGGAGGAAATAAAAAGCTCCATAATACCAATGGAGAGAATATAAAATGCCGCGGACTTACATGAATTCGCTAGGCAGTCATCTAGCGCGTCAAAAGAAATTAAATGGCTGATACCTTTCTCATTTTCCTATTATATTCATATTCAGATTACATAGTGGACATCGGTAAATATACCCATGCCAAATACCCAGTAGGTAGATACCTCCGGATATTGGAACTACTAAATCGAATTTATTAATGTAGTACATGTATAATTCTGTACATTAAATCGATCATTTTAGAAAAATGATCCAAAAACTGCCACAAGGACTACTTGTTAACATCCGTACCCTGTACCATGGAATAAGCTATTTCTGGTCCCCTCATTTCCTTTGCTAGTAAATACCGCAAGATCCACACTTATGATTATTTGAAGAGCCTCTGAATTTTACGGTTGAGGCCTCTTCACCACAGTGGACCATTAACCCGATTTGAACATGTTGAAGGAGTTAATTGCAAAACCCGTTATTTTTCGCTGCCAACGCCAAGCAAACACAGTGCCATGCTCTGCACATTTATGATTTTTTTTTTTCGAATACATAACTAGGATACCATGTCTAACACAAAAGGCAGCCTTTAACAGAAATTAACGCGATAACCAGCCGGCTGCGCAACCTTATAAAAACTTGAACCCAATATTTCATTTTTTATTTATACTTTGATGAACAAGAAAATCTGAGGGCATAGTACTTGGCCCCTGTCTAGCTATCCCATGCCAACCTGGTGTTAATTCCTCCCGTCCTGCTATAATTAAAATTACTCGACCTAAGACTGAAGGGTATTACCACCTAAGACTGAAAGTGGTACCAATTGTATCAATTTTGTTAATGCTTCTGAAGACACATTAGAGTGAACACATACAAAATAGAATTAAAAAAAAAATACAACTGCGCAACAGAATAGAATGTGTTACTGAGTGCTGAGATAGAAACTGAACCTAAAGTGATATACTCACGCACACTCTCACACCCGTATACAATAGTCGTACTACTATGTAACTCAACAAACCTCAATGTAATTAGAATATTATTCAAATTCGGAGAACTCTCAATCGAATATATTTACATTTCTCCTTCGTATTTCATCTCATTCCTAATTACCTTTTAATTTGAAGACCGACACTTTATATGTACTTGTCTCACTACTGCGAGACTCAAATTTTATGACCCACTATCAAACTCTTGAAATCAATTTTAAACATATATCAAATATTACATATGGGGAGTGGTGGGTGGGATAAAAAATTTCTGCGTCCGTTCTTGCTGAAAAACTGACAGAGAATGGCCTTAGGCAACAAAATGGCCACCGACGGCTCCAAGCAAGGATGCCCGTGATTGGCCCTCCTGATACCAAACAAGGCACCCAATTGTGACCTCACGAGGGCGATCCCATTTCAGCTGCAGGGATAATTTTGTGTTTCATTTGATATGTACAAATTAAACTGCATTATCCCCAGACACTGAAATGACGAAAACACTTACACCAAAATTTGGGCCTCTGGTCAGCCATTCAGAAAGAACGCATAATTTATTCAAGCAATGTTTTTAGAAAATTCCTGGAATCAGCCAAATAATAATGATTTCTGGACAACTTTTTCGAACGGAGTAAATACCCGACCGAGCCTCCCAACAATTACTGGGAAGCTTGTTGCGCCTATAACCCAAGAGTTCCCCTTAACACACTGGGAACTATTTTGCTAGGCACTCATCTAGCGATCAACTCCTTATCGAGGAGGAAAAGCTCCATATACCAATGGACAAATATTTCGCTAGGCAATCCTCTACACGATCATCTCCTCGGAGGAGGAAATAAAAAGCTCCATAATACCAATGGAGAGAATATAAAATGCCGCGGACTTACATGAATTCGCTAGGCAGTCATCTAGCGCGTCAAAAGAAATTAAATGGCTGATACCTTTCTCATTTTCCTATTATATTCATATTCAGATTACATAGTGGACATCGGTAAATATACCCATGCCAAATACCCAGTAGGTAGATACCTCCGGATATTGGAACTACTAAATCGAATTTATTAATGTAGTACATGTATAATTCTGTACATTAAATCGATCATTTTTGAAAAATGATCCAAAAACTGCCACCCAAGTTCCTTGTCATCACATGCAAGGAAATTGCCAAACCCCCCCCCCCCCCCCCCCCCCCCCCCCCTCGAGATTTTTATGCTTTACAAATAAGGCGAGCTCTTGGCTGTCTTTCCCTTCCATGTTTATGATCTACCTTATAGTGTTCTTAAAATAGTTTGTCCCAACTTATAAACCTGCCATTGTTGGTGGTGACGAATGTTGGTGCTAAAAAGTTTAGGATTTAACTTGACTGATTGGATCAACAGTCCTACCTTGTGAGCATTCTTATGCAGTACTAGTGGAAAAGAATGCCTGCCAATTCTTTGTTTTGGCCATCTGGTACATCCACGTACGAGAAAACCCCGAAAAGAAAACAACAAAACCCACTGACTATTATAACTTCACAAGGATTGTTTTGAATTATTTGAATTTCCTTCCTTCTGAACATGTGAGATGAGATAATTATGCTACTGTCGAGTGAGTGTCTACTTCTCATCTTTTGACCACTGTCAATTATCATGAATGAGTGTTTTAGTAGCTTAATAGGCCTACTATTACTTATTAACGAGTTACCATTGTAAAAATTGTGAATTTCCTTCTGCTTCAGGAGTAACAACTAGGTGATAACCTATTTAAAACACTGACATACCAAAAACATTACTATAATCTATGAATTTCCGTCTGTTTCGGACTACACATAGCCTATTTGTACATACCAACTAGGACAAATGTTTTAGTGACCAATTTACCGATAAATGAAACTATAAGGTCAATTTGCCATACATGGTGAACGAATCTGTCCTACAGTACGTTTAAAATCATAACTTTGATTTACCAAAGTTAATAATAATGAAGAATTGTTCTTTGCTTGATAGGTACAAAAAGAAAACCATTTGTTTTACCAAACTTGATAACACTCTTATAGCAATGTACATTAATTATGTTATATGAAATTCTTTTTGCTTCTTTAAATGACTACCCCTGGTCTATCCGTGAATATCTACTAGGACAAAAGGTGCTTAATTTAACTGCAATTTAATAATAATACATGGGATTTATAAAGCGCCCCACGATGTAAAAAAACATCCTCAAAGCGCGGCGCTGCACAGAATCTTAAAATACACCCACTAAATAAAAAAATAAAAAATAGGGCCTACATGCTGAACAAAATAGTATACATAAAAAAATACGCATGATAGAACTCATATACACACCTTACTATACTAAAACCATGAAAACATAATAATAATGTACAAGAGTTCTGGACTTCGTTTGATAGATACGAATAAGAAATCATTTACCATGAATTTGTTTTGATAATTTCATAATAATCCTCTACTCAATGTAGCCATTAACTATATGTAATATGTTATATGCATATCCTTATGCCTCTGATAGTAACTACCTACCGTCTATAAGCGAAACTTACGAGGCGGTGAAATTATAAGTATGCCATAATAGATGAAACTGTAATTCAATTAATGACAAATTATTCTCTTTGTTTGATAGATACAATTATTACAACATTTAATCACACACATGCTTAACTTGATGATAATGAAGATCCAGTCTTTGTTTGATAGATACAGAAAAATTTGGTAATAACCGCTCGACTAGCCATTAACAATAGGTAATATATTATATGCATTTCCTTCTGCCTATGTTAACATATAGTATAGTGTAAAAGGTAATTTGATTGAAAGCATTGCCAATTTGCAATAATTTACTTGATGAAAATTTTCCCCCAGTAAATAGGTTTTATTCGGACTCTGCACCTGCGCACCCTATCTGCAAATACACAAATTTCCCTTGTTTTATTAATATGAACATCTATAAAAGTTTGATATGATGAACAATATTTCACTTCAATTTGAATTCTACCCCATAGAATTTGGGGTTCTTTTTCCAACTAGCAAAAGTTTGCCGTTATTTCTCCAACTAGCAAAAGTCAAGTTGTCTGATGTGCTATGACACCTAAAAGATAATTCATGCAGCAACGAGTTTGGTTAATTAGCTACTCCGAGATAAATCCACTTACTTCAATTGCCTTCAGATCGCTTCAGCATTTAATGTATGACATTTTATCACTAAAATGATCCATTGATGACACCAAGATAATTCTGCAGTTTCCTGCAACCGCTTCCTTCATCTGTTTCTTGTATTATTTGACATGGACATATTGCCCAAGAATAATATAAGCCCAATCAGTGGTACAAAATAAATTTTGGCATTTCCATCAAGCTATGGAATGATCTTCCTCTATCCTTTATTGCAGCTCCATTCGTAGAAGCATTTTTGACATCCACCGCTTCCTTCATCTGTTTCTTGTATTATTTGACATGGACATATTGCCCAAGAATATTAAATATAAGCCCAATCAGTGGTACAAAATAAATTTTGGCATTTCCATCAAACTATGGAATGATCTTCCTCTATCCTTTATTGCAGCTCCATTCGTAGAAGCATTTTTGACATCCACCGCTTCCTTCATCTGTTTCTTGTATTATTTGACATGGACATATTGCCCAAGAATATTAAATATAAGCCCAATCAGTGGTACAAAATAAATTTTGGCATTTCCATCAAACTATGGAATGATCTTCCTCTATCCTTTATTGCAGCTCCATTCGTAGAAGCATTTTTGACATGGACTTGTTAGCATACAGAGCTTTGCTTATGCTATTTTTACTCGCATGAAGAACTGTATAATATATAATCTTCCCGTTCACCACTAGCATTTTGGTTCGCTTCCTCGCCATATTAAGGTGCAACAATACTCTCTTTGAAGGATACACTGTATCTAATGTAGATGAAGATTCTTCGTTATCTATACATGCTCTAAATGTAGTTAGCTGTTATACACAATAAAATTTCACCGTTAGAGAAGTTACCGTTTCCATCATGCTTGTGATCTAACAAAGATCGTTCCTCCCCATAGAGCCAGGTTACGATTCAAAATATACTCCCTCCACTGTCATAGGCATGGTAATTACGACTTTCTGTTGCAGATCCCGCAAGATGTCCTCCTTCTACCACCTGTCTCGAAGTAACCACATGACCTGCAGTGAATTAAAAGACAGAAAAAAAGAGAAGCAAATTCTGCCAGCAAAGCCATTTTACTTTGTGTATAATTCATGCCTGTCTATAAATGACATCCAATATATTCAACAATTTAACTCCTTTATTAATCTATTTGAAACTCCGACAACCTTGGATTGAACTTGTAATAAATGTCAAAAAACACATAATTAAATCCATTAAGGCCGTTTTGTTTTTCATAGACGACATAGACGACAGCGTTACTTCTTTTTTGTTGTGATTCGTTTTATCCAAATGGAAACCCGGATGGCTTCCAAAATTAGAGCATCCTGTGTCCACGTCATGATGCTTGCGCTAAAAAAAAATTGAATTTGACAATTAAATTCACTCATATGGTTTTTATATACCAAGAGAGAGAAGCACGCGTTTACGGCCATGATGATGATTGCGATAAATTGACCATGAAATTCACTCATATTATGACTATTATTATAACTATACCCAGAGAGAGCATCACGTGTCTACGCCCATCATGATTGCGCTAAGCGGATTGAAATTAAAATCACTCATATGGTTATTATATACAAAGACAGATTTTCCAATTCAGAACAAAATGTTTGAACCATGTTGCCAAAAGATTGAAATTGACAATTAAATTCACTCATAAATTATGGCTTTTATATACCAAGAGTGAGCATCACGTGTCCAATGCCATGATGATTGCGATACAAATTTTGAAAATGACGATTAAATTCACTCATATGACTAGGCCTATTATAATTTTACCAAGACAAAGCATCACGTGTCCACCCCATGATGATAACATGTGCTAACTTCACTCATATGGCTATTAAATACCAAGAGAGATTTTCCAATCCAGAACAAAACATTTTGAACCGTGTTGTTATACCACTTTCAATTTCAAACCAGAACAGAAACAGATTGTGTTCCTTCAGACTGCCTAATATAATTATGATGAACATAGAAATGGTTCAAAACTTTGCTTTCCCTTAATTTCAAGCATTTTCCATTCCACTACCTGCATGATTTATAAATATTTATGAGTTCAAAAACCCCTGCTAACCTAGTGACCCCCCGGCTATATACTACCGTGATTCAGTGGTCTATGTTACCATTAATAATGTACATACATGTATACATGTAGACGACCACGTTTGACAATTTTGAAAGCAAATTTCTCACCGTGTTTATTCACTGTTGACGCAAAATACAAATACTCTATTTGGCCATCGGCTGTTGCCACCGCTTACAAGCATAGGATAAATGTAGTCTCTCTTCTGCCAAATGTAATAGCGCTAAGATCTCGCCTACAATATTTCAACACATTAGAATTATTCCATACCACCAGTCCGGCAATCCCAATCAATAGTACTCGTACATGCATGACTTCCTCAGATCACTATTTAGACAATCGACCACGAAAGTTTTATCGAGTTATACAAACAACTCCGGACTGCTCATTGTACCGTCACAATTCATTTCATGTGGTGTGATGTGCTGTAAACTGTAAGCTTACTTGCTTTTTTTTTTTTTCCAGTTGTTCATATTCGAGGTATATCCTTGATGTGTTTTGTATCCACATCCGTTGGATTCACCACTACCCACTTGTTTGTAAGCTGTGACGGCCTATTCATTGTCTTATAGTTGAATAAAAAATTTCTGCGTCCGTTCTTGCTGAAAAAAACTGACAGAGAATGGCCTTAGCCAACAAAATGGCCACCGACGGCTCCAAGCAAGGATGCCCGTGATTGGCCCTCCTGATACCAAACAAGGCACCCAATTGTGACCTCACGAGGGCGATCCCATTTCAGCTGCAGGGATAATTTTGTGTTTCATTTGATATGTACAAATTAAACTGCATTTCCAGCAATCACAAAACGTTTTCGACATCATTCGCAAAAGGTTAGAAAAGTTTGCTAGTAAACGTTTAAGGTTTGACACTACTTTAAAGTGTTGCGATTTGGTAGTTCACAGTATCTTGCGAATGGTAGTAAGCCTTGGCAAAAATCGCGTTGCTCATTTCATAGCGAGTGTGTAGAGGAATTCAAATATCACAGATATACTTTTGTAGGTCCTGTGGTTCTTGAGTTATATAGTAGGAGGGCTGAAACACCTGCAACACTTACATAAACGTACATAACTCATTAACAACTATAAATCAAGCAAGGTTTGAATTAGGTATCTGGTTTGTAGAATGAACTTTTGCAAAACATCAAAGTGTTATTTTTAAATATTATATTGATTTACATAATGAAAATCGATATTTTTTGGCTGCTTCGACCAACAGTACCTTGTCTACCCTTAAATGTCGGGTTATTTAAAATCTATAAAAAAAAAACCGTATAAAACATTTTCATAACATACAATAACATTTTTGACAACTAACTGCAAATATTCTAATATCATGTTATTTATGTGTTGACAACAATTTTGCCAAAAATATTTTCAAAAAATATTTTACCATAAGATTTTGAAAACATTTTAAAAATATTTTTGTAGTGTGTTTTCATACAAAACGTTAAAAACCTTTTGTGTTTGCTGGGTTATTCATAACCGATCGATACCTTGCCTCATTTTGTAGATCGCAAACCAACGGAATTCGCCATACAGGGTGTATCAAAATGATTGATACCCATCAGTTTCCAGTGATTATGGACATGACTGACACATCAAAATTCAACATGGGATCCGCATAATTTGTTGATTAATGTCTTTAACAGTTATATAACAATAAATTATGGTTATTTTAAGAGGATTCAATGTTGCATTAAGAAAAAGCAGGCTTTTCAATAACCACCAAACTGCCGGGTACCAATCATTTTGATACATCTTGTAGAATTGCGTTGTTAATAAAACAAAATGTGAAATTGGTGGCAGCCCTCTGATCAGCCCCCTGATTCAAGCTATGTACAACTTTGACTGTGTGAATTAAATCTCAAAACTCAAATATTTATCACAAATCCATCTCCTATTACATTGTATTTGCGGGGTGTTTTACGTTTCATTAACGCGGCTGTGTACTCTAGCCATTGTTTCTTTCTCAAAATTGAGTTTTTATGATATGTTTGTACCTTGTTATGTTTTTTATAAATACAAGGAATGAAAATCCAGATTTGTAAACTCCAACTGCAATATTTTAAGGATTTTATTTCACTATTCCACTCGTGTTTGAAATTGAAAAGGAAAGAAAATCTTTGTTGTACCAGCAAGGTACACGCGCGCAACAACTCATCGCGTTGCGTATCGCGCAATTTGTTAACGCACAAATACGCGACGCATACGCGACGCTTATCTGCATGCGCGGCGCATCTTATGGAAACACCACGGAAGCACTGATTTCACAAAAACCTAGTGGTCAAATGGCTCCGTTTTAGTTGATAAAATGTGGGTTTTTCAAGTTCTTTCCCCGATTTAAATATCAAGTTATGAATGGATTTCGCTCAAACTTCTCAAGGGGCTGTGGATTTACCCGATGTTCACGTAATATAAGTTACAAAAACGAAAACTGTCGCATTCTCCTGTGAGATTCGATGAAAGTGCAAAATGTGACCACTTTAAACTTCATCGGCCATTATTTCAATGTTCATTTCCTCGGTAAAATGACGATTTAGGTACACGATAACTCAATAAATACAGCATCTATAGGTAAGCAAATATGATCATCGTAAAAGCATGATCGACTCAAGAAACGGTTTTCTCATTTTTTATATTTTGGTCTATTTCCGATTTTGGGCATCATTTTGTGCAAATAGGCGTTTTTGAATTTTAAAAGTTCATTTTGATGCCTTATATGGTCAATATCTCAAAAAATAAGGCCAATATCAAAAAATAAAAAAAACCGTTTTTGGAATGGAGCCTCAAGATTGAGCTAAAAACAAAATAAAATATTTTGGAAAGAGTGTTTTTTGTTATGATGTACCTAACAAATATTGCCAAAAACTCACTTTTTGTGATTTTCTTCAAAATTGTTGTTTTTACCCCAAATCTGTATTTATATTAAGATTTATTGATGTCTTGCCTTCATAAAACTGTATACTTTTATATGTTTTGCGCGAATAATTACAAAGTTATTGCACTTTTACTACATGCATGTCTGAGAGTACACAGCCACCTTAACTGATTTTTACTTTTCCCACATCAACCCCTGTAGTTCCGTGGGTAACAGAACGGCACAATATCCTGCATTGATACTTTAGTACGTCCGAATATTCCCATTTACAAAAACTCCTTGACCCCAAAAGTGGTCCCGACCAAGGTGTCCGTTAAACTAATCTAAGAGTAAATCGAGCGAAAATATAATTGCTTAACATTATATTTCCATTATTTGTACATTAATGTATGCCATACTTGTGTTTATTTGCAATCAAAGCTGGAACAGATACAACTATCATTACACTGCATTGGACACTGGCTATTATGGCGGAATATCCTGACATACAAAAGAAGGTGGCCATGGAAATCGAAGAGGTCTTAGGTCATGAGAGACCGTCCTCTTTGGAAGATAGAGGGCGCCTACCCTATACAGAAGCAACCATGATGGAAGTGTTACGCTTCAGTTCTATCGGTCCAATGGGTGTGCCACACGCAACGACATGTGATGTTATGTTAGGTAAATATCAGATCGTGTGGGTCTAGGTGTGTGGATCAGACCTATTTAGCCGACGTTTTGATTTGTTTTTTCTATTTAAATGCAACGGGAAAGGTCGCCTAAACAGTAAAAAGGATAGAGTATATATTATATGTACAGTTTATATATTCTATGGTATCAAAAAAAAATAACACGGAATAAATTGTAAAACTAAAACAGCAACAACTGCATAATAAAAGAGGATGTAATCACTTTGCACTAAAGTGCTACGTATTACCACTTTAAGACATGACTCTTGTACAGTGCCTAATATTAGCACTTTAGTAGGATTATAAAGAAGCCTGAGCTGCCTGTTCACTTATTGTCAAAATATTTTCAGGTGACTTTCAAATTCCAAAAGATACCATAGTTTCCATTAACCATTATGCGCTACATTTTGATGAAGAGATTTGGGATGAACCGAAACTGTTTAAGCCAGGTACGTCACATATACATTCATAAATATGTTGTATATGATGTATCGAAGATCATTCGTCGATGCAACGAAAATGATTTAGTAGTAGGCAAAGAAGTGAAAAGTGACAAAATTCGGAAAACACTCTGGTCAAAATTGAATATCCGCACGTTTTATTTTTTTGGATCAAATTATTTGATCGCTCAGTTCAAGTAATGGTAGGTAAGACCTTTTCAAAGTCAACATCAAATCCGAATTCTAATGTGCATATTGTCCATAACACAATATTGCTCTTTTTTTTTAAATCGGACTTTTCAGCTAGAATAAATGCCCGGGAATAAATGTTTTTTCTTGGTATGTAATTATAACATTAACATTAAATCAGAATACAGTAGTCGATCTCACACCTGTTTTAGTTTGTTTGTTTGAAGCTTTCTAAAGATCTTTCCCAGGATCTTTCATGTACTAGAACATCAAATGACGTGTATCTACTGTGTTTATTCTTCGCGTGCTATACCTATAGTAATGTAGTATATATAGCATGATTATGAGTTTGTCTGATTTTCAATAACTTCATCTTTAACAGAACACTTCTTGGATGATTCCGGCTCAGTGCGTCAGCATCCCAATAGTTTCTTACCATTCTCAGCCGGAAGAAGATCATGTCTGGGTGAATCTCTGGCAAAAGCGGAATTGTTCCTGATTTTTACCTGGTTCCTGCAGAACTACGAGATCTCAAAAGTGCCTGGAGCCAAAGGCGAATCCTTGTTGGGCCGCATTAAGTCAGGGACAAGTATTGCGCGGGAGTTGGACTCCTATGAGATCATCATAAAGAGACGTGCATAATAATTAAATTGGCGTATTACTGGCTAGTCGTATAATACTATATTATTTTTTTAGTTTAATTTTGTAATGTTTCGACGTTTGTGTCCTCACGTGTGCCTAAAAGTAGGGATAACCATCAAAATTTCATGTTGCCCCTATTGCTACAAAAGATTGTTTTCTGGATATATATACTCATCAATAGAAGTATTTTGGTGGTTAAATGGTCAAAATCGGTCAAAAACTTTTCGAATTATGAATTTTCAAAGTTTCCCATTCTGTTTCCCATAAAATGACAAGGTCCAAAAATATCAATTGGGAGCAAAATTGGCATAAGCATTATATTTACCTTTATATATTTCTTTATTTTAACATATATGCAAACATGAAACAAGCATATTATGAAAGTATCAAAGGGGTTTCTTATGAAATGGCACTTTACTAGTCAATGGCATAAATTATTTTTTCAAACCGAGGCATTGAAATCATGATGCATTTAGCGAACATTTGCCAAAAATCATCCAAGATGGCCGATATGGCACAAAATCAAACTTGCACTAAGTCCAGGTAAACTTTTTTTTTTCACAACCAAAAATTTCGATGTTATTGGGTTTAATATGACCAATTAGTAGGTGTATGTAAATTAAATCTTAAGTGTCATTGAAGGTCATTGACTCATTCACAACAATAGAAGTTATCCACTTCACTCATCATGCTCATGTGTGACTTCTAACAAAAGGTGCTGGTTCCCGTAGTATTCCTCATTCAAAACAATTCAATACATGACCTCGGAGTTACCTGCATGACTTTCGCGGGCTATTTTGAAACAGTTATGGTTGCACATTCAGGTACTTCTTTTGAAAGTTCTAAACAAGGTATAGCCAGCAGCAAGTTGTAGATGGTATGGGCCTAAATATAAGAAAACGTTTAGGGTTGACATCAGGTGAAAAATACATCAAATGAGCACGAAACTTCACATTTATGTTCAGAAAGGTGTCTTCTTAGCATGATTCGAAAGGAGTATGGAAATTCCAAAGGGAAGCTGGTGATTTAATTTGTAACTCGAGATCTACTTGTTCAATATTTTAACCTTTTTACAGAGGGTATGATAGATGTATTACTGGCAACTCTGCCAAATTTCAGCTCAGTAGGCTACGTTTTTTACCTGAAATTATTGACATGAATATTTTGTGTCATTCTTGAGCAGTGCTGAACTCAGCCACTGGCAATTAAGCGCACTGTGGCGATGGACCAATTTTGACTCGCACTTACAGGAAAATGAAATAAGTTATGTTGCTGTAATTTGCAAGATAGTTAAAAAATATAATTGGCATTAACTTCCCCAATTTTTACAGAAAAATATTGAAAAATAAAAGAATGAGATCAATTTAGAAATGTCTGTGCAAGCAGTGCACAGTTGAGCTCCCTGCATGTCTATGGGAGTGTTCTAATCAAGTTGATGGTTCATTGGTCATCCCTACTAAAAGTATATTATAAAGCATGTTGGCCTAGATATGAAAGAAAATGTAGATTTGGACAAAGGTTACCCAAAAACAATGGAGCAATTTTGATGTCAGCATGGTCAGCGACCCATCGAAAGTTCAGCAAAACTTTTAACTGATGTCTAAGCTTTGAGTAAATAGTATGGAAGAAGTACAGATGTCTTATTAGGAGTATGAGACAGGAAGATGAGAGTTCATAAGGGCAATGTCGGCACCCAGGTCACAGTACTGGGAAGAGATGTTATACAACCACCATGACCACGGCCATTCAAGTTAACTCAATCGATAAGGCGTTCGATTGACTGACCAATTCTCCCAATCCTCCTCGTTTGATTTCTGTTGGAGCTTGAGGAGCTCGCCATTAGCGAATCTCTAGAGATTATTAGGCACCGCTTAACTGAAGATACCACGCTAAATGAAAGAACAAAATAAACTGTTGACGACGTCATCATGGTCATGGAGATTTTAGCTTTCGTGCTCACCACTACATCCCGGGGGGGTTCTTCCTGGTTGAAGGTATACGGGGATGTGCCACGGTTTTGGGGTACCTTTTCAGCGATTTTGGTATATCGATGGGTGGGTCTTCAGTGGAGACCAGTGCGCCCAATTGGGCGCATTTTGGAAAAAGTGCCTTTAAAGCGCCCAATTATGGCCTTTTTGGGTGCTTTTTCTTGAAAATTGGTATACTGATGGGTAGCAAAAACAGCAAAAAGTAGGTATAGAGAAAGTCAGCATCCGAAAGTCTGCGTGGCACACCCCCGTACACAATTTTTCGAAGAACCCCCCCCCCCGGGCACTACATACTTCTCCTTTTGCGGCAAAGTGTTCCGATAATTTTGAAAACGTACATACAATGGCGACATAATAAACTGAATAAGGGGCGCACCATTAGATTTCCAGGGGGGCATGGGAGTTTTTTGAAAAAAAAAAAAATTCGCCACTAGTGAGATGAAAAAAAAAATTGGGCCTCACTGATGAGTAAAAAAAAATTCCCCCACCCAACTTTGTATAAAGGTATACATTAAAATTGAAAAATAAATACTTTGATGCCGAAGGCGGCAAAAAAATTGCTGCCGTCGGAAGCGGAAAAAAATTCCGCCGCTATCGGCGGCGAAAAAAAATTCTGCCTGACCCAAACTCCCATGCCCCCCTGAGAATCTAATGGTGCGTCCCTAACAGAACACTGTGCGTCATGGCGGTGTTTGATCAAAAGGACCAACATCTGTCACGTTTTACAGAGTGGCATGGATTGGCGACATGCGCTGGTATAAAAATAGCGATTTTATTTGTATTATCTTATATGTTCGTGTCAAAATTACAGTGAAAACTAACATTTTGTGGAAAATCCAGTTCTTATGGAAATATTACAATAATGGCTTACAGCAATATTTTTTGTGCACAATGTCAGAACTAATTATCTCTGATTCTAAAAACACTGAATGTCCCTTTAATGCCTTTAATGCAATGTCATTGCCAATGACCCATGAAATATTGATCGAACAAATAAAGCTTTTTTATAGACTGGGCATGCTGTGTATACGACTCATAATACATGACTGTTTATATTACTAGCACTACACATAAACTTTCTGTGTGAAGCCCAGCGCTGTTACTTACAGGTGCAAATAAATTCCGCAGTAAAGTTGGTAACATAATAGGTAAGTTTTAGTTTCTTTGATTTTCTATATTAAGAATTTATTAAGAATACCCAGTCCTAATCCCCATTACTGATTTTTTATGATTGCAAATGTAATCTTGTTTTGCTAAATGAAACCATAGCTACATCTTATTCTTAAGGGAGGTTGGAACTACAGATGACTATTCCTAATACATTGATTAGATTTCTAATACTATAGTATATTTCTTGAATAAAAGTACAAATCGAAATTTTTAGAATCATACTCTGAAAACATAAACTAGTTGGGGAGCAGCTTGACTAGCTTTAAACTAATCATGCTGTTTAGTCAATTGTTCAAAATTTCTAAATTTCATATTAAAATACTTAAATGAAATGCAATTTTAATGAGACCTTTCAAAAAAGGTTTTTGTATTTTTCTATGACAATAGGAAGCTATAGGATAGAGAAACAATTTTAGTTGTGAGTAGGAGAAAATGTTGTCTTTATTTGAAAGATATTTAATGATGCTGGGACGGTTTATTAGTACGGAATACTTTCTTTCGTATAATATTACTATCCATATCTAATAAGCAATCTAGAATCTCACAATACATAATTGTAAAATATATATCTAAAGCACTAGTGGTTGTGGCTTGTCCTGCAATATCCCTTTAGCATATTTAGTTAAGGTCATGTACATGTAAACGTTAGGTGAAAGTTGAAAGAACGATTGAATTGCATGAATTGTGTTCTTAAAATTTCTATTCTTTCCTGTATACTATGTGGTAGTTGACTAGGGGCTGTGCAATATTTTTATGTACGCCGGGATGGTAAACTCAAAAGAGTCAAAATTGTGTGACAAAAATACGACCTATTTAGAAATGAAAACGTGGCTTAAAATGTCACTTCTAGCAGCACGTCCAGGTTGGCCGTGTTCGTAACCAGGGGGGAGGGGTCATTTTCTTCGGAAGGTGGGGGGAGGGGTCATGAATATGTTGGTGACCGGAGTACATTTTTATGACCACCTATCGCGGGCTTAATTATTTTATGACTCCCCCATCCTTTGCGTGTATTGAGTATTTTAATGCACACATTTTGATTGATTGATGATCTTGATGATGTTGTATCTCACTCTGTTGTTTTTAAATAGACCCCTATTAGTATAAACAATTTCCCTGATTGAGAATCTAACGTCTTACGTTGATAGAAAATTATGCTATCCTTGATTAATGACAATAAATTGTTCAATAAAACATTGAAATAAATCAGGTGGTCATCGGTTATCGAACTTATCAAGAGTCGAACATCCTAACAATTGGGCCCCGTACTCTGTGGTAAAGCTTTGTGTCGTCCGTATCAAGAGTCGAACATCCTAACCATTGGGCCCCGTACTCTGTGGTAAAGATTTGTGTCGTCCGTATCAAGAGTCGAACATCCTAACCATTGGGCCCGTACTCTGTGGTAAAGCGTTGTGTCGTCCGTATCAAGAGTCGAACATCCTAACCATTGGGCCCCGTACTCTGTGGTAAAGCTTTGTGTCGTCCGGAAGAACAAAACAATGAAAAACTTGATATTTGGTGAATGCGGTTCAGAATTTGTTTGTAGGTACCAAAGGAAATGCTAGGGTATATTTGAAAGTGAATCAGAAAAGTAGTGTCAAAGTGTTTCGTAAGGCTGTAGCAGTGTGCTGGGGAGTTTTGAAAAAAAAAAAAAAACTTCGCCCACTAGCGAGACGAAAAAAAGTTGCCTCACTGATGAGTAAAAAAAAATCCCAAATTGAAAAAAGACAACTTAGCGAAAAAACATTTCCCACAAAGGCAGCGAACAAAATTCTACCTGACCCTAACTCCCCCCAAATTATCTAATGGCGCGTCCCTTATTAAGCAGGTTCCAAAGTATGTTAACATAGTTGATCATGTGTTCATGACTTTGCAATTCAGGTGTATATTAGGCGACGTGAAACAAGCTGAAAAAATATTATTCATGAAAACAATCAGGTGCTACCTCACAAAGTCTGTGTAAAACTGATAGCTCTACAAAGGTGGAAATAAACAAATAAAGGTAAGTAGAATTTTCTGTAATTTAGAGAAAATGATTGATAATGGTGCTGGCGCGATTTAGTTTGTTTGCTACTTTGAAGATATACAGGCTGAGTCAAAAAGAAGTTAACTCATGTTTGAGAGGCTGTAACTCGAGATCAGCAAGGAATCTGCTAAAATATAAATACCACTGGAAAGGGAAAATTCTACACGTTTAAATAAAAAAAAGAATTGTTGCAATTGCTCACTGCACAATAAAGTTATACTCATTTGAATACATCCACCCGTTTTTGTAGCTGCACACGGCTGCTTGATTTTCATCCATTTCAATTTCGATAAATCAGCAAAGTCCTAACAGGATTTATTGTTAAAAGACAAATTTTACTTTTATATAATTAATATTCAACAAAGTCTATGGCGGTACTATAGTTTGTAGGGATACCAATATTTTTTCAAGTCTTTACGAACGATCCAGCAGAAGCTTGTTTTGGGGATTGTTGGGTAAAGGATTGAGCTGATCTTTTTCTTGCTGTAACGCATGTCTAACTCTAGCAATGTTCACTTGTGATCTAACAGTTCGTGGTCTGAGTGAAGCTTCCGGCTGTCTGCTCCTTAGTGTCCCATGCACATTGAGCTTGCTCACATTCTTATATACTGCTAACTTACATGAAACCCGGTTAGCTGTAGGAAATTGGAGACGAAAAAGACGATGAACTTCGGTGGGACTCTAATCCGTCGACAGAAAAGTATGACCCCGTGTGGTAAATTGTGGTAAATTCATTTGGCCAATGTAGTGCAATGAGGTAAAATTCAAATTGAAAAGAGCTCTTTAACACTCATTTAGGAAATATTGATCGAAACCACACCTGCCACAGAACTTTATTTGCATTTGAATATCGCGCCTTACCAATGAATATAATAGGTAGGCCCCTACTTGGGAAGTGAAACCGTGTGCAGCTACAAAAATGGGTGGTCGTATTCAAATGAGTATAACTTGAGTTTGCTTTGAGCAATTGCAACAATTCTTGTATTTATTTAGACGTATAGAATTTGCTCTTTCCAGTGGTGTCTTCATTTTTAGCAGATTCCTTACAGATCTCGAGTTACAGCCCCTCAAACATGAGTTTACTTCTTTTTGACTCAGCCTGTATGTCATGGGCTTCTCAATTAGTCAAGTACGGCAACCTAGGGCGCCCTGCTAGACGCTACTTTAAAAAGTCTTCTAAATTGTTAATGAAGAATGAGCCATTTCAACATTTTTTATCTTTTTATTATAATGAATTTATTTTCACTATATTGGTTGCATTTATAAAAGTCGTGCACAATACCGAATATAAGTATGTAAAGATTTTGTTATATTACCATGGTTACTGTCACTAAGATGATCCAGGCCAAAATCACAGGTGCTACAACACCAAACACGCAAAAACACTGTTATTATATTATACCAAACAACATATGATTATTTATTAATTAGTGCAGTATGGCTATTAATCAAGTCACATGATTACAAAATCATGCAAGAATTACTACACAAATTTCTTTTTCCTAAAGTTTACTTATATATCTAAGCCTAGTGATTTTGATTGGCTCTGACTTTCTGAGGAAATTTCTTTGATGGTCTCAGTTCTTGATCCAAGATCCGGCAATGTCCAGGATCCTGTCTATTCAAGGGAAACACCTGGTCTACCACAGTCTCAGTCCAAGTCCTGAAGACCATGTTTTCAGTATGTATCCTAGCTGCAGTGTGTTCCAAACGGTCTTCTTTATATGTTGACCTTTTAAAAGCTCATCTGTTTGAGATCACTCGAGCAAGCTATCTGCTCTACTTAGCAGTCAGATAACGCAGTATTTAGTACAGCAAATTACCACAGTTTGTGGATGGGTTACGTCTGTCTGACAATTTGTTGAGTCAAAAAGCGGACTTAAGCTGTCAGCAAGTCAGCAATTGCTATATTGCTAAACTTGAAAAACGGGTCCACTTTTTCGAAATCATCCCCCCCTTCAATCCTTTTTTTTTTTTTTTCATCTAAAACAGGCACAAAATATGCTCGCCCTTATACTTCTGCCGCCACTGCTAAAATCTGACTCTGATACGTCTGTTCCAAATTTTACCCAATGAATGCAAGCGATTATAAAGTAACGCCTTCACAAAGAATACGGAGCCGTTACAAAATACGCCTATAGCTTTAGAACTATCGTATTCACAACATTTTAACATAATGAGGCCAGTCGAGTACAAATCCATCGGAACACCCTTTTCAATACGGAATAAATGCTAACCTCATCGTGACATCATCCAAGCAGCAGAGTTCATTCGATGGATCTGCAGTTGACTATTCTGCAATATGATATTGGAAGAAAGATAGTATAGGCTTACACGCATTTTGATAAAAGTACTTTCTCAAAAGTAACATATGCCATGACTACTATGTGTTAATAATTCAACAATGTTTTCGCTAAATTTGCCCGCTAATTTCAATATCATCGTTTATGCTGTTGTTTATGCCCATTTATGATAAAAGTACTTTCTCAAAAGTAACATATGTCATGACTACTATGTGTTGATAATTCACAATGTTTTCGCTAAATTTGCCCGCTAATTTCTGCATAATTTATGCTGTTATTTATACCAATGTGTTCAATTAACGAGACCTTTTGTGTTGTAATGGATATTCATCATTCCATATGTTTTTAGTATTATGTTTTTCATTATGTTCAAAAACACGTGCTGCCATATGAAACTAAACACAGATCCCAGGGGGATTGGGGGGATAAATACCTAAACACATCACAAAAGTGCTCACATCTAAACACATCACAAAAGGGTGCGGTAATTACTTTATTCTTATGTCAATACACACACACGTAATCTAAATATTTTGCCAGGGCGGATGGTCCATATGTAACAGCTTGATTTGCTCATGAAAAGAGCCACCCCCATAAAACTTTTTGGTATAACCTGGTGTGACCTTCGACACAAGAGTTCTTTTGTTGTTCTCTGCATCAGTGGTTAACATCATTAAATACTAGCTACTGATGAAGAGTACAAGCAACTAAATCTTGCTGTCAATGTTTTACTGTCACACAGGTATGTTAATATTTGTTAACAGTAACTTTATATTTTAGATGACATATCTTGGTAAGATTTAAGATAAGGTATTTTGGCATTATGAAGAAAGATGAAATTTAAAGACAAAGATCTTCTGTTACCGCCTATGAATATAATTATGTTCTGAGATGATCTTGCGCTCACCTAAGAGGTATGTTATCAGTTTAAAGATATTATCAGTTTTGTGTTTAGATGTAGATTTATCATTAATTTGATAAGATAAGAGTATTGTTTAGTTTAGATTTTAGACACTTACAAAATATCTAAGTGTAATGTATTTTGTATAATACGGCCTACCTATATTACATATAGGCCATATTAGGAGATATTAGGTTAATAGTATTGCCATAATTAGCACCCAAAAGTCCTGTCTAGTCAGAAATTTATCTAGGTTCAGATTGTTCTTTTGTTCAGATTATGTAAGAAAGTCACAATTTGGGCTTAATAAGTGTTATCTAAGCAATATGAAACAACCAAACTATGCATAGTGATCAATGGTGATGAGACCTTCACTTTCTATTGAAACTCGTTTGGCCATGCTTAATTCAATAAGATTTGCAAATAAAAGGCTAGGTAGTTTATTTGAAGATGGTTAAAAAGTGGAATTTAGTCTTTTGTTAAATTGTCATGTTATGATAAGAGATTTGCATTTTAGCTTGGAACTTCTCTATATATTACTAGTGTACAGTGTGGCAGGGTAATATAACTCATAAGGAAGTGATGTTGTTGTAAATAAGAAATTCAGTGATAGTAGTTGATGCTATTATTTAATTATTATGTCTAGATAGTGAATATAACTTTATATGCTAGTAATATGAAACTATTATTAAGTAAATAAGCATAAATATTTAGTAGTTATATTTCAAAGATTAAGGGAGGTGTAATGAGCGTGAACCTGGTTTGGATGCAGAGGGAGTGTGCCTGTAACAGACACAGCCACCAGAAAAGGACCAGCTCAGATCGCGCGCCAAATAAGTTTGCAGTCCAGAAATTTCATTTTTTTCTCAGCCTAGTCGTCAGTCGTGTGGTTTTTATGAGATTTGATACGGCGCTGAAGTCTATTGGCTGTCCCAAAATCAGTACCAGACCCGGTTTCCAGACGGCAATGTGTGTGTTGTTACAAGGAATGCAAACTCATTTTATCAATGAGTGAACCAACTCATATAAAGGGTCATATATTAGACCTTGTTATTGCTCGCCTGGATGACGATATTATTCAGAACGTCAAAGTTGACAATTTGCATTACTCTGATCATTTTGTTGTGTCATGCATTTTCCAATGTGCAAAACCTCCCCCTTTAGTAGTCACCACTACTTCTCGTGAGTATGGTAAAGTGGATCAAAATAAATTAACCACTTTGCTTGAAGAGCACTTAGCAGAATTCCCTGAGAGTGAAGATCCTAATGTTCTTGTCGCTTCGTATGAGTCTATTACATCCTCTGTCCTTGATGAGGTTTGTCCTCTTGTGACAAAAACGCGTACCATTAAACCTAGACTTCCATGGTATAATGATACCATCCATCAAGCGAGGAATATCCGTCGGCGTCTAGAACGTAGATGGAAGAAAAGTCGCTCTGAAGCTGATGAGACCGCTTTCAAAGATCAGAAAGACCATGTCTGTAGACTTATAACAAATGCTAAAATCGATTACTTTACTAATAAATGTACAAATGCGTCTGTAAAGGAAATGTATAATACAATCAATGTACTGTTAAATAAGACACACAAAGTTCTCCCTGACTTTCAAGAAGATCTTGCGGATGAGTTCCTACAGTTTTTCATAGAAAAGGTTGAAAAAATACGAGACAATGTGTGCTCAGGTAGTTCTTGTGTAAGATCTGATCAGGATACTGCTACGGACAATGTAGATTTAAGTATGTGTAGTTTTAAGCCACTCACTCTTGAAGATGTTCACAATATCATTATGAAATTTCCTAGTAAGTCATGTCTGCTGGATACTATGCCCTCATGGTTAGTAAAAGACAACCTTCCTACCATGCTTCCTGTAATAACAAAAATTGTCAATGCTTCTCTTGCATCAGGTGTATTTCCATCAAGGTTGAAACATTCCATCATAAAACCTGTTATTCAGAAGAACACCATGGATCCAAACTCATTAAAGAGCTATCGCCCTGTTGCGAATATTACCTTTCTGTCTAAAGTAGTGGAAAAGGCAGTGACATGTCAGGTTACCGACTATGTGGACAGCAATTGCCTTGGTGAACAACATCAGTCTGCCTATAGGCAAAACCATAGTACGGAGACTGCATTGTTAAAAGTTAAGAACGATATCCTGCAGTCTCTTGACAAAGGTAATGCTGTCTTCATGGTTCTACTGGACATGTCCGCTGCCTTTGATACTGTGGATCATAATATCTTACTTCATAGGCTTCAGACTAGGTTTGGCATGGGCGGTGCAGTTAAATCTTGGTTTCGTACATATCTTCATAACCGCACCGTAAAGGTCAACGTCAAGAACACATTTTCCAAAGAGCATTTGCTCACGTACTCACTTCCTCAGGGCTCTATAATAGGCCCACAGGGGTTTACGTTATATACCGCCCCTCTTGGTGACATCATTCGTGCATATGATGTTTCTTTTCATGCTTACGCGGATGACATCCAACTTTTTGCTGAATTCAATCCTAAGATCGTAGGGGACTGTGAATGTGTTCTTGATAAATTAACATCTTGTGTTGCTAGAATAAATGAATGGATGGTGGACAATATGCTCCAACTTAATCAAGACAAAACAGAATTTATTGTTTTTGCAAATAACCGTGTTTTGCCTACACTTCAGAATTTTCAACTCAAACTTGGTAACCTGTGTATTCATCCAAAATCATCTGTGAAAAATCTTGGTGTTATGCTTGATTCTTCTCTAGACATGTCTGTTCACATAAATTCAATATGTAGTTCTGTTAATTTTCATATACGCAATCTGTGGCGTATTCGCCGTTTTATATCACAGGAAGCTTGTCACAATGCTGTCAGAGGGTTGGTACTGTCTCGTCTAGATTACGCCAATTCGCTTTTACTAGGTGCACGTGCGAAAGATCTTATGCGTTTGCAGCGCCTCCAAAATAAAGCTGCGCGCCTGGTTTTTAGTTGTGGACGGGACCAGCCCTCTGCCAGCTTACTTGACGAGCTTCATTGGCTTCCAGTTAAACAAAGGGTTCATTTCAAATTACTTCTGTACATTTTCAAATGCATAAATGCTCAAGCTCCAGGTTACCTGACTGATCTAATTCATCTCTTGAATAGTAGTGTTGCGCTTGGTCTCAGATCTCGACTTCGTTCCTCATCTGATCTCACCCGCCTTTGGGTTCCTCGCTCTTTTAGAAAGGCTGGGGATGCTTCATTTGCCATAGGTGCTCCCAAAATATGGAATGAGCTCCCTATTGAGATCAGAGAGGCAGGGTCGGTGTCTGGGTTCAAGCGCATGCTCAAAACTCATCTTTATCCAGATTAGTATTGCTGCTTGTTTTTGTATATTTTATTCAATTGTTGTAATTGCTTTGTATAATTTGCTTGAATTGATATGTATATGTTTTCTTGTAAGGCGCTCTGTGCTTTGTGGAGCGCCATATAAATGTTTTATAATAATAATAATAATAATAATAGAGGAATACGACATCTATCGTGAGCCAATCTGCATTTTGTTGCCTGCAAAAGCCGACGATCAGGTAAAAATTCTAAAAGCAGCGTGACTAGATATTTGTAAAACGCATTGAAAACGCCAAATTGCAGTCATAAAATATATAATATTAGTAAATCACCCAATCGAATGTTAACGTAGGTATGTGGAAAAGAACTGCAATAACAATAACAAACTATGTGCCCAAAGAGTTGTCTTTGGCATGTCGCTTTTTTTTGAAATATCACCAAAAATATCAAATTTTGGAAAAACGCCCCAAAATTTAAAACAAACACGAACCTTCCAAAATAAATAAATATTAGCACTCGGCGGCCCAGTCACTACCTGCCGCTGTGATTTGGGGTAACTTATTGCTTCCCCTCTCCAGATACCGGAACTTCAAGGTCGCTCATACCCCAGCCCTTAATTAAGATACTTAAATTGACAAATTCCTTTGATAAACTATCAATCATGATTAAGATTTCTTTTAGCTTATATATGTTTGGATTTAGCATTAATATGAGTAATTAATACAAATTTCATATTCAAGTTATTGTTTTGCTCCAGAAATTCGAATGCATAATTAATTATAACATCCTACATTACTTGACTTGCATATATTATGTTTTGAACAATTAGTTGATAATCAATACTATTGTCATATTTAATGATATCATTTGGAATTAATTAGACTTAATTAAACTAGTTTCATGATCATGATTATTTAGAAATATATTTGGAAACCTTAAAAGAACGTAAATATTTTGATAATCGTATTAAGTAAGCATTTGAACATGTTATTATATGATTAGGTTAATAACATCATTAAATACTAGCTACTGATGAAGAGTACAACCAACTAAATCTTGCTGTCAATGTTTTACTGTCACACAGGTCATCAACTACAATAAAACTCTACCCATCTAAATACTAAACTGGGGTAACACATACAATCATCCCTCCAATGCCTGGATGTGGGTTTCTGACCAAATAAAACTCTTTTTGTGCGCTTTTATTCCACTTTTGCACTATATTTCACCAGTTTAGCTTCAATTATGTCAAACATTTTCGCGCGCATTTCTACCAACAAAATTTTCTGTCACCAAAAGGTGCTGGATTCACTATATTTTTCAGAAATTTTTTCCAACCCCATCCCCCCCCCATGTCAAAAAGCGAAGGGGGGACTGACTTGCCACCATGCTCTATGGCCACTGGCGTAGATTTCTTTTTAATATTGGGGATGGGGTTGGAAATATTGAATCCAGCACCTTTTGGTGACAAAATCAGTTTGTGCTACAAATGCGCGCGAAGCTCGCGGAAAAATTTACCATATTGAAACTAAACTGGTGAAGTGTGGTACAATAGTGGTTACATAAATTCGCGCGAAGCGTACAAAAATTGGCACTTTTTGGTTTATATGAGGTTAATTTGGTCAGAAACCCACATACAGGTGTCCACATGGGGTGATTGTATGGACCACCCCCCTATCAATAGATTGGGGATTTATCCCCCATCACCCCAGGGATCTACGCCTATGCCCATGGCTAATCTACATTGGTGCTGATGAAGGGCGCGGTACAGAGGGGTGATGGAATGCGCATATAATATGTCGATCTTGCAAAATCATTAGTTCTGTGTCACCTCAACGCGCCTAACCAAGAGCATTGTAGGTCCCATATACCGGCACAATAGGGCCTATTATTACGAACTGAATGTAGTTTTTATCCCCTCCCCTCCCCCCTCCCTCCCCCTCCCCCGTTCTCTCTCTCTCCTCCTCCTCCTCCTCCTCTCTCTCTTCCCATTCTCTGTATTTCTTTTCTCTCTTTCTTTTCCCCTTTTTATAGGGATCGCCAGAGGTGTCGCACCCCCACCCCCCCCATGGCGACGGCCCTGCTTGTATGACTCACTCACTACGATGGAGAATAGTAATGTGGCATTCATCAGTATGGAGGAACATTCGACTAAATGATGCTCATTTTCTTACACTTTTCCCTGCAGATAGATCCCTGTCACCATGTTAGAGCCCATCTCGACATTCGTTGGAGAGATTTTCTCGATTACCGTGGTATTACTTACCATCCTCGGATCCCTTATTTATTGGAGCATTCGGAGACCACGCGGGATGCCACCCGGACCTATGGGACTGCCTATTGTTGGAAATATGTTCAGTAAGTCTATATTAAAGAATATTTTTGATGTTGTTTAAAATTGTTTATAATATTTATTAGAAGACATCAAATAATCCGATCACTCAGAAACTAGATGGAATTTTACTAGATAGAAGTCCTCCTTGGGATCAGTCAGAACACGAGTTAACAGTTAACTGAGTTAAAATTTCTTGAACAGAATTAGGTCACCGGCCGAAGAAGCATACGAATGTTTCCATGGAAAACTCGTAAGGCACGTTTTTATATGCAATACCCATTTATCACGTAATACGTATATTACTTTTGTGGACTGATGTAGCCTTACTTAAAATCAGGCCTGTTGCATATTTGTTGACAAAACAAGAGACTGATACTCACGTATCACATCTCGATGATACTTAGCCCTAGTCTCTACAGGATATCCAAAAAAATCAGGCGGTGATGGAAGCGATATCGCCCATTTTGAGGTCGCCATTGGATTAACACATAATCATGAAATCTTCACAAACAATTCTAAATTTGTTATGTGGTGTCAAAGCAAAATTATCTTACTCTAAAACCGTCGGGGTTCTACAAAGTACCCCACTGCAAGTATGTTAATTTTCCTGATTTTGCCTGAAAAAAATGAGAACCCTCATTGCGCCCTCTTTTTTCTCCTATTTCTGAAAAGTTGACCAAATATATTTGGGTATGTAAAGAAACCTTTAATCGTTAACTTTAACTTTGGAAGATATGCCCTTTTAAAGAAAAGTACCCGTTTTACACTCTGTCCAAGGATAGCAAACAGAGTGGTTGGGATGGGTCATGCTGTGGAGTGGCCTGCAAGATCACCAGACTTCACACCACTTGATTTCTTCCTTTGGGGCAAAATACGTGATGTCTATGAGCGAGGACCATCTGCTAAGCCCGATCCTCACTCCACTTCGCAGCGCGATGCGATGCTTTTCAAACATCGCAGCATCGCGCGATGAAATTAAAATGTACCTTTTAATTTTAACGCGCGATGTTGCGTTGTTTTAAAAGCATGTGAGGTCTGCATCTCCTTTTAAGGTCATTCTACCGACCTTGATTTTCCAGCAGCCAATCACAAACGTGCACGGCTGCGATATCGCAGCACGATGCGAAAAAGTTGAACATTGTTCAACTCCATCGCGGACCGAAATTTCCACCGCGCGATGAGAATTTTCACCGCTGAGCTCGTAAAAACCTGGCTCAGATTACAGTTTTTATAGCATCGCAGCATCGCATCGCGCTGTGATGTGGAGTCAGAATCGGGCTTACAAGATCTGCGCAAGCGTATTACTGCTGCATTCGCAAGTATCCGGTGTACAAGGATCGTACACAATGCAATTCATTAACCAGATAGAGGGCAGAGCAGTACAGTAAACTCACTTCAGAAGAACCAAATACAAAACAGCCATTTTCAGTGCTACCTTAGCTCAAAAAGAGAAATGACTTGTAAATAAAAAGAAAGCAAGAAACAGGAAGGTAAGAGACATAATATAAGACAAAAAGGCATAAATAGCCAAGAAAATAAGCAGTTGCAAGTATAGCAAAAGAAGTCCCATCCCACATCCATTTTACCCACACTTAATGACACTTAACAAAAGCCATAGCCCATAAACCCACCGGTAAAGCCCATTCCCTAAATAAAGTTATTTTATAAAGTTATCATTGAGAAATGTTTGATATTCATGTATGGTACGTGTACTACTTTTCTATCTTTGAAGTAGCCAAACCTCCTCCCTGGACAGAGTGAAAAACGGGTACATTTATTCAAAAGAGCATATCTTCAAAAGTTGTGAGCCGATTGAAATAATTGTTTTGGTTTGTTAAAACTAACGGTTAAAGGTGTCTTTTTTACACACCAAAATATGTTTGATCAACTTTTCAGAAATAAGAGAAAAAGAGGGCGCAATGAGGGTTCTCTTTTGTTTGGGACACCCTGTACAATACATATTGAATATGGAAACCCGTTATTTTTATCCAGGTTTTATGGATGAACCTCACATTAAATTCAAGGAAATGACGAAGCAGTATGGCAATATATTTGCCGTTAAAATGGGACAGCGATGGACGGTAGTTCTCAATCAAATAGATGTGGTGAGAGATGCTTTACTCAAAAAACCAGTCGAGTTTGCAGGGCGGCCTGATTTATATTCAAGTAAGTTGTAGTGTGTGTGAGTTAACGTTGCTTGTGTTTGGGTTGCGTGTGTTTAGATTACGTGTGTGTGTATTGACATAAGAATAAAGTAATTAATACCCCACCCTTTTTATGAGATAATAACTCAATGTATGCATCTAATTTTAAAATTGCAATAGCAAAAAGAAGCCCAATTTCTGATGCCTCATTTGTCATAATAGCCCAAAATGTGTTGCCATTTGCGTTCAAGAAGTCACCTTGACCGCAACTTTTGTGCTATCCAGACAAAAGTTGCATAACTAAAATGAGTTTCATTTTGCTATTTCAGTTTTAAACTTGGATGCATACATTTTGAGTTAACTCACTTTTGTGATGTGTTTAGATGTACGTTGACGCACCATGATGCAGTCATGTCTACAGTAGAATTCATCTCGACCTTTGTAGGACTTAAACCCCATTAAAAGCTATTAAACCAAGATAACACTCATTGAAGCAGCTCAACTGATTAAATCAGATCTTCTCTGGTTGTGTACAAGTGTCTGTTTTCAATGTGCGACATCGCAATAAAGCTGGTATTACAGCTTCAGTTGGGTAACCGATTATAAAGGAATGAAAGGAAACAATGGTATGTGTACCATTGTTCACGAAATGACCCAAAGACCTGCTTTTTGTTAACCAGCATTCTTCAAAATGAGCAACATAATGATTGTTGACTTAACACGGTTTGGAAATAATTTCTTCATATTTTTGGTGTTATCTGTCGTTTACATATCCTTCCTAAAACACAAAAGTGCGACCCTCTCCAAACATCTAAATTAGCTAAAAATTTAGGACATGTTACAAAACTTTATTTTCTAGAACCTATTTAGAATAATTTAAATGTAGCTTTTACCGGTTTTTGTGGCATCCTTCAGAAGTGAGCGGTCCGATACCAATATTTTCGGTCAAATCTCCATTCAATTACCACGGGGAGTTGGCTAGCTATGCCTTGCCCTCACTCATATTTTACAAAAGTGCGACCATTTCTGAACATCTAACCTAGCTGTAATTTTAGGTCATGTTAGAGAAATATATTTGCTAGAAGTTTTGGAGAATAAATAAAATATTGGCTGGTTATTTTCACACAGTGATGTTAACTAGGCAAGTGTCCATTCTCCCAACATACATCATTTGTTGAGGTCACACGTCAATGGTGAGAGCACTGTGTATTGTGTATAGGAAAACGGACAGTAACTGCAGTATGCCAGCTATAATCAAAATATTGGTAGACCCAAGAAAGATGCTGTGAACTACCAAATCGTAACAGTTTAAAATAGTTGCAAACTTAACAGACGCAGTGCATATTGCGTTGTGCATACCGCTGAAGGTGCGCATGATGCCTTTGGGAGTCAATGATAAGTACGGGGTGCGTGAGTTTAACATTGCGCGAGCGTACAAAAAAGAGAGTTCGCGCATAAGCGCTGACAAATTGAAAGCTCCGTGTTTGCTCAGGTCCGAACGCTGTACATGCGTCAACTGAATTCAAATACGCTTCGAGGGCACAGGCTTGGGATATTCCAATCGATTTGTTATTATTCGATGTTTGTGTGAGTGCTTGACTCACCGGACGGTGGGGTCCTGTGGTACTAGTCTTGCGTCAAATGTTGGGTGGATGGATGTGCTGTATGGGTGTTTCTGTATGTACGGGTACGGTCTGTTTCTGTCTGTACGGAGTCATTTTCACCCAGAAATACAAGATGGCTGCCGGCACCATTTTGAAAAATTTACTTTTGAACCAAATTATAAGACCAGAGAATGGTCACAAAATTGATGTTATGGGCCTAACTAATCTATATCCCACAAAAAAACATCGTGTCACAAATAATGTTATTAAACAGTAATGTTGGTCACTATGATATCTTAAAACACTTTCACAATAATCATGACACGAATATCTATCGATTATTATTATTCAGGTGGCTTGCTAAGCGAAAATTTCCAGGACATTATATTTACCAACTACAGTACCAGATGGAAACTACACAGAAAATTGGGTCATTCCGCAATAAGGTATATTAAAGATATATTCGAGAAGGAACAATAGCCCTGAAAAAGGATTGGTCCTTTAAACAGTGCTCGTCATGGTCTCATTCTGTTTTAAATTATAAGATAATACGGTACTTTGCGATATATAGACCATTTTAAAAGTCAGGGATCAACATGGATTTCATGGTTCATAGGAATTCTTCATGTATTTGTGACTAAGCTCTTTCTGCGCTACTTTGTCGTTATTCATTGAAACCGTTAAGGGATGGGGTATGAACAGACTTTGAAATAAGAAGAAAAATCCAAGGGTCCTTCGGACCCTTGCCTTTGAAATTTTTAAGAGAAAGAATTCACTACGGCGATCACGGTATGTCTAGATTGTTGAAAACTCGGGTTCAAAACTAGATGGGAAACTAAAATGAAAGTGTACTCAGGGAGCTGGACCTATTATGTGAACCAGATTTTCCAGTGGAACAACAAAACTAGGATTTTCTGCTCTTTGATAAGTTCAATTTTTATGGTTCACGCGGACCCGAACCGTAGCAAATTTCCGGGTCCGCGCCTACTTCCACGGGTATTTGACGCAAGGACGCGCCTAATTTCGAGCGCTGGGTATGAACGTTTGTACAGTATTTATTGTGGGGCATTAGAGCACATCAGACATATCGAATTGCATTCTTAATACGAAGAATGTCCTTCTGATATCAAGTAATTTTGATTTTTTTGAAATTCGCAATGTAAATCATTTATGGCAAATCACTAAAAATTGATATATTTGATATTGATATTTAACAGTACTCGAAGTAAACTTTATAAATCTGATGATTTATACTTGTATAAGTGTATGTAGGTGGGATGGAAAGCCGACCATCAATTGAAAATTTTGACCTTTCGTATTGAAGATATGGATTTTTCCCCAAAACACGAAAAAAAAAAAAAAAGGTCTTTTTGGTGAAAATCTTCAATATGAAAGGTTAAAATTTTCAATTGATCGTCGGCTTTTCCTCCCAGCTACATACACATTAAGAATATATCATTAGATTTGTAAAATTTACTTCGAGGACTGTTATATATCAAAATGTGAAAAATATCAAATTTTAATAATTTGTCATAACATTTGTATTATATCGTGAATTTCAAAAAAGGAAAATTATTTGATATCAGAAAAACATTCTTCGTATTCAGAATGTAATTCGATATGTCTGATGTGCTCTCATGTCCCACAAAACATACTGTCGAAACGCTCAAAACGCTCATTCCTGATCCCTTAAGAATGTTTCAAATCAACACGCACAAAAATGTTTCAAGCTTTATTTCATTTTAGGCATTTGTATAGCTGTATTAAGGTATTAACGCGGATATCCTATTTAAATTTAAATTTCGTTCCTCAAAATATTATTTTATTACAGTATACACAGGCCCCGACCCAAAAATGCACTTAAAAAGAAAGAAATCATTTATTACATCTCACTCTCTAAACTGAGCTCAAAAAGAAACTTATAATTTTGTACAACTTGTGAATCACAAGGTCATATCTTAAAATAGTGTCAATCAAAATTAACCAAAATTACACACAGGATTACTTTAATACTCTACTCAAAACACATGTCAGTAACCAAGCAGTTGTCCAACTGACACAACAGCAAAATGCACTGTCATGGGACAGCTTCCTGGACTTCCTTCACTTTCACAGCCCAACATTTGGCACCCAGGACAAAAAATCTGTGAGAATGCACACAAGATCCTTGCACAGATGATAAAACGGTGCTGCTTTCTGCTTTTCATACACTTTTTTCATGAAACAGGGCTGAGCTGTGAATGTGGTCCAGGAAGCTGTCCCATGTCAGTGCATTTTGCTGTTGTGTCAGTTGGATAACTGCTTGGTTACTGACATGTGTTAAGAGTAGAGTATTGAAGTAAATCTGTGTGTAATTTTGGTTCAATTTGATGGACAGGATTTCAAGATATGACCTTGTGAAAAATTATAAGTTTCTTTTTAGCTCAGTTTAGTTCTCGCTAGCATTAATATGCAAAAGTTGAAAAATGCTAGGGAGTTGATGAAAATATTGTGAAATAAATAGTTGTTGCTCAATAACAAAAATGTTACATAGGAGTGCAAAATGAAACTCATCTTCAACATTTCTAACTAAACCCGAGAAGCTCCGAGTTGGAAACTCTGCAAAATCTTTCTTCTCTTATCTACTCACCTCATTATCCCTTTCAACATGCAATTTTTAGTAAAAACGAAGATTTTAACTCACGTTTTGGTGACGTTTCACCACTACTGGTAACTTATCGCATCAGACTGTTTCCTTTTATGGGCAACAGGGACCGCAGTAAAAGGTGTGATGAGTCAAAGATGCTGTCTTCGTTTTTACTAGCAATTGTTCAAAATGAAAAAAAAATCACATTTGAAATTAATATTCCTATTGAACTTGTTCAAAGATGTTAAGTATTTTTCACAACCAATCCCTTGTTAGAAAACAGAGTAATAACTCAATTTAGAGCTGGACACATCTAAGCAACGGCACTAATGTGCAACAGAGATCCCAGCAAACACAAAAACGTTTTTAAAACGTTTTAAATAAGTTATATTTTGGGTTTTGGTTTAGGTAAAAACGTTTTAATAACATTAAAATGTCGGGTTATATAAAGGCCATGAAATCGTTTTAAAACGTTTTATATGAAAATACACTACAACAATATTTTTAAAATGTTTTCGAAATGTCATTGTAAACTATTTTTGCAAACATTTTTGGCCAAATATTTTGTTAACACTTTAATAACATTATGTTAAAATATTTGCACCCAGCAAACACAGAAATGTTATCAAAATGTTTTTTACAAAACGTTTTCATAACATTTAAATGTCGGGTTATATAAAGGCGGTGAAAACATTTTAAAAACGTTATTGTAAATATTTTTTCACCCCCAAAATAACATTCTGGTTAGAATGATTTGTACCAAGTTTTCAAAAATGTTTTTGGAATGTTATTAAAACGTATTTATACCCTTTATATAACCCGACTTTTAAATGTTTTCTATAAAACATTTGTGTTTGCTGTGCAGTAAATTACCAACAAATGTTATTTAATGTTATGAAAACGTTTTATACCATAAATGTACCCTTTATATAACCCGACATTTAAACGTTTTCTGACAACCTTTTATAACCTTTTGCGAATGATGTCGAAAACGTTTTGTGTTTGCTGGGAGATACAATGTATACTGCGCCAAGAAAGTATACTTACACTTGGAAAAATAATCATAATTTCAAAACTGAACTATAGTGGGGTAACTTTGTTATTTTAATAGATGCACTATCTAATCCGGCATATTTTGATACCCCATTGAATCCAATGTGACTTCAAGAAGCAAAGTTACAATCATTTTATTAGACGAAGGTCCAGTTTTAAAAGTGACACACTGGCCTATTCAAAACTCCAAGGACTATACATCTGGTTTGAGAGTGGTAAATGGCTAATTTGTGTGTGCCTTTAATTTAAAACAAAAAAGGAACAAAAGAAAACTGAAACAAAAGAGCTGACAAGTAAAATGCAAGTTATGAAAAGTGAAAAGAGAAGTAAAAACTGAAATATATACTGTTTTAAATAAGGCTTCATTGAAGAAACTGTTGTGCCTTGTACAGGCCAATTTGTCACTTTTAAAACTGGACCTTCGTCTATTCAATTGCATGTAACTTTACTTCTTGAGGTCATATTGGATTCAATGTGGTGTCATAATGTGCAGGATTAGATAGTGCTTCTATTACAAAAACAAATTTACTCCAATATGGTTCAGTTTTGAAATTGTGATTATTTTTCCAAGTGCAAGGATACTTTCTTGGCGCAGATTATTTAGAAGCAACAGCACAACTCACATCGCACATCGCATTAACAATTTTTGAATATATCGTACTGCACTAGTACATCTCTGCATAGAACTATAAATGTCAAAGAACACTGATAAAGACCTGGATCGTAATTCTATAGAATATTCATATCATGCTGATCACTCGCACCTGTAAGATTATTATCTTTGGTCGGTACTGTATTCGATCTATGATTGCAGAGGTACACAGGTGATGAGTGCAACCTGCTTGTAGTGCAGGGCGATATGTTTTTGAACATAATGCTATGGTAATCAATCTTGTTACATCATCACTTCAACGGTGAATAGGCCAACTGGCTTTTAATCTCCTTGAATGAATATTAGCAAATAACCGCAAAATGTAGTGTTGCGTATATACGCTCTGTTCGTCATCGTGTTAGCTTTTTTATTTAAACTATAATCATCAGGTATTATTGTAATTAATAGTTTTGTGGAGTGCTTTAAAATATTTAAGTTTGATCAAATCCTATACTTCGTTATTTTATTCAGAAATTTTGCGACAGGGAAGAAGTTGGAAAACATCGTTCACGAAGTCACAGAACGCATAGGTAAACGAATAGATGAGCAGCATGGGAAGCCCATCGACCCGAAACAAGTGGTATGCCTTGGTATCTACAATATCCTGGGGACGCTTTGTTTTGCACAAAAGTAAGTGAGAAGAAATTTTATTATATTCTATTTTATTTTATTTATTTCTTATTTAACCTGGGGTGATCAATCAATTCACTGGCACTGTTCTCCCTTGGTTCACAGGTGAAAAACGTGAACATGTAAACAAATGTTAACACAATTTGAGCAAGTTTGAAATTTCACCCTGTGCAAGGTTCGATGACCTTTTACCCCCCTTGGGGCCAGTTTATGGGAACATCCTGATTATGTTTAGGGTCAACTCTGGAACCTAAAAAGGTTGGTTTGGTTCGGTCCTGTGGGGGGTGCAAAGCAGGTGGTCCTAACTCCCCGAGTAATACTGGTAACAGAAAAATCCTAATCGTTCGAGTAATTCATGGACTCAATTAACCATAATTTCAGGTACGAATTCGATGACCCAAAGCTAACATGGTTCATTCGCATGAGCCGTGAGACCATCGATGCACTCGGAGCGGGCACGCTGGCTGATTTCATTCCTATATTGAGATTTGTTCCAATGCAGGGTGTCACAGAGCTCAAGAGAGTTATGGACGAGTTTCTAGGCTTCATTTATGCTGAACTAAAGCGTCACCGCGAATCATTTGATTCAGGTAGGTCTTTCAGGCTTATCCCTGTAAGTGAGCTATAGGTCTATGGCCTAATAAATAAACAAAATAACAAAAGAATTATGTAATATTATACTGAGATTGACGATCAGTCCATTTGCTTCTAAACATTTGAGGACGGAATCCACATCAGAAATAAATTTATTTCTTGGGACTTTAGATATCGTAATTTTATTTGAAATATGTCAACTATTTTAACGGCTCTTTTTAGAGCCATGAAATCAATAGGTTAGAGGCAACCTACTTTTAACAACTCTCCTTATAGCCACCAATCTTTAAGAGGATATGGTGCAGTTTGACTGAAGGGCTCTTGTCAGAGCAATCGATTTTTAGTAGGAAGAAAATACCTTCTCTTTTCAAACACATCGCAACATGGGTAGCTACAATCAAGGAAAAAGAATAGTTGGCACACTTGCACTAAACAATGGAAATGCGTGCCCTATCAAAATTGGAGAGGCGCGTGAAATATGCATGCAATATATGTGAAGTACATACTTTCCCCTATGTCTCACCCTTCCCCACTCCCCATCTTTCAATGTTAGAGGGTCTCACGGACCTGTTGACAACATGGCTTGGTCCAACATTGAATTTGGGGAGCGGGGGTAGAGATATATACCAAAAGACAGGTAAAGTGTGCCAACCTTTTGTCCTGGATTGTAGATAGGGGACAATCTACTATTGTGTCATTGGACAAAGATATTCTGTAGAGTTTTGGGCAGCCTTGTTGCATAACTCATATATTAATAATATTAAATTTAGACAGTTTCATCCTTGTCCAAAATCCAACCCGTTGAAAACCTGAATAGTGTTTTTTGATTTCACACAGTGATGTTGTTATTTTGTGTGTGTAGATAATATTCGTGACATATTTGATTCGTTACTTCTGGCTCAGAAGGAAGCAAAAGACGAAGGAAGCGATCTCGTGGACTCTCTTACTAAGGGTTCATGCCAACTTAAATTAATAATCAATAAATTCCAAATCAGTCTGGAATCTCGATCAAATTGTTTGATTGCGCAATCGTTAGAGAGGATACACATACCCTGTGCAATCAGCAGTCGATCGAATAATAGTCCCAAACGTCATATATTTTGCCATTGTACATAATAATCAAGAATCGCCTTGAAAGTGTACTTAAAACTTTCCTGGCATTAATCCACACAAATATGATTAAGTGTTTTTTTCTCCCTTTCATTCAAAGCTGGAACAGACACAACTATCATTACTCTCCACTGGACAATAGCTATTATGGCAGAATATCCTGACATACAAAAGAAGGTGGCCATGGAAATCGAAGAGGTCATAGGTCATAAAAGACTGACCTCTTTGGAAGATAGAGGGCGCCTACCATATACAGAGGCAACCATGATGGAAGTTTTACGCTTTAGTTCTATTGTTCCATTGGCTGATCCACACGCAACAACCTGTGACGTCACGTTAGGTAACATATCATATAGCAGTTACGCTTAACTTGGGCATTCAGTGGTTGAAGAAGCATTAACTTTTTTGAGGGCGACAAGATTCGGGGCCTGATTTACTGGGTCACTATCATGCGAAACGCGCGAAAATGTTCAATTCCACAAACTTATTATCCCAAATCCCCATGGTAAAAGAGACGTTTTCCCTCTCCCCGCTTCTTCCGCCTATGGGGGCATTTTACCAAGTAGTATTGGCACTGGAAAATCAATGACTAAAGAGAGACGTCTCTTGACGCAGTAGATTAAATTGATATTTGTGGGCAATCGGCGTTTTTAAGCAAATTTATCTTGCTTTTTTTTTGCTTTTTATAGATATTATGTCCACTTTAATAAGATTTGAATTTTATTTGCAGATAACTTTCAAATTCCAAAAGACACGATGGTAGTCATCAATCTGTTTGCGCTGCATTTCGATGAAGAGTTCTGGGATCAGCCGAAATGCTTTAAACCAGGTACGTTCGTTTGCTATAAGCATTCAGCAATCATGTTCTTGGTATTTATTTTAACCGTGGGCTGTCAGTTGTGTGTTTATATAAGAACTATGTTCGACCTCTATCCTATATACATCATAATGGGCAAATTAGATGTTACCTAAAACCTAAAAATTTGATCAGCGCCTTTCAACCATGATAACACAATTTAAGACCAGAGCGCAAGATGACCGTATGTCCACTTGGCCCCTCAACATGTATACACTAAAGTTGCGTATAGATGAGTTGACTTCTGACGTCAATGCCTGGCAGTATGCGCACGCATCATCACCATTTCTATTGTTTTTGCCTGGCAGTATGCGCGCGCATCATATTTTGTTCAGGGCTCATGTTTTTGAAACTCCCGCCACATCACAATAAGACTATTGAACAGTGTAGTGGTTGCATGGGTTCACTCAAGCATAAATATATACCGGTCCCTTGCCTTTGTTGAGGTCAACTCATCTATAGTTTCGTATAGTTTCGTATAGTTTGGTAATGTTTTATACATGTTCAGGGGCCAAAACAAATCTTTCACAACTGTTCATGATGTTTTTACCCTGGAACATGTATTAAACATTATAAAACCCTAAGAAACTATACGTAACTTTAGTGTATACATGTTGAGGGGCTTACGGTCTTCTTGCGCTCAGGTGTTCAATTTTATGTCATATGAGTAACTAACACACCGAATACGAATCGGAAGTATACATTCTTCAAGTTGTTTGTATAATTGACAAATAAGGAGGCTACACAAATAAGGAGGCTTTCGTTTTCTTCAGAAGGAGGTTCATTAAATATTGGAGGACAAAGATTTTAATACCAAAACACATTAAAAATGTGGGATTGTAAAATTATGAGGGCCTAATTTCCCCGCACTACGCACGCATTCTTTATACTTACGAGTACAGTCAAAATGTTTGCACAATCTTTAGTTACAATCAACATTTTTGCGCGCTTCGTGCGTTCGTCACTCGCACAGTAAAAATCAATATTGTTTGTCAATTACTCGCGCCTGAAATACGACAAGCAAACGCTTACGGTTAGCAACAACTTTAAACTGTTGCGATTTGGTAGTTCACAGCATCTTGCGAATGGTAGTGAGCTTTGGCAAAAATTGCATTGCTCAATTCATAGCGAGCATGTAGAAGAATCTAAATATCACAGATATACTTTTGTAGGTCATGTGGTTCTTGAGTTATGTTGTAAAAAGGGCTGAAACAACAATACTTTTGTAAAACATAGATAACTCATTAGCAGCAACAAATTAAGCAAGTTTTCAAAGTATAAGATTTGTAGAATGAACTTTTGCAAAAGATCAAAGTGTTATTTTTCAGTAATTGATTTAGATAATGAAAATCGACTTTTCGGTTGCTTCGACCAACAATACCTCGTCTACCCTTAAGTTGATCTTTTTGGAATAATTTGTTTCGGTTCTTTATGCGCGGAAGAGGAGTCATAAAAATGTTCAACCCGGTACGAGATAGTGGGGGTCATAAAATATTCTGTCCACGATAGAGGGGTAATAAAAAGTTGATTAACGAAATAACAGCATCCTACATAAGAAACCAACAAGATAGAAATGACCTTGGCATTCTGCTGTCTGCAAATATTCAAACGTGAAATTTTGCTTTGAAAAGAGTGACCGCAAAAGAATAGATGCGTGAAAGTCTAAGTTTATTTTAGTACAACTACTTTTTGGTTGATTCGTTTATTTTCATTTATTTTGACAGAACACTTCTTGGATGACAGCGGTTCTGAACGAAAACATCCCCATAGTTTCTTGCCATTCTCAGCAGGAAGGAGATCATGTCTTGGAGAATCTCTGGCAAAAGCGGAGCTTTTTCTGATTTTTACATGGTTCCTTCAGAACTACGAAATCTCGAAAGTGCCTGGAGACAAAGACGAATCCTTAGTTGAGCGCATTAACTCAGGAGCGAGTATTTTTCGCGAGTTGGCCTCGTATGAAGTGATAATGAAGAGACGTGTTTATTAAAGGAGAATATTACTGATGAAAACATTCCAGCAAACCTCAAAAACGTTTTAAAAACGTTTTAAATAAGTTATATTTTGGGTTTTGGTTTTGGTTAAAACGTTTTAATAACATTAAAATGTCGGGTTATATAAAAAAACACCTTACAACAATGTTTTTAAAATGTTTTCAAAGTGTTATTGTAAACTTTGTTTGCACACATTTTTGCCAAATATTTTGTCAGCACTTAAACATTATATTAAAATATTTGCACTCAACAAACACAGAAATGTTCTTAATTTTTTTCAAAAGGTTTGAATAACATTTAAAGTTGGGTTATATAAAGGTCATGAAAGCGTTTTTAAAACGTTATTGCAAATATTTTGGGCAAACATTTTTGCAAAATATTTTTTCAACCCAAAAATAACATTCTGTTTAGAATGTTTTGAATCAAGTTTTCAAAAATGTTTTTGGAATGTTATTATTATTATTTTAAAACGTTTTTATGCCCTTTATATAACCCAACATTTTAACGTTTTTTGTAAAACATTTTGTTTTTGCTGTGCAGTTGATTATCAAATAATGTTTTTTAATGTTGTGAAAACGTTTTATACCCTTCATATACCCTTTATATAACCCGACATTTAAACGTTTTCAGACAACCTTTTATAACCTTTTGCGAATGATGTTGAATCTGTTATAAACGTAATTATTGAACACTGGTTTTACCGAAAACGGGATGATATTCACCACGACATCAAATGAAATGTGCCGTTTCCCATTACGTGGTATTAGAGTCTCGCGCTAGTGTATAAAAGGCCGCTGGGATAGCTATTTGTTTTAGTTTTTCTTCTCTTGAGATTTTAGGGGGACGTTCCACGTGGAAAAAGTAGAAGGCGTGCCCCTCCGCCGCCGCCTATGCGAGCATTTTACCAAATAGTATTGATATGGGCTACTAAAGAGAGCCGTCTCTCGATACCGTATACCGTAAACGTTCGCCTAGTAGCGCTATGGGCACCCTTGACATAACTGGAATTTCAGACACAAACTAAAAGTGCCCTCCCCGATGATAAACATCCCACCAGCAAATAAGGGCACATACCCTTAATTCGTGTTGGGAATTTTAGAGGAGGGAGCTCGCTATTTGTATATGAAATTTACTCCAAGGCAAAGGAGCCCAGGTGCGCCATTAGGCGAACATTTACGGTATTAAATTAGGGAGTGTTCAGAAATACTTTGTTGGATATTTCCTAAAAACAAGTTTTGTTTTACTTTATATGTATTTTATTGCTGCTTCTTTCTTTATTCATGTATCATTATATCATTATTTGTTTTTCTATTTGTATGTAGTTAATGAGAATAAACTGGCTGATTAAATTTTAATGTGTTGTATGAAGTTTAATTTCAATTTTTGCATACTAATTATTTGAAAATAATATATTTCATTCTTATAACCAATAATTAAATAAATGAAAATAACACAAACAAGAGCAATTGAGGGCAACATCTGGGCACATACTCAAGATTTGTAATGCTTAAGACTTGTTAAGTCATTTGCTGAGGAGGACGCCCTCAAAATGTTTCAAAATTCCTTTTTTTTCACACTTATAACATACTTTGCAAGAATCAAGACTTTTAATAGGTGAAAATTCCGATATTTTGAAAAAAAGACTGAATAACAGAACACTGTACGTCATGGCGGTGATTAAAAGGACCAACATCTGTCACGTTCGACAGAGTGGCTTGGATTGGTGACATGCGCTGGTATAAATATAGTAATTTCCTTTGCATTGTCTTAAATTTTAGTGCCAAAATTAAACGGGGACATATCTGGAAAACTTTATTTCATATATACGGAAATGTTACAATCATATCCGGCAATAATGGCTTCCAACAATATTTTTGTGTAAAATGTCAACACTAAACTATCTCTGACCCTGAACATGCTGAATGTCCCTTTATTGCCTTTAATGCAATGACGCTAGACCATGACCTATGAACTTGATCGAACAAATATAGCTTTTTATAAACGAGGCATGATGTGTACTACCCATAATACATGAATGTTTATATCACTACACATAGCGAGAATACCCTGATAAACTGTATATACGAAGCCCAGCGCTGTTACTTACAGGTGCAAAATAAATTCCGGTGTAAAATTGGTAACGTAATAGGTAAGTTTAAGTTCCTTTGATTTTCTATAATTAAGAATTTATTAAGAATACCCAGTCCTAATTCCCATACTGCACTGATTTTTTAGGATTATACAATGTTATCATGTTATGGAAAATGAAACCATATAGCTAAATCTTATTCTTTGGAACTATACGTGACGATTCCGCTCCCAGGTTTCTAATACAATAATTATTTATTTGTTATATTAAGTAAAAATTGCAACTTTGAAAAAGAATTTGAAAGTTAGAATGTATCGTTATAACAGGTCTGCCACAAATTTAAACAATTGGTATGATGTTTTACGTTCATACCTGTGCGTATCAAAATGTTGGAATGTAGATACTTATTGTGGATTTTACTCTTCTTTTAAAATATCACTTTTTAAATCAAAAAACTATATCCACATTATACATTTAGAGTTAGTGAAAGCAACTATACCATTGCAAATGCTAGCAGATGTGAACATTTAAAACTAGAAGAACATTGCAAGCATAGACCCACTGAAATGGACTACTGACAGATATAGCATTTCTACGATAATAAATAGAATATGTGGCATCAGTTTCTCTGTTTTAGGGCAGAACAAAATCAGCTCCAAAACATAGCTGTCATGTAATGTTGGCATAATTGGAAAATATTGATCATCAGTCCCATTATAAACTTTCAGACATTATCCTCGAAAAATGATAGAAATTTAGCACAATTTGACATAACTTTAAAATGATTTTTCTGTACTGTGAAAGGGCAGCATGAGTAAATAACATCGCGCTATCGGCGAATTTTCTTCTGATATCAAATAGTTTAGATTTTTTTTTAATTCGCGATATATTAAACATTTTATGGCAAATAATTAAAAATTGATATTTTTTAAATTTAACAGTCCTCGAAGAAAATTGTATAAATCTAATGGTATGTACTTTTAGATACATAATGTGCCATATCTTGATAAAATTATATCAAACAGTCGAATTGTTTACACGGAAAAACTTACATAATGTGATCCATCCGTTTTAGGAATTTTGAATTTGAATGGCAGAAGTGACACAACTACCTGAATTTTCAATGCACATGAACGGCTCTTTACAGAGCCAACATATCACAAGAATGATCTTCAGTGTCCGCTTAAATTCGTCCGCTTTAAGGTGGCAAAGTACGCGTGATTCAGTACATGGCCGTGTGTTTTGAACTCGCCACCCTTAGCGTTGCATCACAAATATTATGAGTTTTTACACCAATCAAGTTTTAAATGAGAATATCTCCATAACTATCAACCCTAAACTAGCAAAAGTATACATTATTTGAAAGCTGAAGGCAAAAGCAATTTAAATTCAACACATTTCAACTCATTGTACAGGGTGACCTTGAAGTTATACAGGGTGGAATAAAACATTCCAAATAAAAAATGGGTCACTTAATGCATTGCTTATTACTAACTTGCAGATATAAACTGAAAGTAAACAAAATTGATTTGGTTAGAGGTTAGGGGAAGCCTACTGACGTTGGAAGGAAAAAATCACAGCTGTTTGGTAATCTCGGAATACAGGGTGTCCCATAATATGTTCAATTTTTTTTTACAATTCAACATATTTTGAACTGAAACATTTTACCCCTAATACATACAGAAAAAGTAAGTACATATTTAGATTCCTCATTAAATGTCCTCTCAGGAAATGTTTACTTTGACTATGATAGGGTAAGTAATTAAAAATTTATAGCAACTTTTAAAAGACATCCGCATTGCTTACTACAGTGTTTAATATGAAAACGGGTAGTTTTGCACGTAAAAGTTTGTATTTTATAGACTAAACCAATCATAAAGAGTTCAAAATGATTAAAAACAATTAGCAGAATTAATAATCTTTATAAAGAGCTCTTAACCATGTCTGTAGCCCATATGGATGCAAAGATATGATCAGTTGATTAAAAGGTCACACACAAAATCTTTATTTCCCATAGACTTTTCCGCCACCGCCTCAATCGCCACCGCCTCAACAACCACCTCCGCCATGCTGAACTCAAACAACAGTAACTCCACTATCTTAGCTGATAAACAAACTGACACCAAACACACTACAATACCTTTTGTTTAAGCAGAGATATAACAATTTGAACGAGTCTCGATTTGGAAAAGCGCAACAAAACCACCATTTTTGGGTGGCGAGTTCAAAACGCGTGGCCACCAAAGGTATAACTTAATTTACTACGACGGAGAATAGTATCACCATGGAGGTATATAAATAAATGGAGAATGATCCAGCCAAGCCTCTTTTGTACTACGTTGGTTATGACCAATTATTGTTGAATAGGCAATTTCAGGTTTATATTGATTATGCTAAGCTGATTACATTGTGAAGTCTGTTTCACTGGCCATTGATTTCAATGGGGTAAAATGAAGTTTATACTTATTGGAAAGTGCTCATGTTTCATAAAATTTTGATATCAAAATCTCATTTTCGCCAAAAATTGAGTGCTTAAATTGGATCAAGAAATCAGTCTTTTTGAAAAAAGAAACACCTTATCTGTTGTCATCTTGTGACTCCCTACATTTTGGTCATGAAAAATTGAATTATGACATTTTTTCCCCAAAAAGTTATGACCCCCCACCGTATATTTGGAACCCCTCCCTCCAAAGAAACTGATAGCCTCCTAATAATATTAATAATCATTTAGGCCTAAATACTGATAATTATTTATTATACAATGAGAAGTTTAATGATGATGATTTAGGCGGCCTATACGATTTCATGACAATACAGAATATGACATATCCGTCATGGCACTCAATCAATTTGACCCGAAGCTTCAACCAAAATCACGGTTATCATACACTAAACTATGAGAAACTGTTTAAACAAAGTGTAGGGCCTATACATTCCGTATATCAATTTCTCTCTAGAAAAGATTGTCTGATCATCACTTTTGCTTGAATTCCGAAGTACTTCCGGTAAATTTTGCTCGCTCGTAACTCAAATGGCCCAAATTGGCCCAACATACTTTTTTCACAATCGGAAGGTAAAAACGTTTTGCTTTCATTTGCACTATATTTGAACTCCCTTAGACCCCCTTAAAAGCTTAATATATGAACATGAAAACTAAGTATATTTGTCAAGTTACGGCACAACTAGTGTAGAAAACAGTTTCATAACTTGAGAACAACATCCGAATTTCTTCGGGTTTTCGCACGATCATACATTGAAACTATAAGCTATCAAAACTGGTGACTTTGAACTAGCTGATTGACTAGCTGACGTCATTATACAGTCTCTTTTACAAGGCTTCCGGTACGGGTCAATGTAGGGTCAATTCCTATGAGGAAATTTTGGGAGTGACAATCAATGAACCATGGTAGAGGCTCATAACCATCGTGGAGATCAATAGCTTGGCTGAAGTGGCTGGTCAATTCAAGTTTGGTGACTCATTGAATAGAGGTAACGGGATAATCTCCACTTAAGAGCTCTTAAGAGATTAGAATTCTGGCGATCATTCTCCATTTATTTATATACCTCCATGGTATCACTATGGAGGAAAACTGTACTAAATACTGCACATTTTCACCTTTAGACTGATCCCCGTCACCATGTTGCTAAATTTTGTGGAAACCATCTCTACATATGGAAGTGGGATTTACTCCATTACCGTGGTATTGCTTACCATTTTCGCATCACTTATTTATTGGAGTATTCGAAGACCAAGCGGGATGCCACCCGGACCTTCGGGACTGCCTGTTGTTGGAAATATGTTTGGTAAGTTTATCGTTGACATAAGCATACCGTATTCTAAAATAATGAAAAAGATCACTTTATGTAAGATTAAAAACTTGGGAAACACATACTAGATGAAAGAAGATATTGGGTGAGAATGTCACAACTGGAAGACAAAAGGTTAATTAATGGGCTATTCCAGAATATATTCTCAATTGGTAATCAATGTTATCAATTCAACATGGATCAAACAGCGGCGACACCTCCCACACCCGAAAAGCCCATACACTTATACACCTCCACACACGCCCCCCCCCCACACACCCCACTCTTCATTCACCCAATTTTAAATATGAAAATATTGAGAAAGTAACAGCACGTTGTCGATGTTTATAATGTTCGTGGTGACAATGTTCGTGGTGACAATAATTATTTCTGAAAAGTCCCGATCAATAGTGTTTAATTTTTAGTTGAATATTACGATTCACTATCCAATCTTCGATGTCCTTTGTTATACTGTAAAATAAACATTTTAGTGTAGATTTTAGTAAAACAAACGATATAATTTCTTTCAGATTTCGTAGATACACCTCATGTGAAATTTAAGGAAATGACAAAGAAGTATGGCAATGTAATTGCCGTGAAAATGGGACAGCGATGGATGATAGTTCTCAATCAAATAGATGTAGTCAGAGATGCACTGCTCAGAAAACCAGATGAGTTTGCAGGAAGACCTGACTTTTATTCATGTATGTATGTTCGTAGGGTGGGTAAAAATAAAAATAGGGGCTAAAATAGTCTTAAATTGATACTGTTTTGGTACATATATAAATATTTCTTAACAGTATAGGGATTTTGGTATACAAAAAGTTTGCAAGTTCGCAGTGTGCAAGTATGAGCGTGGGAGTACGTTTTTGCTTGTTAAAGGCAAGTTGGAATAGTTCCTGAGCTAACGGTGTTTGTGTTTTCCCCCGTATGCATGATTTTCACTGAAAGGGGGAAGAAGAATATTTTGGTTTTTACCTATTATTTGTCTTAACTCCATAACTGCAATACACATGGAAATATAAATGTCACCAGTGGCCTCCTTTCTCATTTCCTATAAGAGCAATGCACGTATTACTCTGCAAAAATAAACTGTATTATTTAAGTAAAATAAACAAAACTGGAAAAATTTGACCCGAAGACTCCGACTTGTCTTAATCTTAAATATCAAAATAATCATAACATCCATTTTTAATACAATTTATGCAGTTGCCATATTCAGCGAATATCGCAAGAACATTGTAACATCCGACTACAGTGCCACATGGAAACTCCACAGAAAATTGAGCCATTCCGCAATAAGGTAAGCATGGTAAGGTGATGATAACTTCTAGACGGATAAAATACTTTCTAGTTTTGGTGCCCTTTCTAGTTTTGGTGCCCTTTCTAGTTTTGGTGCCCTTTATAATTATGTAAAAATTCATTATTAATTTTCCTGAATTAAATTAACAACATTTTACACACGATTGCAATGTACTTTAATGAACTATAGTAATTTTATATTAGCCTGACACCTCTTGCATATTGAGATTTGATTGAGAAAACATCAAAGGGTTTAACAGACACCCAAATGTTTGTGAAATTTGCCAGATTTTAACTAGACCGCGTTTAAGGGTAATTCGTAATTCGTCCTTATTTTAAGCAATGTATGCATTTTGACGTGGAAATAAGATGAAATATTTGTTAATAACATTGTATATACTTACAAAATACAAATTATGTGCATTCGACTTATTTGATTTTATCTTATGACCCAATTAATACGACTTGAACAAACAAGAGCTCACCCGGTCGAAGTCAACAACCTATGGAAAAGGATCAATATGAAGGATATTCTGAACATCGGTTTTGTTGTGTAAAACTGAACTATCTGCAAGCATTAGATTAACTGAATAAATATAAAGCAATTTAATCATTTTCAGAACTAAATGATTTCCACATAGATGTGGGCAACATTTTAAATCAAAATTGACCTTTCTTTTCAGACCATTTCCGACGTACCAAATTTGTATTCGCTTTAACCAACATATCTAAACAACCAAAAATTACATTTTTAATCAAATAACTTTTATTTTATAGCCAAGATTTAAGATTATATTCATGAGTAACTTCCTGGCACATAAGATAACAAAGATGTGACGATGGAGGTAGAACTTTTTGAATGACCCACGTATATCTGATATTGAAAACTAAAAACATTTCGTTGCATGGAAACTTTACAATATTGCTTTAACATTTTTCCAGAAATTTCGCGATTGGAAAAAAGTTGGAAAGTATCGTTCACGAAGTCACAGAACTCATAGGAAAACGAATAGATGAGCAGCATGGGAAGCCCGTTGACCCTAAAGAAGTGATATGCCTTGGTATCTACACCATGCTTGGTAGGCTTTGTTTTGCACACAAGTAAGTGTAATGATAAAACCTAGGGATAATATATTGTGATTACGCGCGCACCTGCACAAATCGGTGAAAAGATTGGCAGTCAGATTTTTAAATTATTTTACATTTTGGTGCACTAAAAGACGTTAGACCATGCATCAGATACAGCTTTTGTAAGCGAAAATGTCTTCCCTAAACACACGAACGTTTTGTGTATAATTTGGAGACATTTTTCAGTAAGAACGTTGGCTTTCGCAGTGTCCACGTTTGACAATAATGCGCGCTTTGTTTAGGTTGTACTGGGCATCCTTGTCGAAGTTTTCTGAAGACAGCTGCCGTTTGTTTATGGATGACCCAGTTTATTGTGGGTCGTCAACGCTAACACAAAGGCAATTATTTAATCCGAACACAAATCTACACCAAAGACACAATCATTGTCTTGTGTACAAAATTGAGATTGATTTTTACATCCGTGAGGTAGGTTTTGGCAAAATTATTTGTACTGAAAAATAACGAACATTTGCACTTGGATTTGAAGTGCTATACAACGGACATGTTAGTTCAGTATGTTAGGAAAATATTTTACCTGATGACCCCATAGTGACATTGGCTAAATAAGCTATATTTTCAATCAAAAGGGTACAATTATTCATGATTTTCTTGTCCGCTATTTTGATCCCCCTAGCTTACTGAATAAATATCGCTAACTTTACGATCTTGATTTGAAATGGTCCATTGTCCTCTCTCTCCAATTCCCGTACAAGTCAATTTTCATTAAGGAACATGTTGAAATGTTGCCGAATGATAACCGAGACTAGGAGGATCTGATTTCGTTCAGTCGTTCGTCCTGTAGTCGTGGTAAGACACTGTACAAACTTGCTAAAAATTATCAAAACGTCCATATTATATTCCTTAGGCCAGTCAACAGTCCTGTATTCACTATTTATAAATAGCTATTTATATATCACCATGGGGTACATGGGCGCAGCCATTACAGGTATCACAATACCAATAAATTTCCCTATACTTTGTGTACAAAATAGGCTCTATTCAAATGGCTCTACCTACCTTACGAAGTGACTCAATTTTTCGAAGTAATATTTTCCTGAAAGATAAACAAATAAGCAAGTAAACAAATAAAAAGATATATATAGTTGACCATTGAATTTTCGAACTACTGGACCGCGAAGATTATCAAGTTTCTTCACCTAATTTTCAGAATAGCGCCACATGTAATATTACCTAGAAACTGGCGTCTTGAGAAATGCATTTAAAATCTGAATAAAAGTACTGAGTCTTTTTAAATCTTGGCAGATGCTTGGATTCAAGCCTACATTTAATACCTGGCACAAATTTTGCACAAAATCTGCCAATTTATTTTTGAGTTTTGATATTGATTTAATGTTGGTCAACTTTTACCGAAATGCAAAAACACTGCATCGGGACGGAAAGCGTTTAGAGACATTATTTGGTGATGTGAAATCTACACAACATCGTATCACCAAAGAGTATCTAGATAAGCATTCACTCCATACAAATGAATAGGAAAACAAGATGTCGGTATTCACGAATTTGCACAAAAATGATATGTGTCAAAAATCTGAAGATTGGGGGATCCTGTAACTTACGTTATGAGAAATTGATTTTAGAGAAAAGTTACCGAAAGCGTTTTAAAATTTACCGAGCGCCATTCATTTTATGATGTTTTTTATTTGGTAAAACACACCAAATTTTGAGCGACTAGTTGCTGAAGTCAACTGCCTTACCATAAGTACAGGAAGACCACCCACTGTGCTAGAGGTCAACTCTCCAGACATACTGGCGCCCAGTCAAAATGGCAACCTCCATTTCTCTCTATCAAGAATTTATATATTGCTATTTATTCATAGCGAATACAGGACTGGTCATGATGTTAATTCGTATGCATAAAGTCATAAACTATGTATGTAAAACCCTCAAAGATAGTAAAGAGTACATTACAGTTTTACTCCCTGGGTTCTGCTCTCGATCAACCTAAACACTGCAGCAATTCATATTTCCTAGGTACGAATTGGATGATCCCACTGATTACGTGGTTCGTTCGTATGAGCCGGGAGACATTTGAGGCTCTTGGAGTGGGCATGCTGGCAGATTTTCTCCCTGTCTTGAGGTATCTTCCGACCCCTAGTGTCCGGAAGCTGAGGCAAATTGTTGGAGAATTTGTAAGCTTTTTGTATGATGAATCATTTGATCCAGGTAGGTTTTTGATGTTTAAAATACAAATATTCGTATATCCTCTGTCTATCCAGTTCACTCTGTCAAAGGCATTCTTTAAAGAAAGATGACCTGATATATCTGGACAATCAAATTCTTTAAAACTTACGTATAACATAAAATGTCATCCCTTTCAAGCACTTATTCAAAAAGAACATGTAAATATTTTTTGTAAATGTGACTAATCCATTATGGAATTATTGAAATATATCGGGAAATATATATGGCGTGATATTGGTAGCCTACCATGCCTACTGTGTATTTATTAATGATAATCATCATGATCATGTAATTGATCTCAATGGAAGACCCTATTTTTTCAGTACACTCATAGAAATTGTTCGTTGGCATTACTCAGTAAGTTGATGTAAGTCGGTGTGTCAACTTTCCGAGTAATGCCAACGCGTACAATTTTGAGTAACGCTGACTCGATATCATTATGTTGGTGGCACTCATTTGCACTTACCTTATTGAGTTGTTACAACTCCGAAAATGAAACTAGGTTAGCATAATTTTCTAGAGGTGTGCTATAGTATACAAAATGTTTGCAATGATTAAAAAATAAATATTTGAATACTGCTAATTGTGCAGAAAATGATCCAATTACGTGAATTAAGTAACAAAGTACCAAATTGGAATAACTCAAAACAATAAGTACTAGTAACTTAATATGGCGAACGAGTTACATCAACTTACATGTTGAGTTACAATAACTCAACTAATTGGTTCTTTGAACCTTGTTTATTTTGAATTCAGAAGTTGGCATTACTTAAAAAGTTGACGCAACGACTTACATCAACTTTTTAAGTAATGCCAACAAAGTTGATTAGTTGACGGAACTGTTTGAGCTTTTTCAGTATTTTTTAAGTTCGGATAACTAAATTGAACTTTGCTTTGGCAACTTTTACACTATTTTTGAGTTGTCCAAACTTACTCCTTTTGAATTACGCCAACAAGGGGAACAAGTCATTTCTATGAGTGTACATATTTAAATTAGAAGCTCCAACTCGGTGTATTTCCAAAGATATCATCAAAAAACGTTCTAAATTAGTCTCAAACGTGGTATACCACAGTTAAGACGAATACGACAGTTTTTTGATGAATTCTTCGGAAATTTGCCGATTTGGAACGCCTAATTTCAATATGTTAATAAGAAAAATATGAGCTTTCATCTGATACCAAAATCTGCATTTTGATGGGGGTAAACTGAAAGATGAGGCTGTCAATCAGGTTACCCACCGTTAAGTCTACAATATAAACACAGTCATGTTATTTATGTATGTTCACAACACTCCGATTCCTTATTTAGTAGCCTGTTCTTTCTTACTTGAAGCCTAACTGTACATTTTCCAATGAACACGAGGAAATCTTTGGCTTCAGATTTGCCCGTCGCGAAAGTTCATAATGATGATCTTTTATGCATGTGTGTATTCTTGTTGTAACCCTACTAATTTATTTTTTGGTATCTTTTTCTTTTTTTATTATAAAGAATGTATATTGTTGAGATCTCCATGCCACCAAGCATAACCAATTAATGCATATTGTATAAGCTTGCCTTTTGACCTTCTCGATATATGCTTTTTATTCAAAATATTTACAGCTTTATATGACATATAATTTGGCAATTGAATTTCCCAGGATATCATGTTATCATGATGGTTATTCTCGAGTCTTGTTGCGAATTCTTTACCGTGTATATTTCTCTTGAACCGATGGATGTGTTGATGTTTTTCAGACTTGTAGTATTGGGACCCGTCATGAGTACGGGTACGGGTCCCAAGCCATGGGTACGGGTACGGGTACGGGTCCCAGGTCATGGGTACGGGTACGGGTACGAGTCCCAGTCCATGAGTACGGGTACGGGTCCAAAGTCAAAATAGGGCATGAGTACGGGTACGGGTACGGGTCCGAAGCCACGGGTACGGGCCATGGGTACGGCTATGGAATGGACACCCAGACTGTGCAATACTAATTTCAACATACTTTAGTATATTTAGCAGTGATGTTGCTTTCGAGTCTGGACTCAAGTCCAATTTTTGCTGGACCCGGACTCAAAATTTAACATTAAAAGGCTCAGCTCAGCTCGGCCAAATAATACTCGGGCTCGAAGTAGACCCCAGTCCGATTCCAGTCCAATCAATCCATGTACAACATTATGTGGAAAAGTTATTTATCTTAAAACATCAATTGGAATTAAATTAATTGTCAATTTTCCAAGTACACTCATGCACACAAATATTATACACAATACACATTTAACAGATTATCCATTACCTTAATCATATAATTATTATCATTAATTATGCACATCTGGATAATTATATTCATGTTTTATTAATATTTTAAAGCTCCTTTAAATCTCTTATAAAATTCAAAATTTCTGTAAGGTAAGGACCTCTCTATTCATATGACTCAGATTCACTAGCCCAAGCGGCCCTGATTTGGTAAAATGCTCTAACTTGAAATTAAAATCGCTGTTTCGAGAAAAAGAGCTTTTAAGTTTGAACACTTGACGTTTTTCCGGGTACGGGTCCGAAGTCAAAATAGGGCATGAGTACGGCTACGGGTACGGGTCCGAAGCCACGGGTACGAGTACGGGTACGGGTACGGAAATTGGGACTCGAGTACGGGTACGAGTACGGGTACGGGTACTACAAGTCTGATGTTTTTACAAACGAGTAGAACGACAAACTTAATTTGTGGCAATTATGGATGATGAATTAAACGTTAGGAAATATCATTCACATTACAAATAAGTATATATATTCCGAATTTGTCTTTGGGGAAGAAAAAGCAGAAAACAAGAAGGTCAAAATGGGCTATTCCAGAAAATAAGTGCACACCCCCTATAGAGGAGTAAAGTTTCAATCAATGAAATGTCCGAATTTCCAAGCCTGTTTTCTGAAAACGACTGGAATTCCAGTTGCCAATGTCACTTGAAAAAGCTTGGAAATCCAATTAAATGAAGGAAAAATCGCGGAAATGTCCAAAATGAGCCCTCAAATTGAGGATTTCTGATTTTGAACTATTTTTCTGCCGGATATTTTTACCTCTGGACACTTTAAAAGTCTGGATTTCCAACGGTTACGATTGGACAAAAAATCTGGAAATCCGAACTCCTCTATAGGGGGTGTGCATCTATTTTCTGGAATAGCCCAATGTAAGCTTACATTCAAGGGCGGATCCAGGATTGGTTCCCCCCGGGGTGCTTAAAAAAAAATATCGTAAAGAAGTAAAAAATGGTCGCGAAGCGGGCATTGCGGCGCGCCTGAGGGGGGATGAGCCCCCCTCAGCCTTTGAAAAATGAAGACCTAATTGAAGCGATTTGAGGACCATTTTGTCACTATATAGTGTGTAAAATTTTAGTTTGAACTTGTTGAAAAAGCCGAAAATTTGTGAAATGACGGGGCATGAAGCCTTTCGTGGACAAGTATTCTTATAGGCCTATATATTGTTTTAAACATAAATTGGTAAAATTAATGTCGAAAGCATAAGCAAAAATGGCCACTTGTTTATGCACTACGCAGGGGGGGTGTCTGAAATGACGGGGAAGCCTTTCGTGGACAAGTTTCCCCTATTCTTATAGGCCTATATATTGTTTTAAACAATAATTTGGCAAAATTAATGTTGAAAGCAGAAGCGAAAATGGCCACTTGTTTATGCACTACGCGGGGGGTGGGGGTCCGAGGGGGGATGTTCCCCCTCTGAAGTTGGAAATTTTGCAAAATGAAGACCTACTTGAAGCGATTTGGTAGACCATTTTGGCATTATTAGTGTGTAAAATATGTTAGTTTGAAAAACCCGACAATTAATTTGTGAATGACGGCCCGTCCATGAAGCCTTTCGTGGACAAGTTTTCCTTATATTATTGTCGTCTCACTTTAGTGACAAAATGTGATAGGCCCTTCATATCAGCGGGCCCGCAGTAATTTTCAAATGCTTTTGGTATGAGGTCCCGCCTTCAAGCAATGCCTAAAATAATTGCAGGCCCATATTATAGGGCCTACTTCCGATCGACTCGGCTCTGCGGTTTTTTAGGCATGAACCTACTCAATTGCGTACAATTTAAATTTTTCTCTCCTGCTTTTCTCTTCTCTTTTTCTCCTTCTTTTAGCTTTCCCCCCTTTCTCTTCTCTTCTGTCATTTTCTTTTTTGGTGGGAGGAGGGCCCGCCCAAACCGCGCCTGCTGTAAAGTTAGTGACCAATATGGGGATCCAGTGTTAAGGGGGCAGCGTCCCCTTGCCTAGAGAAATTTTGCATTTCTGAACTCAATTCACACGATTTTGTGCATACTTTTTTCTTTCTTTTTCTTTTCTCTCTTTTTTTTTTTTGCGATTCATACCCCGGGGTGCTGCAGCCACCAAAGCCCCCCCCTGGATCCGCGCTTGCTTACATTAACAATACGCTATAGGTAAGCTTAAATTTGTTTTCACCGTATAGCGAAAACCTGATTTAAGAAATAATAATAATACTAACATTGAAAGCCGTATTTTCATGTAATACGATATATGCACTCGATAGAAAAATATTCTTGCATTATACTCATCACACTCAAAGCCAAATAAATATTGTTGTATCTGCAGGCAATATTCGAGACATATTAGATTCGTTGCTTCTGTCACAGAAGGAAACTATAGACGAAGGCAGCGATCTGGCGGAATCCCTTACTGATGCACATCTAGTAGGAACCATCAGTGATCTTTTTGGAGGTAAATATTGTGTCTAGAGTACAAGCTGGTAAAATTCCAGAAGTAGGACTTCCGATTATAAAACAGAGACTATTTATTAAACTTGGGAGAGGACACCTTCGCTTTTGATTCAAAATGTACAACGGTTCCTTTGATGTTGACCTTCATTGGCATTTGATCATATTAACATTATTATACAAGAATAGAATAGAATAGAATAGAATAGAATAGAATAGAATAGAATAGAATAGAATAGAATACAGTAGAATTTGTTTGTCGCCCTCATGGGGGTCAGCACAATAAAGTCCATAAATTAGGCCTACTTGAAAGTATATTGTGGTATGTACTTTCATTCATGCATCACCACAAAGGTAGAACTGATCAACTGTTTCAGTTAGGGGTGGTGCAATAATTATGTGTACCCCGGGGTGAATTATAGGGGGGGCAAAGATTTTTTGGCAGGCCAAAGGGGGGGGCAAGCATTTTTTGGCAGGTCGAAAGGGGGGGTCAAGCGATTTTTGGCAGGTCGAAAGGGGGGGGCAAGCAATTTTTGGCACAGATATTTTGGGCACCGTTTCTATATTACGCCCTAAAAAGGCGTAGGAAAACGTTACGAACATGTTCAAATATGCAAAATTACCTGCTCGCTGCGCTCGCATTATATGTTAAGACAATTTAAGGTTTTAAATTCAGGTTCCCCAAAATCTTGCATGTTTAGGGGGGCAAACATTTTTGGCACGTCAAAAGGGGGGCAAAGGTTTTTGGCACGTCGAAAGGGGGGCAAATGTTTTTGGCACGGCCAAAGGGGGGCAAGCGATTTTGGCAGACCATTTTGAGAATTCACCCCCCGGGAGTACACATAATTATTGCACCACCCCTTATATTTTAATTGTATACATTGCAATGGGAAATATATTTTGTGCACTTTTTTTCTGAAACGGGCCAATAGCCAAACACGCACTTCGGCTCGAGAGGAAATATTGCGTCTAACGTCCAGGTTGTGTTCCGTGACATTTTTGCTTTATTATCGCCGCATTAAAATGACGTCGTCTGTAAGTTTGATAGCTTTTTGTTTGAGAGGGGGCAATACTTTAGTATGAATACCGAATATTCTGAAAATATAACCATTGTTGCATTCTTATACGCTCGATTTGATATAAAAAAAAGTCGTTTTATTATATGAGTGTAACGAATCTCAGTTTCTTTTTCTAGTAATTTCTGTGTATCATAAGTAACCTAATGTATTAGATGAATAAATATATATGTCCTATAAACTATTCTCTTTCTTCATTGCTATTACAAGACGAAGAACTTGGGACCATTTTCATAATAGTCGGAGGAAATATTCTGTTTTGATCCTTGTGGAGCCCAATTGTTTACCATCGTCCTTTGCTCATAACTATAAGTCGTAGATAGGTCCAAATTTGCTGAATCATTTTGACAAAAGGAATTATACTATAATTCAATTGGTGGGTGGGTGGGTACAGCTTGGTATGAGGAAGAACGAGTTCATATTTTAAGGTCAAAGGTTAACGACGGTAATTTCAAACACGTTAAATGGCAAATCTAGTCTTTTGTGTTGACCTTGGATATCAAACGAAAGTTTCCAAGGTGACCTTTTCGTCAGACCTACGGTTAAGAGGTCATTGGTCAAAAAGGTAAAATTGCCAATTGCTCATTATTATATTTTCAGAATCTTGCTTCCTATACCTCTCCATACAGTTTAAAATGCATATTGCATCCAATATTAGCGAACATTAGCGTTCTCATTCCCGTGATTTTTTTAAATTGCCCATTTTGCCGCCAATTTTAACGTATAGTGAATAGACCGATCGTATTCGATCAAGAGTGAACAGAACACAAACGCACTGTATGAGACCATGCCCTTATAAATGTACCGACGGAAATATTTTTTTGCCGACGGAAGTTGTGATATGTTGACCCTAAATTTCCATGGATTGAAAAAGTGAAGAGCAAAAAACAAAAACCAAACAACAAAAAAAAGAATAATAGGCGGTACAAACATAATAACACAAAAGATTTAGGTATAATTTAATTTAATTCCCAATTTGTCATCATTTTTTTTTAATTCTCCCTTTTTTCTGTTCACCGTGAGTAAAAAATAGTCTATTGTTAACCCAACTTTTTTTCACCAACGCCTTACGTCTACCGACAGCCTTTCATGAACCGACGGTCATGACGAGCGGGGAACCGGCCCCCCCCACTTGCTATGCCACTGTTCACTAGGTCATCTGCGGTCAAAGGTCAGGTCAAATTTATTTTTTCTGAAACGGGGCCAATAGCCAAACACGCACTCGAGAGGAAATATTGCGTCTAACGTCCAGGTTGTGTTCCGTGACATTTTGCTTTATCATTGCCGCATTCAAATGACGTCGTCTGTAAGTTTCATAGCTTTTTGTTTGGGAGGGGGGGCAATACTTTAGTATGAATACAAAATATTCTAAAAATATAACCATTGTTGCATACTTATGCGTTCGATTTGATAAAAAAGGGTCGTTCTCTTATATGAGTGTAACGAATCTCAGTTTCTTTTTCGAGTAATATTGCTGTGTATCATAAGTAACCTAATGATGAATAAATATAGGATGTCCTATAAACTATTCTCTTTCTTCATTGCTATTACGAGACGAAGAACTTGGGACCATAGTTTCATTAAGTTAAAGGAAATATTCTTTTTTGATCCATGTGGAGCACAATTGTTTATACCATCGTCCTTTGCTCATAACTATAAGTCGTTGCTGAATCAGGAATCATACTATAATTCAATTGTTGGGTGGGTGCAGCTTGGTATGAGGAAGAACGAGTTCATATTTTCAAAGGTTAACGACGGTAATTTCAAACACGTTAAATGGCAAATTTAGTCTTTTGTGTTGACCTTGGATACCAAACAAAAGTTTCCACGGCGACCTTTTCGTCAGACCTACGGTTAAGAGGTCATTGGTCAAAAAATTGCCAATTGCTCCTGTGGAGCTCATTATTATTTTTTCAGAATCTTGCTTCCTATACTTCTCCACACAGTCTAAAATGCATTTTGCATCCAATATTAGCGAACATTAGGGCTCTTATTCCCGTGATTTTTTAAATTGCCCATTTTGACGCCAATTATAACGCATTGTTAATAGACCGATCGTGTGCGATCAACAGTGAACACAAACGCACTGTATGAGACCATGCATGCATGAACTTGTAAATGTACCGACGGAAATATTTTTTGCCGACGGAAGTTGTGATTTGTTTACTCTAATTTTTTTATGCATGGATTGAAAAAGTTAAGAGCAAAAAACAAAAACAAAACAACAACAAAAAAGGATAAAAAAGGACAAACATAATAACACAAAAGTTTTATGTATAATTCAATTTAATTCTCCCCTTTTTTCTGTCACCGCGAGTAAAAAATAGTCTATTGTTAACCCAACTTTTTTTCACCAACGCCTTACGTCTACCGACAGCCTTTCATGAATCGACGGTCATGACGAGCGGGGGGACGCACCGGCCCTCTGCCCCCCCCCGCACTTGCTACGCCACTGTTCACTAGGTACTGAGGTCAAAGGTCAGGTCAAATTTCAAATTGAGGGCGGAAGTTAGGTCAAATTGCAAGAAGCTGCAATTGAGCTCAGCTGTGAGGACAGTGATCCCAACCGAGAGGACACATCCTGATTTTGAGATCTTCAAAAGCAAATAACCATGACAGCCGAGAACTGCAAAATACAGGTAACCGCCTAGTATTTTGGAATTGGTAAGGATTTATGAATATGATTGATGAATGTTGATCAAATTAAAAAGTAATATAATGTATGGTGGAGTTTGTTCTGGACTATTACCTAACAGACTGGCCTTATAGATTGAAACAGCAAATGTAATAAACGGGTTCCAAACTATGTCGAAATAGTTCGATTTGATCATGACGTTAGAATTCACGTGTATGTTGACTTGGAACAAACTAAAAAAATCCGATAGCTCTACAACGTTGGAAATAAGGTAAGAAACATTTTTGTAATTTGTTGGGTACATTACATAGTGACGGATGTTAGACTCCGACAGAAAAAAGTTTTTGAGTTGACCCGATCAAAGAGTATGCCAATTTGTGATCAACACTAACAAGTAAAATCCTCCAAAAGTTGCCGTATTGTGAAAATCTTGTATCTAAAGTATCTTGAAACACATATATTAAATGAGTAAAATTATTGTAAAGTTATACGTCAGTATGTAAAAACATCTTCGCAAACGTCCGTCACATATCCGACATTATATCCATCATTAATATAATCTCGTTCATTAATTGGATAAACGAGTATTATGTGATCAACAATGTTTTAAACTATTTTGCAAAGCAGGCAAAAAGCTGATTGATGAGGGAACGGAATACTCTTTAATTTACCTACCTACCTACCTACCAGATATCATCATACATTTCTGCACCTGCTGCCTGACGTAGGAGAAACTTCCATATGACCCGGTCCTTGGTAGCAACTTCAGCTTCTTCCACAGACCACCTGGTGCCAAGTCTATCCAAGTCCCTTTGAATAACATTCTTCCAAGTTGTCCTAGGTCGTCCAGGTCTTCTCTTTGCGTGGGAGGAGTTTCAGAAGAATGATGTTGGTGAGCTTCTGCTGATTTGTCAATTTTCTTATGAAGTCATTGGTAATATGCTTAGTCCATTTGATGAGGAGAATTTTCCTCTGGCATCTCATATTAAATGCATCTAATCTGGAATCATCTCTCTCAGTGAGAGTGCAACATTCAGAAGCACATTGAAAGGTAGAAAGAACGCAGGTATTTCCCTAGGGAAATAGTAGTACTATTACCCTATTGAATTGATGCTGCGTCGCTGTTCCTAGTGGCCGGTGCAACTCGCCACGTACGCGGGCTTTCAGCACCGGTTTCGGGGTAGAAATGGGTAGAACTGCAGCTGAAATGCTGAGTTCTGTATCAGGATCCGTATATTGATATTAACAGAGAACATGGTAACTCGCACGGGTTACTCGTTTCACGGCGATATTGTATTAGAGGTTACAACATTTTCACGGTAAGATTTGGCCTAATAGCCATTCAACCCGGGCATTCAACTGTGTGCGTGTCGTGTGCATGTGCATCAAAACAAAACAAGGCCCGAGCCTAGCCTTGACTAGGCCTAGCCTACATGTATGCGTTTCTAATATTTAACCAATCAATGAGTAAAGAATATATTAATATGTAGGATATAAAACAAATATTTACTGCTCTAAATTCGGGACCAGGTGCACTTAATTGGTCTCCTCGGTGAACTGGAGACTGGGCATGTGCATCAAAACAAAGCAAGGCCCGAGCCTAGCCTTGACTAGGCCTAGCCTACATGTATGCGTTTCTAATATTTAACCAATCAATGAGTAAAGAATATTAAAGCCATATTATAACATTTGCTGAGGAAGACGCCCTCACTGAATTTTTAAAATTCCTTTTTTACACGATTAAATTGTACTTTATTAAACCAATATACCCTGCAAAAATCAAGACTCTAAGTGTTGTAGTTTTGTCAAAATCCGTGATTTTGAATTAAAGGCTGATTCAGCGCTTTATTATTACGATGGAATTATTAGTCGAACGCATACACGATGTTCATAACACACAGTACGTCACGGCGTGCGGGACGGTGATATACACAACAAAGGGTCGTACCACAACATGACCGAAGGAGTGGTACGTATTGGCGACATGTGCGCTGGTAGTAAATTCCAATTTTCTTTGCTTTGCCGTAGTTGTTCGGCTCAAAAATAAAAGGGGATATATCTGACAGTAAAAGCTAACATTTTATGGCAAAGAAATGCTAATCTATTTTGTTGAAAATGTTATAATATTGCTTTAATATGTAGGATATAAAACAAATATTTACTGCTCTAAATTCGGGACCAGGTGCACTTAATTGGTCTCCTCGGTGAACTGGAGACCGTGAGCTTAATCTATAGTAGATTAGGCGTGCGCCTGTGTCGTGAACGTTAATATGGTTTCTTTTGTTGATCTATTAGTATCCGTCACATATCCGACAGTATGTCATGCGCATGAAAATCGGATAAAGGACGGACTTCGAAGCATCCATCGCTTCTTTACGCTTATTCTAAAACGCTTGTTCATGATAAAATACACTCGACATGAGTGCCCACGACATACATGTTATATTGTATTTGATTATTTACTCCGGATCTTACTAATTCTCACTCTCATGATATATCTAGCTGTAACTTCTTTTTACAAAACGTCATTGATTGTATTCAGTTTTTACCAATTTACACTGTATTATCTCTCAACTTGGAACCGTTTCTAAACATCTTGATCTTTTGATCATCTCTCAATTTACCTACCCAGAAAAATATCATATTTTTATTTGTCCATTTCATTTGTTGATTTCACATATGTCCATGTGTTTACGTTTTTCACAGAAGGGGGTCTTAAAATGAAGAGCTTAGTTTCAAAACCCCTTACATCCACTTTCCGAATTTTGAGAACACATCAAAAAATCATCATGGCTATTTCTTTATTTGACATGACACGTCACATATATCCGTAAAAAATACTGAGGCAAGTTGAAAATACAAATTTGTCTTGCAATAAAACATAACAAATTAATCGTATGAACCGCTTAAATCACTAAGAAATCACCAAAATTATTACTACTTCCTCAATTACTAATCACACGTTTCCCTACTACATGTTTTTATTTTGACTGAATCGGTTCAAGATAAATACAGTAGAATGATTTAAACTTTTGCGTCATGTGGTTTTTACGAGTTGTAGTAGGTCTAATGTCTAATTTGGAAATGGTACAGATCACCAGTTTTGCTTTGACCTTGGACGTGAACTTGAAACCTAACAAAATCTTTTGTACCGTGTTCATGTGTGTGTGACATTCTTTGGAGCGGAAAATCCAATCAATGACATTTTGCTATATATTCCGTATATTTTATGACATTGGCAGCCATACGAGGAAAATTGGAACATAAGTTGCGACAAGTTATTGTGTCGTAAAGCATGTAAGATTTTCATTAATTTATCTATCTTTGATCTCCAAAATGAGTGATATTTTAGCTATTATATGAGTTATGAATATATGAATTATTGAATCGTTTAGAAACAGTGATTTATTACACTACACCTATATACATCATGGCAGTCAGATGTATCGGTATCGATACACCTTTGCATAGTTAATTTCTGATGCGAAAGAGGCGCGAGAGCCACCAGTATGTCTGCACAATTAGACCTATGTCACTGGCGCTGATGAATGGTGTGGTGGGAGGGGTGGAGGGATAGCTCACACATTATTATTGCTTATCTCATAATCATTTCATGTACCCATCATTGCCATCCATAACATCCTTTGGCCCAGTATGTATCCAAGAATTGGACACTACTATACTGGGCCCAAGGATGTACTCCAATAGGCCCAATTCATATCAATACCTATAGGGTTCAATTGTACAGTTTTGACCCCAGTAATTGCAATAGCCAGTCGGTGTCGTAATCACGCACGTTGGCAACATTAATAGAAATTGTTCAGAAATTGTATTGGTTGTAAACACTGTCGTGAGCAAAAAGGGGGTGACGATCTACTTGCGGTTCCCGAACTACCTAAAAGGGACCATACAGAAGGCGCTATTATTAAAGCCGTCCACTGCACGAACGTGCCAGAAGGCAAGTTAAAATAGCCCCTGGAGTGTATGTAAAGCTTCAGTCTGTGCAATTTAGAGGTTTGAAGCTACAACAAATTCACTGCAGCATGTCATTTTTCACTTGTGTTTTGAAACGAAATTTTATTTTATGCTTTATAACACTCGCGATCATTATTTTTGGTCGTTTCTTAGTGACGATCGAGTCCCGTAATACTATAAACCAACCAATGACGTTGTGGCTATTTCTACCACTCGACGCTTTGTATATGCCATATCGCGAGATTTATCCGTCACGGATTATTCGCCGTCGTAGTGTGACTTCAAAATCATTCATTGCCATGTCAACTGGTTCGCGCTATATATTCACCGTAGAAGTAGCGATATAACAGGATTAATTACCATAGCGATAGGTGAAAACAATTTTTGAATGTATTGCCCTGCCTGTCATGTCTATGTATGTTTGCAATCATAGATGTGCATATGAAAAGGTTTGGCTACAATACGATTATCTTATAAATGCATCTACGCACAGTTTCCGCCTCAAAACACCTGATATGAATACAATACCGCTCTTTTCAAAGACACTAATCTTGCAAGTGTGAGTGAAACGTAAATGGACTCTGTATAATGTGAATTTGTTTATAGAATTACGATCCAGGTCTTTATGCCTATTCTTTGATATTAATGGTGCGGTGCAGAGTTACATCGTACGTCTAGTCCAAGGCAATATAATTATTCAAAAAATGTTTTCACCTATCCTATGGTAATTAGTCATCTTATATAACAACTTCTGCAGCGAATGCTCGGAACCACGATCAAAATGATCGCAACACAAAATCAATGGGTTGCTAACTGGTAGGCAAAGTAAGCGAGAACCAGTAATAAATGTATATGACTTTATTCACTACGACGACGAAGAGTAATATGGTATTTATTCACTATGGAGGAAAACTCGTCTAAATAATGCACATTTTCTTACACTTTCGCCTTTAGACTGATCCCCGTCACCATGTTGCTTAATTTTGTGGAGACCATCTCTACATATGACAGTGGGATTTACTCCATTACGGTGGTATTGCTTATCATTCTCGCATCCCTTGTTTATTTGAGTATTCGGAGACCAAGCGGGATGCCACCCGGACCTATAGGACTGCCTATTGTTGGAAATATGTTCAGTAAGTCGATCCTTAAGGATATAATTGATGCTGTTTAAAATTATTAAAAATATTTATTGGAAGACATCAAATGATCTCAGAAACTATATGGAATTTTACAATCAGTCCTCCCAGGGATCAGTCAGAACCCAGGTTAAATGATAACTGAGTTAAATTCCAATTAAATTTCTTGAGCAGAAATAGGTCCCCGGCCGAAGGAGTATATACGAATGTATTGATGGAGAACGCGTGAGGCACGTTTTTTTATGCAAATAATCATACTCATAACTAGCATCCATTCATCACGTGATACGTAAATCAAGTGTGTGGACTGATGCAGCCTTACTTTTAATCAGGACTGTTGCATATCTGTTGACATTTACTCACGTGTCACGTGCTCTAGGAGCTAAATCTCATACGGGCCTTAATTAAGGATTGAGTTCAACACCCATGTCTACCAATATTTGTTACCATGAGGTGTTAGGATACACCCTCTAGAAAATGCTTTCATCTTGTTGTAAGATACAGCCTGTCTCAAAAACTTGTGGAAGTGGAAAGCACCATCTTTGGCAATTAGAAAACACTGTTGTGACATGATGCTTACGTCAACGTCAAGGAAGCAGTCCTAGCTTTCAAATCGTTTGTTTCATTCATTTTGGTTTTGGCAATCTAAACACAAATGTATGAAAACCCTTTTGTGCCACTTTTTTAGAAAATTGAATAGAATGTTAAATCAAATACCTGTACAGTGTAGTCAACAAAAGAACATTCATTTTGATTATGTAACAATTACTCGGTAAATTTACGTATACGATATGCAATATTTCGTTGACATGCTTTTTATTATACAACAAATTGTACAATATTTGTTTGTCTTGAGTAACAAAGAGAACAGTATTTACCATGATAAAATCTTTCACATGTACGAGCCGTACATGATGTACATTGTACATGTATTCAATTTAACAGCAGAGTGTTAAATATTTATCTATCTTTTAATCTGTTTCAAGTGAAAAAAAGATAATCATTTTACCTGTATCATGATAAAACAGTAAAAATAGTAAAAACAATTTTGTATTGTTGTGTAATCGATTCAATCTTTTGATTTCACGAAAGAACTCTTGATAAACTTGATGATATCATTTATTTACATCATCTACAGCCCTGTTCCCTAGTAAAAGTGGCGCAAGGGTGATTTTACCCTTGTCAACTAAACATATCTCGAGATTAAAACAAGCAAATTGAACAGAACAAACGGCATTGAAAGCTATACGACTACGCCCTTGACGTAAATGTAAGCATCATGTCACAATAGTCTGTTTTAATTGCCGAAGAGGGCGCTTTTTACTTGCACAATTTTTTTGAGAGAGGTTGTATATCAAATTATTCGTCTGATGACAAGGATTAAGAAAATGTATAGTTTGAGCTGTCTACGTCTCGTCCAATATTTTAAAACTCATAGCTCGACCAATAAACATGGGCTCAATCGATCCAATTTTATATCAAAAAATGTGCCTTTCTCCTAAAAAATTAGGTTTTGTAAGAAACTTCAATAACGATAGGTCGTAGATAGCACAACTACACATTTTCTTAATCCTTGTCATCAGACGAGTAATTTGATATATCTCCTAACAAGATCGAAGCATTTTCAACTTTTTACCCCAGTGTAACCTTTCGTGACCTCTAGCGTAGAACGTACCCTACAAGTCCAATACCCCCCTAGCAGTGATCTAGGGGGTCTATACTAACACCTCAAAGTAACAAATATTAGTAGACTTGGATGTTGAACTCGACCATTTTTCAACGCCCCTTGCTCCTAGACTACTGGTCTCTACGTATCACAATGCAATTCGAATTTGTAAACCCGTTATTTTTATCCAGGTTTAACTGACCAACCTCACATTAAATTCAAGGAAATGACAAAGAAGTATGGTAATATATTTGCCGTGAAAATGGGACAACGATGGATGGTAGTTCTCAATCAAATAGATGTGGTGAGAGATGCAATGCTCAAAAAACCAGTTGAGTTTGCAGGACGGCCTGATCTATATTCAAGTAAGTACCCAGTAAAAACGTTTTAAAAAATGTTTTAAACAAGTTATATTTTGTGTTTTGGTTAGGTAAAAACGTTTCAACAACATTAAAATGTCGGGGTATTTAAAGGTCATGAAAACGTTTTGAAACGTTTTGTATGAAAACACATTACAACAATAATTTGAAAATGTTTTCAAAATGTTATTGTAAACTATTTTTGGCAAACATTTTTTGCAAACAATATTTTTTCAACACTTAAATAACATAATGTTAAAATATTTGCAGTAGGTTACCAAAAATGTTTTTAAATGTTATGAAATCCTTTATATAACTCGACATTTAAACGTTTTCTGACAACTATTTATAACCTTTTGCGAATGATGTCGAAAACGTTTTTTTGTTCGGGTAGGGATGTTGGGATGGCAGGTGTTGCGTACGCTGCCTGGGTATTAAATATTTTTGTAATGTTTTTCCCATTTTGCGACAATTAAAATGTATACAAACGTATCAATATTAAGAATATGTTAATGGTATGATAAGTTTGTTATTAGGTTCAGCGTCAGTGTGGTACTGATATAAAGTTGGACGGATTATTACCTGAATTTATCGGGCGAGTTAGAGTTTTCAAATATCACGTCGAGCGAAAATATGATTTTTTAGTTTAAAAAACATGATTTTCCTTAAAATTGGATTTATAATCAAAAATGTGATTGCTAGATAAAAATATGATTTCTTATGATTTCTAGTCAAAGATGTTTTTTGGTCAAGAATGTGATTTTTGGTCAATTATGTGATTTTTGGTCAAATATGTAATTTATGGTCAAAAATGTTAATTTGTTGGTCAAAAATGTGATTTTTGCTCAAAAATGTGATTTTTGGTCAAAACTGTGATTTTTGGTCAAAAATGTGCTTTTTGGTCAGAAACTCATGTCACGACTTACAACAAAAATACGAATCATGGTTATACATGGGGACTTGTGCACATAAAGTTTATGAAATATGCACTCTGTGAAGAGTTTTCCTTTAAATTGGATTTATAATCAAAAATGTGATTGCTAGATAAAAATATGATTTCTTATGATTTCTAGTCAAAGATGTTTTTTGGTCAAGAATGTGATTTTTGGTAAATTATGTGATTTTTGGTCAAATATGTAATTTATGGTCAAAATGTTAATTGTTTGGTCAAAATGTGATTTTTGTCAGAAACTCATGTCACGACTTACAACAAAAATATCAATCATGGTTATACTTGGGGACTTGTGCACATAAAGTTTATGAACTATGCACTCTATGAAGAGGTTACAGATATGAAAAAAACCTGTAGCTCCAGGCAACCGATACACAAATTTATCGGACAGTTAGGTTATGTACAAAGGTACTGGGTTCAGCCTTCTAACAATACAAATGTTGGTCACTTTATGATAGTAACCTTAGAATTAATCATGACACGAATATTGATGTTTATTATTCAGGTGACATACTATCAGAAAATTACCAGGACATTGGATTTGCCACCTACAGTGCCAGATGGAAACTCCACAAAAAATTGGGTCATTCCGCAATAAGGTAAGCCATGGTCTCATTCTGTTTTTAATTATAAGATAATACCTCATGACTTTATAGACCATTTAAGAAGAGGTCAAAGATGATTTCAACGTCACTAGAATTTCTTCAAATTTGTAACGAAACTCTTTCTGCGTTAACACGTCGAAGCTCATAGTGTCTGACCTAGGAGTCCGTAGAATTTTGATGATTGGAAGATCTGGATGTGCTCTACACATGTCTAGAAACAGGAATATCTTTGTTTCCAATTTTGGAAATGCTACAGAGGGCGGTCGTCATCTTGGATTTCAAGATGGCCGCAATTTTATACTCTTTTTTTCCTATATCTCAGCTTTTGAGCAACATACAAGGTTGAAACTGGTGTGATGTTTGTGATATCAAGGATTCCATGAAAGCCATTACCTATAGCTATAAATAGATTTATTTAGCATCCATCTTGAATTTCAAAACGGCAGACGTATTTAATATACTTTCACCTATATATATCTCGGCTTCTAAGCAACATTAAGCTAAAAATGGTGGCAATACCCATGTTTACAGGGTGTCCCAGAAAAAAATTACCGAGTGAATAAAATTGAACTTTAGTCGAGAAACAAACATCAGAATGAATACATTTAAAATGTAGCGCTTAGCCGATTTTATTGTGCATCACATACGAAAATTTTATTTGATTCGGTTGACTGGTTGCGAAGAAATTAACGGTTACATAATGCACACACCAATGCAGTTCATTCCAAGTTTGGTCAACAAGCGCTTTTTTCATGATCTCTACAGCTTCCTATTAAAGTATGTGTATCTCATTAAAGCCAGAGTAATGGAAGACACATCGTCCAAGTACGAATGTGAGATTTCTTGATATTTATCAACACTAAGATGTATTCTTTCACTTGAAACAGATAAAATTAAACTTGCTAATATTTACTGGTATTATTGCTTGATTTATTTCACTCTTTCCAACTCTAAAAAGTCACATGGCTCGAGACAGCTTAGCAAATTGGCGGGGAATAATGAGTCAGAAATGCGCGAATGAGAAATATTTTGATTACGCGTGCGATTCGCATCGCGTGACGCGACGCAACTCTGCGCGTATGTCCAACGCAGTCAAGGCGCATTTGGTTGGTTGTTAACGCCAGCAAATGTGGTGTAAACAAAACAAATAATTGCAGTCAAAATGCCACTTAGAATGTTGGCGCACTGAAAGCAGACATTATAGATTCATTGGTGCAAAAAGATGCATATTTAGACCATGCACCAGATACAGCTTTTACAAGCGTGAAAGTCTTACCGTTTTAAAATATAAGGACGATTTGTGGATAATTTTGATTTTTTTTTAAACTAAAACGTCGATTTCTGGGTGTAAAAGATTTAAACTTTGCATTACAATTTCTTGGAAATATTCCAAAAACATTATGTGTGTGAGAATTTTTTTAAGCTTTATGCAATAATTCTTTATGCAATATTTATATCAAGTGCAGGTTAATATTATGTGAAATGTTTTGAAAGAAACAGATTGTTTAAAAAGAACGAAAAGGTTTTCACCGAACAAAATATGAAGCCCATTGACAGTGTTAACCACTAGTGCGCATTATGTTGAATAATCTTTCTTTCAAACTTGGAATGAAGCGAATTGACGCATGCGTTATGTAATTGCTCATTTTTTCGCAATCAGTCAAACGATTCCAATAACACTAGCGTATAAGATGCAAAATAAGATTTTTACATTTTTGGATTCTGATGTCTATTTCGAGACTTAGGTCCAAATTCATTCGCCCGGTATTTTTTCCGGGACACCCTGTATGACATTAGAAGTTTCAAAATCACATCTATGAGTAACATTATAGAGTTGTAATTTAACTGGTTACTAATTATGTAACATGGATTTACATAATTTCCTTGCAAGTTGCTACATATGCTATTCTAGTTAAACATCATCATCATCATCACTGTCCTCCTCATTGTCACAGTCACATTCTGTATGAGAAGGAAGGGATTGTCACTTAGTTCTCTCTCTTTACAAACGTAATTTTCTTGACCTGAGAGCGACTCAGTATGGTGATAGGTACGGGAGTAAACCATACAATCTTTCGGGTCATCAAAACCAGCAGCTCTTCATGGGTTACCGTAAAATGGGGTAACTTTGGGCACTTTTCAGAGTTTTTAAACCACTGCTTCCAAACAAAACCAATAATATTTCTAATTATCTCTTTTTATGACATTAGGGTTCCCTTCTACACTTTGAAGTTGAAAAAGATTTTTTAATAATTTTGTAAGGGTGCCCTAGGGGTTAAAAATAGCCTGACCAAAGTTACCCCGCATTTGAGGCAACTTTGAGTATATACATTCCATGAAGAAAAAAATCAAAACATTGATCTTCGCTGTATATGGGCAAGTTGTTGTTTTTGTGACATTTGACCCCTTGCAAAATTAATCAAGCACACATCCTTGCTCATTTTGAGGAAATTGGACATGAGCGACTATTATTTCATCCAAATATATTTCTTAATAAATTGATACCAAATATGACTAAAAACAATATTGCTGTATGAAAATATGACCATTTCAAAAAATATATGTGACCGACCAAAGTTACCTTGCTGACCGAAATTACCCCCCATTGTACGGTACATGTTGCAAAGCTCTATGTTTGTGTCATCGTGGTATTTATTTAATTTTTATTATCTCAATGTTAAGTTGTTTTTTATAATTTCTGCTTATAATTATTATCAGATATATAGTTGACAGTTTTGCGGAGTGGAGCAAACTATTTCAGCTTTATTATTATACCAATATTGTGTTGTTTTCTCTAGAAATTTTGCGACAGGTACGAAGTTGGAAAGCATCATTAATGAAGTCACAGAACGCATAGGTGAACGAATAGATGAGCAGCATGGGAAGCCTATCGACCCTAAACAAGTGATATGCCTAGGTATCTACAATATTCTTGGGGTACTATGTTTTGAACACAAGTAAGTTGAAAGAAAAGGTAAATTAACACAAGTAAAAGAAAGGGTAAACCACTCCCTACATAACGAGTCTGTGCATCGTCCCAGTATAAACCCATTTATACAACTTGATGTAAAAAGACAGCTGAGGTTGAACACTTTGTCTAAGGGCAATTTTCAGTGGAACTTTTACGTATGAGATGAGTGGATATTTTCTTCAATATCAGGAATTACAAACCTCGGCACAGCACCCAATTTGGGTTCGTGGTTTTAAAATAATGCAATAAAAACGTCATCGTCAGATTTTTTTTTCAAATGCATTAAAAACACCATTTTGTCCGATAACCTTTTGGTCCGATAACCATTTAGTCCAACAACCAATAAGTCTAAAACCATTTAGTCTAACAACCTTTTAGTCTAATACTCATTTACTTTATAGCCATTTGGTCCAAACCATTTGGTCTACACACCATTTAATCTTGTTAATAAATACATTGTAGACGAAATGGTACAATGTATTAGACTAACTGGTTATTAGACCATACATGTATTAGACCTAACGGTTATTAGACCAAATGGTTATTAGATCAAATGGCTATTAAAATATTAGACCAAATGGTTATTATTAGACTATATGGTTAGTAGACATACCGTTTATTAGACCAAACAATATTAGACTAAATGGACATTAGACTATATGATTATTAGACTAAGTGGCAATTAGCCTTTCTGGTAATAGACCAATTGAATATAGACTAAACTGAAATTAGACGAAATGGTATTAGACCAAATGGGAATAGACCATGCCCATCCCTGCCAGTTAATCAATAAAAGTACCGGGGAAGGAAGGAAAAAAACTAATCGGGTCGTACCCTTAAAACAATCAAACAACCACGTTGCCAGAATAATACAAGGACTCATTCCAAATCATAATTTCAGGTACGAATTCGATGATCCAAAGCTTACATGGTTTATTCGAAAGAGCCGCGAACAAAGCGAGGCAATTGGAGTGGGTATGCTGGCTGATTACATTCCTGTATTGAGATTTATTCCAACGCAGGGTGTCACAAAGCTTGAAAAAGTTCTGGGCGAGTACCATGGCTTCTTGTATGCTGAGCTAAAACGTCACCGCGAATCGTTTGATTCAGGTAGGCTTTTCTATAGTTATCTTAAGTTACATAAATTTCAACACATTTAGTCCATGATATGGGTTGGTACCTTAGGTTTCACGTCCGTATACTACGGGCGATCATCAGCCAACTGATTATTTCTTTTTTACACGGCTTGTTACCTTTCTCCTATGACGACAGGTCGATATGAGTTCTGATTTCTTATTTAAAGTGTTTTGATAATTGATGATTTCGATTTTCTCCTCTAAGCAAAGGTTGCATAACCCCGATTGACGCATAGATGTATTTGACCTTTTTACTATGTCCCATCGAATTTCAAAGTCCTTTTGCTTTTTCTTTAATTTCCATACAAACTTGGAAAGTTCTGTTTCAGTTGAGTATTTTTCGTGCCGGAATGATTTCGTATGATTACGGTAACGTGTTTTGAATGGGCCACCAGACAGGCCTACATATACATTTTCTGTGTTATCTGATGACACTGTAGCTTTGTATATTATGGAGCTGACGAGGCAATTCCCACGGAGTGTACATGACCCTTTGACCATGCAATTGCACATTTTTTTGGGCGTGGCTTCCTGTTTTTCATTCCTGATTACTCTGGTGTTGTGCGCTTTGATTTTGCTTTGCATGTTGGACATGCAAGAGTAACTCATTTTTACTGTACTTCTGTTAAAGATCTTGTTAAGGGCATGTCAACGTGGGAAGTGCCTGTCAATTAACCTTAAGAAAGTTTTTCCCACGTTAGTTTTCACGTCCCTACTGAAAGGTGGATTGAACCACGTTATATTTCTGTTCCTGGGGTGGTTATTTGTGTTCTGTTGTGCTGGACATGAATCTTGAAATGATATTTCCTTGTTGTACCCACATGATGAAAGAGCTGCATTGTATGCGGGAGATGCTTGCTTGAACACATTTTCATTAGATGATAACATGGAGATCCTCTTTTCGATGCTGGATGGTATATGATTGAGTATGGCTGGTGGGTGATTTGATTCTGCATTGACATACAGGGGATTGTCATTTGGTTTTCTGTAGGGTTTATGGAGGTCGATGCTCAGATCAAGATTGACGTCGAGGTAGTTCACTTGTTTCAGGTTTACCTGGATCGAGTGATTGCATGACTTTGGTTAAGTCCTTTCTTATTTTATCAGCTTTGCTGCCAGTGGCTTTATGGCAGCCAGGCCGTCATCGCGGTACAAACCTATGTTGTTTTGGTGCAGTTTTGTTTTAAGGGTACTGCAAAGGGTACTGTAAAGTCCTACGAGTTCTGATATCTCTGCGCCGTCGTAGGCGCCCATCGTGACGTCGAACTCGTTGGATGCGTCTTTCTTTACCCAGTCCTTGCCATCACTGCCAAACAGTAAAGATCTTCTGGCATGCATTAAGGTCCTACGCTCGATGTCGCTTATGTGCGTGCGCTTTTTAGCCCATGTGAGGCAGGTTGTTAAGAGGTCTTCAGTTATAGAGGGATAGAACTCTACAATGTCAAACATAAGGAAAGTTAGCTTTCTCTTGTCAGTGAGATTGTTAAACCATTCAATCACTGATTTCGTACTGCGCCATTGGTTCACATCTAGTTTACTTCTGATGTTGTGTTACGCATGAAATCACCGAAACCATGGAAATATTCGGCTGAAGAGGAGAATGATGAGACCGACAGTATTTTTGATAAAGATGACGATGGCATGGACTTGGATGATGAGTGGGAGTGACAAATGGTAGTAATCATGATGCAGTCATGTCTACAGTAGAATTCACCTCGAACTTTGCAGGACTACCTAAACCCCATTAAAAGCTATTAAACCAAGATAACACTCATTGAAACAGCTCAACTGATTAAATCGGATCTCCTCTGGTTGTGCACATGTGTCTGTTTTATATGTGCGGTATCGCAATGAGCTGCTATAATACAGCTTCAGTTGGGTAACCGATTATAAAGGAAACGAAAGGAAACAATGGTATGTGGACCTTTGTTCACGAAATGAGACAATGGCCTGCTTTTTTGTTAACCAGCATTCTTGAAAATGAGCAACATAATGATTGTTGACTTAACACGGTTTGGAAATAATTTCTTCATATTTTTGGTGTTATCGGTCGTTTACATATCCTTCCTAAAACACAAAAGTGCGACTATTTCCAAACACCTAAATTAGCTAAAATTTAGGACATGTTACAAAACTATATTTTCTAGAATTTCATAGAATACTTTAAATGTAGCTTGTACTGTTTTTTTGTGGCATCCTTCAGAACGGAGCGGTCCGTTACCAATATAGCCCAATATTTTCGGTCAAATCTCCATTCAATTAACACGGGGAGTTGGCTAGCTATGAGCTAGCTATGCCTTGCCCTCACTCATATTCTACGAAAGTGCGACTATTTCTGAACATCTAACCTAGCTGTAATTTTAGGTCATGTTAGAGAAATATATTTGCTAGAAGTTTGGAGAATACTTTAAATATTGGCCAGTTATTTTTCACACAGTGATGTTAACTATTGTCTGTCCAAATAACTTAGACACCCGGTTTTTAGGATATATTTCGAAAAGTTTTCACTTTGGAAAAAAGTCATGAAAGAAAAGTTGCTAAACACGGTCAGACCTAACAGAAATTCTTAGTAAAGTGATGAAAAAATATTCTTCCTTGTCTACTTTTATTCAATTTTGACCGATTTACAGCAAGATATCTGGGTCCAGCCGAATATTCCTAATGACTTGAAACTTTTGATGGGATAATCTATTTACAGTAAGGGGTGTTTGAACATTGTAATCATGCATATTGATCAGTGATTCCACCCTTTTTTCTTTGATCCTTTTACTAATTCACAATAATGGCGGTCTACTCAAATGCATTCAACAAAAGCATGTTTGCAATCTACCGCGAGAGGTCGTCTCACACACATAACAAATACACTACGATCAAATAGGTTGATGACAATATTTGACTGAATGGACTGCACTGTGCCATGATTTCGGTGAAGGACACCGGCCAATCAATAATTCCATGCACAACCTCTATAACTCAAAAGATGTCACAGTTGGTGCATTATAACAAATGATGGAGCAAGTTACTATGCGGCTGGAGTGTATTGTGAATTATACTCCTCACCAATAACATCAGAACATTTATAGTGCATACAATTGGTATTTTCTTAGAATTGGGCCAAGCCAAAAGCATGCACAGAAGAAGATTCAAATACCGCGCCGAATTGTTGTAATTGGTTGAGGGACAGCTGGGATACACTAAGAATAAATATGCCAATTAGAAACACTGTCTGCATTTTATAAACACTGTCTGCATTTTATGAACTGAATATATATAAAATGTTTTTGGTGAGGAGTATAATTACTTTACTATTCATCCATTCACTATCCAAAATCACCATACCTACAAATCTGTATAATGAGACCTTCCACAATAATGGTACCCTACTTCTACCGGCTTATTTTTAAAGTGTTGAGAAAAACCTTCCAATTTCAATAGAATTTCTGGTAAACTCTCACTCAATGCTTTGGAAACACAAAAATCCCGTTAGGTCTCAGCGAATGTTAACACTTTTCTTTCACGACTTTCTTTAAACGTGGATATTTTTTCAAAAAAGTAACAAAAACTGGGTGTCTAAGTTAATTGGACAGACAATAGGCAAATGCAATATACTTCTAACATACACTATTTGTAAAGGTCGCGCGTCAATGGTGAGAGCACTGTGTATTGTGTATAGGAAAACGGACAGTAACTGCAGTATGTGTACAGTAAACGCCAACTTATGGTATACATGTATAACACATAACACATATCAAGTTACGGGTAGGGTTTTATTGCACTATATAACAAATAGACAACTTCAATTTATGTGTTAGGGGCTATGGACAATTCTTAAAGCTCACAGATATAGGAATTGACAGGATATTGGCACAAAATCATGAAATAAAAAGGTATTGATAAGAGTTAGATCTTAGAGCATTTGGAGTTACCTTGATGCATTTCATGGTACCATTATAAATGCTAAGATGCTTCTTACCTAAAGATTTATATAACACTATACAGTTTTATTAGTAGAACGCATGCAGCTATTGCGTTATACATGTTATATTCAACAACTCTTCATATACCTTTGTACAGGAGCCAACCGTTGTTAAACCGTGATGAACCGACACTTTTACTGTAGCGTATACGCGTTACGCGAGAGCGCGTAAAATTCGTCATGCCTGGAACATTTGTGCGTATGCCAGCTTACAGGTTGAATTCAGTATTTTCAGGTAGCGGCTAAACATTGCCATTTTATACTGTAGTTTTGTTGCTGATATCAAAAGAGAAATCATCGAAGTTTTTGTAAGGCTGAGTGGCAATGATTAACTGACATTCCTCGTAAAATAATCGTGAATTATACGATATTTAGCCTCTTTTCGTTGTTGAAAGGATTCAATCATAGCCACCGTTGTTCATCACCGTTTAACAACTCGCGTCCGGCGCGTCTGCGTGGTTTACTTCGCTCGGGCCCTCGCGAAGTAAACCACGCAGACGACGCGGTCGCATCGTTGTTAAACGGTGATGAACAACGGTGAATCGAGATGTTACCCCACCAGGCGAAGTACAGGGAATAAATACCAGTGACAACAAAAATAAAAATGGAAAATGTATTTCATACTATGGTTATTTACGAGAAATTTTGAATGGCATCTGGCAGCCATCTTGGATTTGAGCTGATCCCGCCATCTTGGACATGAGCTAATCCCATCCTTTGATGAAATTATTAACCCCAGATATGGATTGCTCATATTAGAAAACCCACTAAATGGTGTATTGCACATTAGTTTTGACCAAGGGGTTCAAAAGTTATATTTCTAAGATGGCGGATGGCGGCCATCTTGGATTTCAGCTGATCCCAACCTTTTTAAAGAAAAGTAACTCCAGAAATGGATTTACTAAAAAAACCAAAAAACATTGAAATGATACATTGCACATTAATTTTGGGCAAGGAATTCAAAAGTTGCATTTTCAAGATGGCCGATGGCGGCCATATTGGATTTATGCAAATTACGAGAGTTGCCCAAAGTTGCCAATTTGGCAACTAAGCTGAATTTGCTCAGTGACCCCTTTATACCACAAATCAAGAAAAAAACTTAGTACCAACTATTGCAAGGTTGTGTACAGGGCCAATGGGGGTGTCAGCTGGACTAGTAGTCTATTGGTTGTATTTGGACAAGGAAAGCCCACTATGATAATCCATAGTTGTGGAGCAGTCTAGATATAACTGAGGAAGATAAGATATTGACGAGCTATAGTAGGCCCAATTTGTCTCAAGTCGAACCCGTCAACGAAAACGTCATCCTGCATTTTTTGATTTCACACAGTGATGTTGGTATTTTGTTTCTATAGAAAATATTCGGGACATATTTGATTCGTTGATTCTGACTCAGAAGGAAGCAATAGATGAAGAAAGCGATCTCGTGGACTCTCTTACTGACACACATCTGACAGAAACCATAAATGATCTTTTCGCAGGTATGCCTGATTATGCCGCCCTAATAATTCATAGCAAGTGCTTATGCTAATTTGCCAACTTAAATATTGGATTAACATTTTGTTAGTTTTCATTAAGTTACGATACTTTAATACATCCATATATCCGATGAAATTCATTTTTTAAATTTGCATTCAATAGCTCGGTTCAAGTTTTTGACTTTGTTTTGTTGTGGTTTTGGAATGCGTAAATCCAATCGATTGGACGGTTGGATGAGTTACTGTCAATTATGCTTCATCTTGTGGATTTAATAATCTAGATAGGAAATTAACCTGAGATTTGATCGAGCACATAAGCGCACGAAGCCCTCCATACATATTATTATCTTGGCATAGAAGATTCACATATTCTGTCCGGCAGTAAATGATTAAACGTCATATATGTGTACGCTTATTACATAACCCTTTAAAGTGTCACTGCAACCTCCCTGTAACACCTAATTTGCATACAATTATTTCGTTTCTATTTTTCTTATTTAAAGGTGGAACAGATACAACAATTATTACTCTCCACTGGACAATAGCTATTATGGCAGAATATCCTGACATACAAAAGAAGGTAGCCATGGAAATCGAAAACATCATAGGGCATGATAGGCTGCTCTCTTTGGAGGATAGAGGGCGCCTTCCATATACAGAGGCAACTATGAAGGAAGTTTTACGCTTTAGTTCTATCGCTCCGTTGGGATTGCCACACTCAACAACCTGTGACGTTATGTTAGGTAGCGTAGCGTAGCCATTAGGCTTACTTACTTACTTAGCATGGCTCAATCGACACTGGACTGTGCTACTCAGTATTCAATGATAGTCAGTCATCTATATCTCAAAAAAAGTAACTAACCCCCCTTAAACAATGGCCATTATTAAAAAAACGGGCGATTGTATTACAAATCTGTAAAATGCGTTGGAAGCAGAATTTATTTCTGCACATTGTTACGAGTCGTACTTGACTCAAGGCCAAAATCACCTTTACCCGAACTCACACGAATGCACAACACAAATACACTGTTTGATTAAGCTAACAAAATATAAATCGTTAATTGAAAACAAAGTATGATTGGTACAAATAACAACAATAATTGCATATAATAAAGTCACACAATCACAGTTTTATTCTATCAGTACTTAAACTTCTTGTTGGTGAACCAGAACCAGATTGAGCCCCATAATCAGTGATCTCTCCAACTACACAATCCGGGATTCCATTCCAAACATGCACTGCAACATGGACGAAAGTTCTGCCTGTTGACAAGGTTCTTGAGACTGGCTCAGTCAGTGCATGACTTGGCATTGAGAGACTGGTGCGAGTGGCTCGTCTGATCACGTAAGGCTTGGGCAGCAATGCTTTCAAGTCTGGCGGGCACAAGCTGGTGTGCATCTTGTAGAGCACAGATGCAGCAGCCACCTGTCGTCTGTGATGTAAAGAGGGGATGTTAAGATCCATTCTTACCTGCTGCTCGTCTACGCCAATAGTCCTCAATGCTTTGCTCTGTATGGAGTCAAGGAGCTTCAGGGTGGTGGTTGAGGCACTCATCCAGCATAGTGAGGCATACTCCATAACACTACGAACCTGGGCCTTGTAAACTGTGGCTCTCCCTTTAACATCAAGCTTGTTTGCTACCCTCCTTAGTGCTCCAAGGTTCTGTCCAGCTCTGGCAGCAGTGTTGGAAATGTGCTTAGCCCAGGTGAGTTTCTTATCAATAATAACACCCAGGATTTCCAGCTCATCCATCTCTGCCAGTTTGGTGTTTCCAAAATAAAGTGCTAGTGTAGTTGGATTCCACTTTCTTGAGATAGTCAGGGCTTTACACTTGGAGGGCTCGAAGGTGACTTTCTACTTGTCTGCCCAGATCCTCATTTTCTCCAGGTCCCGGTTGAGGCTCGCTGTTGCAGCTATGCTGTCATTACTTGATCTGATATCGCAGAATAGGGTGGAGTCATCTGCACACAGATACATGGTGTTCTCGCATTCATCTCCCAGATCATCAATAAAGACAGTGAATAGCAGCGGGCCCAGGATTGAGCCTTGTGGTACAGAGGCATTGATGGACGTACTGTTTGAGGATTGGCCAGATATAACCACTTTGATGGACCGGTTGGATAGGTAGCTCTCAATCCAGGTCAGAAGCTTACCAGAAACTCCTTTGCCTTTCAGCTTAGAGCAAAGTCCTTTGTGCCATACCTTGTCAAATGCTCCTTTGATGTCCAGGGCAACTAGACGCACTTCATGACCTCTGTCTAGAGAGTTGGACCATTGCTGAGAGAGGATGGTTAAGATGTCAGCTGTGCTGTGATGGGGTCTAAAGCTAAATGAGATGGTGCTGCAACAGGTACTTCTGAAGCTGCTTCTGTACCACTGCCTCCATAACCTTGCTGATGTTGCTAAGAAGAGAGATGGGCGGTACATGGATGGATTAGACTTTGAGTCCCTCTTATGGACCGGGATGACTGAAGCACACTTCCACTGGCTGGGAAACACTCCATTTGCTAAGCACAGCTCAAATAGGCGGCTGAGAGGTCTTGCTAATTCAGCACTGCACTCTTTCAGGATTCTATTGGGGATCTCATCAGGTCCATTAGCTTTATCAGGTTCTAATTTTCGCAAGAGCCTCCTGATGTCCTTGGCCTTGAAAACTACGAAGTCCTTAGAATTTGGTGGTATCCCCTTTACTTCTGGAGCAGGGTCTTCTGCATTCTCAAGTTGGCATTTCTTAGCAAAAGTCTGTCCTAGTATTACAGATATGTCTGCCCTAGTGTCCTTTATTACATGTATGTCTGCCCTAGCTTTTCTTCCAGTGTTAACCGTATTCCATCGCCTCAGCTTGTTGTTGTACTTCCTTCTGGCTTGTTTCTCAACCTGATTGTATTCCCTTCTGGCTTCTGCAAATTTATCCTTGTTTTCCTTAGTGTTGTTTTTCTTCAAATTCTTGAACAGGCAACGCTTCCTATTTGCAGCTCTCTTGCAGCTGTCATCAAACCAAACTTTGTCGCCAGTTTTTTTGGTGACAAACTTACCTGGAATATATCCATTGCATCGCTTATGATGTCAGTAACGTTATTGCAAGCTTGTTCAGGGTCGTCGGTTTGGAAGACTTGAGTCCAGTTTGCAGAAGAAAGAAAACCTCTCATGCCCCAGTAGTCAGCTTTGTCATTGCACAAATTGGAAAGCTCTCCTAAGTTTGATCGGAGGCCTCTGATGTTCACCTCCAGTATACTCACATCCGTTTCACGTAGTCGATGGACGTGCGTTGGTCGTCTCCGTTTAAATCTGTCCTTTCGAGGCTTGTTTGTCTTTTTCTTAGCAAGTTGTTTACAGGGTTGGGGGTTGCTGGTCCCGTCACCCCAGAATCGCACCTAAGCAGTGCGGCAAGGATGTACGCTAGCATGGCCTGAACAAAAAGCATCCTGGGACTCATAACAGTTCGGGTATCCAGATGAGGTTGATACCGCTTGGTCAAGGATTGGGTGATCATAGCATAAAGTACATCCCCACTACCCCCATTGCTATGTTCTGGACGACTGATGTAATATATCCTTATTCACTTGTCCTGCGAAAATCAGCGAAGTCCAATGTACACTTGCGTCTATAAATATCCTTGCGTATGAAATCCTCACTAGAAAATGATGCTGCTTTCTCCAATCACTTATCTTTCACCAATCACTCTTTTTCCAGGGAACAGGTTTCTTTAACACAGCTCCGCTGTATTTGACAGATGTGTGGGTTTCATAAATCTAGCAAGCTCCAGCAATTCGACAGAAGAACTTTAATCCTTTGATGAGGAAGAGCACATTCACGTACTCATAAATCTCCTTCTTTGCTGTATTAAAAATAGCTCAATTATTACCTATGTAAACTGGTTAAAATGTACTTTGAAGCACGAAGACCAGCACACACATGTGGCGTTTTACAATCTCCTCAACTCTCAACTCAAGCCTCCAGCTTTTATACCAGTACTCATGCAAAACCCATCATCTATTAATAAACCATCACTTCATTCACAACTTCACAGATGATGCAAGCTTGGGATTTCCCAAGATTAATTATACACATTAACCTTTCTCATTACATCACTTCCTGGGGGGTTTCCAAATGTCAATTTCACAATCTGTTATCAGGGGTTACCCTGATGGTGCAACCATGCACTGAACATTGAGCAATATGGAAATCGCCTAATATATTAATAACTCTGATTCAGTTTGTTTTGATCACCTGATGCATCTAAGGGAATTCCCCTAGAACATGCCATAACACACACACACACACACACACACACACACCCACACACACACCCACACACCCCCACACACCTCAATAACAATTGACTAAATATTGACGTTAGAGCGTACATTTAAATCAATGTAACCCAAAAAAGGAAAGAAAAGAAAGAAAGAGAGAAAGGGAGAGAGGGGGGAGGGGAGAGGGGAGGGGAAATAAAACTACATTCAGTTCGTAATATAGGCCCTATTGGTCCGGTATATGGGGCCACAATGGCTACAATGATGTGCACAAAGAACTAATGATTTTGCAAGATCGACAAAATTATGTGCGCCTCCTATGACCCCTCCGCACAGTGCCCTTCATCAGCACCAATGGAGATTAGCCATGGGCATAGGTGTAAATCCCAGGGGGGTGTGGGAAAAATCCCCCCAAAATGGTCCATATAATCACCCCAACATGTTTACAAATTAACCTCATTATTTGGCTATATAAACCTTAAAAGTGCCAAATTTTGCACGCTTCGCGCGAATTTGTTCCACTTTTGTACAATACTTCACCATGCTAAATTTTTAAGAAAAGAAAACTACGCGCCACTGATTATAGGCAAGGTGGCAAGTCAGTACCCTCCCCTGCTCAGTCGACAGAAATGTTGTGAAAAAATTAAAGATTTGCATCTCCATTTGGTCTATTTTAGACCTAAACATTTTTTTGGAACATTTAGTATTAAAATGCCAAAATTGCCGCGCGCTTCTCGCGCATTTATTTTCGCAAACACATTCAGTGGTAGATCTGCGAGACGCCCCATGAGAAATTATTTCTTTTTTCAAACTTTTCATCTCAAACTTGAACACGATCACCAAGTCTCAAAAATGACAGTTATATTTCCATCCTTACTATATATTATGTAAATCATATAAATATGAATGCTAGTAGGGCAGCTCCTCTGATGCTTGGAAAAGCTCATGAGCTGGATCAAAATGCCAGGACTAAATTAACCAAAAATTGTAAAGGCCTATGTATCTTCCTTTAGCACGATTTTAGGACACAATTTTCCTCATTGTGTTCATTTTAGCATTGAAATTGTAATTTTTTCGCGCATTTGTCCCGGTAATGTTCTTTTAATAGCAGATCAGTGGGACGATTTGGAAATTTTGCCCCTGGCTCGGTGACTCCGGTACATCCCATTTTGAATTTTAGCATTGAAATAGCAACTTTTCGCGAGCTACGCGCGCAATTTATCAAAATTTCGTTCACTTAGTTTCCCTGTAAAGGAATTCTGGGGACAGCTTGGAAAAAACTTGGGTTACAGTTGTGGGGGAAGGGTCAGGGGTGTCTTCTATCCGATGCGCCAGGGGTTGCAATCATATGCCAGCAAAAGCTAAATCAGGCTATATACCAGCAAAATTTATTTGTATAATGGAAGGAAATCTGTATTATGATATCTGAGTGTTTTTGTATTGTTTTCAGTGTAACTTTCAAATCTGGACCTCACTACATTAAATTGACCGGTGTTTTATTGTTTTTATTGTTTTATCTTATCAAATGAGGTGTCAAAATGCATTCAACGCATTTTACAGGTGTGTTATACAATAGCCCTTTTTTTAAATAATGGTTATTATTCAAGGGGAGTTAGTTACATTTTTGATATGTTTATGACTATCATTTGAAGACTGAGTGGAACAGTTTTTGACAATAGCTTTGAATTATTGGGGCAGAAGTTATCTTTTGAATCCTTTCATGACCACTGAAGCATAGTCAAGGAGACACGCGTGAATTCACAGAACTGTCGCTCGCGCATAAAGAATGTCAAATGTCATAAAACACAAATTTTGTGTCTTTCACCTTCCAGGAATATTGGTGTTTTGTACTACATCTGCTCGACGCCGTAGATTAAATTTACATTTCAAAATAATAGGAGTAATAATGACTTCTCTTACCTTTAGAAATAATCCACACAGTTTTTTAACTTTATTTGCAGATAACTTTCGAATTCCAAAAGACACGATGGTAGTCATCAACCTTTTTGCACTGCATTTTGATGAAGAGTTCTGGGATCAGCCGAAATGCTTTAAACCAGGTAGGTGCTTTTGCAATATAGACCTTCGTCAACCATGCTCATGTTGATTATTATAATCGTATGCTATGTATATATATAGAAGCGCAGAAAAATATGCACAGTGGCCGCTCCTATCCCGGGGGCTGAAGAAAATTACATTTTGGCGCCCCTTCCTCTACAGCCCGAAAAGGTTGACCCAATTTGAAAAAGTGAAGAGCAAAAAAAAAAAAGGATTTTACGCGCTAGCGCCCTAAAAGCAATGTATAGTAGCATTTTTCTACTTTTTCAAAATTTTCCTTTTTCTTTACTAATTCTTTTTGCCGCCCCTTCTTCTTTTTGCCGCCCTTCTTTTTGCCGCCCCTTCTTCTTCCGCCGCCCCTTCGTTTTGGCCGCCCCTACTTTGACCCCGGGGGGCTGGCGCCCCCAAAGCCCCCCCCCCCCAAATACGCGCGTGAATTGCAACCTCTATTCTATATACCCCGTAATGTTGAATCAGTGATTTCTAACCTACATTACAAACGGATACGAATCAGAAATACACAAAAGTTGTTTGTATAATTGACAAAGGTCACAAAGCTGTAACTTCAGCACAGCAATCATACAATGAAGACTAGTAATTAGGAAACGAAACAGAAATGTAACGATAAAAATGACATTTTCAACTGTCGTTTATTATTCCGTGAACTTCTGCTTTGGAAAGAGTGGCCGCAAAAGCGGAGAACCGCAAAATTGTAATTTTATTTCCAAAATATAAGCAAAAAACTAAACTACTTTTGATTGATTTGGTTTATTGGTGTGTTTTTTTTTGGTGTTTTTGACAGAGCACTTCTTGGATGACAGCGGTTCTGTCCAACAACATCCCAATAGTTTCTTGCCATTCTCAGCAGGAAGAAGGTCATGTCTGGGAGAATCTCTGGCAAAAGCGGAATTGTTCCTGATTTTTACCTGGTTCCTGCAGAACTACGAAATCTCGAAAGTGCCTGGTGGCAAAGGCGAATCCTTGCTGGGACGCATGAAGCTAGGGGCGAGTTTTGTGCGAGAGTTAGCTCCGTATGAAGTGATAATGAAGAGACGTGAATATTAATGTCCCATTTAAAAATGTTCCAGACCACTGTGTTTTGTGGCTCATCTCAAACCATTTTTGTTGCGCTCGTGTACCATATTTAGGCTTTTTTTGGAATCTGTGTAAGGTGAGGTACGCGTCACAACCATGTTTGAGCAGGAGCGGCATCTTCTTTGTAGAAATATCGTGGGGAGGGTTGAGGGTCAGCTGATCAAAACTTTAGCGTGGTTCGTGGTTCTAAAAAGTATTTTCTTGTTTTGCACATTGTTTTGAGAGTCAAAAAGTCTGAAATTAGGTCAGGGTTCAAGTTCATGTCATTGTTTGTCAGGGATTGGAACAAAAACTTGTTTTTGCATAACAAGCAGCACAGAACAAATTGTCCTGACATTTGGGTAGAGAAAGTTGAAGTTTCAGATATGAAGCTATTTTAAGCTATTTTATCATGTTAATTGAAATGCTGTTGCTTAATTGTGATGCGATCAAGCAAAATCAGTCGGATAGTAAAAAACATTTACAAAGCTGGATTTTGCAGAAAACCCCATTGAAATTGAACAACCAGTTCTAAAGATATGAGGAATTAAAGAGTTTCCAAAACAAGAAGAAACAAAAGGAAATATTTCCTTTATTTGGCTATATCTCAAAATCAATATTTCCGAGTTCCGACTGATTTTGCTTGATCGCATCACAATTATGGCGCACCAAAAGCGTGTGAGAAAAATAGTTAAGATATAATGCCTAAAGTAGGCCAGGGCGGAATGATGTGATTTACAAGTAGTAATGAGTAACAAGTAGTTGCATAATTTAAGAGGTTTGCGTAATCATATTTTGGTTTAGGCAGAATGCTTTGTGTAGAAGTACATGAATATACAGCCTGTCTCAAAAAAAATTGCGCAAGTGAAAAACGCCCTCTTTGGCAATTAGAAAATACCGTTGTGGCATAATGCTTACATTTACGTTAAGGTCACAGTCTTAGCTCTCAAATACCGTTTGTTCTGTTCAATTTGCATGTTTTAATATCGAGATATGCTTACTTAGCAACAAAAGGGTAAAATCACAATTGTGCCACTTTTACTATAGTCATTGATAGGGAAGAGGGCTGTACACCAATGATAGCATCAAGTTTATCGAGAATTCCTTCGTGAAATCAAAAGAATGCATCAATACAACAATACAAGATTGTGTTTACTGTTTTATAATGATTCTCTTTTTCCACTTACGACAAACTAAAAATAAATAAATATTTCACATTCTGCTGTAAAATTAAATACATGTGCATGTCAATGATTTGATATCATGGTAAAGACAGTTTTCTTAAATTTGTCACTCAATACGCACAGATATTGCACACTGTGCAGGTTAATGAACTTAGACAAGTTCATGAAAATTGACAAATGAATGAACTTAGACAAAATAATGCACGCGCGCTGATGTTGATGCATCTAATGCACGAGCCCCGATGGGGGTGGGGGTGTATTAGAGTTAAATATATACATCAACATCAACATCAGCTATCATTGATTTTCATGTAACAGTCCTATTCCCTAGTAAAAGTGGCACAATTGTGATTTTACCCTTTCGTTGTTAACTAAACATATCTAGATTAAAAAAAGCAAATTGAACAGAACAAACGGTATTTGAGACCTAAGACTGTGCCCTTGACGTAGATGTAAGCATTATGTCACGATGGTATTTTCTAATTGCCAAAGAGGGCGCTTTTCACTTGCACTTTTTTTTTAGACAGGCTGTAGTGCACCATTTAATTCAAGATTTGCTCAAAAATATGTCTTGATAAAATGTGTATTCATGCTTTGTAAATAACTTTTGTAGAACATGTAGAAGTAGGACACTATGTTGTTTAACTTTGTTAAAACACTTTGGTGAATAACATTGCCAGTGACACAGGAAAATATGTATTAACTATAATACTATTATTAGGAATATGAGTATGTTACATGCTGAAAACATGTTCGGCACAACTGGAACAGTGCCACAGGAAAATATGTATTAACTATAAAACTATGATTAGGAGTATTAGTATATAGGAAGTTGAAACAATGTTCGGCACAACTGGAACAGTGCTACAGGAAAATATATATTAACTATAAAACTATGATTAGGAGTATTAGTATATAGGAAGTTGAAACAATGTTCGGCACAACTGGAACAGTGCCACAGGAAAATATGTATTAACTATAAAACTATGATTAGGAGTATTAGTATATAGGAAGTTGAAACAATGTTCGGCACAACTGGAACAGTGCTACAGGAAAATATATATTAACTATAATAGTATGATTAGCAATATTAGTATATAGGAAGTTGAAACAATGTTCGGCACAACTGGAACAGTGCCACAGGAAAATATGTATTAACTATAATAGTATGATTAGCAATATTAGTATATAGGAAGTTGAAACAATGTTTGGCACAACTGGAACAGGGCCACAGGAAAATATATATTAACTATAAAACTATGATTAGGAGTATTAGTATATAACATGTTGAAACCATGTTTGGCACAACTGGAACAGTGCTACAGGAAAATATATATTAACTATAAAACTATGATTAGGAGTATTAGTATATAACATGTTGAAACCATGTTTGGCACAACTGGAACAGTGCCACAGGAAAATATATATTAACTATAAAACTATGATTAGGAGTATTAGTATATAACATGTTGAAACCATGTTTGGCACAACTGGAACAGTGCTACAGGAAAATATATATTAACTATAAAACTATGATTAGGAGTATTAGTATATAACATGTTGAAACCATGTTTGGCACAACTGGAACAGTGCTACAGGAAAATATGTACCAACTATATTAGTATGATTAGGAATATTAGTATATATAATGTTGAAACAATGTTCGGCACAACTGGAACAGGGCCACAGGAAAATATGTATTAACTATAATAGTATGATTAGCAATATTAGTATATAGGAAGTTGAAACAATGTTCGGCACAACTGGAACAGTGCCACAGGAAAATATATATTAACTATAAAACTATGATTAGGAGTATTAGTATATAACATGTTGAAACCATGTTTGGCACAACTGGAACAGTGCTACAGGAAAATATGTACCAACTATATTAGTATGATTAGGAATATTAGTATATATAATGTTGAAACAATGTTCGGCACAACTGGAACAGGGCCACAGGAAAATATGTATTAACTATAATAGTATGATTAGCAATATTAGTATATAGGAAGTTGAAACAATGTTCGGCACAACTGGAACAGTGCCACAGGAAAATATGTATTAACTATAATACTATGATTAGGAATATCAGTATATATAATGTTGAAACAATATTCGGCACAACTGGAACAGTACCACAAGAAAATATGTATTAGCTATATTACTATGATTAGGAATATTAGTATATAACATGTTGAAACCATGTTCGGCACAACTGGAACAGTGCCACAGGAAAATATGTATTAACTATAATAGTATGATTAGCAATATTAGTATATAGGAAGTTGAAACAATGTTCGGCACAACTGGAACAGTGCCACAGGAAAATATGTATTAACTATAATACTATGATTAGGAATATCAGTATTATATAATGTTGAAACAATATTCGGCACTACTGGAACAGTACCACAAGAAAATATGTATTAGCTATATTACTATGATTAGGAATATTAGTATATAACATGTTGAAACCATGTTCGGCACAACTGGAACAGTGCCACATGAAAACATGTATTAACTTTAATATTATGATTAGGAATTAGTATATATAATGTTGAAACCATGTTCGGCACAACTGGATCAGTGCCACAGGAAAATATGTACTAACTATATTATTATATTAGGCATTTACCTACAATTTACCTACAATGCACCTCTGATCTGGAACAATTTACCGTCATCTGTGCGAAGTGCTCAAACAGTCTCTGCCTTTACAAAAGGCCTCAAAACCCACCTGTTTCCGCAAACATAATTTTGCTTGCTTCATTTTTCTTTTGTTTTTCAATTGTTTCTTGTATATATTTTGCATATGTTTTGGTTTTTCACGCTGTGATCTTTTGAAATGGCGTGTAACAAAAGCTCTCATGTATGTATGTATGTATGTATGTTTGTATGTATGTATTATGGTTAGGAATATTAGTATATATAATGCTGAAACAATGTTCGGCACAACTGGAACAGTGCCACAGGAAAATATGTATTAACTATAATACTATGATTAGGAATATTAGTATGGTGTATGCTTTGTATGAGTGGAATAGTCACACATATCTATATAATGTTACTTTCTGATATTTTCGTGACTGTTTACTTCAAGGTAGAACCGGAAGAAGGTCATGTCTTGGAGAATCTCTGGAAACTTCGGAATTGTTCCTGATTTTTACCTGGTTCATTGACAGTTTCCACGTGTGTTGTGATCATTTCGATCATTGGTTCGTAACAAAGAAAGCGTGATCCAGTTGACCTAGCAGCGGTCATTATTCTAACGTGCACTACGACAGCGAATACTTTAGTATGAATACCAAATATTTTAAAAATATAACCGTTGTTGCATACTTTTGCGTTCGATTTAATACAAAATGGTCGTTCTGTTAAATGATTGTAACGAGTTTCTTTTTCGTATTATGAGTAATTGCTGTGTTTCATATCAAAGTAACCAAATGTCCTAGATACATAATATAGATGTCATATAAACTATATCTTCATTGCTATTACGAGCCGAAGAACTTGGGACCATTTTTTTATATTTTTATTTTATTTTTTATTTTCATAAAAGTCGGAGGAAATATTCTGTTCTCACACATGACCAAATGTTGAGGACGAAGGTTCGTCCTTTGCTCATAACTGCAGAACGATAATTCATAGATGGGTCAAATTATATATTTGATGAATCCTTATGACCAGAGGAATATTTTGACATTAACTATAGCAAAATTTAAGCAACTTTGAAATTTGACCCCGGTAAAGAATTATTACCGATGAATGTTCATGAAAATAAATATTAACATAATCTCCAATATCCATCGACTATATTTATAAATACGCACGTTATGGGCACGACATACCAAGACCAGCAAGCGTTTGTCAAATCCATTGAAAAGGATAGGAACTTTTTAATAAATATCATCAAATTAAAGAATTATATAATTACACATGGGGGATTCCGAATGTTATCAAAAAACAACATTATGAAAGTATTTGCCGACGGCAAAAAAGAAATAGGTATTGACGGAAATGTTCATATACAATGTGTGGCCGTACACTACGAGTGAGCCATAAAGTCGGCAAATTGTATTCACAGTTACAGTGAAATTAATGTGCGTGAAGGTCGTATTCATAGGTACCTCAATTTGGTGCGACATATTTTTAATTTGATAGCGCGAGTCAAAAACACTGTTTAAACCAATCAATAATCCTCCTAGCTGAAGAGGATAATAGTCTTCTACCTATTTCTATAGAATCCTTAAATAGCTCTAGTCTTTGTTTACTTTGGCTAAATCTTGTTCAAGTGGTGGGTTACAAAGCATTGTATTTTTCTAAGTATTTAAAACCAACAATTAACATTGAGAGGACAATCCTGAACCTCGTTGACTTAGGGGTGTTTTGAAATGACCGCCAATTATGACTGTTTGATATTTATTACCAGCAATGTGGAAAAAGAGACACATGTAGAACCGAAAAAGGTACCATTTTGTTGAAGGAGCAGAGTTTAACAAACCATAATCCCGCTTCTAGATATCGTTTGAAGTCAAGTGATATACCATTTTAAAGCTTATGATATATATTTTCTAAACACGAATTAAAACAAAATTTAACGGGCCGACTTTACGACTGATTCGTGATGTACGGTCACATATAATCTCAAAGTTGAACAAAATAGACACATTTGCTGCACAGTAGTCTCGTGTTGTTTGTCGCCTTCGCATTTAAATATACAAGAAGACCATCCGTGTGAGACTTACTACCTACAAGCTATTATGGCAACGCGGAGGTGGTCACGTGCACATTTATAAATACGTATTTATAAATATAGTCGAATCATACTGATCATGTATAATGGTGGAGTTAGCTTTGGACTATGACCTAACAGACTGGCCTTATAGATTGACACAACCAATGTAATAAATATATAGGTCATGTCGAAATAGTCCATTTGATCATGGCGTTAGATTCAGGTGTATGGTGACGTGGAACAAGCGGGCAAACCAATAGTCACTAAAACTCATAGGTGCTACATCGACCACAAAGTCTGTGTAAAACTAACAGCTCGAAAACGCTGGGAATAAGGTGTAAGTAAAATTTTCTGTATTTTAGAGAAAATGAACGATATGGTGCTAGCGCAAGATATTTTGTGTATTAAACTATTGTTTCCACGCACAAGTTCCCTCAATTATTCACGAATACGGCCAATATGGGGCGTGCTAATTATAATGCTAGACGCCATTAAAGGTGTTCCAACGTGTAAATGAAAAAAGAGACATTACAATAGTTTTTTAACTTCGCATTTGTCGTTAAGGGAAAAACAATTCGTGCAAGATGCCGAATATAAATGTGTAAAGATTTAGTCTGTGCAATTTCGAGGTTTCAAGCTACAGCAAATTCACTGCAGCATGCCAATTTTCACTCTATGTTTTGAGTCGAAATTTTATTCATGGTTTATATCGTGATCACTATTTGTGTTTGTTGCTTAGTGAAGATATAACCCCCCCCCTTGTACTAAACCAACCAATAAGGTTGTGCAATTTTAGTGCCATTCCTACCCTTGACGCTTGTGTATGGCACCTCACGGGCTATACAGGGACGGATTATTCGCTGTTGTAGTGTGACGTCAAAATCATTCGTTACCAAGTCAACAGGTTCGAGCTATATATTCGCCGTAGAAGTAGTGATGTAACAGGATTAATTGCCATAGCGATAGGTGAAAACAATTTTTGAAGGTATTGCCCTGCACTATAAGTAGGCTGCACTCATCACCTCGTCACATCTGTGTATGTGTGCAATTTTAGCTTGAATACAATACCACTCTTTTCAAAGACACTAATCGTGCAAGTGCGAGTGAATTGTATATGGACTCTGCATAACGTGATTTTTAAATAGAATTACGATCCAGGTCATTATCCCTATTCTTTGATAATCAATGGTGCGACCAGAGTTACAGCGTACGTCAAAGTGCAAGGCAATACATTGAACATTTATTTTCACTTATCTCTATGGTAATCAATCCTCTTATAATCACTACTTACGTATGCAGCGAATACTCGCAACCACGATCAAAATGATCGCAACACAAAGTCAATGGGTTGCTAACAGGCTTGCAAAGTAAGCGAGTGGTATTCTTCACTATGGAGGAAAACTCGACTAAATAATGCACATTCTCTTACACTTTCACCTTTAGACTGATCCCCGTCACAATGTTGCTTAATTTTGTGGAGACCATCTTTACATCCGGCAGTGGAATATACCCCATTACCGTGGTATTGCTTACCATTCTCGCCTCACTTGTTTATTTGAGTATTCGGAGACCAAGCGGGATGCCACCCGGACCTATGGGACTGCCCATTATTGGGAATATGTTTAGTAAGTCGATCCTTGAGAATATAATTGATGTTGTTTAAATTGTATAAAATATTTTTGGAAGTCATGAAATAATCCGATCACTCAGTAACTAGATGGAATTTTACAATCAGTCTTCCTGGATCAGTCAGAACCCAAGTTAAAGCCATATTATAACATTTGCTAAGGAGGACGCCCTCAATATATTTCAAATTCTCTTCTTTACACTTTATACTTTATTAAACAAAAATACCCTGCACAAATCAAGACCCTAGGTGCTGTAGTTTAGTCAAAATCCGAGTTTTTGAATAAAACACAGGCACCGTCGTTTTATTATTACGATGGAAATATTAGTTGAACACATACGCAATGTTCATAACACAGTACGTACATGGCGTGTGGGACGGTGATCTACACAACAAAGTATCGTGCCATAACACGACCGAATGAGTGATACGTATTGGCGACATCGGCGGTGGCAGTAAATTCCAATATTCTTTGCTTTGCCTTAGTTGTTCGGCTCAAATGAAAAGGGGATATATCTGACAGTAAAATATCTAACATTTTATGGCATAGAAATACAAATCTATTTTGTATGAAAAAATTATAAAATGGCTTTAAGAGTTAAAGCAATAATGTGTGATTTGCATAAAAAATAGATTCCTATTTAATTAAATGTTAGTTTTCACTGATAGCTACTGATCGCATTGCCCCTTTAATTTCGAGCCAAACAAATGAGGTACGCCGTAAAATGAAGAAAATTGGTATTTCATTCCAGCGCCTACAATGCGTGTGTTTAGCTCACCAATTATAATTATCATGGTTTTCGGGAGCTTCACGTAGTCTCTGCGTATCACAATAATAATTTAAATTTGGAAATCCGTTATTTTTATCCAGGTTTAATGGATCAACCTCACATTAAATTTAAGGAAATGACAAAAAAGTATGGCAATATAGTTGCCGTGAAAATGGGTCAGCGATGGATGGTAGTTCTCAATCAAATAGATGTAGTGAGAGATGCAATGCTCAAGAAACCAGTTGAGTTTGCAGGACGGCCTGATTTATATTCAAGTAAGTAAGGGTGTGGAGATGCGGTTGACGTTACTACCACATATTTAACGCACCAGCTAAGCAATAATTAAAATTTTGGTAGGATGTTTGGATCGTGGAAGGTGTGGCTCTTTGTGTCCTTAAGCAAGGCACTTCACTCTACTTGCTTAGTGCTTCGGAGGGCACTTTAAGTCGTCGATCCCTGTACATGTATTTCTGATATTAATGCAGTGTGTGTGCACGTTAAAGAACGTCACAGGCTATACGAAAAGAGCAGGAGATCATTCCGGTACTGTTGACTGTACTTCTAAAATACACTCATCTACTCTAGGTACCAGAGTAAAGATAAGTGCAGCTTGTCTGTACGTTGTGCGCTAATACTCATACATATGAGGCCAGCACTAATAAGGAAGAAGAAGAAGAACGGGGTGTGCTGAAGTGTGGTGCAGTGGCGACGGCCTGAGCATTATAATGGGGGGGGGTCGAAAATATTTTGTCCTGGTCTTACAGGGATATTTTAGCCCCCCCCCCCCCCACACACACACAGCTTTCGCTGCTTATAGTGTGTTGTATGTGTGCCTGTATGGGTGTATCTGTATATTGTTTGTGTCAATATATTTACATATCTCGCTAGAAGGACAAGATATCGTATCCCACACAATATTGTTAAGTAGTATATAAATTATGGTGATCACTTTAGGATAGTAACCTTAGTATTAATCGTGACGCCAATATCGATGTTTATTATTCAGGTGCCATAATATCAGAAAATTTCCAGAACATTGGATTTACCACCTACAGTGCCAGATGGAAACTCCACAGAAAACTGAGTCATTCCGCAATAAGGTATCAAATATTTCATGGTTTAATAAAAGACACAGTAGCAGTTAAATGCTGAATTGATGTGAAATTTACAATCAGTAAAAAACAACGAGAAAGCATGACATAACTATAATAAAATATCAAAACTATCACATGCAGCACATATAATCAACCAAGGGGCGAGATCTCCTCCTACAAAGATATTCAAGAAGGGACTAGGCCTAAAGCCCGGAAAAAAGGTTTGGTCCTTTAAACAGTGTCTATGGTCTCATTCTGTTTTAAATTATAAGATAATACTTCATGACATTATAGACCATTTTAGAAGTCGTCAGGGGGTCAAAGGATATTTCAAGGTCACTATGATTTCTTCAAATTTGTGACCAAACTCTTTCTGCGTTAACATGTCGAAGCTCATAGTGGGGGAGGCAAAGTGTCTGTAGAATTTCGATGATTAGAAGATGCCACTCACCTAGATATCTTCTAAAGGAAAATCTTTGTTGCCATCGTACCGATCTTGGATTAAGAATGGCCGTAATTTGCACTCTATTTTGCCCTATATCTCAGCTTGTGAGCAACATACAGGTTAACCCCCAGATAACTATCTGCCGATCTAACATTGCCTCTGATTGTTCAATTACTTGATATCTTCACTTTAATCACCAATCAGAATGGAGCTTTGCAAATATTTCACCCCAATTTTGTTATACTAACAATGTTGCTGATTGGTCCAATTGATAATGAAAACTTCTTTTTGACCAATAGGCAGGTAGTTCCCATGGGGTTAAGAATGGTATCAATACCCAGATTTATGATACCAATGATTCCATAAAAACCATTACCTTTAGTTGTAAGTAGTTTTCTTTGACAGCCATCTTGATTTTCAAAATGGCAGACATGTTTAACATAGTTTCACCTATATCTCGGCTTCTGAGCAACATAGAAGGCTAACACTGGTGGCAATACCCATGTTTATGACATTGGGAGTTTGAAATCACCATCCAATACATTGTAACAATGGTCCCTTAAAGTGTCAACCATTTCAAATAACATATGCTTAATGTCCATCTGTCCATGAGTTAATTTATGGATCACTTTACACACGTCCTCAAAGATTAACTTGATGCACCTCCTTGAATCACTACCTTCAGACACGTCTAGGATAGATGCCATGGATATAGTAGTTCATCTAGTACTTTACCTGATCCGCCCTTCCCCGAAGACCTAGTATCTTTTACTGTTCCTGTATATCATTTGCATGGGGATACCAGTACTGCTGCTGTACCGGACAGTTTCCAAAGTGTGGCATTAGTCGATGGTATGGCTGATACAAGCCAGAGTGGGTGAACACTTACTCAGAATTAGCCTGTCGCTTTATTAAACGTTTCTGGAGAAGTGAAATAACGATGAGGTATGCCTAGTTTTTTCTGCTTCACTTTGGTGACATTTGGTGTTAGAAAAATAATTATCAAGCACGAATCACATGATTTCATTTGGAACAAAGTCATATTGGCCATTAAACGAATAAAAACAGTCGGGCCTCAACACGCGATATTCAAAAGTGCAATGCCGTAATGGTTATTTGAGCTCAATTGTTGTCAGCATTCATTTTGAATATCGCGTGTTGAAAGACGGGTGCTTTCATTAGTTTTTATGGTCACTATGAGTTTGTTTTCAATAAAACCACGTGATTCGTGCTTGATAATTATTTTTCTTACGGCATAATGTTGTGATTTCCGGAGGTTTCCTTTAACATTTCAACACGTGAACGGCGAAAACTGAAAACAAAGCTGTGGCTTATCACATAACAGACAATTGCAAATACATGTATGCGATAGTTACTTCCCCAAATATGAGTCAGAGACTTAGCTCATGCTACATGCCATTGAGGACACCAACAATGATGCTACATTTACCTCGCAGAACATCTTCTCTCCTGACAGAGACGTCTTGGTCCTGTCTGTAAGGCGCTATCCCTATGGTCCTTGCAGCTAATACAAGTATGGTAACAGGTACGGAAGTAAACCATAAAATAAATAAACTAGGACCAATCTACAGTGCTTTAAGGTCATCAAAACTAGCAGCTCTTCAAGGGTTTATACGTGTCTTGTCTAGGCCTGACATTGTCTGGGGCTGACATCTCAATGTTAAAGCTGTTTCTTATAATTTCTGCATATACTTATTATCAGACATAATTGACAGTTTTGCAGAGTGCACCAAAATATTTTAGCTTTATTATCATACCGCGAAAGTGACTGGTACCGTAGGGGAGTGCGCGAAGCCATTCACATCAAGAGACGAGACTGCAACCTGAACAGGGACCAGGGCAGGCACATCCTCCCTCTCAGCTACGACAACATCATCAAGTCATGTGACCCGAGAAACATCAGCGGTCACGTGACGACCACGGAATAATCCAGTGGCTCCGAAGGCTTGTGGATGCAAGCCGCAGGCTACCACAGCTCTGAAGAATCAAGTCGTGAGACGTAAGTGAAAACTTTCTTATACTATCGATATTATGTTGTTTTCTCCAGAAATTTTGCGACAGGTAAGAAATTGGAATGCATCGTTCATGAAGTCACTGAACGCATAGGTAATCGAATAGATGAGCAGCATGGAAAGCCAATCGACCCAAAACAAGTGGTATGCCTTGGTATCTACAATATTCTTGGGACGCTTTGTTTTGAACACAAGTAAGTGAAAAGAAAACCTCTCCCTGCACAACGAGTCTGTTTATTTTCCCAGTATAAACCGATACCCATTTATACACCTTTGTGGAGAGAGACAGTTGCGGTTAAACATTTTGTCTAAGGGCGATTTTCAATAGAACTTTTACATTTGAGATGAGTGAATATTTTCCAAAATATCGGGAACTACAAACCACGGCACAGCACCCAGTTCGGGTTCGTGGATTCAAAATAATGCAATAAAAACGTCAGTGGTTTTTTTTTCAAATGCATTAAAAACATACTTAAAATTAACAAATAATAATAATAATAATAATAATAATAATAATAATAATAATAATAATAATAATAATAATAATAATAATAATAGTAATAATAATAATAATAATATTTCCAATTAGTGCCTCGTTACCATAAGATATGGGCCACGTATGTCAGCTTATCTTGTAACGTGGTTCAAAAATTCGCCTCTCTCTAGTTGCCAATGTTCATCCCTGCCAGTTAATCAATAAAAGTAACTACCGTGAAATAAAAGGAAATGTGGCGCTACTCTAAAAACAGTCAAATAAGCACGTTATCAGAATAATTTAAGGGTGTGTTAAAGGCAAGGTTTAGGGAAATCACGAATTCCAACATTTTTGCAAATATCTCCAAAACCTTTCATGATTGGCCATGTTATGAAGGTAATAAAACCGTTGCCATGGTAACCAAGCAGTCGCTATTGGCTTCTGACCAATCACATTGAAAGTTGGTTGTTTCCTGTTTTTTCGCAAATCACTTCATTTGTCCCAATAAAAGTATACTCACATGTTGAGTCATGTTCCTGCGCACATCCACTGATTTTCCCGTAAAAAAATCCCAGTGGAATTCCCACGGGGGGGTTTCAGAGTGATATTTTCGTTTTTTGGCCACATATTCCATATTACTTACAAACTCTTTACGGGGAAATCAGCAGAGGTCATTCGTGATGTTCTTGAACGATTTGACACCATTCCAATATTTATTTGGACATGTGCATTTTCAACCGTATGAGGGCAGTATCCAGGTCTAAAATTTCTCGGTCCCTGGAGAGCAATAATCAAAAAACACTGCCGACATTTAAAAAAATTATTATCTTCTTCTGTGCCAAAGATGAAAACGATCCGTAGATCTTTAATTTGCATTTAAAACCACCTTCAGGTACGAATTCGATGATCCAAAGCTTACATGGTTTATTCAGGTGGCCCGTGAACTCATCGAGGCACTCGGAGTGGGTTTGTTGGCTGATTTCATTCCTGCATTGCGATTTATTCCAACGCAGGGTGTCACAAAGATCAAGAAAGTTATGGATGAGTTTCTAGGATTCTTGTATGCTGAACTAAAATGTCACCGCGAATCTTTTGATTCAGGTAGGCTTTTCTATAGTTATCCTAAGTTATATAAGCATTATATAGCTAGGATCATTGCCAAGCGTAGAAAATTTGACTCATTCAGTCATGAACTCATTGCGCTCCAATGGCTCCACATACACATATAGCGATGCATCATTTTAAAAGTCCTCCTTTTGGTGCACAAAGCTCACTAAAAACTAGCATCTTCTTGTTATCTCTGATTTACATCAGCCACAACTGCGGTCATTAACATCATATACTCAGTTTCTTGAACTCGGAACACATAGTGTGTCATTCGCAGACAGATCTTTCTCATGATTTGGTCCAAAAGAATGGAACAAACTTCCCATCCATATATATGCTCAGACTGTTGGCATTTTCAAGAAGCTACTAAAATGCCATCTGTTTCAACAGAGAAGATGTAAGAAAAGGAGGGAGCACAGAATTACATCCTTGAGATAATCCCGTAGGTAATCCTGTCGCACCTATTCATAGTCCTTTATTCTCAAGTAGTTACACATCTACTTGAAAGTAGCCTTTGATCATGTTGATGTGATGTGTGTTGCCGACCACGGTTGATTAATTTTCACTCCAGAATTGGAAATATTTCCAATGTTTCTATAGAGAATTCCTTGAAGTAGCTGTTGTTCTGATGGGATACCAAACGTGGAAACTACAAGAAAGAAATGTAGTTTTGTAAAAAATTCCCAAAAAATCCGCTCATTTTGGAACATTATATTAATTATTTAGGGAGAGTGTTTTAGGATTTTGTTAGAAAAGGGATGATTGTTGATCATATTTATTTTATTGTTTTATGTATTATATTTTTCCTGTCATTTCCTGCAAACCTAATAAAGATATTTTGATAATTGAAAATAGTCTGTATCATAAATCGTAGACGTTGAAAGAGTCAACAAGCGTCAGAAATTATAATTTGCCATGGAACTTCGGTCATATTTTATTTGAAATATTACTGGATGTTAGGGTCTACATGCATGGTATGCATAGTATGATGATATACAGACACTGACCTTTCCCTAAAACTAGTAAGCAGCAACTTGTGTATCACACCCATCATGGGTTCGAACCCCTTTGTTGTATTTTATTGTTAAACCTGAATAGCGTGATTACTTTTGAATGAGCGGCAGCACACATATTTTGTTTGAGGATAGCTGGATCTATCTCCTTTTCCTCACATCTTCTCTGGTTTCAACAAGCATATCGTATTTAATTTCTTTTGTATTTTTTGCATTAGCTCTATATAAATTTTTTATGTTGTAATTTGTTTTCATTCCAAATTCCAATAATAATGATGTATAGGCTTATCCTAAGTGAGCTTAGTGTACCTGTCTATTAACAAGCTAAATAAGGCAATAATTATGTGATATAATAATGAGATTACAGGACGATGATAGACGATAGGAGGATGATAGAGTTTTAGCTATCGTAATTTTATATGAATACGTCAACTATTTTAACGGCTCTTTTATAGAGCCACGAAATCGTCAATAAGTCAGCGGCCACCTACTTCTTACCACTCTCCTTGTATCCACCCATCATTTAGTGGACAAGGTGCAGTTCGCATGAATGGCTCTTTTCAGAGCCACCGATCTTTAGTAGGAAGAGGGTACTTACTTCTTGCCAACACACCACTTTTTAGGTGGCTAGATGAGGGGCAGTCTATTGGTTGTATGTTTGGACAAGGGCAGCCCACTATGATATTCTTTAATGATGGCCTTATGGGGCAGTCCAGATGCATAACTGAGGAAGATAAATATGACGAGCTATAATAGTCCTAATAAATTTAAAAATTTTATCTTTGCCTAAAGTCGAACCCGTTGAAAACCTCAACTTTTATTTTATTTTTATTTCACACAGTGATGTTGTTATTTTGTTTCTGTAGACAATATTCGTGACATATTTGATTCCTTACTTCTGGCTCAGAAGGAAGCAAAAGAAGAAGACAGCGATCTCGTGGACTCTCTTACTGATACACATCTGACACATACCATTCGTGATCTTTTCGGAGGTATGCCTGATTATGCCGCGCTAATAATTCATACCAAGTGTTCATGCCAACTTAAACATTGGATCAACATTTGCCTAGTTGTCAATAAGTTACGATATATTAATACATCCATATATCTGATGAAATTTAATTTTGTAAAATTTTTATTCAATGGCTCGGCTGAGATTTGATCGTACACAAAAGCGCATGAAGCCCTCCATAAAAATAATTATCTTGGTATATAAGATTCACATATTCTGTCTGGCCGTAAGTGATCGAACAAAGAATAGTCTTAAACGTCATATATTTGTACGCTTATTACATAACCCCTTTAAAGTGTCACAGCAACTTCCCTGTAACACCTAATTTGCATACAATTATTACGTTTTTATTTTTCTTATTTAAAGCTGGAACAGACACAACAATTATTACACTCCACTGGACACTGGCTATTATGGCAGAATATCAAGACATACAAAAGAAAGTGGCCATGGAAATTGAAGAGGTCATAGGGCATGATAGGCTGCCCTCTTTGGAGGATAGAGGGCGCCTTCCATATGCAGAAGCAACTATGATGGAAGTTTTACGTTTTAGTTCTATCCTTCCGTTGGGATTGCCACATGCAACAACCTGTGACGTTATGTTAGGTAGCGTAGCAATTCGCTGTCGTAGTGCACGTTACCAGGTCAACTGGATCACTGATCGAAATGATCACAACACAAATCCTATGGCATATCAAAATTCGGAACAGGTGTATGAGCCGACGCTTGGAGCAGTAACCAATGGCTACTAGCGTGCACTACGACAGCGAATTAGGCTTTACGTAAATATTCGCATTAAAACTCCGTGTCTCAATCGACACTAGACTACCATGCTCAGTCGTCAATGATAGCCAGTCATTTATCTATTGGTCGTTATATGACTATCTTTTGAAAACTGAGCGAGCCACTTTCTGACAGCTTGAGATTATTGGGACAGAGGTAATCTTTTGAATCCTTTCATGACTCACTAAAGCATAGTCAAGGACACTCACGTGAATTTATAGACTTCTTGTTCATGACAAAAGAATGTCAAATGCCATAAAACACAAATTTTGTATATTTCCCCTCCCAGGAATATTGGTGTTTTGGACTACGTCTGATTGATGCCGTAGATTAAATTTTTATTTGAAATCAATCGGACTAATACTAATTTCCCTTACCTTTTTGCAGACATATCACTCAATATTTGAATTTTATTTGCAGATAACTTTCAAATTCCCAAAGACACGATGGTTGTCATCAACCATTTTGCGCTGCATTTTGATGAAGAGTTCTGGGATCAGCCGAAATGCTTTAAACCAGGTAGGTGTTTTTGCTATATAACCCTTCGTCAACCATGCTCATGTCATGAGCATGGTTGACGAAGGGTTAATGAGGTTGATTAGGCCTAAAAAATGTTTGATTGGTATGGCGTAACATAAAAACAAAATTAGGGTAGGTAGGTCGGGATTTGTAAATTGCGTTTTATGCAGGCCTTCTTCTTTTTTTTAAATTAATTAATTAATTAATTAATGTATTTATTTATTTATTTATTTATTTATTTATTTATTTATCTGTTTATTTATTTAATTACTTATTTCTTTATTTATTTATAGCAAGTCGGGTTACGCCAATCAAACAATTTTAGGCATTTGTATATATTTGTCTGTGTATATAGAAGCGCAGAAAATTATACTCATTTGTATATACTTCACTAAGTTTTAACTTCACCACAACACACATACGATAAATAAATAGCAAACTGAAATTAAAACATAAAAATGACATTTGCAACTGTCGTTTCCTAATATTTTACTGTGAACTCCTGTTTTAAAAAGAATCACCGCAAAAGTGGAAAACCGATAATTTTAAAATATATTTTAAAATTTCAGTAACAAATAAACTACTTTTGGTTGATTTGTTTATTTTGACAGAACACTTTTTGGATGACAGCGGTTCTGTACGTCAGCATCCCAATAGTTTCTTGCCATTCTCAGCAGGAAATAGGTCATGTCTGGGCGAATCTCTGGCAAAAGCAGAATTGTTCCTGATTTTTACATGGTTCCTGCAGAACTACGCAATCTCGAAAGTGTCTGGTGGCAAAGACGAATCCTTGCTGGGACGCATTAACTCGGGTTTTCTTCGCGAGTTGGCTCCATATGAAGTGATAATGAGGAAACGTGTATATTAATAGGACAAACGTTATTTGAAATTCATATTTAGGTATTAAAGATAAACCATAAATAATTTAATAAATTAATAAATGATATAATGAAATAATCCGATCTATTTATTTACTTAACAGGTCAAATAGGGTACCTTGTACAATACTATACATGTATAAATTATGTTAGTAACATAGGCCCTAAAAACTATTTGTCATCAGATCAGATTTTATCCCTTGAAAAGACAAAATTGATGTTGAATATATCAATTATTTCGTTATGAAGCTTTTCATTAATTTTTATCCACAAATCAATACAGGATAATATTGTGGGATAGGCTTTTACGACGGTTTTCATAACAATTAGTGGGTTTTTAGCGGGTTCGCCGTCGGACAAGTTTAGAACTGTCAAGTTTTTGTCAGGAGTAGCTCTGACCTCTTAAGTACCTAAGAATGAGACATGTAGGGGCCCCATGCCTACTGATGGCTCTGAAAACTGCCGTTCACTTAAGACTACCCCTTGTCAACAGCGAACAAGCAGATCTCGCCAATCTGCTAATTTAAAAAGTTTTGGTGACTATGAAAAGAGCTGTTCACTGAAGACTATCCTTGTCTACAGAAAACAAGCAGACCTCGCCTATCTGCTAATTTTAAATGTTTGGTGGCTCTGAAAAGAGCCGTTCACTGACGACTTCCCCTTGTCTACAGATATCAGCTGTCACTCTGCACTAAAAAAATGGGCCATTCGCGAGATTTCGTTGATTGCAGCAAATTTCATTTATGAACAAAAAACATATGGAGCACATTTCATATCTGCCTAAATTCTTCAAGTAGAATAATAGCCTCATCTCTTATTCTGAAAATAGCCACATGTTGAAGGCCACCATAAGAAGTAATGAATAGGCAATTTAATGTAAATGAGGGAAACATACATATTTCCAACTTGGTAACATAGTACACTCATGGCCCAATTTAGTCACATCATAGCACCCAGTTTTCGTTCGTAGTCTTGAAACATAGCAATTAAAATATTTCTTTAAGAAAAACACCAATTCTAGTAGAAACAATATTAACATTTATAAAGCTAATACCGATGTGAGCGAATTTTCAATGGAAAAGATTAGACCCAAGATACAGTACACCCAATTTAAGTGCAAATTCCTTATTATAGCGCTATGGCGGAAAAAATAAAGAAGGTTTAAAATCGAAATACTTGAGAGACACGATAATTATATAGGGTGGCTCAAAAATGTAAATAATCGATATTTACGTTAGAACCAAGATGAACATGTCCATTGTTGAAAGTTAAAAAAAACCACCTTGTGTAAAAATAAAAGTGTTACGGGATTTCCCCCTACAAATAAAATGTTTCCTCGATTTTGTTAAATTATCAGGTGTTTTGCTGTTCATCTCAAAGCATTTTTGTTATGCTCAAGTACCATACTTAGGCTATTCATGGAATCTGTACAACTTGATGTACGAGTCAAGATTCATCAACTCAAATTTCTCGCCCATATACTGCGTCTTGAAGATGGCGAGCCTGTGAAAGAATACAGGGTGTATCAAAATGATTGGTACCGGGCTATGTGACATTTTCAAAAATATATCAAAAATATAAAATTGCTAATTAATATAGTTTTTGTACTATAAATAGAAAGGGGCATATGTTAACTTATTGATCTATTAATCTGAAGATTGACGTAATCATGGTTTGACTTACACAACACAAGATGAATAGGTTCACTGCTTGCACCATTTATTGCATACATAATTTCAATATCTCACCTCAGTATACATAACATAAAATTGCTTTGCACATGCTTTTAGAAAGATAGTTCCTGAAGTCCCTGCCTTACGACCCGGGCAGTGTGAGGTGAAGCCCTATCTTGAAAGAACTTAACAACTGGGATGGGTCCATTCTGTAACTGCCCATATCAAATTTTGAAGTTATAGCATGTTTGCATAGAATATGCCTTGCTCTTAGAAACTGTCTCCTAAATCTTCCCTGCACTTCTCCATAGCTTCGTGTCGACCAGTGATTCTTAACTATGAATGCACACTGAAGTGTGGAATACTGTGGAGCCATTCCAATAACTTTTACCAGGTCTAAACTAACTTACACTGTCTACAGTCTATAGCCATTCTGCCACACCATCTACTTATAGTAATCTCAAAAATACAACTTAAATTACCACCCTGGATGGTGTTGATACACAAACTTCTTTCACCCCACCTAAATTATTCAAGTCAATAATATTACTCTCAAGCAATAAATATTGATTATTACATTAATATATATTATGAATGAAGAAATAGGCAAGGAAACTATTAAACATTTCCATGGTATTTGCAGTAAAATAGAGCTTTGAAAATGGTGCGCTACTGATCCAGCGTTACGATGAAAAGTGTAAAAACACCTACTTTCCTTTAGAATCCTGTAACTTCTGAATAGAATGTGCTATCTTTATGATCTAAAATTCTTAAAGAAGATAAAACTACTATAATTACAAATATTTCAACAATTAACCCCACACTGGCACAAAACATAGTAAAAAAATCTGACAAAAATGAGAAGTCTTCGGTACCAATCATTTTGATACACCCTGTATGCGCTTTATATTCCACCACATGGGAAGAGGAAACCGGGACGGCCGCGCACACTGTACTTACAGTATGTCCAGCACCTCCTGGGAGATACTGAAGGGATGCTGCAGCCAAACAAAATGTTTCGCTTGCCCAAGATCGCATTAGTTGGAGAAAGCTTGTAGTCGCCTGCCCCGCAGCCGACTGATGATGATGATGATGTACGTGTACAACCATGTTTGAGCAGGAGCGGCATTTTATTTGTGGTAATCTCGCAATCTATTTTGTTTATTTTTCACCCAACTTACCCGGGTGAAAAAGCAATAAAATAATTAAATGTCCAAAGCTAATGTTAAATAGGGCGCCTCCGCCTAATGATTAGGCCACCAAGTTTCAAACTCATATTTTCTTCAAAATATAATTTTGGAAATATTTGCTCGTTTTATTCGTTGGAAACACCGAAATACACTTTTGTTTGCTTACAAACTGAAAAGCAGTTCTTACGGACATATTTACCATAAAAAGTTCTACAAAATATTTCAAAATATCCGCTAGTACTCTAATATTTTATGTACACAAAACCGCTCACCGATTCATAGAACCAGCAATTAGCTTGCGAAAATGGTTCAGGCATGCATTTAAACATATTTACTAGTATTTGGGATTATGATCAATCTTTGAACAAGAGCAAAATGATAATGAGCCAGATTAAAGTGAACAATCAGAAATGGGTAGGGTGATAACGTAAGTGTTGACATGGTCAAGTTGGCCTTGGACTATGACCAAACACAGCTAAGTATAAGCAGGTTCCAGATTATGTCGAAATACTGTAGTTCATGTGATCCTGACGTTTAGATAAGATCATATAAATAACGTTATAATTTATTTGTATGGTGACGTGGAACAAGCTGAAAGAACAGTCACTCAAACTGACAGGTGCTATCTCGCAAAGTCTGTGTAAAACTGATAGCTCTACAAAATTAGAAATAAGGTATGTAGAATGTGCTGTAATTTAGAGAAAATAAATGGTGCTGGTGCAAGATATTTTATTTGGTTTATTGAAGATACATGCTATTGCACCATTGTTTCCAAGCAAACGGATTTTTCAATTGGTCAAACACGGCCAACTTAGGACGCGCTATAATGCTAGACGCTATTGAATTCTTCTATGCGTTAATGCAGATATATTGGAGACATCAGTTTCAACATTTTATAGCTTTGAATCAACGAACCTGTTTTCATTTTTATATTGGTCGCATTTATCGCTACGGAAAGAAAATTGTGTACAATGCAGAATATAGATAAAAATTCGGTGCAATTTTGGTTTGAAGCTACGTCAAATGCATTGTGCCCAGCATGTAATTTTGCACTGTGTTGAGGTGAATTTTATTCATTCTTTACAACATTTGTGATCATTATTCCTTAAAATGACTAAGGTCTGTTTTTGTGATGTTCTTTCTTTTTGTCAATCTCAACATGAGCAATCGTGGCCATATGCTTCGAGCCATATTGACCATAGTTGGTCACTAGGACCACTGTGTAGGGGCACAAATTTAACATGGAGTCCATTTCACTAAACGTTTAACACTTCGTAACTCAAGTAACCGTGCGTAATGTTACGAATACTCAATACTAGACGTAACTTTACAAAGGGTCCCTGTAGTAAATCCCTATTACTTACGAACAGTACCGTTCGTAACGTAAGTAGGGTTTATAGTGAAATGGAACTTACGACTCGAGATTTCGTAAAGTTCAATGAAATGGATCCCAGGTCAATTACCAGTCAAAGGTCATCGACTTCCTGTCATGGCCGAAAAAGATGTTCACTAAAAGCTATTCCTTCCGCAAATTACATGGCACGATGATGTCGGTTGCACACATGCATCAAGTATAGCCATTGTCTAAAAGTTATTATCCAGAATTGGGGTCAAAGGTGATTTAGGGTTTACGTCAAGTATAGCTTCAAAATGCTGCAACTTCCGCCAATTACATAGTACAACGATGTCACTTGGTCACTAGGACCAATGTTATTGGTGGCACAAATGTCAAGTGAACAAGTTGAGGTCAAAGGTCAAACAAAGGTAATTATGGCCAAGGATGTGATTTCTGTTGTACAAAAAATACTACCCTTTCCACATAATTGCGTAGCATGATAACGTCACTTGCCCACATGCATCATCTAAACTCTGTATCTATCGGGTAGGCCCTGTATAAATTTTTGCCACGTATGACAACCATTTTTGTCATAACCTTTTTTGTTGTCATAATTGGCTAAGGCTATGTGCAATTAGCTCTTGTTTTTGTTTGTTTGTAGTGACGATCGAGTCTCAGATTACCACTCCTTACAGGGTGTCCCTGAAGGAACTCTATCGTCGGAAACTTAATTATTTTGGGTATTTTAACGCCACAACTAAAACTAAATACTTGGTGTATTCTTGAAATATAAGAAATTTACGAAACTCCCTCATTTTCAAGCCTTTCCACGGATTCAAATATCAATCGATAATCTATATAGTATAGTCAGAGTGCTAAGGTCATCTTGATTTAATAATTCGTTTCAAATCCCCGTTTTTCGTGTTATTCCCGCTGGATTGAGTAAATTTCATTTTTTTTTGTCCACTGTTTTTTCCCCGATCCACAACACAAAAATCACCCGTCTGACATCGTCAGATGTCTACATAGCACGAAGCGTAAAATTTCTTCATCTTGACCACAGTGCAACCTCCCTGAGAGATGAAAAGTTGGTCTATTCAAAATTGAAGTAAAGGAAAAATAATAATAATTAAAACCGCATTCTGTATTAGGTTTTGAACTTGGGAAGGGCTTTGAGACGAAATCGGTCTATTGTCAGAATTCAAAAAGCATGTGATACATGTAACTGATATGTTCTCAACATTATCAGTTATTTAGTTACATTATTTTTTATGCGTTAAAATACCCAATTCAGTTCCCAAGTCAGTTCCCGACGATACAGGGAAACCAATCAATGAGGTTGTTGCATTTTAGTGCCGTTTGTACCATTGTCGCTTCCCGCGCTCGGCGCTTTGTGCTTGACGTGTTATCAGGAGGGTGAAAGTGCATAGGAACAATGCCGGAAACTACGTCACGCTATTGTTCGACCTAGGCTACATATTTTTTAACGCATGCGTGTTCGTCAATACAGCTTTAGTCTCCTCCACCTTCGCAACACGGTACGTGGAGTGCCTGGAATCACACTGACGGCGGAGGAGAATACTATCTGGTCAGACAGTTTAATTTTATCAAGCATAAAATACCTGAACAATCACCGTCATTTGATCGATTTACTACAGAATATATTGCATATTCAAAATATAATTTTAATATTGTAAACCTGTTAACTTATATATTTGTGTACTAAAGTATAAGGACACGTGAAAAAAGGCATGTCGAAGACAAAATGGCCGCTAATCCGCCTATTTTCTAGACCTAGGATACATATTCCGAATGAGGGCAGCAGTCTAGGATGCTTATCCCTTCGTGTAGATCCCTGGTGTTATACAGGGACGGATTATTCACCGTCGTAGTGTGACGTCAAAATCGATCGTTACCAGGTCAACTCGTTCGCCCTTATCTACGCTCGGAACCACGATCAAAATTATCACAACACGGAGTCAATGGGTTGCTAACAGGTGCGCAAAGTATTAAAGCTTGAACCACTAACAAAGGTCAAATTCACTATGACGGAGAATAGTAATAATTATGGCATTCATCATTATGGAGGGACACTTGACAAAATAATGCACATTATTATTATACTTTCATCTTTAGACTACTCCCGTCACCATGTTGCCAGATTTTACGAAGTCTATCTCTACATCCGTCGGAGAGATTTATCCGATTACAGCGGTGTTGCTTACCATTCTCACATCCCTTATTTATTGGAGTATTCGGAGACCAAGCGGGATGCCACCCGGACCTATGGGACTACCTATTGTTGGGAATATGTTCAGTAAGTCGATCCTTAAGAATATAATTCATGTTGATTAAAGAGTTTAACTTCAACGCTACACTATTTTTCGCTCACCTGGAATGTTTTCACTAATTCGACTAGCGTCTTCAGCAGATGGTGATGCTGTGATGATATCTAGTCTACATTCGGGATATCTCTCACTGATGACGTCATATGATTGACAGGATGACGTCATAGGATGTTACGATGTAGCGCCCCTCCCCCTGGGCATCAGTGAAAACGTTCCAGGTGAGCGAAAAATAGTGTAGTGATGAAGTTAAACTCTTTACACAGCCGTGACGTTAGTCTTTTTTCTTACAGGTTATTTCTTTCTTCTGTTAACCATTACATTTGCTCTAGCACTCACACGGTTACATCGATTTTGACCTAACTTGGTCACAATAATCATTGACCGTGCCCCTACATGTCACATGAAATTTGTGAGGTCAAAGGTCACGCAGGGGTCATAAACGTGATTTCAACTAAAAATGCATCTTCTCCCACAACTTACGTAGGACAGCAACGCCACTAGCACACAGGCATTGTTATTACCCAGTGTCTATGTGGTGTACACAGATTTGGGGTCAGAGGTCGTTAAGGGGTCACTTCCGGTATAAAACGAAATACCTTCAAAAAATTTTATTAGCTAAACAAAACATAGGACAGTAACGGTATGTTCACACATTAATTGTGGTTACCCAGTGTATATGTGGTATTTTTTTTATTTTGGGTCAAAGGTCATTAAGGGGTCACTTCCGGTATAAAATGAAATACCTTTAAAATGCATCTTCTCCCACAAATTACGTAGGACAGTGACGCCACTTGCACACATGCATGTCATTACATAGTGTCTACGGGGTGTACACAGATTTGGGGTCAAAGGTCATTAAGGGGTCACTTCCGGTATAAAACGAAATACCTTCAAAAAATTTTATTAGCTAAGAAAAACATAGGAGACTGATGGTATGTTCACACATGAATTGTGTTTACCCAATGCATATATGGTATTTTTTATTTGGGGTCAAAGGTCATTAAGGGGTCATTTCCGGTAAAAAACGAAATACCTTTAAAATGCATCTTCTCCCACAAATTACGTAGGACAGTGATGCCACTTGCATATATGCATTCTTATTACCCAGTGTCTATGGGGTGTACACAGATTTTGGGTCAAAGGTCATAAAGGGGTCACTTCCGGTATAAAACGAAAAACCTTCAAATTTTTCTATTTGCTAAGAAAAACATAGGACAGTAACAGTATGTTCACACATGAATTGTGGTTACCCAGTTTATATGTGGTAACGTCACGGCTGTGTCTTTTTTCTTACAGGTTCTTTCTTTCTTCTGTCAACCATTACATTTGCTCTAGCACTCACATGCTTACATCGATTTTGACCTAACTTGGTCACAATGATCATTGACCGTGCCCCTATATGTCACATGAAACTCGTGGGGTCAAAGGTCACGCAGGGGTCAAAAACGTGATTTCAACTCAAAATGCATCTTCTCCTACAAATTACGTAGGACAGTGACGCCACTTGAACACATGCATTGTGATTACCTAGTGTCTATGTGGTGTACACAGATTTGGGGTCAAAGGTCATTAAGGGGTTACTTCCGGTATAAAACGAAAAACCTTCAAAATTTTTATTACCTAAGTTAAACATAGCACAGTAACGGTATGTTCACATATGATCTGAAGTCACCCAATGTATATGTGGTATTTGTTTTTATTTGGGGTCAAAGCTCATTAAGGGGTCACTTCCGGTATAAAAAGAAATACTTTTAAAATGCATCTTCTTCCACAAATTATATAGGACAGTGACGCCACTTGCACATATGCATTGTTATTACCCAGTGTCTATGGGGTGTACACAGATTTGGGGTCAAAGGTCATTAAGGATCAAAAATTTTTATTAGCTAAGTAAAACATGGGACAGTAACGGTATGTTCACACATGATCTGCAGTCACCCAATGTATATGTGGTATTTTTCAATTTGGGGTAAATCTCATTAAGGGGTCACTTCCGGTATAAAACGAAATACCTTTAAAATGCATCTTCTTCCACAGATTATATAGGACAGTGACGCCACTTGCACATATGCATTGTTATTACCCAGTGTCTATGGGGTGTACACAGATTTGGGGTCAAAGGTCATTAAGGAGTCACTTCCGGTATAAAACGAAAAACCTTCAAAAAATTTTATTTGCTAAGAAAAACATAGGACAGTAACCGTATGTTCACACATGAATTGTGGTTACCCAGTTTATATGTGGTATTATTTTATTTGGGGTCAAAGGTCATTAAGGGGTCACTTCCGGTATAAAACGAAATACCTTTAAAATGCTTCTTCTTCCACAAATTACGTAGGACAGTGACGCCACTTACACACATGCATTGTTATAACACAGTGTCTATATGGTACACACACATTTGGGGTCAAAGGTCAGTAAGGGGTCACTTCCGGTATAAAACGATATACCTTCAAAATGTCCCTTCTGCCACAAAAAGCATAGCAAAGTGATGCCACGTGGACACGTGCATTGACATTAGCCAATGTCTATGGGGTTTTCATATATTTTGAGGTCAAAGGTGATTAAGGGGTCACAACACGGCTGTGTTTGTGGTCTTAGACCACAGCTAAGTCTAGTTCTTTCTTTCTTCTGTCAACCATTGCATTTGCTCTAGCACTCACATGCTTACATCGATTTTGACCTAACTTGGTCACAATGATCATTGACCATGCCCCTACATGTCACATAACACTTTTGGGGTCAAAGGTCACGCAGGGGTCACAGGGGTTAAAAACGTGATTTCAACTAAAAATGCATCTTCTCCCACAACTTACGTAGGACAGCAACCCCACTTGCACACATGCATTGTTATTACTCAGTGTCTATGTGGTGTACACAGATTTGGGGTCAAAGGTCATTAAGGGGTCACTTCCGGTATGAAACGAAAAACCTTCAAAAAATTTTATTAGCTAAGTAAAACATAGCACAGTAACGGTATGTTCACATATGATCTGCAGTCACCCAATGTATATGTGGTATTTTTTTAACTTGGGGTCAAAGCTCATTAAGGGGTCACTTCCGGTATAAAAAGAAATACCTTTAAAATGCATCTTCTTCCACAAATTATGTGGGACAGAGACGCCACTTGCACACATGTATTGTTATTACCCAGTGTCTATGGGGTGTACACAGATTTGGGGTCAAAGGTCATTAAGGGGTCACTTCCGGTATCAAACGAAATATCTTCAAAACATTTTATTAGCTAAGAAAAACATAAGAGAGTGATGGTATGTTCACACATGAATTGTGTTTACCAAATGTATATATGGTATTTTTTTATTTGGGGTCAAAGGTCATTAAGGGGTCATTTCCGGTATAAAACGAAATACCTTTAAAATGCATCTTCTCCCACAAATTACGAAGGACAGTGATGCCACTTACACACATGCATTTTTATTACCCAGTGTCTATGGGGTGTACACAGATTTGGGGTCAAAGGTCATTAAGGTGTCACTTCCGGTATAAATTGAAATATCTTCAAATTTTTTTATTTCCTAAGAAAAACATAGGACAGTAACGGTATGTTCACACATGAGTTGTGGTTACCCAATTCATATGTGGTATTTTTTTATTTGGGGTCAAATGTCATTAAGGGGTCACTTCCGGTCTGAGACGAAAAACCTTCAAAATGCCCCTTCTGCCACAAATAACATGGCAAAGTGATGCCACGTGCACACATACATTGACATTAGCCAATGTCTATGGGGTTTCATATATTTTGGGGGTCAAAGGTCATTAAGGGGTCACAACACGGCTGTGTTCGTGGTCTTAGACCACAGCTAAGTCTAGTTAACCATTGTATCTACCACTACGTATGAATATCCACTCCATATGGAAAAGTAGTCTCTTTTGCTCAAATAAAAGGGGTCCCACAGTTAAGCAATGGGAGAAAATTGTCTTTTTTCACTTTCAACTTCAATTATTATAAAGGGAAAGTCTTTTATTTTTTGGCTCACTCTTAATTGTCTCATGTATATATTAAACTCTACTTTCACCGATTTTCAAGGAAATCTGATGAAAGACCTTGTCGTACAGGAGCACTAAACACCGCAAGGTATTCCCAAAATCTCACTCAATTTACTGCAAAATACACTGACATGCACCCCGTGTTATTAAAGTAGCGTGCTATAGAGGGCCCTCACTTGATAATAGTCAGTCCGATTGACTTGGCTCACACGATATTTCCTAGAAATACTTTGCCAGATTCTACTCTCTAAAAAGGAATCTCGATTGGTTACAAAATGCCGTCGTACAGTAGGAAAAACCATACCCTCTTCCGTACAGCCCTGCTTAGTGTGCTGTGTGGTAATGTATGCATTGTGCATTGACCTCGAACGCCTCTGTACACACAGCGTGCACACACTGGAGTCGAGTATAATTTATTTAAAGAGACTTTCATAGGAAAACTTTTCCATATGTATAATTGATGTTGTTTATATCAATCAATCAATCAATCAATCTTTATTTCATTCAAAATACAACAATACAATAACAGCAAAACAACACATTTGAATGAGGAGATGCTCAGAAGGCCAAAAAGGCCTGAACAAGCACCCCCGTAACCTTAGCCTAAGTTTCTTAATTTGTCTAATAAAATACAATTTCATACATACAAACACCCCCACCCTCTTTCATACATTCATGTAGAACGAACTAAGCAGGAAAAAAATGATGAATAAAGAACATGCAGAATATAAATTAGGATTTCATAACATTTGCTCACGTACGTATATCGCACAAGAAAGCTGACATTTTGTGAATATAGTATAAATGCTAAGAGATCAGTTAATTTTAATCGATTTTTTGTTTTAAAAGGAGAAAAATAAAATAAGTAAATCCAAACTAAGAGGTATTAAGTGTACATTTCTATAAGGTTTGTTTTAATTTGGGATCTAAAGAGTTTTACTGATGTAGCCGTTTTGGCGCATCTGTCAATCGAATGCCATTTTCTTGGCCCGGCGGTTCTTATTGTTTTGTTAGCAAACTCTGTTTTTGTAAGACAGATCTTGTAATCTTCAGCGTTTCTTGTGTGATACCTGAGGTGATTCCTCTGCTCAACAAAATAACTATTGAAGGCCTTTGGTAACTGATTGGTATTATACTTGTACATAAAAGTGCTTAGTTCGAGATCATAACTATCATAAACATTAAGCAAATTGTAATTCTTGAAAATAGGGCTGAGTGACTTAAAAGTGACTATTCGATATCATTCTAAGGGCTTTTTTTGAAGTTTGAAAATCTTTTCCAAATATTTTTGACAAGTATTTCCCCATGCTAAGATACCATAGTTTATGTAAGGAAGTATTAAAGTACAATATAGTGAATACATTATTCGCTCGGGGACAAAATGTTTCAGTTGGTTTATTACACCAACACCTCTAGATATATTCTTTGAGATGTTGGTAATATGAAATTTCCAAGTTAAATTCTCATCAATTGTCACTCCAAGAAATTTGGTCTTATTCAACCTTTCCAGGATTACATTATCTAATATAATATTTTTAGTAACATTGTACAATACGTGTGATGTTTTGTGATTTGTACCAAGCACCATATAATTAGTCTTGCTTGCATTCACTGATAGCTTATTAGCCTTAAACCAATTATTTACTTCTTTTAATTCATTGTTGATAAGATCGTATTTGGACACAATGTCCTTATGTGAATAAGTTATAGTAGTATCATCGGCAAACAAGACAAATTTTAGAATGGTGGAAGTATTTATGATATCATTAACATACAAAATGAACAATAATGGGCCTAGGATGGAGCCTTGAGGTACTCCACATATTATATCTTTATGTTCAGATTTACAAGAATTGTAATACACATACTGTTTTCTATTATGTAAGTAATCTTTAAACCATTTTAAAACGTTTCCTCTAAAACCATAATGTTCCAGTTTATGTAATAAAATACTATGGTCGATAGTGTCAAAGGCTTTTGACAAATCTAAGAAAATCCCAACAGTTGTCTCATTGTTTTCGACAGCATTACTAATTTTGTCAATAAATTCCAAGATAGCCATATAGGTAGAATGTTTAGATCTAAAGCCAAATTGCTTATCATTTAGAATTTCATATTTATCAATGTAATGTATGCATCTGTTGAACACAAGCCTTTCAAGTATTTTTGAAAAGCATGGCAGAACAGAAACTGGACGATAGTTTGAGAAAACTTCTGGATTTTCTTTCTTATAAATGGGAATTACCTTTGCGATCTTTAACTCATTTGGTACTACACCAGCAGTAATAGACATGTTGAATATAATAGTTAATGGAATCGATATTTCCTTTGCATTCCTTTTTACCACGTAATTACCAATAGTATCGTGACCAGCACTCTTGTTTTGATTAAATTTATGTATTATTTTTATAACGTCTTCATCAACAATTGGTTTCATGTACATGCTACTGCTTAATGGGCTCTTTAAATAATCATAGTACTTCTTGCCATTTGTTGTAATCTTGGAAGCTAATTTAGGTCCGATGTTAACAAAATATTTATTAAATTCATTTGAAATTTTCTGGGGATCTGACACCGTTTCGCCTTCATCATTTTTGAATTTAGCTTGCATATTTCTTTTGTTGTTACGTCCAATAATACTATTTATTGTTTTCCATGTTTTTTGTAGATTGTGTTTAACAGATTCAAATTTCTTTTTATAATACTCTCTTTTTGATTTTCGTATTAACGTGTTTAACTTATTTCTATATGTTTTGAATGACTCAAGCGTTTCATCACATGGCTTTTGTATATACCTCTTATACATCTTATTCTTAGTTTTTATACTTTTGAGAAGACCTCTACTTATCCAAGGAAATTTTGGTTCTTTTTTATTATTACTCTTGTGTTTTGTCAAAGTCACACATTCATCATATACATTATTGAAAATACGTATAAACTTATTGTAACTATCATTTACATCTTCATTATCCAGTTCAGCATGCCAATTCACATTGGAAAGTTTTTGCTTCAAATTATTTATATTACAAGTATTATGATTCCTCTTATAAAAATAATTTCTTTCATCAGGCGATGTTTTTCTTACTGCCCGATTTTTGAGTACTATAGTTAATAGATGATCACTGACATCAGTAACTATTATTTCTGAGTTTACATCGTTGTGATTATTTGTAAGTATATTATTAATAATGGTTGCACTATGTTCAGTTATTCTAGTTGGTTTGTAAATTGTTGGCATGAACGAATATGAATAAACAAGATTAAGATACTCATGAGTTTGTTTGTGACAGTCATCCTTTAACAAGTCTATATTAAAATCCCCCATTAGATAGCATTCCTTATTTTCTTTAGTTATTTGATCCAAAATAGGACCAATATCTTTGATGAAATGCTCAATTTTCGTATGTGCACGATAAATAGCACCTACTAACATATTTCGTGTATTTTCTCTTTCTATTTCTACAAAACAAGATTCAAAATTAGAGTTTGAAATACAAAGATCAGATCTCAGTTTATTGATTGAAGTGGAACTATATAAACAAACACCCCCTTTTTCTCTTTCTGTTCTGTTTGTATATTCCATATTATAACCATTTAAGTTGAAGTATTCGGATGGCGATTCTTTTAAGTGGGTTTCAGATAGGCCAATGATGTTAAATTCGTGATTTAAGGTCTTAATGTTTTCTTTCAATTTTTCAAAATTTTTCTTGATACTTCTAATGTTAACATTCAGTATGGAGAGTTCACTATTGGTATCAATATATTTTTGGCTGAATTCTTCCGGTGTTAAATAATTGCATTCTGGTATTTTGTTCATTTCAATAAATTCGTCATTTTTTTATTATTTTGAAATCTAATTGGATTAAACATCATTTTATCATATTTGTCTATATTAATATCCGATACCTGGATTGTTTCTCCAGATTCATTCATAAGGTCATTATCGCCATCAGAATCCTCATCATTATCTATATTCACATCATTGATTTTGGAACATTTATTACATACATATTCATCTATTTTAAGTAACGAAATTTCCTTTCGACTGAGGTTCATACATTTCTTATGCACATAGTTTTTACATATTTTACATGAGAAAATTTGATGTTTCTTTTGCATGTTCTTTTTACAAACGATACATTTTTCTTTACCTGTTTAATGTTTAAATATTAATTTATTAATCATCATGTGGTATAAAAATCTCAACTTTTTTTTTTTTTTTAGGGGGCGAGACTGTGGATCACGAAAGGCCTTTTAAGAGTTAACTGAGTCAACGGCAGAAACTCGAAGAAGCATACGAATGTATTGACGTATTTATATGGAAAAACAACATGCATCCGCTTTATCACGTGATATACATATTCATTTTGTGGACTGATGCACCCTTACTTTAAATCGTATTTGTTAACAAAACAAGAGACTGATATTCACATGTCACATGCTCATGATACTTAGGCCTAGTCTCTACGTATCACAATACAATTGAATTTGGAAAGCCGTTATTTTTATTCAGGTTTCACGGACCAACCTCACATTAAATTCAAGGAAATGACAAAGAAGTATGGCAATATATTTGCCGTGAAAATGGGTCAGCGATGGATGGTAGTTCTCAATCAAATAGATGTGGTGAGAGATGCAATGCTCAAAAAACCAGTTGAGTTTGCAGGACGGCCTGATTTATATTCAAGTAAGTAGGGGTGTAGGGGATAGGGGTGGTTTAGTTTCGTACCTGATGCCTGGGTAACATTTTGGTAGAAGATTCGGTTCGTGTAAACTTTGCAAACTATCATCAAATTCCGTTATGGGTTGTTTTTGTGTTCACGTATCTTAAATGTCGGCTCGTCTCATGTTTTAAATATTTTTTACAATACTTGTCCTGACTACATGAATGAGAATTTTACTAGACTATCAAGTGTGCATCATTATAGCACAAGGGAAGGGACTTTAATTTTCAAGTTCCCCAGATCAAGTATTTTAGTTCTGGTTCTTTTTATTTGAATGCTATCAAAAACTGGAATAGCTTGCCGGAAGATATTTAATCAGTTTCACTGAAATACAAGTTTAAAAAAGATGTCAAAGCTCACCTTTTAAATCAAATGAATGTCTAGTTTTTGTTGTTTTTGCTCCAATGCTTTGTTTGTAGTTTTTTGGTGTTTTTTTACCAGTCTTAACTTTTAATATTTTTTTCCGTAATATAAGGACCCTTTGGAGGGAAGTTTTTAAGCTTAAAGGGCTATCCTTGGCATGGTGTTATGGATTCTGTATGTTTGTTTATAATAAGTATTGTACCTGTAAGGGCAATATAATATTTGTAATGTGTATCCATTTTTAACATGCTGAATAAAATCAAATCAAATGGGTGGGGTGTGCAGTAGTGTGGAGCAGTGGCGGCGACCAGAGCATTAAAATTTAGGGGAGCGAACATATTTTGTTCTGGTCTTACTGAGATATTGTATGGGGCCGCCGCCGCCCCGACCGCATGTACCTGTATCTGTATATAATTTAGTTTGTGTCAATATTTTTACATTATCTCGCTAGATGAATAACCAATCTTATTACACACAATATAAACAGTAATGTTGGTCACTTTATGATATTAACACTAAGTATTAATCATGACACAAATATTGATTAGAAGAATTCTTTAACTTCAAAACTACTTAAATTTGATCGCTTACTGGGAAAAGAACCCGAAGAATTTTCCAGAAGCGCCCTAGAAGCCATACGCAACATATCTTAAACAGAGACACTGGACTGGACTTAGATCCAATTTGGGACAACCTTCTTATACCCAAGACCACCAGGGGGCGAGGAAAACACCTTTGACGCCATCTACAAGTGTGACGTCATCTAAGGTTGTCATAAATGCCATAACATCCGGCTGAGGACACAGTCGGTACTGTGAAAGCGCTCCCGGTAAGCGATCAAATTTAAGTAGTGTTGAAGTTTAAAAATTCTTCTAATTTAGTATATACCAATACGATCGTATGAATATTCAATTTTATGCGAATATTGATGTTTATTATTCAGGTGGCTTGATGACCGAAAATTTCCAGGACATTGCAGGTGCTACCTACAGTGCCAGATGGAAACTCCACAGAAAATTGGGTCATTCCGCAATAAGGTATCAAATATGTTCAAGTAGGGACAAAGGCCCGGAACAAATGTCTTTGTCCTTACACAGCCGTGACGTTAGTCACGGCTGTGTCTTTTTGCTTACAGGTTCTTTCTTTACACAGCCGTGACGTTAGTCACGGCTGTGTCTTTTTTCTTACAGGTTCTTCTTACAAGCCGACGACGAACGTCGGCTTGTACTGTCTTCTTGGCGTTCTTCTTTCTGTCGACCACATTCGTACGTATAACTCAGTCACGGGTTGACGTATTTTAACTAAACATTGTCAGAAGGACCGTTGGCATTGCCCGCACATGTCATATGACTTTGACTTGCATCTGACCTTTGACCTAGCTACAATGGTCAAAAAGGTGATTTTTTTTGCTTTTTCTTAGCAAAACGTGACATTTTGCGTGATTTGCCACGTTTTGCCCTAGCTCTGCTATGCTTTGACCGATTTTGATATATTGGATCGGTTGAGCCCATATTTATTGGTCGAGCTATGAGTTTTAAAATATTGGACGAGACGTAGTCGAGTCCAATATTTTACAACTCATAGCAAGACCAATAAATATTGGGCGTAAAGCATCCAATTTTATCATTATTATGTTTTGGATCCAATATTATCACAACTTGGATCCATCAAAACATAATAATGATCATACTTGGTCACAAACACTACTGACTATGTCCCCACATGTTACATGACATTGAACTCCATTTGACCTTTGACCTGCTCACAATGGCTAAAATGCGATTTTTGCTATAAAATGTATCTTCTTCCACAAATAACATGTGATGGTGACATGCTTAGGTCATGTGACTTGACTTTGGTCGGTGTCTATAGGGTGTTCACAGATAAGGGGTCAAAGGTCACTAAGGGGGTCATTTCCGGTCTGAAAGCTAAAACTATTCAAAAAATCACTGTCTTTACAAATTACATAGCAGAGAGTCGCCATTAGCACACATGCATTGCTACTAGCCAGGGTCTTTAGGATGCCTACAGTTTTGGGGTCAAAGGTCATTAAGGGGTTACTTCCGGTCAAAAACCAAAATTATCAAAAATGTTCAAAATAAATTTATCTCAAAATGTAAACGGACCAGAGTAATAAAACCATCATACATGAATCAGTATTCCCTGATGTATGCATGGTATTTTTATTTTGGGGGTCAAAGGTCATTAAGAGGTCACTTCCTGTTTTTAGCTAAATAACTTTAAGAATTTTTATCTCAACAACTGAACAGAGTAGAATTTTTTAATTAAAATTGGAACAATGCATTTTATCGGTATACGTTAGGTTTTTTTTTCATTGAGGTCAAAGGTCATTAAGGGGGTCAAAAGGTCAATCAAAAATTTAAAAAATCAAAATCCATGTATAAGTTCCGATTAAGCTGAAATTCACCAGGAATATTTCTTATGACATCCTAAGCGCAATGCAAGAGCAGTTGACCCCATCCGTGACCCAAAGGTCAAAGTTTAGGGGTCAAAGGTCAAATTTCTAAATTGTTCAAACTTGACCCATCAACAGGTCGGCTTGTGTGTCATGTCTCGCATGACAATTTCTATATAGCTCTTGTTTCTTTCTTCTTCTTCTTTCTGTCAACCATTACATTTGCTCTAGCACTCACATGCTTACACCGATTTTGACCTAACTTGGTCACAATGATCATTGACGGTTCCCCTACATGTCACATGAAACTCGTGGGATCAAAGGTCACGCAGGGGTCACAGGGGTCAAAAACGCGATTTTAACTCAAAATGCATCTTCTCCTACAAATTACATAGGACAGTGACGCCACTTGCACACATGCATTGTAATTACCCAGTGTCTATAGGGTGTACACAGATTTGGGGTCAAAGGTCATTAAGGGGTCACTTCCGGTTTAAAACGAAATACCTTCAAATATTTTTATTAGCTAAGGAAAAAATAGGACAGTAACGATATGTTCACATATGAGTTGCAGTTACTCAATGTATATGTGGTATTTTTTTGTTTGGGGTCAAAGGTCATTAAGGGGCCACTTCCGGTATAAATCGAAATACCTTTAAAATGCATCTTCTCCCACAAATTACGTAGGACAGTAACGCCATTTGCACACATGCATTGTTATTACCTAGTGTCAATGTGGTGTACACAGATTTGAGGTCAAAGGTCATTAAGGGGTCACTTCCGGTATAAATTGAAATATCTTCAAAAAATTTCATTAGCTAAGAAAACATAGGAGAGTGATGGTATGTTCACACAATGTATATATGGTATTTTTTTATTTGGGGTCAAAGGTCATTAAGGGGTCATTTCCGGTATAAAACGAAATACCTTTAAAATGCATCTTCACCCACAAATTACGTAGGACAGTGATGCCACTTGCACACGTGCATTGTTATTACCCAGTGTCTATGGGGTGTACACAAATTTGGGGTCAAAGGTCATTAAGGGGTCACTTCCGGTATAAATTGAAATATCTTCAAAAAATTTCATTAGCTAAGAAAACATAGGAGAGTGATGGTATGTTCACACAATGTATATATGGTATTTTTTATTTGGGGTCAAAGGTCATTAAGGGGTCATTTCCGGTATAAAACGAAATACCTTTAAAATGCATCTTCACCCACAAATTACGTAGGACAGTGATGCCACTTGCACACATGCATTGTTATTACCCAGTGTCTATGGGTGTACACAAATTTGGGGTCAAAGGTCATTAAGGGGTCACTTCCGGTCTGAGACAAAAAACATTCAAAAGGCCCCTTCTGCCACAACATGGCAAAGTTATGCCACGTGCACACATACATTGACATTATCCAATGTCTATGGGGTTTTCATATATTTTACTGTGTCTTTTTTCTTACAGGTTCTTTCTTTCTTTCTTTCTTTCTTTCTTCTTTCTTCTGTCAACCATTACATTTGCTCTAGCACTCACATGCTTACATCGATTTTGACCTAACTTCATCACAATGATCATTGACCGTGCCCCTACATGTCACATGAAACTCGTGCGATCAAAGGTCACGCAGGGGTCACAGGGGTCAAAAACGTGATTTCAACTAAAAATGCACCATCTCCCACAATTTACGTAGGACAGCGACCCCACTTGCACACATGCATTGCTATTACCCAGTGTCTATTTGGTGTACACAGATTTGGGGTCAAAGGTCATTAAGGGGTCACTTCCGGTATAAAACGAAAAACCTTCAAAAATTTTTATTAGCTAAGTAAAACATACATACATACATACATATATCGATTTATATTGTGCCTATACAATTTTAGCTCTAGGCGCATTACAATAAGAGAAAACAAAGAAAGAAATAGCAATAACAAGAAATGGATCAAATTGGAAAAAAGTGGGTTTTTAAAAGCTTTTTGAAGCTGGCCAGTGTTTGGGCCTCCCTGATGTTGCATGGGAGGTTGTTCCAAATTCGAGGACCAAAGGAAGTGAAGGCGTTATCACCAGCTAATTTGATTGTGGGAGGAATGGAGAGCCGAGTAGTATCCATGGAAGAGCGTAAATGACGAGATGTGGTGTAGGAATGAATTCCAGATTGAAGGTAGAGTGGAGCTATGTCATTGACACATTGATATATGATGGTGAGGATCTTGAAATTGACACGCTCCCTGATGGGCAACCAATGTAAGTCCTTGATGTATGGGGTTATGTGGTCACGACGTTTGAGGCCGTAGATGAGACGCACTGCCCTATTTTGAATACGCTGCAGTTTGGATACATTGATGTTGGTGGTGCCAGCAAGGAGAGAGTTGCCGTAGTCGAGGCGAGATAATATGAGTGCACGGATGATGTGATGGCATGAGTCTGTATCAAGGAAGCGCCTGACTCGAGCAATATTGCGAAGTTGGAAGTTAAGAGTTTGGCAGAGTCCAGATACATGGTCATTCATGGATAGAGGTGAGTCAAGTTTAAACTGAAGTGGCAGGTTTAATAACAGTATCGCCAACCATAAGATGAAGTGAAGAGGAGACGAGATTGATATTGTGTGGTGAGCCAAATACAATGAACTCGGTCTTGTCCATGTTTAGTTTCAAGTTATTAGATTTCATCCAGTTGCTTAATTCAAGAATGCAGTTTTGTAGACGATCAACAGCCAGCTGAGAATGGGATGCAATTTTTGGATTAAAAGATGTATACACTTGCGTGTCATCAGCATATATGTGGTACATCAGGCTATGATTACGGATAATGCTGCCAATTGGGTAGATGTAAACAGTGAATTGAAGAGGTCCCATGATGGATCCTTGGGGGGTACCACAGTCCAAATCGGTATTATCCGAAAAACAGTTTCCAATGCACACACGGCTATGACGATCAGTAATATATGATTTATGATTTAAACCAGTCTAAAGGCGGACCAGAAACATAGCACAGTAACGGTATGTTCACATATGATCTGCAGTCACCCAATGTATATGTGTTTTTTTTTATTTGGGGTCAAAGCTCATTAAGGGGTCACTTCCGGTATAAAAGAAATACCTTTAAAATGCATCTTCTTCCACAAATTATGTGGGACAGAGACGCCACTTGCACACATGCATTGTTATTACCCAGTGTCTATGGGGTGTACACAGATTTGGGGTCAAAGGTCATTAAGGGGTCACTTCCGGTATAAAACGAAATACCTTCAATTTTTTTTATTAGCTAAGTAAAACATTGGACAGTAACGGTATGTTCACACATGATCTGCAGTCACCCAATGTATATGTAGTATTTTTTATTTGGGGTCAAATCTCATTAAGGGTCACTTCCGGTATAAAACGAAATACCTTTAAAATGCATCTTCTTCCACAGATTCTGTAGGACAGTGACGCCACTTGCACACATGCATTGTTATTATCCAGTGTCTATAAGGTGTACACAGATTTGGGGTCAAAGGTCATTAAGGGGTCACTTCCGGTATAAAACGAAATACCTTCAAAAATTTTTATTAGCTAAGTAAAACATTGGACAGTAACGGTATGTTCACACATGATCTGCAGTCACCCATTGTATATGTGGTATTTTTGGGGGGTCAAAGGTCATTAAGAGGTCACTTCCGGTATAAACGAAATACCTTTAAAATGCATCTTCTTCCACAGATTATGTAAGACAGTGACGCCACTTGCACACGTGCATTGTTATTACCCAGTGTCTATGGGGTGTACACAGATTTGGGGTCAAAGGTCATTAAGGGGTCACTTCCGGTATAAAACGAAAAACCTTCAAAAATTTTATTTGCTAAGAAAAACATAGGACAGTAATGGTATGTTCACACATGAATTGTGGTTACCCAGTTTATATGTGGTATTATTTTATTTGGGGTCAAAGGTCATTAAGGGGTCACTTCCGGTATAAAACGAAATACCTTTAAAATGCTTCTTCTTCCACAAATTACGTAGGACAGTGACGCCACTTGCACACATGCATTGTTATAACACAGTGTCTATATGGTGTGCACACATTTGGGGTGAAAGGTCAGTAAGGGGTCACTTCCGGTATAAAACGATATACCTTCAAAATGCCCTTTCTGCCACAAAAAGCATAGCAAAGTGATGCCACGTGGACACCTGCATTGACATTAGCCAATGTCGATGGGGTTTTCATATATTTTGAGGTCAAAGGTGATTAAGAGATCACAACACGGCTGTGTGTGTGGTCTTAGACCACAGCTAAGTCTAGTTACACAGCCGTGACGTTAGTCACGGCTGTGTCTTTTTTCTTACAGGTTCTTCTTCTTCTTCTTCTGTCAACCATTACATTTGCTGTAGCACTCACATGCTTACATCGATTTTGACCTAACTTGGTCACAATGATCATTGACCATGCCCCTACATGTCACATGAAACTCGCGGGGTCAAAGGTCACGCAGGGGTCACAGGGCTCAAAAACGTGATTTCACCTAAAATGCATCTTCTCCTACAACTTACGTAGGACAGCGACCCCACTTGCACACATGCATTGTTATTACCCAGTGTCTATGTGGTGTACACAGATTTGGGGTCAAAGGTCATTAAGGGGTCACTTCCGGTATAAAACGAAAAACCTTCAAAAATTTTATTAGCTAAGTAAACCATAGCACAGTAACGGTATGTTCACATATGATCTGTAGTCACCCAATGTATATGTGGTATTTTTTTACTTAGGGTCAAAGCTCATTAAGGGGTAACTTCCGGTATAAAAAGAAATACCTTTAAAATGCATCTTCTTCCACAAATTATGTGGGACTGAGACGCCACTTGCACACATGTATTGTTATTACCCAGTGTCTATGGGGTGTACACAGATTTGGGGTCAAAGGTCATGAAGGGGTCACTTCCGGTAAAAAACGAAATATCCTAAAAAAATTTTATAAGCTAAGCAAAACATGGGACAGTAACGGTATGTTCACACGTGATCTGCAGTCACCCAATGTATATGTGGTATTTTTTTTATTTGGGGTCAAATCTCATTAAGAGGTCACTTCCGGTATAAAACGAAATACCTTTAAAATGCATCTTCTTCCACAAATTACGTAGGACAGTGACGCCACTTGCACACATGCATTGTTATTACCCAGTGTCTATGGGGTGTACACAGATTTTGGGTCAAAGGTCATTAAGGGGTCACTTCCGGTATAAAACGAAAAACCTTCAAAATTTTGTATTTGTTAAGATAAACATAACGGTATGTTCACACATGAATTGTGGTTACCCAATTCATATGTGGTATTTTTTTATTTGGGGTCAAATGTCATTAAGGGGTCACTCCGGTCTGAGACGAAAAACCTTCAAAATGCCCTTCTGTCACAAATAACATGGCAAAGTGATGCCACGTGCACACATACATTGACATTAGCCAATGTCATATATTTTGGGGTCAAAGGTCATTAAGGGGTACAACACGGCTGTGTTCGTGGTCTTAGACCACAGCTAAGTCTAGTTCTTCTTTCTTCTTCTGTCAACCATTACATTTGCTCTAGCACTCACACGCTTACATCGATTTTGACCTAACTTGCTCACAATGATCATTGACCATGCCCCTACATGTCACATGAAACTCGCGGGGTCAAAGGTCACGCAGGGGTCACAGGGGTCAAAAACGTGATTTCAACTAAAAATGCATCTTCTTACACAGCTTACGTAGGACAGCAACCCCACTTGCACACATGCATTGTTATTACCCAGTGTCTATGTGGTGTACACAGATTTGGGGTCAAAGGTCATTAAGGGGTCACTTCCGGTATAAAACGAAAAACCTTCAAAATTTTTATTAGCTAAGTAAAACATAGCACAGTAACGGTATGTTCACATATGATCTGCAGTCACCCAATGTATATGTGGTATTTTTTATTTGGGGTCAAAGCTCATTAAGGGGTCACTTCCGGTATAAAAAGAAATACCTTTAAAATGCATCTTCTTCCACAAATTGTGTGGGACAGCGACGCCACTTGCACACATGCATTGTTATTACCCAGTGTCTATGGGGTGTACACAGATTTGGGTTCAAAGGTCATTAAGGGGTCACTTCCGGTATAAAACGAAATACCTTAAAAAATTTTTATTAGCTAAGGAAAACATAGGACAGTAACGGTATGTTCACATATGAGTTGCAGTTACTCAATGTATATGTGGTATTTTTTTACTTGGGGTCAAAGGTCATTAAGGGGCCACTTCCGGTATAAATCGAAATACCTTTAAAATGCATCTTCTCCCACAAATTACGTAGGACAGTAACGCCACTTGCACACATGCATTGTTATTACCTAGTGTCAATGTGTTGTACACAGATTTGAGGTCAAAGGTCATTAAGGGGTCATTTCCGGTCTGAGACAAAAACCTTCAAAATGCCCCTTCTGCCACAAATAACATGGCAAAGTGATGCCACGTGCCCATATACATTGACATTATACAATGTCTATGGGGTTTCATATATTTTGGGGTCAAAGGTCATTAAGGGGTTACAACACGGCTGTGTTCGTGGTCTTAGACCACAGCTAAGTCTAGTTCTTCTTCTTTCTTCTGTCAACCTTTACATTTGCTCTAGCACTCACATGCTTACATCGATTTTTACCTAACTTGGTCACAATGATCATTGACCGTGCCCCTACATGTCACATGAAACTCGTGGGGTCAAAGGTCACTCAGGGGTCATAGGGGTCAAAACATGATTTCAACTAAAAATGCATCTTCTCCCACAACTTACGTAGGACAGCGACGTCACTAGCACACATGCATTGTTACTACCCAGTGTCTATGTGGTGTACACAGATTTGGGGTCAAAGGTCATTAAAGGGTCACATCCGGTATAAAACGAAATACCTTCAAAAAATTTTATTAGCTAAACAAAACATAGGACAGTAACGGAATGATCACTCATGAATTGCGGTTATCCAGTGTATATGTGGTATTGTTTTATTTTGGGTCAAAGGTCATTAAGGGGTCACTTCCGGTATAAAACGAAATACCTTTAAAATGCATCTTCTCCCACAAATAACGTAGGACAGTGATGCCACTTGCACACATGCATTGTCATTACCCAGTGTCTATGGGTGTACACAGATTTGGGGTCAAAGGTCATTAAGGGGTCACTTCCGGTATAAAACGAAATACCTTCAAAAAATTTTATTAGCTAAACAAAACATAGGACAGTAACTGTATGTTCACACATGAATTGTGGTTACCTAGTGTATATGAGGTATTTTTTTATTTGGGGTCAAAGGTCATTAAGGGGTCACTTCCAGCATAAAACGAAATTCCTTCTAAATGCCTCTTCTGGCATAAATAACATAGCAGAGTGATGCCACGTGCACACGTGCATTGAGATTAGCCAATGTCTATGGAGTGTTCTGAGATTTTGGGGTCAAAGGTCATTAAGGGGTCACGTCACGGCTGTGTTCGTGGTCTTAGACCACGGCTAAGTCTAGTTCTTTCTTTTTCTTCTTCTTCTTCTTTCTTCTGTCAACCATTACATTTGCTCTAGCACTCACATGCTTACATCGATTTTGACCTAACTTAGTCACAATGATCATTGCCCGTGCCCCTACATGTCAGATGAATCTCGTGGGGTCAAAGGTCACACAGAGGTCATAGGGGTCAAAATATGATTTTAACTAAAAATGCATCTTCTCCCACAGCTTACGTAGGACAGCGGCCCCACTTGCACACATGCATTGTTATTACCCAGTGTCTATGTGGTGTACACAGATTTGGGGTCAAAGGTCATTAAGGGGTCACTTCCGGTATAAAACGAAAAACCTTCACATTTTTTTATTAGCTAAGTAAAACATAGCACAGTAACGGTATGTTCACATATGATCTGCAGTCACCTAATGTATATGTGGTATTTTTTTATTAGGGGTCAAAGCTCATTAAGGGGTCACTTCCGGTATAAAAAGAAATACCTTTAAAATGCATCTTCTTCCACAAATTATGTGGGACAGAGACGCCACTTGCACACATGCATTGTTATTACCCAGTGTATATGGGGTGTACACAGATTTGGGGTCAAAGGTCATTAAGGGGTCACTTCCGGTATAAAACTAAATACTTTCAAAAAGTTTTATTAGCTAAGTAAAACATGGGACAATAACGGTATGTTCACACATGATCTGCAGTCACCCAATGTATATTGTATTTTTTTATTTGGGGTCAAATCCCATTAAGGGGTCACTTCCGGTATAAAACGAAATACCTTTAAAATGCATCTTCTTCCACAGATTCTGTAGGACAGTGACGCCACTTGTACACATGCATTGTTATTACCCAGTGTCTATGGGGTGTACACAGATTTGGGGTCAATGGTCATTAAGGGGTCACTTCCGGTATAAAACGAAAAACTTTCAAAACATTTTATTTGCTAAGAAAAACATAGGACAGTAACGGTATGTTTACACATTAATTGTGGTTACCCAATTCATAATAATAATAATAATAATCTTTCTTTATTGAGGGTAATTCCACTTCAGTGTCAAGCACTGCTTTCCAAGCAGGCCCTCATACAATTATAAATACTGTAATACATATTGATACACAGTAAATTTACATATTATACACATGGTAAATCAATAACATAATAAATAGTATTGAACTCATATGGCAAAGTTTATACAAAATACAAGCTAAAGTTAAAATGTCCTTATAAAAAGTACAATTTATAAGGGAATAGAAATCCCAAATTATTTAGCAGAAATATTTGTTTGCGCTTTAAATTGATACAAAGACATATTATTTAATTCTTTGCGGATTTGAGGTGCAATTCCATTCCAAGTATTAACAGCTCTGGCATGGAAAGTACGCTTGCCTGAATTTGAATTACATTTTGGAACAACAAGAGTATTTGATGAATGATTCCTGGTAATATGCATATGACTATCGTGAACAAATTCAAATTGAGATGATAGATGTGTTATTTTTTTATTTGGGGTCAAATGTCATTAAGGGGTCACTTCCGGTCTGAGACGAAAAACCTTCAAAATGCCCCTTCTGCCACAAGTACCATGGCAAAGTGATGCCACGTGCACACATGCGTTGACATTAGCCAACGTCTATGGGCGTTTTCATATATTTTGGGGTCAAAGGTCATTAAGGGGTAACAACACGGCTGTGTTCGTGGTCTTAGACCAAAGCTAAGTCTAGTTTAAACTGTGTCCTCATTTAAATACTTCATGACATGTAGAGTATTTTACAAATCAAATGGGAATCCAAGAACACCAAGATTTCTTTGAATTTGTGACCAAACTCTTTCTGAATTAACATGTCGAAGCTCATGGGGGTGTCCGAACGAGGAGTCCGTATAGTTGTTATGATTAGAAGATGCCACCTACCTAAAAACAAAAAAAATTGTTGCCAATTTTGAAAATGTTATTGAGGGTGGCCATCTTGGATTGTAAAATGGCCGACATTTTTACTATATTTTGCTCTGCTTGTGAGCAATATACAAAGCAAAAAATGGTGGCAATACCCATGGTTGTGATGTCAGGGATTCCATCAAAGCCATTAACGTAACACAAAAGGCTACAAATGGTGACAATTTGTATGACATTGGGAGTTTCAAAATCACCATCCCATAAGATGCAACAATGGACTTTTCGCTGCCACCATGAATTTCAAAATGACAGCCATTTCAAATACCATTGTGTTTAATTAATATCCTACACATCTATGAGTAACATACAGTGCCGTAATTTAATTTGTGGCATCTAGATTAAATAAGTCGTTGCAAGTTGCTACATCTGCTAATCTAAATTTTGAAATCTGACATATAGTTGAAAATTTTGTGGAGTGCAGCAAAATATTTCAGCTCTATATTCATAGCAATATGTTGTTTTCTCTAGAAATTTTGCGACAGGTAAGAAGTTGGAAAGCATCGTTAATGAAGTCACCGAACGCATAGGTAATCGAATAGATGTGCAGCATGGAAAGCCAATCGACCCAAAACAAGTGGTATGCCTTGGTATCTACAATATTCTCGGGACGCTTTGTTTTGCGCACAAGTAAGTGAAAAGAAAACGTAAACCTCTCCCTACACAACGAATCTGTGTATCCCAGTAAAAACCGGTACCTATACAACTTGGTGCAGAGAGACAGTAGAGCTTGAACATTTTGTCTAAAGAACTCAAGGTTCAATTGAACTTTTACATTTGGGATGAGTGAATATTTTCTTCAATATCAAACCACAAACAACGTGGTTTCAAAATAATGCAATGAAAACGTCGAATAAAAAAATAACTAAATTCTAGTCAAAATAGACTTTAAATTTAAAACAAAATGAATAATAAAATCAAAAATAAAACTACCGATGTGGGCGTTAATGTTTCGTGGTACCGATTTGCTTAAACATGACCCAATATACAGTAGGCCCAAACATCACCAAAGTGGGTGCCAAATTTCAAATTAATGCCTCGATACGGCAAACATGGTTAGATGTTGGCCACGTATGTTATTATGTGGTTCAAAAACTCGCTGCTCTCTAGTTACCGATGCCTATCCCTTCCAGTTAATCAATAAAAGTAACTACCGTGAAGAGAGAAAAAAGGTAATCGGGCCGTATCCTAAAACTGTCAAATAACCACGTTATCAAATAAACACGTTATCAGAAGAATTTAAGGACTCATTCAAAATCATAATTTCAGGTACGAATTCGATGATCCAAAGCTTACATGGTTTATTCGTGCGAGCCGTGAAGCATTCGAGGCACTCGGAGTGGGTATGCTGGCTGATTTTATTCCTGTATTGCGATTTATTCCAACGCAGGGTGTCACAAAGCTCACGAAAATTATGGACGAGTTTCTAGGTTTCATTTATGATGAGCAAAAACGTCACCGCGAATCGTTTGATTCAGGTAGGCCTTTCTATGGTTATTCTAGGTTATACATGTAAAACCATTAATTAACAGAATGTTCTTCTTGTCAAAACCAATTAATTTTACTGACCTGACAGTTTCGGCCATCTTGGTCGAAGGCCATCATCGGAGTGATGGTACTTGATCCTTCCTTCTGGTTGATTGGTCACCAACAGAGGGCGCACTAGCGCCCAGAAGTGGATCGTATACGTGACTGTTACGTATGTTGGTAACCAATCAACGAGAAGGAAGGATCAAGTACCATCACTCCGATGATGGCCTTCGACCAAGATGGCCGAAACTGTCAGGTCAGTAAAATTAATTGGTTTTGACAAGAATAACATTCTGTTAATTGTATCACACAAACCTGATGAATTTCTTCAAGAATATGTAAAACCATTATATAGCTAGGATTTTTGCCAAGCGTTGAAATTTTGACTCAATCACTCATGACCTCCTTGTGATCCACTGCCCAATATAGCAACGCATCATTTTCAAATTCCAAAGTCCCGCTTTTGTTCTACAAAGCGCCTGTCTACAACTGTCTCCTTATCCATCATGAAAGTTCATCTGTGTTGGTAATCAATGCAGAATTGAATTTTGTTCACAACACATAAAGTTGCTCACCTGAAATTTTCGGTTGTTTAGACTTCAACCTTCTTCAGCAGAATGATCCAGTTCGTTGACCGATTTAACGACTCTTGACTTGTGACGTCAGAGCCAGATCATATACTCTTGCTAAGTTGTAACGCCCTCGTCCTCGAACCCGTTGAAAACCTCAACCTGTATTTATTAATTTCACACAGTGATGTTGTTATTTTGTTTCTGCAGACAATATTCGTGACATATTTGATTCGTTACTTCTGGCTCAGAAGGAAGCAAAAGACGAAGGAAGCGATCTCGTGGACTCTCTTACGGATACACATCTAACAGAAACCATTAGTGATCTTTTCGGAGGTATGTCTACTTATGCCGCCCTAATAATACATTGCAAGTGCTCATACCAATTTGCCAACTTGAATTTTGGGTTAACATTTTGATAGCTGTCATTATTATATAATATATATATCCGATAAATATCACATGTAAAATTCGCATTCAATGGGTCATTTCAAGTTTCTGACTTTGTTTTGCTGTGGTGTTTGTAATTGAAAATCTTTCTGTAAACCTAATCAATTGGACCGTTGGACGACACTTAAATTATGCAAGAGGCACACTTATTGTGAATTTATTAATCTAGTCAGGAAATAGACATGAGTTATAATATACTGTGCCAATAAAGTATCCTTACACTTGGAAAAATAATCACAATTTCCAAACTGAACAATATTGGGGTCAATTTGTTTTTAATAGATGCACTATCTAATCCTGCACATTATGACACCACTTCAAGAAGCAAAGTTACAAGCATTTGATTAGACGAAGGTCCCTTTTAAAGTGACAAACTGGCCTATTCAAAACTCCACAGACTAGACATCTGGTTTGGGAGTGGTGAATGGCTAATTGATGCGTTTAGCTTTAATTTTAAACCAAAAGGAACAAAAGAAAACTGAAACAAAAGAACTGACAAATAAAATGAAAGTTATGAAAAGTACAAAGAAGTAAAAACTGCTTTAAATAACTCTTCATTGAAGAAACTGTGTTGTCTCTTTGTTGCGCTTGTTGGAATCTTTTGCGCCTTGAATAGGTCAGTGTCACTTTTAAAACTGGACCTTCGTCTATTCAATTGCTTGTAACTTTACTTCTTGAGGTCACATTGGATTCAATGTGGTGTCATATTGTGCTGGATTAGATACTTCATCTATTAAAAAAACAAATTTACCCCAATATCATTCCGTTTTGAAATTGTGATTATTTTGTAAGGATACTTTATTGGCGCAGTATATTTATATAATATTGAATGGCTTTGAGTGTGATACAAAAATATTTTTCTATCGAGTGCAATATATTATGTATCACACGAAAATAAGCCATTCAATATTATTATTATTATTATTTATATCAGGCTTTTACTAGGCGGTAAAATGAAAATTTAAGCTTACCTAGCCACCGGGTTTAACTAATGTGTATTGTAATATTATGCTTACCGCTTGACCTTCTTGTTTTCTGCTCTTTGCTCTCCAATTTCGGAATAATTATATATAGGTTTATTTGTAGATGTGGATTATATTTCCTAATGTTATCATCATCCAGCATTGCCGCGAATTAAGTTTGTGATTTTACTTGTTTATACAGTACGAGATCTCCTGTGAGCCGTTACGGTGTCTGTATTGTTGTGCTGTTGTATCATGACTCGTGTTGGTGCTGTCACCATGGTAAAGCGCGACGCGTACGAGATACGCGTACAATATAAAAACAGATTGTATTGCATCCGGGTATTTTGCAAATATTGTACAATACAGTTTTATTGTATCGCTCAAAAGCCTGATATAAATAATAATAAGAATTATCTTGGTATAGAAGATTCCCGGGAGAAGATTCACATATCCTGTGTGGCAGTAAGTGATCCAACAAAGAATAGTCACAAATGTCATGTATTTGTACGTGTATTACAGAACACTTTCTGGTATTACATAACATCTTATTTGCATACAATTATTGCGTGTCTATTTTTTCTCTTTATTTAAAGCTGGGACAGACACAACAATTACTACTCTCCACTGGACAATAGCTATAATGGCAGAATATCCTGACATACAAAAGAAGGTGGCCATGGAAATCGAAGAGGTCATAGGTCATAATAGGCTGCCCTCTTTGGAGGATAGAGGGCGCCTTCCATATGCAGAAGCAACTATGATGGAAGTTTTACGATTTAGTTCTATCATTCCGTTGGGTGTGCCACACGCAACAACCTGTGACGTTATGTTAGGTAGCGTAGAAATTAGGCTTACGTAAATATTGACATAATAGATAAATAAATAAGTAAATCGACGCTAGACTGCGGAACTCAGTCTTCAATGATAGTCGGGCATTCATCTATTTGGTCGTTATCATTTGAAGGCTGAGCTATTATGATGTATCTTCCGTGGATCAGTTTCAGACAATGGCTTGGGATTATTAAGGCGGAGGTTATCCTTTGAATCCTTTCATAACCATTTAAGCTTAGTCAAGTGCACTCGCGCGAATTAAAAGATTTGTCGCTCGCGACAAAATAATGTAAAAGGTCATAAAACGCAAATTGTGTGTATTTCCCACGGCTGTTTGATGTATATAGAATTGGCTTCATTATTAAGCAAATGCAAACTATAGATGGCGCTATTTATCCTAAATCATATATCTTTATTTGCAAGGGTTAGATGATTAATACCGCCATTAAAACAGCTGGAATAGGTGAAACAAGCTACAAGGAAATTTTATAAACATATTTTATCAAACAATAAAAGGAATTATTTGTATTAAAAGGTTGAAAGGGTAATTTCCAGTAACTAAATAGCGCCACCAATTTTGGCATTAATACACACATTTTATATCCGAAAAAGCTTTAAAAATAATATTAAAGTGAATAATTTTGTAAAAGAGGGGAAATTAAAGTTGAGCCTACGACTCAAAAGCATCTGTATACATTAGCACGATATCACTTTTAGCTGTTTAAGCCTAAAATTTGGTTGTACATGATGTTTTGTTTGAAAAACTAATAAATGATCCCATCAAACAACCGTGTTCCACTCCCGGTAATATTGGTGTTTTGGACTACGTTTTGATTGCTCCGTAGATTAAATTTATATTTGAAAACAATCGGAGTAATACTAATTTGTTTTACCTTTTTGTAGACATTATAGCCTCTTAATATTTGAATTTTATTCTCAGATAACTTTCAAATTCCCAAAGACACGATGGTAGTCATCAATCATTTTGCGCTGCATTTCGATGAAGAGTTCTGGAATCAGCCGAAATTCTTTAAACCAGGTAGGTGTTTTATGTAAGCGTTCGCCAAACATGTTCATGATGGTTATTATAATCGTGGGCTATATATTCTATATACCATGATTTAGCCGATACCTAATAATTGGATCAGCGATTTCCAACCTTCATTACAAATTTGATGTCAGATGATTTCGTATAAATATTACCAGACAACGGATACGAATCTAGTAAATATGTATCCTTCAAGATATTTGAGTACTTGGCAAAAAAACGTACGATAAATAAACAGGAAACTGAATTAAAAAAGATAAAAATGACATTTGCAACTGTCGTTTCCCAGTATTTTACCATGAACTCCTGCTTGAAAAGAGTGACCACAAAAACGGAGAACCGACAATTTTAGATTTATTTTAAAAGTTTAAAAGTTAATAATAAGTTATACGGGTGGATATTCATACGTAGTGGTAGATAAAATGAATTAAAGTTTTAAATTCAACACTACACTATTTTTCACTCACCTGGAACGTTTTCACTAGTCCGACTAGCGTGTTCAGCAGATGGTAATGCTGTGTTGATATCTTGTCTACTGCAATCGGGATATCTCTCACTGATGACGTCATATGATTGACAGAATGACGTCATGAGAATGTTTATGAAAATGTTTATGAAAAGCTAAAGAATGTTTATGAAAAGCTAAAGAAAGATCCTACACAGAAATATCAAACCAAACTCATCAAATTATTGAAAGATCTCAAGGAGAAGGGTGCCATTGACTCTAGAACTTATTAAAAGTTGTATCCCACCGTGTGTGATGTACCTAAATTGTATAGTTTAATTAAATAAAGCCGGTGCCCCGCTTAGACCAATTATTTCCAGCATCGGATCGGTCACTTACGAACTTGCACGGTTTGTGTCTGGGATCATTCCTCATCTCATTGGCAACACTGATCACCATATTACCAACACTCAATCGTTTATGGAAAATATTCGCGATTTGCAGTTGGAATCGGATGAATCCTTGTATCATTTGATGTGTCAGCGCTTTTCAATTTCAATAACCCTGTTGACAAGACACTTGAAGTAGTTGGTGACATTTTAAGGAGTGATACCAGATGGAAGAAAGGTGAGGCTGAAAATCTTGAGCCTGAGCAAGTGCTTGACTGTCGAAGCTTTTGTCTTGACACTTCTTATTGCGTGTTTCGTGAGACCTTTTATCTTCAGCGCTATGGATGTGCCATGGGAAGATCTTGTAGTCCGCTTACCGCTGATGCGTATATAAAATATTTCGAAAGCCAGGCACTAATCTGCCCTCACCCGCCGCGTGTTTGGAAGAGATATGTGGATGATACCTTCGTGGTCATAAAAAGTGTGCATAGCGAGGAATTTACCGATCATATCAATAAGCTCGTAATAGGCGGGAACTGTTAGGCTTTTCCCACTACGCCGAAAAGTAGACCTACGTTAACATGGTTAAGAGTGCTATTAGTTGATCTGTCTGGTCTATATTTTGTGTGTTAAAGAAAGTGGGCAAAGTATAAGCATTGGATTAATAATTTGTGATGCTTCTGGCGAGATGTCACAAGGCAATTTTCAAAATAAAATATTTTGATATTAATCCGCGATGTTATAAGGGCCGCCGATTATGAGCTGATCAAAGTATAGAAGGTCTTTCTGAGACTTTCAGGACTGCGGGAATTTCAACCACCTTCAAACCTCAAAATACTGAGGAGTGCGCTTGTAGCCCCTAAAGACAAGACAGAACCCTTTAAACAATCTGGGATTGTGTATCAAATCGACTGTGCTGATTGTGACGCGAGTTATATCGCGAGTCTGCCAGGAAGCTTGAGAAAAGGCTTAGTGAACACAAGTCTACTTCTGGCAGCTCTAAATCAGCGGTCAGAGAACATGCAGTGAGATCTAAAGGTCACCAGATTGATTGGAAAAACGTTAAGGTGCTTGAACGGGAGCAAAAAGAATTTTCCTGGAGAGTTCTTGAAGCCATACAGATAAGGACTCAAAAACCGAGACTAAATCGTGACCAAGGACTAGAAATAGATCCTATTTGGGATAACCTGCTGATGCCCCGGGGGCGCTGCATCGTAACATCCTATGACGTCATTCTGTCAATCATATGACGTCATCAGTGAGAGATATCCCGATCGTAGACAAGATATCAACACATCATCACCATCTGCTGAAGACGCTAGTCGAACTAATGAAAACGTTCCAGGTGAGCGAAAAATAGTGTAGTGTTGAAGTTAAAAATTCGTAATATGTTGCTTTTGGTTGATTTGCTTATTTTTACAGAACATTTCTTGGATGACAGCGGTTCTGTACGTCAGCATCCCAATAGTTTCTTGCCATTCTCAGCAGGAAGGAGATCGTGTCTTGGAGAATCGCTGGCAAAAGCGGAGCTGTTCCTGATTTTTACATGGTTCCTTCAGAACTACGAAATCTCGAAAGTGCCTGGTGGCAAAGACGAATCCTTGTTGGGACGCATGAAGTCAGGGGCGAGTTTTTTGCGAGAGTTAGCTCCGTATGAAGTGATAATGAAGAGACGTGAATATTAATGTCCAATTAATAAAAAGGTTTTAAACAACTGTGTTTTTATCGAAACAAAACATTTTGAACGGTAATACCGGAAAACAAAACAAGAACTTCATATACACTCGCACCTCATCATCTTTCATTGAACTCAATATTTCAGTTCTTAAAGGACCTAAAAATGACGGCATTTGCTGAAGTCCAAAGTTCCTTCTCAGATTTCCTCCTGCTTGAATTATTTTTGGGCTCGCAAAGTCAGTGATGGCCGCAGATTACGGCTATTAATGACCGTGCGTATGCTGACAAATCGAACTTGGGCTTAGTCTACGAACCGCCAAATCGAAGTCTCCACCCCGTTGTCACATTTTAGCTCGCTTCGTTGCGATCAAAAGGTGTTTTTGGGATTTGCTTCGTAGCGTCGATCAGGTACCTGTTTTGCCCGGCGTACCTGTTTTACCCGGCGCAGAGCATTAGGACTAGGATTAGGGTTTTGGATTAGGATTGGGGTTAGGGTTAGGGTTAGGGTTGGGGTTATTCATTGATAACATACTAGTGATAATACTAATAGTAATAGTATACCGTGTGCGCGCGCTTTATTCCGTAAACAATAAGTATAATAAATAGACGGCTTTCTAGCACAACCACTTGTAGCATAGTGTGTAGTGCCTCGACTATGGATCGACAGGTTGCTGGTTCGAAACCTGGTCGATCTTTGGTAGAATTTGTTTCCTTTCTTTTTATTAAGTAAGAGGAAATAATAGTAGCCTAGGTAACTCGAACGGAACGCAACGCAACGCAACGCTAGTAAGCATTTCGTAAGGTGTGAAGAGGCAGGCTTCGTAGCGTTTGTTAGGTACCCGTCGGATATCGTGAAAGTGTGACAAGAGGTTGAAGTCTTGCCCTACGGGCTCGTAGGCTCAATCCGAGTTCGATCGTTCAATTTACGCATGATTATAGGTAGCTGCAGTCTTTGCCCTCATATCATGGACTTGGCGAGCCCCAAAAGCAGTGCAGATTAGAAACTAGGTTTCAAGTGCTGGTCATGAGGGAGGAAACGTAGAGGTCCTTGAACAAGGCTAACTCTTCATTAGCTAAATAAACTAACGAATCTATTTAATTGGCGTGCATTTTGCAATGATCAATATCAATTGAAAATCGGCTATTTATGCAAGCGGCTTAGTCGGGGGGGGGGGGTCTTCGTATTTTTTGTACGGGGATGTGCCACGCAGACTTTCAGATGCTGACTTTCTCGATACCTACTTTTGTAGTTTTTTACACCCATCAGTATACAAAATTTTCACCGAATAACCCAAAAAGTAAATTGGAGCACAATGCGACTGGGACCGAGACAGACAATTTGTGACCGCACATAATATATACCCCATAATCTGCTTCGACTGTATGTAAACACGCTTAATATGCAGACATCCCTTACTTTCATTAAAAATTCATTGTTTTACTTAAGGGCTGGGGTATGAACATTTGGACAGTATTTATTTTGGGACATTAGAGCACATCAGACATATCGAATTGCATTCTGAATACGAAGAATGTCATTCTGATATCAAATAATTTTGATTTTTGAAATTTGCAATTTAATACACATTTTATGGCAAATCATTAAAAATTGATATTTTTGATATTTAACAGTACTTGAAGTAAACTTTTTAAATCTGATGATTTATACTTAAAGTGTATGTAGGTGGGATGAAAAGCCGACGATCAATTGAAAATTTTGACCTTTCGTATTGAAGATATGGATTTTTTTCCCAAAACACCAAAAAAATTAGGTCTTTTTTGGGGAAAAATCCATATCTTCAATATGAAAGGTCAAAATTTTCAATTGACCGTCGGCTTTTCGTCCCTGCTACATACACTTTAAGAATATATCATTAGATTTATATAATTTACTTCGAGGACTGTTATATATCCAAAATTTGAAAAATATCTAATTTTTATAATTTGTCATAAAATTTGTATTATATTGTGATTTTCGAAAATGAAAATTATTTGATATCAGAAAGACATGCTTCGTATTCAGAATGCAATTGATAGGTCTGAGGTGCTCTCATGTCCCACAAAAATACTGTCGAAACGCAATAAACGCTCATTTTGGATCCCTTAAGGGAACTGGAATGAGCGTTTTGAGCGTTTCGACAGCATTTTTGTGGAACATGAGAGCACATCAGACCTATCTCTTTCTGATCTTTCTGATATCAAATAATTTTCATTTCATGAAATTCACGATTTAATACAAATGTTATGACAAATTATTAAAATTTGATATTTTTCACATTTTGGAGATATAACAGTCCTCGAAGTAAATTTTATAAATTTAATGATATAGTCTTAAGGGCTGGGGTATGAACGTTTGGACAGTATTTATTGTGGGACATTAGAGCACATCAGACATATCGAATTGCATTCTGAATACGAAGAATGTCATTCTGATATCAAATAATTTTGATTTTTGAAATTCGCAATTTAATACACATTTTATGGCAAATCATTAAAAATTGATATTTTTGATATTTAACAGTACTTGAAGTAAACTTTATAAATCTGATGATTTATACTTAAAGTGTATGTTGGTGGGATGAAAAGCCGACGATCAATTGAAAATTTTGACCTTTCGTATTGAAGATATGGATTTTTTTCCCAAAACACCCAAAAAATTAGGTCTTTTGGGGAAAAATCCATATCTTCAATATGAAAGGTCAATATTTTCAATTGACCGCCGGCTTTTCCTCCCTGCTACATACACTTTAAGAATATAAAATATCAAATTTTTATAATTTGTAATAAAATTTGTATTATATTGTGATTTTCAAAAAATGAAAATTATTTGATATCAGAAAGACATGCTTCGTATTCAGAATCCAATTCGATAGGTCTGAGATGCTCTCATGTCCCACAAAAAATACTGTCGAAACGCAATAAACGCTCATTTTAGATCCCTTAAAGTGTATGTAGCTGGGAGGAAAAGCCAACGATCAATTGAAAATGTTGACCTTTGATATTGAAGATATGGATTTTTTTCCCAAAAAGACCTAATTTTATTTGGTGTTTTGGGAAAAAACCCATATCTTTAATACGAAAGGTCAAAATTTTCAATTGATCGTCGGGTTTTCATCCCACCTACAGCTACATACACTTTAGGTAGAAATCATCAGATTAATAAAGTTTACTTCGAGTACTGTTAAATATCAAAAATATCAATTTTTAATGATTTGCAATAAAATGTGTATTACATTGCGAATTTCAAAAAATCAAAATTATTTGATATCAGAAGGCCATTCTTCGTATTCAGAATGCAATTCGATATGTCTGATATGCTCTAATGTCCCACAATAAATACTGTCCAAACGCTCATACCCCTTCCCTTAATACACACAATGTTTTGTTGGGTTTTTTTTGTTGGTTTTTTTGCGTATCCTTACACTTAATTGGGGGAAAGGCGTTTTTGGCCTTGGTCTTTGTTATTATAATAGTGTAATTTAAAAAAAAATAATGAGGCAAGTTAAAAATATAACTCACAAATTACCGAATTCAGTACGGCTTGATCAATGTGCCAGATATTGCGAGTTTCCCCTCTATCAGTGTTTATTATGGGTTTTACTCGTTGTAGTGTAGTAAAGGAAATGACACAGATCATCAGTTTCACTTTGAACTTTGCCCTAAATCTTTTGTATTGAGTTTCATGGATGCGATATTGTATCTATTGGACTGGAAAATCCAATCAATCACATTGTACCATCCCGTGTGCTATACGTATTGTAGTTTATACGTCATGATAGTGTGTAGTTGTGTGTATGACATTGGCAGCAGAACGAGCAAAAAGGAACAATAATTGCTGCAAGTTTTTGTGTGTCGTAAAGCAGGTAAATCTTTATATTTTGATCTCCAAAATAAGCGATATTTTAGTCATAGTGCAGTTATACTGCACAGCAAACATGATTCGACATTTGCAGTACTTAAACCTGGTTAACAGGAAACTATTCCAGCAAAATCAATCGATAAAGTCTAGTCTATCCTCCACGTTGAATGGTGGATTGCACTTATGCCCAAATATGGCACTTGCCAATCAATAATCACCCACTTGAAATCCACTGACACGCTGCACTGACCAAAGTTAAATCTTTATATTTTGATCTCCAAAATGAGCGATATTTTAGTCATAGTGCAGTTATACTGCACAGCAAACATGATTCGACATTTGCAGTACTTAAACCTTGTTAACAGGAAACTATTCCAGCAAAATCAATCGATAAAGTCTAGTCTATCCTCCACGTTGAATGGTGGATTGCACGTATGCCCAAATATGGCACTTGCCAATCAATAATCACCCACTTGAAATCCACTGACACGCTGCACTGACCAAAGTTATGGGGCTGTTTTTCCTGTTATCTGTCATTTACATATCAGGGAGGTACGAACATTTGCAGATGTCCCATATACTCAGTGTTTAGCCTACGTGTAATGTCTATCTACCAAAAAAACGTTGACAACGTAAAGAAAGCAGCAAGTTTAAAAAGCCCCACCTCGGCTCACTTTTTGAAACTTGGTCCCATTTGTAAAACGTACTGATTTCCTCGGACTGATTTAAACTTTATCATAATATTATCAACTTCAAACATTTCCAGATGTGTTATGTGTCTTTAATGTGCCGATGCGATATTAATTTGTAAGATCAGAAAGGTTATAATCTTGCTCTTACATGGTAAGCCAACATCCTATATATGTTTTGTTTTATAATATTAAATTCATGATTAATGATCGAATTAAATGAATAACAAGTAGGCATATTAATGCCAGTCATGCTATTATTAAAACGTTATAACTTGTTGGAAACGCTGTATTTTGTTTAAAAAAAATAAAATAAAAACGCCGATTTTGCTGTTGATGTTCAAAATGGGACCAAGTTTCAAAAAGTGAGCCGAGGTGGGGCTTTTTAAACTTGCTGCTTTCTTTACGTTGTCAACGTTTTTTGGTAGATTTCCTTTCTTTTTATGAATGAAGCCGAGTAGCTCCAAGCTTGAAAAGTCATCCGGTTACGAATAATAATAATAATAATAATAAAACCATGCTTATAAAGCGCAATACACAATTAAGTCTCAAAGCGCTACATAAAAAACACTGTATACAAATAACAACAGAACAACAAGTTTAAAATGTAACCATGGTTACAGGCATGATATAGAAATGAAGCATTAAACATTTTAACATTAAACAAGTATGTTTTCACAGAGCATTTGAATTGATCAACAGTCTTAGATATTTTAATATTGTAAGGAAGATTGTTCCAGAGCTCAGCTGCAGCAGAAGAAAATGAACGTTGACCATAAAATTGAGTTGACACTGGTGGAGTTACAAGAAGAAATTGAGAAGTAGAGCGAAGATTGCGTGTAGGCTTATATTCATGAAGAAGTTCTTTTAAATAAAGAGGTGCAAGTCCATGAAGAGATTTGTAGGTAAGAAGAAGAATCTTATACGTTATGCGGGATTTGATAGGTAGCCAGTGTAGTTCGCGGAGAATTGGAGATATATGATCACGAGATTTTGTAAGTGTTACAAGTCTGGCGGCTGAGTTCTGAATGCGTTGAAGCTTAGATATTTGTGAATCAGGAAGACCATAAAGTAAACCGTTGTTATTATCCAAACGACACGTTACGAAGGCATGAACAAGTTTTTCTGTAGTATGTTGATCAAGATATTGACGAATTCTGCTAATTTTGTAAAGAGCATGAGAGGCAGATCGACAAATATTATTTATATGAGATGCCATGTTTAGATCATTTTCAAACAGAACACCAAGATTGCGCGCATTTAAAGATGGTTCAATCTGAGCATCGCCGATACACACAGTTGGAATACTATCACTGGATCTGAAGCGTGATGTAATATGAAGAACTTCAGTTTTGTCTTGATTTAACTTTAGATGATTAGCAGTAGACCAGTTTTTAATATCCCTAACACATAGTTCCAATCCTGAAATTGTAGCTGATGATTTATCATCTTTCAAAATAACATAAACCTGTGTGTCATCTGCATAGATCATTCTACTAATTCCGTGAGCATCAATTATGCTTTCCAAAGGGATGAGTACATTGTGAAACCTAAAGGACCAATAACAGAACCTTGAGGTACACCCTCATCAAGAACATGAACAGAAGATTCCTTGCCATCAATAACTATCGACTGAGAACGAAGTACTCCATAAGACGAATAAAGCGAAAAATAGAAGTTTGAATAATATTATCCTTGATTAATGACAATAAAAAATACGAGTATATGTAGCTATACCTATAACTAAAATGTACGTGGTTCTCTGTAGCCCTGCAGGCAATCTAGTTGGATATCTCTATTGAGCGGCGGTTGTTGGCGGTCTTTCGCGGTTCGTGGTATTCCTTTATTCTTCAAGCCCTGTCCTCTATCGGGGCTAATTTATTGTTTAAGCTTGTTGGATATCCATATTTCGCGGTATGTGGTTCTTTGCAGCCCTGCGGGGCAATCTAGTTGGATTTCCAAATTTTGCCGTTTATGGTTCTTTTTAGCCCTGCAGGCAATCTAGTTGGATATCTCTATTGAGGTGGTTGTTGGAGGTCTTTCGCGGTTCGTGGTTATAATTTTCCTTATCCTTCAAGCCTTGCCCTATCGAGGGCTAATTTATAGTTAAAACTTTTCGCGGTGTGTGGTTCTTTATAGCCCTGCGGGGCAATCTAGTTGGATATTTCTATTGAGCGGCAGTTGTTGGCGGTTTTTCGCGGTTTGTGGTTTTAATTTGTAGGATATCCATATTTCAAGATTTGTGGTTCCTGAGTCCTGCGGGGCAATCTAGCTGGATATCCAAATTGTCGGCGGTCTTTTGAGATTTGTGGTTTTAATTTTCCCTTTAATTTCGGGCCGCCCCCTCCTCTACATCCCGATGATGCTTTTCAATAATTTAAATTATACGGTGTCAACAATTGAATATATGAATACAAAAGCCACCTAAGTCCATACTTTGGCCAAATGGAGGTAAGCATGGGAAATTGTTGCTATACATAGGCTTGTCATATGTATGAAAGAACAACTCAAATTCATTCTCTGTGTCTATTAAGCATGTGAAAAATAGCATGTATGAACGAATCACCCAATTCCATGATTTGAGTCTTATAACACATTGATTGAAATCCATTATGTATAAAAGTCCACTTGTAACACATTCATTGCTAGAGAGTGACTTTTGAACAAAAAATGGGTTTAATAAAGGAAAGTGTGTGGTTTATATTACATGGCAGAATGCTTATCAACATTATACACACCTGTGTGCTTTATTTTGTATTATCTTACTAGTGGTAATCTCATTCTAACATTGTTGTCTTTGTATATGATTCAAAAAAACACCTAAGTCCAAAATTTAAAAAGAACCCCACGAAGTCCCTGAAAGGCTAATCGTCATACCTAATACAGGTTAATCCACTCATTTGCCCGTAAAACTTACCATATTGACCAGGTAAATCTAACTGAAGGAATTAAAATGATACACAGGTTTTTCTCTCAAAATCACTTCCTATGGACTTAGGTGGCTTTTGTATTCATGTATTCAATTACTATTACTTGGTATGATAATTTATCGTACCATGTTGACTTATATTGTTTGTTAAGGCAACTTTTGCGGTTCGTGGTTATAATTTCCCTAATCCTTCAAGCTTTGCCTCTATCGAGGGCTAATTTATAGTTAAAACTTGTTGGACATCCATATTTCGCGGTGTATGGTTCTTTATAGCCCTGTGGGGCAATATAGTTGGATATCCAAATTTCGCGGTTTGTGGTTCTTTGTAGCCCTGTGGGGCAATTAGTTGAATATTTCTATTGAGCGGCAGTTGTTGGCGGTTTTTCGCGGTTTGTGGTTTTAATTTGCAGGATATCCATATTTCAAGATTTGTGGTTCCTGAGTCCTGCGGAGCAATCTAGCTGGATATCCAAATTTCGCGGTTTGTGGTTCTTTGTAGCCCTGCGGGGCAATCTAGTTGGATATCCCTATTGAGCGGCGGTTGTCGGCGGTCTTTTGAGATTTAATTTTCCCTTTAATTTCGGGCCGCCCCTCCTCTACATCCCGAGGATGCTTTTCAATAATTTAAATGCGGTGTCAAAAATTACTATTCCTTGGTATGATAATTTATCTTACCATATTGACTTATATTGTTTGTTAAGTCAACTGGACGGGACAAAATATCCTGCTATGTAGACATTAATTCGTCGGTCGCAAAACATAGTGGCGTACGTGAAGGACAAAATACGTCTCCGAGCAAAACGTTTTTGAAGGATATGCTACTACTAACGGAGTCGATACTCCTCCACTGTTATCTCTGTTTGTATTCAACCTACCGGGACGGTATGACAATTGTCATGTTCTACGATAGCTGACGATGGTCTCTGAATCGATTCAACAACCATTCATGCATGGAAGAAAGAGATGAGAAGGAACCACAACGACTTCGATCGCCCAAGTTTTAATCCGCTTATCTATTGACGCATGAAAAGAAAAGCTATCAATGGTACTTCCCGTGGTACTTCCTTTCATGTATGATCCATTTACCGCGATCGATGCTTGGCGAAATCATTACTGAAAAAAAATTATAACAAACCCATCCACGAACAAACAAACGCTACCCAGAAGTAAGATTATGGAATTTCACTGATGCTCTGAACATGTATAGTAGCTTTGTTTTGGGATCTACAGTCAAACTGTTTTCTTGATCTTCATCTTTAGCAAATAAGGTAAGATTTTGGTGACTTTTTCGATGAAAAATAGATGTAAAATGTTCTTAAATAATGCACAATGTTCCGGTTGAGTCCGGTACATAAAACCTGTTTAATTTAATAGTTTATATGTGTATAATCGTAACTAGCTAACTCGTTTCAGTGCCAAAGACTGCCAACTCTGAGAAAAAAAAGTCATCAAAGTTCAGAAAAATTGGGCAAAATGGAAGAAAAAGATGTAGGCCATCAATGACCGATGATCACGTCACCAGAGAAAATCCTATAGGGTGCTTGCACGGAAGGTCATTAGTTCAAATCATCCTTCACACACGCTCCAGAAGACATGCAAATACTACACCACATTTCGCCATAATTCATTCTAGAAACGCTTGCTGTTAGAATAAGAAAAATTTTAATGCTAAATTATTGCACATTCTAGGGAAGCGTGGTTACTGTTTTGAAATAACCGAGTGAGAGGGTTTTCAAGAAAATATTTTTCCTGTCAAAACTGAAGCATCCTCTGTATAAAAGAAAATATGAATATTAACTGCACATCATATATAACTATTCGTGATACCCAATTGTGGCATATTTGAGGTCGTTTATGAAGCAGAGAATTTTATTTAAATTTTATATACGCCAAAATATTTTTTTAATTGAGCAAGAATAAGGATAGAAAAACGTTAAAAATCTATGTATAAATAACATTAGACCCGGCAAAAGATTACTGTTTCGTTTTTATGGTATTCTAATCTTTTTTTCCCGAAGAAACATTTGGGGTCTAAAATGGATTTTTATGTAATTGATCAAAACATCGAACGTGTATACAAGAAAAATGGTAGGTTTTTCTCTATAGTATTTTACTGACCATGGAAATGTACTGAGACACAAGCACGTGTCAAAATCGATATAATGTATTGTCCATATAGACGCCCAGTTATCATGCTTATCGTTGATTTTTTTGTATAAAACACGCAGTTAACAACAATTGAGCACTAATAATACACATAAATGTTTTTATTTGAAATACAATTCCAAAATATGGTACGTTTTCTGCCTTTGCTTGTCACGTGGTAGGCCTATGTTGAAGTTGCTATTATATCTTCGAATAAGTTCCAAATGAATTCCAACAAGACAAGTAGCCGAGTGGTAAAGGCGCTGATGGGTTTATAGTGTGTCCAAAGTAGTCCGCCGCCGTGAGTTCGAACCCCGCCTCCGCCGAACTTTAATGAAGTAAAATTAAAATTGAAATTTTACTTTTATTTCATATTGGGGAAATGTGACTGGCAGAATTTATGTATGGCGTGGAGTGGTGTGTGCAAATACATGGAATACAATACCAATCACCTATTTAACGCGGGGTATTGATCAAAGTAAATCCTCATGAATAACAATGTCAACTAAATGTCGGTAAAGGGAGTGGACAAAGTGAATGCGTTCGTTGTGGTTCCTTCTTATCTCTTTCTTCCATGATTCATGTATATCACAATCATGTTTTATTGTCCTATTATCATGCGAATTTGCCCGTGGTAGGACAAAATATATTTAAATGAGAATAACAATGAGTAACGTCGTATTGCATACCCTATAATACCTGATCTAGTTTCTTGTGTTATTATTATTATTATTATTAAACGACACTTATAGAGCGCTATATTAAAATTGTCAAAGCGCTTTACAATAAAAACATTAAAATGCAGATACAAGAATATACATCAAACTATATCTTAAAAAGTACATAATTATTAAGAAATATACATGATATACATATTAAAATCACATGAAAAATACACATTAAAAATTTAAGTAAAACCAAAGAACTAATGAGTGTGGCAAGAAAATCAAAATAAACATGAAACCTGGGGAAAATGAGGCAAACCCCTTCTGTCAACGTATTTAAGAATCAAATCCCTATACAGGTGGGAAGAGGTACGTTTTTAGGTGCTTCTTAAACACGTTGACAGAAGGTGCAAAACGAAGATGACCTGGAAGTGCGTTCCAGTGGCGTGGGCCAGCCGAACAGAAGGCGTTGTCACCCATGGATCGTGAAGTGCGCGGAACATGAAGCAAATAGTTATTGCTGGATCGCATGTTATCTCTACCAGGAACGTAGAGGACGAGGTGATCCGACAAGTAGGCCGGAGCTACATCATGCAGAGCTTTGAACACTAGCAGCAGCACTTTGAAGATGATCCTTTCGGCAACTGGCAGCCAGTGAAGGTCTCTAAGCAAAGGTGCAGATGGTTCCAGTCTATTGCATTTGTAGACAACTTTGGCGGCTCTATTTTGAAGCCTCTGCAGTTGTTTCCTATCCTTTGCCGAAATGCCAAGTAGAAGTGAGTTCGCATAGTCGAGTCTAGACAAAATGAGAGACCTAGCAAGATGGTGACAGCTTTCAGTTGTGGTATACCTCCGAATTCTGTACATGTTTCTGAGATGAAAGTTCACTGATTTAGTGAGTGATTTCACATGAGCATTCATGGACATTGTTTGATCGAAGACAACTCCAAGGTTCTTAATGGTCGAAGAGGGTCTAATGTCCATATTACCAATTTTGATAGATACAGTCTGTAACTTCTTTAGATTATGAGACGAACCTGCTACAAAAAACCCCGTTTTGGAATCATTGAGCTTCAACAAATTCGTCATCATCCATTGCCGAATAGCATTGATACAAGACGATAATCTGGATAAGGCAAGTTCAGCAGCACCAGCAATCTTTGGGTCAAAGGAAAAGTACAGCTGCACGTCGTCAGCATAAATGTGATAGCAAATCCCAAACTCTCTGATAATATGTCCAATGCAGTAGGTGTAAAGAACAAAGAAGAGTGGTCCAAGGACCGATCCTTGTGGTAGTCCGTAATTCAGATCATATTTTTCAGATGATACAGCACCTACTGAAACGCGAAAGTTTCTGCTCTGTAGATAGCTTTTAATCCAGTTAAGAGCCATACCAGTGATATTGAATGTGCGTGACAAGCGGTTTAGAAGGATGACGTGGTCTACCGTGTCGAAAGCGGCAGAGAGGTCAAGAAGCACTACAAACACCGCTCTGCCGCAATCCATGTCTTTCAATATGTCTGTTTTGACCCTTAGCAGTGCCGTTTCGGTACTATGCCTAGCCCTGTACGCCGACTGAAACTCTTCCTGGAGACCATGAGACTGAAGGTGTTCTTGGAGTTGAACAGAAGCAATTTTCTCCATGATTTTGGAGTAATAGCTTAAGTTGGAGACAGGACGATAATTCTGTAAGACATTCTTGTCAAGAGAAGGCTTTTTTTAAGACCGGACAAACTACAGCCTCACGCAGTGCGTGTGGAAACTCACCACTACTGAACGATTTGTTAACAAGGACTGTAAGGACATTGCATAAAACATCAATATTATCTTTAAAGAGCCACACTGGAAGTGTATCAAGGATACATGACTTGTTAGCAGAGTTTAGAACAGTCTTTTTGATGACTTCAGCACTAACAGGCTTAAAACTGTCAAATACCTGTACACTATCATCACACAGAATGTCACTAGGATTACTTACACTACAACGTGTGCCACTATTGACACAGAATTCTTGTCTAATTTTAGCAACTTTGTTGATAAAAAATCTGGCAAATGAATCACTCAACTCTAAGGCTGAGTCGCAACATGGTAAAGACTTGGAATTCTTATTTAGCAGTCTATTTAGCACAACAAACATATTTTTACAGTCAGATGATTCAAGTGCTTCATTATAATACACCTCTTTGGCACTTTGAATGAGTTTGTTGACTCTATTAGATTGTTCAATATAAGCAACATGGTCAAGATCAGTTCTTGTCTTACGCCATTTACGTTCTAACCTTCTTCGTTTGCACCTTTCATCATTTATTTCTTGATTATACCACGGAAAGCGGGGTCTCAAGCTTCGAGAACGTGTCTGAGAAGGTGCATGGGCATCAAGAACACTAGAAACAGACGATTCGAGCTGCCCAAGCATCTCATCAGCAGTACCCCGAAGATCCAGACCCTCAATTTCAGAAGTAAGATTTTGAGTGAATTCAGATTTGTCCATACATTTGAAATTTCTTACAGATGATGTAACTCTTAAAGGTGCAGGTTTTGCACAATTAATTACACAGTCAATGAGCATATGATCAGAACCTAAAGATGGAAGCACACAACATTTTGAAACTAATTTGTCCTCTGGACGAGATATAATTAAGTCTATAGTGTGTCCACTAATGTGTGTAGGTTCTTGTATGTGCTGATGTAATCTATTGACAACAAGAGTATCAAGAAAACGGGCAACTTCTGGTTTTCCTGGCTCATCTACATGAATGTTGAAATCCCCTAAGAAAATAGTCTTTGCAGGAACAAGGCACTCATCCTCCAGAAAAGACTCCATTTCCTCCAAGAACTGGCTTGTTTTGAAACCATTTACTTTGGAGGGCGGGGGGCGGTAGACAGTGACAATCCTAAGTCCAGTGTTTTTGATTACCACAGATGCATGCTCATTCAGATGCATGCTATTCAGATTTCTTGTGATCCTTGATGGTGTTGTATCACACTATGCTGTGTTTTTTAAATAGGCTTTAACACAATAAACAATTTCCCTGAGAATCAAACAACTTGCTTTAATAAAAAAATAATATCACAATAGCACTGGATGTTTAAAATTATATTATCCTTGATTAAGGGATCTAAAATGAGCGTTTATTGCTTTTCGACAGTATTTTTGTGGGACATGAGAGCACCTCAGACCTATCGAATTGCATTCTGAATACGAAGCATGTCTTTCTGATATCAAATAATTTTCATTTTTGAAAATCATAATATAATACAAATTTTATGACAAATTATAAAAATTTGATATTTTTCAAATTTTTAATATATATAGTCCTCGAAGTAAATTATATAAATCTAATGATATATTCTTAAAGTGTATGTAGCAGGGAGGAAAAGCCGACGGTCAATTGAAAATTTTACCTTTCATATTGAAGATATGGATTTTTTCCCAAAAATACCTCATTTTTTTTGGTGTTTTGGGGAAAAAATCCATATCTCTATACGAAAGGTCAAAATTTTCAATTGATCGTCGGCTTTTCATCCCACCTACATACACTTTAAGTATAAATCATCAGATTTATAAAGTTTACTTCAAGTACTGTTAAATATCAAAATATCAATTTTTAATGATTTGCCATAAAATGTGTATTAAATTGCGAATTTCAAAAAATCAAAATTATTTGATATCAGAATGACATTCTTCGTATTCAGAATGCAATTCGATATGTCTGATGTGCTCTAATGTCCCAAAATAAATACTGTCCAAACGTTCATACCCCAGCCCTTAATGACAATATATTGTTTAATAAAACATTGAAAAAAAATCAGTTGGTCACCGGGTTTCGAACTCGGGATAGCGTATCTGGAGTCAAGCGCCCTAACCATTAGGCCACGGGCCTCTGCTGTAAATTACTGTGTCGAAATACAGCATTTATTATATAAATGGATGCGTCGTCCGATAAGAACAAAAGAATTGTGAAAAACTTGATTTTTTGGCGAATGGGGCTCAGAATTTGTATGTAGGGTATCCATGAACTGCTAGGGTATATTTGGAAGTGAATCTGAAAAAGTAGTGTGAAGGTGATAACCAGGTAGACCTGTAGCAGTGTCTAAACATTCTGGATCAGTTAGGCTTGATTTTTGATTGCCAGATCAGTATGATTTGCAACTAATTTTCGCTATGAAATACCGCGTGAAATGGAAGCAAAAATATTTGTTTATTACGAACAATGATTGACTGTAGGATTGGTGGCCCTTTTGGAATTAATGAGTTGTCACGATATTACACCTGGGACTGTAAATAACATTTAGCATGGTTTTAGATACATTTTGTACCCAGCGAAAAATAACATCGAACAATAGAAGTCAAGTGTTTTAATGTTAGCTGTAAATATAGTCTCGCGGGAGCATCTGTTATTAGTCTTCTTTATCAGTCTTTTTTTAAAAAACTTGCTGGTCACGGCTACCGCGTGACTCTAATTATTCTTGATTGACAGCAAGCACAAAAATATCCGTCAAGTGGTTTAGCTTTAATGCTCTTCGGAAGAGTGAGTGATAGTCACTAAAAGTTGCATTCGATTTACACAGGGAATTTTGCAGGTCATGCCGTGCCCTACTTACTAAAACACCAAAGTGCGAATATTTCCAAATATTTAAATTAGCTACAAATTTAGGACATTATTACAAAACTATATTTCCTTGAATTTCAGGAAGTACAATGAATATTGGCCGGTTATTTTTCACACAATGACGTTAACTAGGAAATGCCCTATACCTCTAACATACACTGTTTGTAGAGGTCATACCTCAATGGTGAGAGCACTGTGTATTGTGTATAGGAAAATGAACAGTAACTGCAGTATGTCGTATGAGGCCTTAGGTGAAACGAGCATGCTCCTGATAGTGTGGGTGGGTTTGACATGAACCAAAACACCCACTTTACGTATCTTGCGGCTAAGTCCTTTAACTCCCTGAATGTATGGAAGAGTGATACTGCCTGGTTGGGGAGAAGAATTCTGCGTTTTGGGTTTGGGGGTAATTTGTTGCTGCCGGAGAAGTCCCAAGCGCATTTGGTGTAACCGCAGACCGACAGAGCACGCTGAATGTGATCAAGTTCTTGGTTGAGAAAACCGCTGGTGGAGGAGATGGTACGTGCACGATGTTACAATATTTGTAAGACACACAACTATTGTTCCAAGGGTTGATGACCGTCTAAGTGCAAATATTGGTCAGTGTGAGTGCTCTTTCGGTACACACTGAAAGCTAAGCTGCCATCAGCATTTCTGCTGATGAGAGTATCTAACATGGCAATCGTATTTTCTTGCTCAAATTCGACGGTGAACTTTAGCCGGGTGACCGAATTGAGATGATTCGTAAAATCCTCAACTACTGAACGCTTAGGATCACCATGGTGTCATTCACATAATGGCCATAAAAAGTGGGTGGAGAATTAAAAAGATGACAAAGCCAATGTTTCCAAGTGTTCCATGAACAGGTTAGCGATGATAGGACTAATCAGGGTGCCCATTGCAACGGCCTCACATTGTGATTAAAACTGACCATCATGGACAAAGTAGATGGTTTTAAAATACACAGTAAGCAAATCAGAGATTCACTGCGGGGTTAACTTGGTGCGAGCAGACAGAGTGGTATCACTAGTCAATAAATCTTGAATTATTCATTCATGAAAGTTCATCTGTGTTGGTATAAATCATGAATTATTTTGATACTTTCGTCGACAGGTACGCTGGTGAAGAGCGCCGTAACATCGTAGAATACATGGCATTCATGCTCACCAACAATAACACCGGACAATTTGTCCACTAAATCCGAGTTGAAAGACAGACAATAATAGTACCAATTGGACCTTCAGTTTGTAAAAGTTTCTCACTTCTCAGGGGGTACATCCTCCTCAGACCCCTTCCCCCTGTGACGCGTAAGTTTGACACGATAGCCGTTTCTCGGCCATTATTTACCACCATTATTTACATTTTTACATCCGCCACTTATTAATAGGGTATAATTGTACAGTTTTGAAAGTGTTCACACATTGTATTGGTTGTAAACACTGTCGCATATGGTGTACATATCATTTAAACTTTTGAATGCACAGGTTGACGGCTAGAATTTCTACTGGTGTATACCGTGTATTCATACCTTATGTCATTATTGACCAGTTAACAACATGTGGATAAGTCTGTATGAACATACCATGCCCTCTGGTACATTTCTCCCACATACAGTGAAATCAGTATTTTCGCAGCAAGCCATGTTCACTGCAAGTTTAACTATGGTCTACACTCTGGTCATCATGGTTATCTGACGCTGTTGTATTTTAAATTGCTTCTTTGCACTAAAAAACAACAGCTTTTACTATACTCGGGGAGCTAGGATCACTTTCTGTGCACCCCCCACAGGACCAAACCAAACCAGCTTTTTTAGGTTCCTGAGATGACCCCAAAACATAATCAGGATGTTCCCAAAAATAAAAACTGGCCCCAAGGGGGGTAAAAGGTCATCAAACTTTGCATAGGGTCAAAATTGTGTTGAAAACCATTCCAATGTATTCCCCTAGTCACAAGGATTCAGAAAATGTATAGTTTGACCTATCTAGGATGTACAGTTCTTGAGTTATAACCCAAAAGGTCAAAGGTCATGTTTTTGCCTCTATGGGGGTCCAAAACATCAAAGTGCTCCGATTTTGCCAAAAGAGGTGTCAAAATGTTCGTTTTGATGAAACAAATCAAATAAGGATAGGATTGCACCATCTTGGATTTTTTGTTACCTAGGTAACACAGCAAAATATGTCAAGGTCAATAGGCCTCAATGGTAGGGCCTACTTGACCTATTTTGCTGTGTTACCTAGGTAACGAAGCATCCAAGATATTAAAATCCTATCCCTATTTCGACCCCTATAGAGGTAAAAACGTGACCTTTGACCTTTTTGGTTATAACTCAAGAACAATATGTCCTAGATAGGTCAAACTATACATGTTCTGAATCCTTGTGACTAGGGGAATACATTGGAATGGTTTTTAACACAATTTGAGCAAGTTTAAAATTTTGACCCTATGCAAAGTTCGATGACCTTTTACCCCCTTGGGGCCAATTTATATTTTTGGGAACATCCTAATTATGTTTTGGGGTCATCTCAGGAACCTGGGTTTGGTTTGGTCCTGTGGGGGGTGCACAGAAAGTGGTCTAGCTCCCCGAGTATAGTTTCATATAATTATTCACATAACGAAACTACAGTGAAAAAGTAAGAATAAAATAGGATATAAATATCAGTGCTCAGTGCATGGTAGAGTTATTCATAGACTAGTCACTGTGCCCTCAGGCGTCTAGCCAAGCAATATTAACTCCTTGTATGAAGCAGGTATATGTTCATGATGATTTAACATGAACTATAAAGGTAAAATTATTACTATAAAGAATAAGGGATTGGAAAATTTGAAGAGAAATAATAGCTATCTTCATGAGAAATTGACCCCTGTATGAGAGGCCGGGATGAGATGCCAATGTTGAATTTTACCGCTTGCAAAAGCGTTTAATAAAATGAATAGTTTGACATATCGCATGTGGTAACATGGCATCAATTCCATTGAGCCATGTTGACCTTGACTCTATCTTGTGATGTTACTTACAGAACATCTAAAACAATGCAACTTTTATCATTTTGATTTATTTGCCAAAGGAACAATTTGAGACCAGTTGGAGCATATTTCAGTGGGTCCCAAAATTTAACCTTTGAGCTTTTTGCCTATAACTCAAGAACTATATGTCGGAAACTGAATCCTTATGATAATATCAATAAATTGGATTTTGTTGCAATTAGTGGTGGGTTAACCCCTAATTTTTCTTAATTTGACTAGCCTATTTTAGTAGTTCAGATGCCTACAAGAAGTTGAAAAAAAAAAGTTAACGGTTAATCAGAGACACGTCTTAGCTTTTAGCGAGCAAAAATTAATTTTCCTTTGGCGTAAAAATATCTTTCAAAGGTCTGTAACACGATCGACAGCACCATTCCCCCGATTCTGCTCATTGTTGATGAGTTTTTGGTATCATATAATAGATCATATTTTGCTCATGCTATCCTTACATTGACGCTCCAAATCGATGTATTTCCGAAGAAATCGTGACAAAACACTTGAATTGTACGTCGTAGTTACCAAATTTCACATACACCGGCATTCTGGACGTTTCACTCCGATACCAGTTCGCTCAGAAAAAAAATCAAAATTGATAGAGAGTGCTATAATGATGGACACTTAAAATAAAAAAATAAAGCAATACATAAGGGGTGAAATCATGACCTTATCTTGTCAAGCATGATACGAGGAACATGGAAAATAATAATTATAACAGGGACGAATTAAATAAAGGGCATGCGATATTTTGTCAAGAATGATATTTGGGCGTAGTGGTGTGGAGAAACATTGGACACGAAGCGGGATACGGCACACAGTATTGTTTCGAAAATGCCGGAATGCAATTCACGCGTACAACCGTATTGGCTTGCTAATTGTGCTGAATATTCACATCACACTTAAATTGTTCTCGTTTTTTATTCTGCACCGTGATTTATCTATCAAGATGACACTATTTTTGCCCACTCTTGCATTGAGTTAAATATATTTTTAAAATAAAATACTAGAGTAACATATCAATTTGTAAGCGCTCTTAGCAAAGTCATAGTTCATTGAATTTACAACTATACAAAATTATTGTTGCACAAGATTTGCAATTTAAAGAGAATTAGCCATGGCTCATTCTAGTGACGCTGATATATGGACAATATAAGTGTGCTTTTTCATTTAATGACATAAAATGTAAAAAAATATTGTAAGGAACACTTTAGTGCTTGGATAAGTAGTTTTCAACATATTTTCCACATTCGCCTTGCTATAACATTGAATTGCGTGAATCTGTTGGCCTAGGGACGAAAAGTGTTTTGGGGGAAGTGTTAGCTTTCGTTTGATATTTTAAAAAAAACCATTCTGATTGGATGAAGAAAATCAAAGAGGTACATCTTTCAGCTAGAAGCTCCACAGCTCTTTCATTGCTATGTACTCAACCGTGTAATCAACTACTTTGCGGAGATAATCACTGTTTGCTTGAGATCTCTTGTACGGAAATGCGTGGTCAGGTGTATCGAGGTGGAAACTGTGCGCATGATGGTTTATAAGATAATCGTTTTTGTATAGAAACCTTTCCATATGACAATTGCCCATCGAGTGAGACATGTCAAGAACTTATTATACTATACAACCACATGGTCCAATCAGCGGTTCACAGCAGCTTAGGAACAGCAAGAGTGAAAAGGTACAGTAAAGCATCAGACATGATTAATAACATGCTCAAGTTAATATGGACTCTGCTCTTGAAGGATGGTACACCTTTATCAGATATGTATCCGACTACTCCATCTTGTAGGCTATTCCAAAAGTGTACCGCAGTGTATATGAAGGTCAATAATAATAATGGATGGCTTTGAGATCCGTACATTCGAGGCTTTAACTTACTTTTAGCGAGAGAAGTTGAAGAGTGTAGGGTTACTGGCCCGGGGTGTGCGCTATACACCTAAACTAACCTAAACTGAAAGCATCCTGAGATTCAGAACTGTTTGGGCATCCAGATGGCAAATGATATCTCTCGGTCAAAGACGGGGTGGTCAGTGATTTACGTTACACCCCTCACTACCCAAACAGACATAAAAGAAGTTGCTCTCCTCAATTTGGTCAATTTTGATTAAAACCCGGTGGGGCTAAAAGGAAAACAGAATGCAAGATATCGGACTATGCATTGGCATCTAAGCGAAACGATGTTATTTCACCTCCACCGCCACCTTACAACCATTAGATCTGTATATAAATTTATATAGTTGGATCACGTCAAAAATTAGCACCAAAATTGTTTTTGTTTTTCCTTTCATATAATTCAGAAATGTACTTCCATCCCAATTAATACAGCATAATTTTGGTAATGTCAAAAACATTACCGACTCCCCTTACAGAAGATTGACGGTAATAGATTATACAGTGGAGACTGCAGTTCAGATTTGACTCCATATTATTGTTGGGCGATTTATATTCATTTGGTTTTCATCACTACGGAGCAAACTCGACTAAATAATGGACATTTTCTTATACTTTCACCTGCAGACTGATCCTCGTCATCATGTTGCTAAATTTTGTGGAAATCATCTCTACATATGGCAGTGGGATTTACTCCATTACCGTGGTATTGCTTACCATTCTCGTGTCACTTATTTATTGGAGTATTCGGAGACCAAACGGGATGCCACCCGGACCTATGGGACTGCCTATTGTTGGAAATATGTTCAGTAAGTAAATATTTTATTGGAAGACATCAAATAATTAGGGGTTCATTCATAGGATTGAGGGCATGATCGCTGTTTATAAACATAAACAGTGAACCCCGTTCATACATACCCAACATTCTTAGCAATTAATACAGATGAAAATAATAAGGGTTTACAAGTTTAAATAACATTTCCATACCGTTTTCCTTCATAAATTGGAAGAAAATGAGTAGGCCTACTTGCAGGAAGCAGCTCGGCTCATGAGGTCAACGGCCGGGAGTCAACGCGTGATACGCGTCATCTTTTGCGCTCCGCGTGAGATGGGCGCGGTGACATGCGCGTGTATGCAACACTAGCAAATCGTGGATCGTGCTAATTGGGTTCCAACGCTGCGTGACGCAGCTTGTTTATGCCCTGCGTACTGGTCATAAACGGTATTTATGACCAGCAAAAAGGGCGCAAATCCAATCAAAAACGTCGTTATATCGTGAGTATATATGAACCATGCTATCACTCACTGGCGATCAGTCAGAACCCAAAATAAGAGTTAATATGTCTGCATTCGACAAGCTATGTTGGTCACCGGCATATAGAGTAATATACAACGTATTGATAGAGAACGCGTAGGGGACGCTTTTATATACATAAATATCACGTGATACGTGTATAAATTTTATAGACTGATGCACACTTATTTTAAATCAGGCCTGTTGCATTGACAAAATAAGAGACTGATGCCCATGCTTATGATTTGAATTTGGAAATCCATTATATTTATCCAGGTTTTATGGACCAACCTCACATTAAGTTCAAGGAAATGACAAAGAAGTATGGCAATATATTTGCCGTTAAAATGGGTCAGCGATGGATGGTAGTTCTCAATCAAATAGATGTGGTGAGAGATGCAATGCTCAAAAACCAGTTGAGTTTGCAGGACGGCCTGATTTATATTCAAGTAAGTACAGTGGCGGCACCAGGGATTTTTCGGGGGGGGGGGCATGGGGGAAAAGTGAATTTCAGGGGGGGGATCAAAATTGTCGCAAAAAGTGGAAATTTACGTAAATTTGGGTTTTTTCCTGTAAAGTGGCAAACTGAGCCCCCCCTCCTTGTAGCACCGCCACTGAGTAAGTAGGGGAGAGGGGAATGGGTGTTTGGGTTGCGTGCCGTGCTGCCTGAGTATTAAAATATATTTATGTTGACGTTGCTACCACGTATTTAATGCATGCCAGCTAAGCAATAATCAACATTTTGGTAGAAGATTCGGATCGTGGAAACTTAACAAACTATCATCCCGTTATGGGTTCGTTTTGTGCTCACGCACTGCAGTATCTTAAACGTCGGCTCATTTTAATTATAGTGCTTGTGAGTGCTATGAGTGTTTGAGTCACCATATACGGGCTCGGGATATGCTGTTAGTGTGGTACAGTGGCGTTGGCCTGAGCATTATATTTTTAGGGGGACGAACATATACATATTTTGCTCTGGTCTTATGGGGATATTTTAGGGGAACCTGACAGCTTTCGTTGCATATGAAGACCTGAGCGCAAGAAGACCGTAAGTCCACTTGGCACCTCAACATGTATACACTAACGTTACGTATAGTTTCTTAGGGTTTTATAATGTTTAATACATGTTCCAGAGTGAAAACATCATGAACATGTATAAAACATAATCAAACTATACGAAACTATACGCAACTTTAGTGTATTCATGTTGAGGGGCCAAGTGGACTTACGGTCTTCTTGCGCTCAGGTCTTCATATGGTTTGGTGGCTATACCTGTATATGTAGGCCCATATTGTTTGTTATGTTATATATCTTGCTAGAAGAACAACACACCATCCAGGGGGGTGGACGGGGTTGTCAGGCTCCAGACTAGAATCCCTCACCTGTTTCCACCGGGCATATCGTATCCCACACAATATTGTTAAGCAGTATAAATGTTGGTTACTTTATGATATTAATCTTAGTATTAATCATGACGCCAATATCGATGTTAATTATCCAGGTGGCTTAATGACAGAAAATTTCCAGGACATTGGATGTGCCACCTACAGTGCCAGATGGAAACTCCACAGAAAACTGAGTCATTCCGCAATAAGGTATCAAAGAAATTCAAGAAAGGACTAAAACCTGGAACAAGATGCTTGGTCGTTTAAACAGTATCCGCCAAAGTCTCATTCAGTTTAAAGTTATAAGATAATACTTCATGACATATAACAACCGTCAGGGGTCAAAGGGGACCTCAAGGTCACTAGGATTTCTTCAAGTTTGTGACCAAACTCTTTCTGCGTTAACATGTAGAAGCTCAATTTCTCACTGGATGTACTCTGGAGCTACTCCGGATTACCCCCAGGGCTACTCTGTAGCGGTGCACCGTAACGCGAGTCAAAAATCCGTGGACTACTCCTATTCGGTTTTCCACGGTGTACCTCCCGTAGAGACAGCCTATAGCGGAGTACCTCTAGAGGTACTCCGTAAAAAAAATGTGTGATGATCTGTTGCCAGATTGAATGCTATTTTCTCAATTTAGCTTTATTGTATGCTTTTATTAGGATATATTAGGGATTTTTGTTCTTTCTTTCTTTCTTTTTTTTTCAAATATATGTTTATACAGTATAATAATAGAAAATAGTAAACAAGTAGAAGTAGCTTCAGAGTAGCTCCATTAAGGTGTAGCTTCAGGGCTACACCAGGTGTAGCCGCGAAGGTAATCTGCCGCGGTGGTAAATCGTGAATGAGAATCTGGATGTGTAATGAGGTGGGGGGATGTGTCCGACCTAGGAGTCCGTAGAATTTTGATGATCCACCTACATGGATCTCTTCTACACATGTCGAAACAGGAAAATTTGTGTTGCCAATTTTGAAAATGCTACAGAGGGCGGTCGTCATCTTGGATTTCAAAATGCCGCCATGTTTACTTTATTTGGCCCTATATCTCAGCCTGTGAGCAACATACACGGTTACAAATGGTGGCAATACCCATGTTTGTGATATCAATGATTCATTGAAAGCCATTACCTTTAGTTATAAATAGATAAGTACACATCCAGATTCTCATTCACGGTTTACCACCGCGGCAGATTTCCTTCGCGGCTACACCTGGTGTAGCCCTGAAGCTACACCTTAATGGAGCTACTCTGAAGCTACTTCGAAGTAGCTACACCTTAGCAAACCCCATGTGGATGCACCATATCAGAGCTACTTCGCTGTTACTCCATCCATAGTCTGTCTAGAAGCCAACTCCGGTGCTACACTAGTGCCAACTTCTGGATACGCCATATCGGAGCTACTCCAAAGGTACTCTTAAGAAGCTACTCTGAAGTACATCTGATAGCTGTCAACCACGAGCCAACCCTGGAGTAACACCGAAGTCAGCTCCGGTGTACAACCGCAGCCAAACGGGTCATTGACCGGCAGCGGTAAACAACTCACCGGACGCGTAATCGGCCGCGTACTAGTGCGCGTACCTAGCTATTTTTAGCAAAGCGAACGTTTGTTGTTTTGATTAATTGATTGACCATGTTTGCACGTTTGCATAGGGCGTCATGAATCGGTTTCAGCCACACGGAGACACGGACTATCATTTTGTTTCTTTTTAGTGGTTTTGTTTCCTTTGTAGAAACTTGTTCTTTTGTTTAACGACAGTACGACTTCTTAATTTGTTTTTAAAATCATTTTCAATCATTATTTAATTTTGTGTTTCTTGTTATGTTTTTAGTTTTGCTAAACTTGAGATGCTTGCATGACGTTGTCGTTGTTTTTCTGTATTTTAAAGAAAGTGTGCATACTGCGGTTCGCGGTTCTACTTTCCCATGTTGTTTGTTTATTACAGGAGTTTATTATTGGACCCACAGTTAAAATTTATTCATAATTTATACTTATTGAATTTCTTGTTTTCACGCTGTTTTCCTAACATTTTGCACCACATTACTTTACTGTTGCAAGTCGTAGCCTAGGCCTAGGCCTATATTAATATGCCTAGTTTTGATATTTTACATGTTTTGGCTAGGCCCTACTAGTCTTTTAACTTTCATTGATGTTACTCGCAGTTTTCATATTTTCGCGGTTGTTATTCATCTTTTACTTTGACTTACCTGTTTGATATGTGTTTTTTCGTTTGTTTGAGTAGGCCTGTATTTGTTTGTTTTTTAAACATTTTTCTTTGCTTATTATTATACTTGAATGATTGGTCACTTACTTATTAAAAAGTAAATATTTAAATAAGTTACTAAACAATTAAAAAGTAAATAAGTAAACGTAAATAAATAATAAATATAAAACTAATAATAAATGAATAAAAGTGGGGTCCTAAAATAAATGACCAATCATTCAAGTATAATATGCAAAGAAAAATGTTGAAAACATACAAATGCAGGCCTACTCAAACAAATGAAAAAACATGTAAGCAAACAGGTAATCAAATTAAAAAGCTAAATAACAACCAAGTTAATGATAATTATTATCATTCTAATATTGATTATTTTACATAGGCCTAGGCCTACGAGTACTGTTCTTTTTTTTAAGGCCTAATAGGCCTACACATGTTTACTTATTTACTTTATTATTTGTGTAGTTTTTACTTGTTAATTTAATTAGGCCTACCTATTGTTTTATTTACTTGTTTATTCATTGATAAATTTATTTGGTCAGTTATTTACTTCATTAATTTTACTTGCTTATTTCTGGACTTGTTTATAATCCTATTTACTTGTTTACTATTTTCTATTATTATACTGTTAACATATATTTGAAAAAAAAAAGAAAGAAAGAAAGAACAAAAATCCCTAATATATCCTAATAAAAGCATACAATAAAGCTAAATTGAGAAAATAGCATTCAATCTGGCAACAGATCATCACACTTTTTTTTACGGAGTACCTCTAGAGGTACTCCGCTATAGGCTGTCTCTACGGGAGGTACACCGTGGAAAACCGGATAGGAGTAGTCCACGGATTTTTGACTCGCGTTACGGTGCACCGCTACAGAGTAGCCCTGGGGGTAATCCGGAGTAGCTCCAGAGTACATCCAGTGAGAAATTGGATGTGTAGTTTTGTTTGGCAGCTATCTGAAATTTGATAACGGCAGACATGTTTAACATATTTTCACCTATATCTCGGCTACCGACTATCATACATGTGATGGCTAAAAATGGTGGCAATACTCATATTTATGACTTTGGAAGTTTCAAAATCATAATCAAAATGTCATTGAGGCCACCAAAAATACATATACCTCACAGCCCATCTTCTCTCCAGACACTTGGTCCTGGCTGTAAGGCGCTATCCATATTCATGCTTTGCAGTTGACGCAAATTTGGTAACAGCTACGGGAGTAAGGCATAGATTATTTAAACTAGGACCTATCTACAATGCTTTAGGCCATCAAAAACAGCAGCTCTTCATTGGTTACATGCCTTGTCTCAAGTTGTCTGCGGCCGACATTGCCGGAAAGCTCTCTGTTTGTGCCATCGTGTTATTTATTTATTTTATGTCTCAATGTTAAGTGTGCGTTTTTTATAATTTTTGCTTATAGTATATAGTTGACAGATTTGCGGAGTGCAGTCAAATATATCAGCTTTATTATCATACCAATTATTATGTTGTTTTCTCTAGAACTTTTGCGACAGGTAAGAACTTGGAAAGTATCGTTCACGAAGTCACAGAACGCATAGGAAAACGAATAGATGAGCAGCATGGGAAGCCTATCGACCCTAAACAAGTGGTATGCCTAGGTATCTACAATATTCTTGGGGCGCTTTGTTTTGAACTCAAGTAAGTTAAAGAAAGGGTAACCCACTCCCTGCACAACGAGTCTGTTTATCTTCCCAGTATAACCAGTACCCATTTATACAATTTGGTGGAGAGAGAGACAATAGAGCATGAACATTTTGTCTAAGTAGGGCAATTTTCAATGGAACCTTTACATATGAGATGAGTGAATATTTTCTTCATTATCGGGAAGTATAAACCGAGGTACCGCACCCAGTTTGGTTTCGTGGTTTTTAAATAATGCAATAAATATGTCATTTTTCAAATGCATAAAAACCAATACAATTCTAGTAAAAAAAAAGACTTTAAATTGACTTGACTTACTTGACTTATATGCGCAGGCCGGTGTGGCCCATTGCGCTCTGCCGAGTAAGTCCCCTCCATTCAGTTCTGTCTGTTGCTTGTGTCTTTGCTTCATGTGGGGTCATTCCCAAGTCCCTCTGAATTTGGTCATTCCATCTGGTTGGTGGACGACCTGGTGGTCTTTTCTTGCTGAAGTCATTAATGTAAGCTTGGTGGGGAAGCCGATGTAGAGGCATCCTGAAGATGTGCCCAGCCCATTTCAAACGTCTCCGGCAGATAACATCATTGATGGAGCTAGTGATGTTGAGACTCTGTCTGATGGAATTGTTGCTGATTTCGTCAAGTAGGGAAACTCCAAGCATTGCCCTAAGGCATCGCATTTCAAAGACATCCAGTCTGTGACGATCGGATTCACGTAACGCCCAGGATTCTGACCCATAGATGGCAATAGGGAGGATGAGCGACTGGTAGATCCTTACTTTCAGCGATCTGGTGATGTCATGGTTAGACCAGATGGTATTTTTCAATCTACCAAATGCCCAGGCTGCCAACTTTGTGCGACGTTTAATATCCTCTTCTACTGAGGGCTCACTGCTACCCAGAAAGACAAAGTTTTTTACTTTGTCAATGGGCATTTGGTTCAGCATGATATCTCTTGGATCGTCAGTCATAATCTTGCATTTTTTGGGTTAATTTTCATTCCCCAGTTGCTGCATGCTTTTTTCAATTCATTAGTGGAGATTTGCAGGTTCTCAAAGTCCATATCCATGAGTGTGGTGTCATCTGCATATCGGATGTTGTTAATGCACATGTCACCCATCTGCACACCTGAGCCTAGATTTTGGATGCCCTTCATGACAAACTCCAGATATAGATTGAAGAGGCATGGTGAGAGAAGACATCCCTGTTTAACACCAACTAGGACTTCAAACCAATCGATGATCTTTCCATTTACCACGACTGAGCATTTGGTTTGCTCATACATTTTTACAATGAGGATCGCAGACATTTCCAAAGGGCCTCCCTCCATATGGTGTCAAATGCTGCTTTGAAGTCTACAATGTTCCAGTGTATTGGAATGCGTCTTTCTTTAGCCTTTTCATAGATTTGGCGTACTGTAAATACCGCATCTGAGGTGCCTCTGGAACTCCTGAACCCACACTGTTCCTCTCTCAGATGGTTATCTACAGTCTGTTGTATTCGGTTAAGAACCATCCTACAGAATACTTTTTCCGGGATTGACAGGAGGGTAATAGCTCTGTAGTTGGCTGGGTCCAGTTTGTGGCCCTTTTTGTATACAGGGGTTATTAGACCAGACCTTTACTCCAGTCTTCAGGGATTTTTCCTTCAACCCAGGCGGTGTTGATGATCTTCAACAACATTTGTTTCAACATGGGTCCTCCTGCTTTCAACACTTCTGCTGAAATCTTATCCCAACCACACGCTTTGTTGTTTTTAAGCTTCTTGATGGCCTCTTCAACTTCATCTATTGAAAAGGGCAAACTTGCTGTAGCAGGGTTGACAGGCTCCGGGATGGAGTTAAGTATATTACAGTCTCTGGGGAATTCTTTATTCAGATGTTTACTGAAGTATTCCTCCCAGCACTTCATTACTTTCTCTGGGGCTGTTTTCAGTGAACCATGTTTGTCTTTGGCTGCAGTTTGAACTTTGGGTTTATCACCTGCTAGCTTTGTGACTTTCTTGAAGAGATCATGAATTATGTTCTTTGCATGGGCTTCTTCCATTTCTTTTCTTTTCCACTGCTTCACTTGATATTTGACCCCTTTGTTCAGCTTCCGATAGCAGTTCTTGTTTGGAGCTGAGGGGTTGTTTAACATCAAGACTCTGGCTTTTCTTCTCAAGTGGCACATTTTCATGACTTCTTCAGGCAATCCCTTCACTTGACGAGCCATCCTAATACCAACTGATTCTTCAGTAACTTTGTTTGTCGTTTCTCTGAACGGGTCTTCTACATCAGTATCCTCCAGTTGAAGCAGGGGTTCAAAAGTACCACCAATCTTGGCTCTGAACTCTTCTGCAATCAGGGGGTTGGTAAGTCTACTGACGTCATAGCTGTTTGGAGTTGTTTTCAGGCGTTTGTTTCTGACTGGTGCTGACACCACTTTAGCGATCACTAAATTGTGATCTGAGCCCACATCAGCTGAGCAGTATGAACGGCAATTCTGGATGGTACTTAGGTTCTCCTGTTGAGTTATGATGAGGTCAATCATATTTTTGTATTTCCCACAAGGTTTTACAGGCTTTATGCTGGAAGCGGGTGTTACAGACTGTCAACTTGTGGATCATGCAGAATTCCAACAGTTTCTCCCTCTGCTGTTGATCTTACCAATACCATACTTGCCCATTGCGGGGGTCCAAGCTTTACTGTCAGAGACTTTCTGAAGGTGATGTTGTAGCCCATCATAAAATTCATCACTCTCTGCATCACTGTGCGTAGTGGTGGGGGCTTAATGATGTTGAGTATTCCTTCCTTCATTTTGAACTTTGCTGTTAAAATTGATAATTAAAAAAATAAAGTAATTATGAAAAATTAAGTTAGTAACAAAATGACAAATAAAGCTATACCGGTGTGGGCGTTCATTTTCCGCAGTACAAATTTCCTTAAACATGACCCAAGATACAGTACCAGTGGCGGATTTAAGCTGTCAGCAAGTCAGTTGCTGACAAGGCCCCACCGTTATTTTGGCCAAAGGGCCCCCCTGCTTTTTGTTGTTGTTTTTTTTTGTTTTTGTTTTTTTGTTGCTTTAATTGTTTTCGGCAAGGTTCAAAGGTGCGGTGCGGGGTAGAATAGTACTGAAAAGGTTTATATGCCCATGCATGCAAGAGGACATTCTATTTATTACCGCATTTATGATTCTTGAAAAGTTTCATTGAATTTTGCCCGTTTTGGCCACAGCAAGAGGTCAAAGGGGCCCAAATTTAATATTTGGGAATACAATTTCTATAGAATCAGGACTACGATATTGGTACACAGAGCATTACACATTCTCAAAATACAAGTAGGTCATCTAGTATGGCTCCAGGGCCCCAATGGCTCTAAAATTAACACTACAAAGGACCCCGTATGTGGACCGTGATGCACTTAAGCCGAAAGGTCTTTCTCCTAAGATATGAATTTTGCCAATTTTGGCCCAGATATCCAAGATCAAGAGTTCCCGGGGGCCCAAATGTCACTTGACACTTTGTTTTAACATTTGCGGCCCTCTGCCCCAGGGCCTAAAATGTTTTTAAAAAGTAATTTAAAGCAAATATATATAACAGTTCATGGTTCTGAGTTGGAACACCCAGTACTTGGACAGTGTATCTTTATGGGTACATGAGCCTCATAATGTCAAATATTATGGGATACAGGGCCCAAATGGGCCCAGGCCCAGGGCCCCCAAAATGGGCCCTCAGGCCAATTGCCCTGTGCGTCTTCCTTTTTAGTGCCAAAATATGGTAAAATTGCATAATTTTGCCCACGCGAAGCGCACATCGGCCCTATATATAGCAAAATTCAAAATTTCCAATCCCATCCTCCCTAATGTCAAAATTCACGCATACCAACGTATTGGCTTCCTATTCCTTGAGGTCAGAAAAAAACTGATTCTGCATGGACCTTAATCTGGGATTTTGCTTGCTTCTTGACTATCAAGCAAAAACAGAAAAGGAAATATTCCTTGTTGTTCAGTACCGTTTAAACACTAACAAATCTGATAAACCCACGATTTCGGTATTGAATAGTGTGAAATTACACATTTTCGCGCGCTTCGCGCGAACTTTACCAAATGTAGGCCTAGGCCTTCCTCAAATTTTACTTCAAATAGTATGACATGGAATGAATGTTCGCGCACTACGCGCACGTATATCTCATACATTGGGCCGAACTAATGATCACTACCAGATTTTGTTCTTGCCCTCCTCCCGACAAAAAGTCAGGGCATGCTCCTGATTTCAACTCTTTACTATTGGGCCCCCGGGATATTTTGCTGACAGGGCCCTTTTCCTTAAATCCGCCTCTGCTATTGGGCCCCCCGGGATATTTTGCTGACAGGGCCCTTTTCCTTAAATCCGCCTCTGTACAGTACGTCCAAACACCACCAAACTGCGTGCCAAATTTCAAATGAACCTCGTTATGTATTAGATATGGGCCACGTATGTCAGCTTATGTCGTACCGTGGTTCAACAACTCGCCACTCTCTCCCTGCAGGTTAATCAATAAAATTAATAGAAGCTAATCGGGCCGTAGCCAAAAAAAATCAAATACCACGCTGTCAGAATAATTTAAGGACTCATTCAAAATCATAATTTCAGGTACGACTTCGATGATCCAAAGCTTACATGGTTTATTCGACAGACCCGTGAACTCAACGAAGCACTCGGATTGGGTTTGCTGGCTGATTTCATTCCTATATTGAGATTTATTCCAACGCAGGGTGTCACAAAGATCAAGAAAATTAAGGATGAGTTTCAAGGCTTCATTTATGCTGAACTAAAACGTCACCGCGAATCGTTTGATTCAGGTAGGCTTTTCTATCGTTATCATAGGTTATATAATATTATACAGCATGTCTCAAAAATTGTGCAAGTAAAAAGCGCCCTCTTTGGCAATTAGAAAATACTGTTGTGACATGATGCTTACATCAACGTCAAGGGCAAAGTCTTAGCTTGCAAATGCCGTTTATTCTGTTCAATTTGCTTGTTTTAATCTCTCGAGATATGTTTAGTTAACGACGAAAGGGTAAAATCACAATTGTGCCACTTTTACTAGGAACAGGGCTGTACATAAATGATAGCGTCAAGTTTATCAAGAGTTCATTCGTGAAATCAAAAGAATGCATTGATTACACAACAATACAAAATTATTTTTACTGTTTTATCATGCTACAGGTATAATGATTCTCTTTTGCCACTTGAAACAGATTAAAGATAAATAAATATTTCACATTCTGCTGTAAAATTAAATACATGTACATGTACATGTCAATGATTTTATCATGGTAAATACTGTTCTCTTTGTCGCTCAAGACATGTTAAAAGGCAAAAAAATATTGCACACTATGTTATGTGTATATAAAATTAAAATTAAAATTATGTCAACAAAATGTTGCATATCGTGTTCGTTTGATTTTTACTGAGCAATATTGTTATATAATCATTTCTAGGCTACAAATGAATGTTTTTTTAATAACTGTACTGTACTATTTGGATATAACCATGATAACATTCTAAAAAGTGGCACAAAAGGATTTTCATACATTTGTGTTCAGTGAAGTAGATCTCTGGATTGCCGAAACCAAAATGAATAAAACAAACGGTATTTGAAAGTTATGACTGATCCAGGCTGTATAGCTAGGATCATTGCCAAGCGTAGAAATTTTAACTCAATCACTCATGAACTCGCTGCGTTCCATTGGGTCCCCATATAGCAACGCATCATTTTCAAAGTCCTCACCACAAACTGTCTCCTTGTAACATATCTGGTTTGCAACATCATTTTCTCAGTGTCTTGAACTCCGACCATATACCCAGCAAACACAAAAACGTTTTAAAAACGTTTTAAATAAGTTATATTTTGGCTTTTGGTTTAGGTAAAAACGTTTTCATAACATTAAAATGTCGGGTTATATAAAGGTCATGATAACGTTTTAAAACGTTTTGTATGAAAACACACCACAGCAATATTTTTAAATGTTTTCAAAAAATGTTATTGTAAACTATTTGTGCAAACATTTTTGCCAAATATTGTGTCAATACTTAGATAACATTATGTTAAAATATTTGAAAACAGCAAACACAGAAATGTTCTTAACATGTTTTTTTCAAAACCTTTTAATAACATTTAAATGTCGGGTTATATAAAGGTCATGAAAACGTTTAAAAAACGTTATTGAAAATATTTTGGGCAAACATTTTTCGCAAAATATTTTTCAACTAAAATAACATTCTGTTTAGAATGTTTTATATGAAGTTTTCAAGAATGTTTTTGGAATGTTATTAAAACGTTTTTATACCCTTTATATAACCCGACATTTAAACGTTTTCTGTAAAACATTTTTGTTTGCTGAGCAGTAGATTATCAAAATGTTTTTAAGGTTATGCAAACGTTTTATACTCTTAATATACCCTTTATATAACCCGACATTTTAACGTTTTCTGACAACCTTTTATAACCTTGCTGGGTAGTGTGTCATTCGCAGACAGATCTTTCTCATGATTTGGACCAAAAGAATGGAACAAACTTCCCATCCATAGAAATGCTCAGACTGATGGCATTTTCAAGAAGCTGCTAAAATGCAATCTGTACCAACAAGCATATCAAATCGTCGGGTGTATTACATAGTGACGGATGTTAAACTTCGCCAGAAAAAAAGTTTTTGAGTTAGACGCGATTAAAGAGTACGCCGATTTGTGATCAACCATAGCAGAACACTGTCAAGTAAAATCCTCCTAAAGTTGCTGTATTTTAAAAAACTATTATCTAAAGTATCTTGAAACATCTATCACATGAAGAATTATTCGCTATTAAATCAGTAGAATGATTACAAAGTTATACGTCAGTATGTAAAACGTGAAAACGTTGCACCCTAACATCCGTCACACATCCGTCACTATGTCTTGCGACAATATCGCGCACGCGAATCTGGTCTCTCGTGTTGATCTGTGGACATCCGTCACATCCGTCACTATGTCTTGCGCATAAAAGTCGGATCAGAAGGACTTCGAAGCATCCGTCGGTTCTTTACGCTTATTATTAAACGCTTTTTTCATGATAAAACCGACTCGTCACGAGTGCCCACGACATACATGGCATATTGTATTTGAGTATTTACTCCTGATCTTACTAGTACTCACTCTCATGATATAGCTAATCACACAAGCTGTAACTTCTTTTTACAAAACGCCAATGATTGTATTCAGTTTTTACCAATTTACACTGTATTATCTGTAAATTTGGAGCCGCCTCTAAACGCCTCTGAACATATTTTGATCATCTTTCAATAACCTACTCATTAAAAAGGATCACATTTTCATTTTTATTACTTAATCATCCTTTTATATTGTATAGCTTTGAAATAATGTCTCTAAATAATTGTCGAATCAACTCGAACCATTAAAAATTTATTAAAAGTGATATTTTACTAAAATAATGATCCATTGAATATCTGCTCTACGTAAAACTTTTTGGTTTATACCCAGTTATCAACATCCGTCAAGAAATTATGTAGGTTTCAATGAACAATATTGAATTACGTACGTTCAAATTGAAAAATAATGTTTTTACATAGTGACGGATGTGACAGATACGCCATACAATTTAGTTGTTTTTCCGAGTAAACGGCGTTTTACATAGTGACGGATGTTTAGATACGCCACTATGTAAAACGTCGGATAATGTAATATATCAACATCCGTCATTTGCATAATTAATTAACTAATTAATTATGCAAACTTGAGCTTCAAATCTTGGTAATATTATACTACTCACTATTTAAAATACATTGGCCAATTTTCATAAAAATGACAAAAATCAACAAGGAAGCAAAAGACGAAGGAAGCGATCTCGTAGACTCTCTTACTGATACACATCTGACAGAAACCATTAATGATCTTTTCGGAGGTATGTCTAGATATGCCGCCCTAATAATTCACAGAAGTGCTTATGCCAACTTAAATATTGGATGAACAGTTTGATAGTTGTTATTAAGTTACGGTATTTTAACATCCATATATCCGATGAATTATTCATTTGTAACATTTGCATTCAATAACTCGGTTCAAGTTTTTTACTTTGTTTTGATGTGTTGTTTGTAATTGCAAATTGCTTCATCTTGTGGATTTATTAAGGGATATGGAATGATCGCTTTGAGCGTTTCGACAGTATTTTTGTGGGACATGAGAGCACATCAGACATATCGAATTGCATTCTGAATACGAAGAATGTCTTTCTGATATCAAATAATTTTCATTTTTTGAAATTCACCATATAATACAAGTTTTATGACAAATTATTAAAATATGATATTTTTCACATTTTTGATATACAACAGTCCTCGAAGTAAAATGATATATTCTTAAAGTGTATGTAGCTGGGAGGAAAAGTCAACGATCAATTGAAAATTTTGACCTTTCGTATTGAAGATATGGATTTTTTTCCCAAAAAGACCTAATTTTCATACAATTATTTTCTTTTTATTTAAAGCTGGAACAGACACAACAATTACTACTCTCCACTGGACAATAGCTATTATGGCAGAATATCCTGACATACAAAAGAAGGTGGCCATAGAAATCGAAGAGGTCATAGGGCATGATAGGCTGCCTTCTTTGGAGGATAGAGGGCGCCTTCCATATGCAGAAGCAACTATGATGGAAGTTTTACGCTTTAGTTCTATCGTTCGGTTGGGTGTGCCACACGCAACAACCTGTGACGTTATGTTAGGTAGCGTAGCCACTAGGCTTACTTAAATGAAGAGCTTATTTCCAAACCGTGTTAAGTCCACAAGATTCACTTTGAAGACAATTACAAATTTTCTTTATGGCAATGAAAAACAGTTAGATTTCTATAAAATTACTGTGAAGTGAAGGTGACATAGGACCATAAAAACATAATAACATAAAATTCTCTGCCTCCTAAACCACATAAATTTTAGCACGATTGGGTATCACGAATCGTTATATATGATGTGCAGTTAATATTCATATATTCTATATATATTATATATATAGGATGCTTCAGTTTTAACACACAAAATATTTCATTGAAAACCCTCCCACTCGGCGATTTCAAAATGGTAACCACGCTTCCCTAGAATGTGCAATAAATTAGCATTAAAAATTTTCTTATTTTAGCAGCATTCTAGAAACTCTGGCGTATGGCGATCACTGCTGTATTATATGACTATCATTTGAAGACTGCGCGGGACAGTTTCAGACAGTAGCTTGGGATTATTTGGGCAGAGGTTATCTTTTGAATCCTATCATGACTCACTGAAGCATAGTCAAGGACACTCACCCGAATTGATAGACTTGTCGATCGCGACAAATGTCATAAAAACAAATTTTGTATATTTCCCCTCCCAGGAATATTGGTGTTTTGGACTACGTTTGATTGATGCTGTAGATTTAATTTATATTTGAAAACAATCGGAGTAATACTAATTTCACTTACCTTTTTGCAGACATTATATCTACTCAATAATTTTATTTGTGACCGTACACACGAATGAGCCGTAAATGTCCTCAATTGTATTCTGAGTTACAGTGTAAAATGGGCATGAAGGTCATATTCATAGGTATTTCAATTTGGTGCTACGTGTATCTCAATAAATGAGGTACACGTAGCACCAAATTGAGGTACCTATGGATACGACCTTCATGCCCATTTTACACTGTAACTCAGAATACAATTGAGGACATTTACGGCTCATTCGTGGTGTACGGTCACATTTTATTTGCAGATAACTTTCAAATTCCAAAAGACACGATGGTAGTCATCAATCATTTTGCGCTGCATTTTGATGAAGAGTTCTGGGATCAGCCGAAATGCTTTAAACCAGGTAGGTGTTTTTGCTATATTAGCCTTCATCAACAATGCTCATTTTGATTATTATAATCGTGAGCTGTGTATATAGAAGCGCAGAAAAATATGCAATCTCTACATGATGCAATCATGTCTACAGTAGAATTCACCACGACCTTTGCAGGACTTAAACCCCATTAAAAGCTATTAAACCAAGCTAACACTAATTGAAAACAGCTCAACTGATTAAATCAGATCTTCTCTGCTTAAATCCACACAACAAATGTTTCTGATTTACCTGTGCAATGAGCAATGAGCTGGTATTATAGTTTCAGTTGGGTGAACGATTATAAAGCGAACGCTAGGTTACAATTCTGTGTGGGCTTTTGTTTACGAAATGAGACAATGGTCTGCTTATTGTTAACCAGCGTTCTTGAAAATGAGAAGCATAGTGGTTTGCAGACTTAACACGGTTTGGAAATAATTTCTTCATATTTGTTGGTGTTATCTGTCGTTTACATAACACAAAAGTGCGAATATTTCCAAACACCTAAATTAGCTAAAAATTTAGGACATGTTACAAAACTATATTTTCTAGAATTTCAGAGAATACTTTAAATATTGGCCGGTTATTTTTCACACAGTGTCGTTAACTAGGCAATTGCCTATACTTCTAACGTACACTACTTGTCAATTGTGAGAGCTCTGTGTATTGTGTATAGGAAAACGGACAGTAACTGCAGTATGAATCTATACACCCCATGGTGATACCTAATAATTGGATCAGCGATTTCTAACCTTCATTTAATACAAACGGATACGAATCAGATATACAGTACACTCGTTTGTATAATTATACTTCTGCACTTAAAGTTGTAACTTCAGCACATCACACATACGAAAAATAAATAGCAAACTGAAATTAAAACATAAAAATGACGTTTGAAGCTGTCGTTTCCTAATTACCGCGAACTCTTGATTTGAAAAGAGTGACCGCAAAAGCGGAGAACCGAAAATTTTAAAATAAAATAAACTACTTTTGGTTGATTTGTTTATTTTGACAGAACACTTCTTGGATGACAGCGGTTCTGTACGTCAGCATCCCAATAGTTTCCTGCCATTTTCAACAGGAAGAAGGTCATGTCTTGGAGAATCTCTGGCAAAAGCGGAGCTGTTCCTGATTTTTACCTGGCTTCTGCAGAACTTCGAAAGTGCCTGGTGGCAAAGATGAATCCTTGCTGGGACGCATTTACTCGGGGTTTCTTCGCAAATTGGCTCCATATGAAGTGATAATGAGGAGACGTGTATATTAATAGGACAAACATTATATTTGAAGATCTGAGCGTGCGCAAGAATACCGTAAGTCCACTTGGCACCTCAACATGTATACACTAAAGTTACGTATAGTTTCTTAGGGTTTTATAATGTTTAATACATATTCCAGGGTGAAAACAGCATGAAAGGTTGTGAAAGATTTGTTTTGGCCACTGAAAAACATTACCAAACTATACGCAACTTTAGTGTATACATGTTGAGGGGCCAAGTGGACTCATGGTCTTCGTGCGCTCAGGTCTTCATTTGAAATTCATATTTAGGTATTAAAAAATAAACCACTGAGTTAAAATTTAAAAAAATAAAATACTCAACAGCAATCCAAAGAAATTAAGAAGGTTAAAATCAAAATACTCGAGACACTATAATTATACAGGGTGGGTCAAAAAAGTGCCATAAGGTAATTAATCGATATTTAATTACGTTAGGACCGAGAGAATTATGCAGGGTGGGTAAAAAAAGTGCTATAAGGTAGCCTAATTAATCGATATTTACGTTAGAACCAAGTTGAACATTTCCATTGTTGAAAGTTTCAATAAATGCTACACAAAATAGTCACCTTGTGTGAAAATAAGAGTGTTACGGGATTTCCCCGTATAAATAAAATGTTTCCCCGATTTTGTATGCTAAATTATCATGTACCATACTAAGGCTATTCATGGAATCCGTGCAAGGTGATGTACGCGTACAACCATGTTTGAGCGGGGGCGGGGGCTACTTTGTGGTAATCTGGCAATCTATTTTGTTTATTTTTCACCCGACTTACCCGGGTGAAAAATCAATGAAAACGCCAAAAAATATACTTTCGTTTGCTTACAAACTGAAAAGCGGTTCTTACGGACATATTAACTATAAAAAGTTCCACAAAGTTCCAAAAAACATCCGCTAGTAATCTAATGTTTTATGAACACAAAACCGCTCGCCGATTCATGCCGATTCATACAGCTAGCACTTAGCTGGCAAATGGTACAAGCACGCATTTAAACATATTTATTTGGGATTTATTCACCAATCTTTGCACAAGAGCAAAATGATAATGAGGCAGATTAAAGCCATAATGTGTCATTTGCGCCACAGCGACACCATCAATTTTTGTTTGATTTATACTTTTTGCATGACTGTAATGCCCAATGGTGTACTAAAATACCCTGTGCAAGACTAAGCCTGAAGTGCTTTAATTACAGTAACATTTAAGTTTTTGGGGCGCCCGCAACGGCGAGCGCACCTTATTGGCATAACTTTGTGAAAAGCTTCTAATTTCACTCTTGCTAGATTTACTTCGCAATTGTTTTGCTAAAAGTATGCCCAGCTTAAAAATAAAACCACAATTTGCTTGGATTTGATTTTATTACTGTTTTCTGATATGCACGGGATAAAATCTTGTGCGTATATTCTTTGTTTAAAATACAAAATTAATGGACTTAAAGACACACCAAATAAACCGAGACCTTTGACCTATGTATGGCTTAACCAGTTTACCGCCTCTTAGAACCCGATAGACGGTGACCAACACTATGGACTACAATAGCCTAATCTCAATGGCATAGTCCAATAACCTCAAATAAACAATCATAGTGCAAAATTTGACCTGATTTGCAGAGTATGAGTTTTTGTACCCAAAGTTTCAAAGTCATTCAATGCATGTACAAATGTATTGGGGTTGAAGAACCGTGTGCTGATAAATGCGCATGTTGTGGATCCTAGTGCAAGTTGACCATAAGGCCACAAAAAAAAGATGTTTGTTTGCCCTCAACCGACCGGCCCTATAAATTTTGGAAATCAGAAAAAATGTGGTTTTTGTTTTCTATTTACTGTACAAAAGAATACAGACCCTTTCATTTAGTGGTGTGCGCCCCTCGAAGGGCCTAGGAGTAAAACTGTGCTTTTCAGAGATTCAGCCAAAATTGAAGTCGGCTTTTGATTAAATTGCAGTTTTTCGATTTAAATAGGTAGTTTTTATGTTAGTGAATATATTTAATGAGTTTTAAATGCAAGTCGCGCTAAGATTATTCCCTCAGAGGCCTTCAAATTTGAAGAAATTGCCACAATTTGTGTGAAAACGCGATTTCTTGGATTTGAAGCAATTTGGACTTAAGGTGACAAATCGGTGCATGCCTTTTAAAGCTGCAAATCTTGGTTTTCTAGGGGGCGGGGGGGGGTGATTGTTATAAAATCATTAACAGTAGACCCTTGCAATTATTAAACGTAATTTACTCTTATTTAAAACCGAATTTTATCAGAAAGACGGTCAAAAACTATCTAGAGAATTGGAATTCAATGCAAATTTAGAAGAATAAGCATGAATGGTCAAAATGTTGAAAATTTTCCTATTTTCGGAATCCACCATAGAACTTTGAAAGGCTAGTTCTCTTGATGTGAATGTCACAGAGCACTTAAATTTAAAGTGTTTTACTCAAAACATTTTATATTTCAAGAAAAGATAAAAGAACTCAATTTTATGAACATCAAAAAACCCTTGAAGGGAGCACACCACTAAATCAATGCGCCATTTGTGCAACCCTACTGAGTTCCGGTAAAATTCAGAAAGTTTTTGAGGTATTATGGGCTGCTCTTTGGACTAATAATCAGAAAGAGTAATGAATTGTAGCTTAAATGAAAGTGTAAAGCCTGTGCATGAATTTGAATCACCAAAAAAGTCGCATTTTTGCAATTATCGAGAAAATAGGTCCGCGTATTAAAAAATGGGCAGAAACAGGTTTTCAGTCTTGAGAGCATGTCGAAAACAGTGAGGGCGCTGTTTAGCGGCTCCTACCGGGAAAACGAGACAGAAGACTACCCATACATTGAAACATATGTTAAACTTTCATCGATTTGCAATCGACTGGTTATCATTAAATTTCTCAGAAAGCGCCGAAAAGGCCTCAAAACGAGCAAAGAAAACTGGTGTTTCTACACGTATTTCAATGGGGCGATTATTTAGTGGTGTGCGCCCTCCAGTATTATTCAGAGGTCATCGATCGAGCGGTGACTAAAGACAGCGCGTGCATATTTACTGTGTGCATATCGCTATTCGTCTTACGTCTTGACGTGTAAACTGTGTGCATATCGCTATTCGTCTTACGTCTTGTTTGTTCGTCCCAGCTGTGTGAAGCTACGCCAATATTGATGATAATAATACGATCGGCGAGCTAATATGCGCTAGAAAAAAATAGCAATTTTCTTCGTTTTACCTCATTTGCTTGGCTCGTTAAAGCCATATAATAACATTTCTTTAAAAATAGATTAGTATTCATTTTCAATAAAATGTTAGCATTTACTGTCAGATATGTCCTCTTTTAATTTTGAGCCGAACAAGTGAGGTAAAGCAAAGAAAATTGGAATTTACTACTAGCGCCAATGCATGTTACTCCGGCGGTTGTAATATGGTACGATCCTCTGGCGTTTTGGCCACAGCAAGAGGTCAAAGGGGCCCAAATTTAATATTTGGGAATACAATTTCTATAGAATCAGGACTACGATATTGGTACACAGAGCATTACACATTCTCAAAATACAAGTAGGTCATCTAGTATGGCTCCAGGGCCCCAATGTTAAAAGCGTATCATCAAAGCTGGCTCTAAAATTAAAACTACAAAGGACCCCGTATGTGGACCGTGATGCACTTAAGCCGAAAGGTCTTTCTCCTAAGATATGAATTTTGCCAATTTTGGCCCAGATATCCAAGATCAAGAGTTCCCGGGGGCCCAAATGTCATTTGACACTTTGTTTTAACATTTGCGGCCCTCTGCCCCAGGGCCTAAAATGTTTTTAAAAAGTAATTTAAAGCAAATATATATAACAGTTCATGGTTCTGAGTTGGAACACCCAGTACTTGGGCAGTGTACCTTTATGGGTACATGAGCCTCATAATGTCAAATATTATGGGATACAGGGCCCAAATGGGCCCAGGGCCCCCAAAATGTGCCCCCAGGCCAATTGCCCTGTGCGTCTTCCTTTTTAGTGCCAAAATAGGGTAAAATTGCATAATTTTGTCCACGCGAAGCGCACATTGGCCCTATGTATAGCAAAATTCAAAATTTCCAATCCCATCCTCCCTAATGTCAAAATTCACGCATACCAACGTATTGGCTTCCTATTCCTTGAGGTCAGAAAAAAACTGATTCTGCATGGACCTTAATCTGGGATTTTGCTTGCTTCTTGACTATCAAGCAAAAACAGAAAAGGAAATATTCCTTGTTGTTCAGTACCGTTTAAACACTAACAAATCTGATAAACCCTCGATTTCGGTATGGAATAGTGTGAAATTACAAATTTTCGAGCGCTTCGCGCGAACTTTCCCAAATGTAGGCCTAGGCCTTCCACAAATTTTACTTCAAATAGTATGACATGGAATGAATGTTCGCGCACTACGCGCACGTATCTCATACATTGGGCCGAACTAATGATCACTACCAGATTTTGTTCTTGCCCTCCTCCCGACAAAAAGTCAGGGCATGCTCCTGATTTCAACTCTTTACTATTGGCCCCCCCCCCCCAGGATATTTTGCTGACAGGGCCCTTTTCCTTAAATCCGCCTCTGTACAGTACGTCCAAACACCACCAAACTGCATGCCAAATTTCAAATGAACCTCGTTACTATTAGATATGGGCCACGTATGTCAGCTTATGTCGTACCGTGGTTCAACAACTCGCCACTCTCTCCCTGCAGGTTAATCAATAAAATTAATAGAAGCTAATCGGGCCGTACCCAAAAAAAAAAAATCAAATACCACGCTGTCAGAATAATTTAAGGACTCATTCAAAATCATAATTTCAGGTACGACTTCGATGATCCAAAGCTTACATGGTTTATTCGACTGACCCGTGAATTCAACGAAGCACTCGGAGTGGGTTTGCTGGCTGATTTCATTCCTATATTGAGATTTATTCCAACGCAGGGTGTCACAAAGATCACCATTTATGCTGAACTAAAACGTCACCGCGAATCGTTTGATTCAGGTAGGCTTTTCAATGGTTATCCTAGGTTATATAATCATTATATAGCTAGGATCATTGCTAAGCGTAGAAAGTTGAAATCAATCACTCATGAACTCGTTGCGTTCCATTTGCTCCCCATATAGCAACTCATCATTTTTTAAGTCCTTGGGGAGGGCGGGTTAGTGTAGTGGTCTTCTCACTCGCTTCTCACCACTGTGGCCCGGGTTCAATTCCCCGCGGCGCCACATGTGAGTTTGGTTGCCGATCCATGCTCGTCCTCGCAGGTTTTTCTCCGGGTGCTCCGGTTTTTCTCCTGCATCTAACATGTCTAAAATCGGAGCTCTTCCCATATCCCTGTCCCGTCATATCCGGATGGCGTCCCTTAAATTTAGTAGCTTCTGGGCACTATTGGGATTAGCCTGGCTCCGGCCGAATGTTATAAATAAAAATTTTTAAAAAAACTGTCTCCTTGTAACATATCTGGTTTGCATAATCCACAACCGGTTCATCGACATCTGCGTTAAAGAACATCATCTCCTCAGTTTCGTGAACTCCGACCACATAGTGTGTCATTCGCAGACAGATCTTTCTCATGATTTGGACCAAAAGAATGGAACAAACTTCCCATCCATAGAAATGCTCAGACTAATGGCATTTTCAAGAAGCTGTTAAAATGCAATCTGCACCAACAAGCATATTAGATTTAATTACTTGTGTATTTTTTGCCTTTGCCTTTGAACAATTGACTTACATTAGTGCTTTATACATTTGTATTGTTGTTATTGATTTTAATCCAATCCCAGCAAACACAAAACGTTTTCGACATCATTCGCAAAAGGTTATAAAAAGTTGTCAGAAAACGTTTAAATGTCGGGTTATAAAAGGGTATATTAAGAGTATAAAACGTTTTCATAACCTTAAAAAACATTTTTTGATAATCTACTGCTCAGCAAACAAAAATGTTTTACAGGAACCGTTTAAATGTCGGGTTATATAAAGGGTATAAAAACGTTTTAATAACATTCCAAAAACATTCTTGAAAACTTGATACAAAACATTCTAAACAAAATGTTATTTTGGGGTTGAAAAAATATTTTGCGAAAAATGTTTGCCCAAAATATTTTCAATAACGTTTTAAAAACGTTTTCATGATCTTTTATAACCCGACATTTAAATGTTATTAAAAGGTTTTGAAAAACACATTTCAAGAACATTTCTGTGTTTGCTGGGTTCAAACATTTTAACATAATGTTATTTAAGTAATGACACAATATTTGGCAAAAATGTTTGTAAAAATAGTTTACAATAAAAAAATTTTTAAAACATTTAAAACTATTGTTGTAGTGTGTTTTCATACAAAACGTTTTAAAACGTTATCATGACCTTTATATAACCCGACATTTTAATGTTATTAAAACGTTTTTACTTAACCAAAAGCCAACATATAACTTATTTAAAACGTTTTTAAAACGTTTTTGTGTTTGCTGTGGGCTTACTCCTATAATTGTCTTCCTTGTCGAATCCGTTGAAAATGTCAAACTGCATTTTTTTCACACAGTTGTTATTTTGTTTCTGTAGACAATATTCGTGACATATTTGATTCGTTGCTTCTGGCTCAGAAGGAAGCAATAGATGAAGGAAGCGATCTCGTGGACTCTCTTACTGATACACATCTGACAGAAACCATAAATGACCTTTTCGGAGGTATGCCTAATTATGCCGCCAAATAATTCACAGCAAGTGCTTATGCCAATTTGCCAACTTAAATATCGAGTTAACAGTTTAATAGTTGTTATTAGTCAAGTTAGCTCAAGTTAGCTCAATCGATAAGGCGTTCGACTATGGTGCGAGAGGTTGCGAGTTCGAACCCTGGTGGTGCCTAGTATGCTCTCGTGGAAAATTGAGTTAGCTTGAAATTCCCTTGGACAAGGAACTCACTGCTAATTTGTCTCGTTGTAACCCGTACGAAACTCGGGGAGCTGATCCTGGTTGCGATGGTTATCTGTGGAATGTCTAGGGTGTGCGCTCTTGAAGCAGCAAAGTCCCTGAATTGTTGTTTAATGGTTTATGGAATGATGTGGTCCATAGTGGTCAGCGACAACCTGTAAAGTGTGCTGAGGCTTGTGGATCAACGTCTAGGCGTTGTGCCTGTGCGTAGCGCACTATAAATCACTGCGCTTTTCTTTTCTTTTTTCTTTTTTTATTAAGTTACGCTATTTTAACATCCATATATCCGATGAAATTTATTTGTAAAATTTGTATTCAATAGGTCGGTGCACGTTTTTGACTTTGTTTTGTTGTAGTGTTTGTAATTCCAAATCTTTCTGTCAATCCAATCTTTTACGCGTTGGACGAGATCCAAGAGGCACGCTTCATCTTGTGGATTTATTGATCTAGTCAGGAAATTGACCTGATATTTTATCGGACACAGAAGCAGGTGAACCTCTCCATATAAATAATTATCTTGGTATAGACAAATCACATACCCTGTCTGGCAGTAAGTGATCGAACAAAGAATACTAGTAGTCTCAATTGTATGCTTATTACATAACCCCTTTTAAGTGTCCTTGCAACTTCCCTGGCATTACAGAAAACCTAATTTTCATACAATTATTTTCCTTTTATTTAAAGCTGGAACAGACACAACAATTACTACTCTCCACTGGACACTGGCTATTATGGCAGAATATCCTGACATACAAAAGAAGGCGGCCATGGAAATCGACGAGGTCGTAGGGCATGAGAGACCGTCCACTTTGGGAGATAGAGGGCGCCTACCATATACAGAAGCAACTATGATGGAAGTTTTACGCTTTAGTTCTATCGCTCCGTTGGGAGTGCCACACGCAACTACCTGTGATGTTATGTTAGGTAGCGTAACAATTAGGCTTACGTAAATGAAGAGCTTATTTCCAAACCCTGTTAAGATTCACTTTGAAGAAAATTAGGAATTTTCTTTTTGGCAATGAAAAATAGTTAAGATTTCTATAAGATTACTGTTAAGTGAAGGTGACATATACAGGACCATAAAGATATGTTAAGTTAAAATCTGGAGAATTTTCTTTTTTTTATAATCAATTCATTTGTTTTTAAAATAACTTGAACTTAACACGTTTCGGCACAAAACGCAATTTCTGGCATGGACATTTAACACAAAACACAGTATCTGTAACACAGAACTAACCACATTTTTTCTCAAACTAAAAACTTAAAAGATAACAAATGTTAAAAACACACAATGTGATTTTCTCTACTATAAAACATAATCTTGCCACAAAACACCACGCATCTCGACCCCCACCCCCTTCTCCAGCTATTTTTTACCCAAATTCGACGTTCAAAATCTAGTAGTTCAAAACTTTTATGTGACACACTTTTTTCTTCATTAAGCATTAGTAAAAGCCACCAAGCTGTGTCCAATAGTACTAAATATTATATACAGCCAGGGCCGTCGCTAGGGGGTGGAGGTGGGGGTAAGGGGTCCCCCGCCTTATAATTTAGTTGGCTAAAATTGACTTTTTCGGCAAAACCATTTGATCGTTGGCAATTTACAAGAGTTATATAAATTTTAATGTAGGCCTATTATTTGCTTGTGTGTCGTTATAAAATAGTCCTGTTGTGAATGTATTACTAGTAACTATTACAAAAAATAATTATGACACCCCCCTTCCCAAACGAAAACGCAAAACAAAGCAGCGTAAACATGCAGAACTGGGGCAATTAACTATTTGAAAGCCCGTATGCCGCGCTACGTGCTTACAAGCTGCCGCGTTTTTCTTGCTCTGATTGGACTATTGGCATGTTCGTGGACATAACATAGTTTGCTACCAAACTGGGTTGGACTTAACACGTTGTGGAAAAAGTCTATGCTTTGCTTTGTGTGTTAATATATCGGGACTTAAGGGAACTAGAATGAGCGTTTATGGAGTTTCGACAGTATTTTTTGTGGGACATGAGAGCACCTCAGACGTATCGAATTGCATTCTGAATACGAAGCATGTCTTTCTGATATCAAATAATTTTCATTTTTTGAAATTCACGATATAATACAAATTTTATGACAAATTATTAAAATTTGATATTTTTCAAATTTTGATATATAATAGTCATCGAAATAAATTTTATAAATCTAATGATATATTCTTAAAGTGTATGTAGCTGGGAGGAAAAGCCGACGATCAATTGAAAATTTTGACCTTTTATATTGAAGATATGGATTTTTTTTCCCAAAAGACCTAATTTTTTTTGTGGTTTGGGAAAAAATCCATATCTTCAATACGAAAGGTAAATATTTTCAATTGATCGTCGGCTTTTCATCCCACCTACATACACTTTAAGTATAAATCATCAGATTTATAAAGTTTACTTTAAATATCAAAAGACCTAATTTTTTTTGTGGTTTGGGAAAAAAATCCATATCTTCAATACGAAAGGTAAATATTTTCAATTGATCGTCGGCTTTTCATCCCACCTACATACACTTTAAGTATAAATCATCAGATTTATAAAGTTTACTTTTAAATATCAAAAATATCAATTTTTTAATGATTTGCCATAAAATGTGTATTACATTCCGAATTTCAAAAATCAAAATTATTTGATATCAGAAGGACATTCTTCGTATTCAGAATGCAATTCGATATGTCTGATGTGCTCTAATGTCCCACAATAAATACTGTCCAAACGTTCATACCCCTTCCCTTAACTCCTTTGGGAAAAAACCACACATTGCTGGATAGCCCTAGTTACTCACTACCCATTTTCATCAAAATCTCAATTTTGAAGGTGGGTGGACTTAAGGGATCTAAAATGAGCGTTTATTGCGTTTCGACAGTATTTTTTGTGGGTCATGAGAGCATCTCAGACCTATCGAATTGCATTTTGAATACGAAGCATGTCTTTCTGATATCAAATAATTTTCATTTTTTGAAAATCACAATATAATACAAATTTTATGACAAATTATAAAAATTTGATATTTTTCAAATTTTTGATATATAACAGTCCTCGAAGTAAATTATATAAATCTAATGACATATTCTTAAAGTGTATGTAGCAGGGAGGAAAAGCCGACGGTCAATTGAAAATTTTGACCTTTCATATTGAAGATATGGATTTTTTTCCCAAAAAGGCCTAATTTGTTTTGGTGTTTTGGGGAAAAAAATCCATATCTTCAATACGAAAGGTCAGAATTTTCAATTGATCGTCGGCTTTTCATCCCACCTACATACACTTTAAGTATAAATCATCAGATTTATAAAGTTTACTTCAAGTACTGTTAAATATCAAAAATAGCAATTTTAATGATTTGCCATAAAATGTGTATTAAATTGCGAATTTCAAAAATCAAAATTATTTGATATCAGAATGACATTCTTCGTATTCAGAATGCAATTCGATATGTCTGATGTGCTCTAATGTCCCACAATAAATACTGTCCAAACGTTCATACCCCAGCCCTTAACAGGTTTGGAAATAAGCTCTTCAAATATTGGCATAGAAATTCAATGACTCAATCGACAACTCCGTCGTTAATAGTAGCAAGTCATTTATCTATTGGTTGTTACTGAGCGGGACAGTTTCAGACAATAGTTTGGGATTATTTGGACAGATGTTATCTGTTGAATCCTTTCATGAGTCACTGAAGCATAGTCAAGGACACTCGTGCGATTTGTTAGACTTGTCGTTGTGTATTCCCCCTCCCAGGAATATTGGTGTTTTGGATTACGTCTGATTGCTGCCGTATATTAAATTTATATTTGTAATCAATTATACTTTTTGCAGACATTATATCCACTCAATAATGAATTTTATTTGCAGATAACTTTCAAATTCCAAAAGACACGATGGTAGTCATCAACCATTTTGCGCTGCATTTTGATGAAGAGTTCTGGGATCAGCCGAAATGCTTTAAACCAGGTAGATGTTTTTGCAATTATAAGCATTCGTCAACCATGCCCATGTTGATAATAATCGTGGGCTATGAGCCTGTGTATATAGAAGCGCAAAAAAATGTGCAACCTCTATTCTATACACCCCATGATGATACCTAATAATTGGATCAGCGATTTCTAACCTTCATTACAAACGGATACGAATCAGATATACAGTACACTCGTTTGTATATGTGACCATCCTCCACAACTGAGCCCTGAGGGGTCACATATGTGACCCCTCAGCACAACTGAGCCCTGAAGTCGCCAATCATCATTTTTGAGATATTCAACCAAAATATTTTGCTTTAAATTAGCTTTAAAATGATGTATATCATGTTTATAGTATTTGACATTTAAGTAGTGAAAAATCAATAAAACAGTCAATAAATCCTTTGTTTCCTATTGTTTATTGTTAAGTTCGATGGAGCATATCTCAATAGTGGCACTGGCGACATCCTGGCTCAGTTGTGGAGGATGGTCACATATATACTTTTTAACTTCACCACAACACACATACGATAAATAAATAGCAAACTGAAATTAAAACATAAAAATGACGTGTGCAGCTGTCGTTTCCTAATATTTTACCGCGAACTCTTGCCTTGAAAAGAGTGACCGCAAAAGTTGAGAACCGAAAATTTTAAAATATATTTTATAATTCAAATAAAAAATAAACTACCTTTGGTTGATTTGTTTATTTTTACAGAACACTTCTTGGATGACACCGGTTCTGTACGTCAGCATCCCAATAGTTTCTTGCCATTCTCAGCAGGAAAGAGGTCATGTCTTGGAGAATATCTGGCAAAAGCGGAGCTGTTCCTGATTTTTACATGGTTCCTGCAGAACTACGAAATCTCGAAAGTGCCTGGTGGCAAAGACGAATCCTTGCTGGGACGCATTAACTCGGGTTTTCTTCGCAAGTTGGCTCCATATGAAGTGATAATGAGGAAACGTGTATATTAATAGCACAAACATTATAATATTTGAAATTCATATTTAGGTATTAAAAAATAAACCACTGTGTTAAAATTTCTCAGCAGCAATCCAAAGAAATAAGAAGGTTAAAATCAAAATACTCGAGAGGCACTATAATTATGCAGGGTGGGTCAAAAAAGTCCCATAAGGTAATTAATCGATATTTACGTTAGAACCAAGTTGAACATTTCCATTGTTGAAAGTTTCAATAAATGCTACACAAAATAGTCACCTTGTGTGAAAATAAGAGTGTTAATAAAATAAAATGTTTCCTCGATTTTGTATAATAAATTATCATGTTCATGGCTATTTATGGAATTTGTGCAAGGTGATGTACGCGTACAACCATGTTCTCTGTGGTAATCTCGCAATCTATTTTGTTTATTTTTCACCCGACTTACCCAGGTGAAAAATCAATAAAATATTTAAATGTCCAAAACTAATGTTAAATAGGACACCTCCGCCTAATGATTATGCCTTGGCCTTCAATTCAAGTTTTAACCTCATCATATTTTCGTCAAATAATTATTTGCTCGATTTTATTCGTTGAAACCCCAATATACTTTCGTTTACTTACAAACTAAAAAGCAGTTCTTACGGACATATTTACCATAAAAAGTTCCACAAAATATTTCAAAACATCCGCTAGTACTCTAATCTTTATATACACAAAACCGCTCACCGATTCATATAGCCAGCAATTATCTGGCAAAAATGGTTCTAGTATGCATTGACACATATTTATTTAGAATTTATTCACCAATCTTTGCACAAGAGCAAAATGATAATGAGGCAGATTAAAGCCATAATGTGTCATTTGCGCCATTTGCGCTATAGCGACGCCCTCAATTTTTTTGCTTAAATTCTCTTTGCATGATTGTAATGCCCAATGGTGTACGAAAATACCAGATGAAAGACTAAGCCTGAAGTGCTGTAATTACAATAAATTTTTATCAAAGGCGGAGATCTCCGTTTTATTCAGAGTTCACCGATCGAGTGGTGACTAAATACATCGCGTGCATGTATATTATTGAATCATTGAATCAGTGACGTATATAATGTGTGCATATCGCTATTTGCCTTACGTCTTGAAGTGTAAACTGTGTGTATATCACTGTTCATTTTATGTCTGGTTTGTTCGTCCTAGCTGTGTGAAGCTACGCCAATATTGATGATAATAATACGATCGACGAGCTAATACGCGCACTGTATGCGCTAGAAAAAATAGTAATTTTCTTCGTTTTATTTGTTTGGCTCGAAATCAAAAGGGGCAACGTGATGAGTGAACACATTTAAATAAGAATAAAGTCTTTACGCAAATCACACATTATTGCTTTAAAGGGAATAATCAGAAATGAATAGAGTGATAACGTAAGTGTTGACATGGTCACGATATGGTGGAGTTGGCCTTGGACTATGACCAAACAAACTAAACACAGTTAATGTACGCAGGTTCAAGAGCATGTCGAAATAATTCAGGTGATCATGACGTTCAGATGAGATCATAATAACGTTAGAATTCATTTATATGGTGACGTGGAAAAAGCTGAAAGAACAATAGTCACTCAAACTGACAGTCGCTGTGTAAAACTGAACTCTACAAAGTAGGTAGGTAGTATTTTCTGTAATTAAGAGAAAATAACTGATATGGTGATAGCGCAAGATATTTTATTTGGTACATTGGGGATATACATGTCATTGCACCATTATTTTCAAGCAAACGAACTTTTTAATTGGTCAATTACGGCCAACCTAGGACATGCAATAATGATACATGCTATTGAATTCTTCTACGCGTAATGAAGAAAGAGACCTTTCAACATTTTTTGGCTTTGTATCAATGAACTAGTTTCCATTTCTATATAAGCCACCCCTTTGTACTAAACCAACCAATGAGGCATTTTAGTTGTCGCTTCCCGCGATCGGCGCTTTGTGTGTGGCACGGGTTATACATGAACGGATTATTCACCGTCGTAGTGTGACGTCAAAATCGATCGTTACCAGGTCAACTGGTTCACCCTATCTACGCTCGGAACCGCGATCAAAATGATCACAACAATGTCAATGGGCTGCTAACAGTAATTCAAAGTATTAATAAAGCGTGAACCAGTAACAAAGTTATGACTTTATTCACTACGATGTAATATGGTATTCATCACTATGGATGAAAACTCGACTAAATAATGCAAATACACTTTCACCATTCACCTTTAGACTGATATCCCGTCACCATGTTGCCAAAATTTACCGAGACCATCTCTACATCCGTCGGAGAGATTTACCCCATTACCGTGGTATTGTTTACCATTCTCGCATCCCTTATTTATTGGAGTATCCGAAGACCAAGCGGGATGCCACCCGGACCTACGGGACTGCCTATTGTTGGAAATATGTTTAGTAAGTCGATCCTTAAGAATATAATTGATGTTGTTGAAGACATCAAATAATCCGATCACTTAGAAAAACGCAATCTGTTCCCTTTTGAGTCATAACCCAACGAGTTAACTCAGTTAAATTGCCTGAGAAGAATTAGGTCCCTGGCCTGAGGTTGGAGGACATCTCCCATTCACCCGTGTTTCGTGAACTGACAGCGTAATAATTACACACTCAAGGGCATAGACCAACTGCACGTATCCATACCTTTCGAAAGCCGTTAAACAAATGTATTAAGGCCAAAATATCACAATTGTTATTGATTTGAATAATGTTATCTTCATCTTCCATGCAAAAAAATTGAAAAGCTTTAAAAAAACCGACTCAGGTACCGATATAATTTCAAGCAAACATTTTTAGTGTTTCGTAGTGAATTAAGGCTACGATGGCGGTGTGCTTCCATTCATACTACATTTTGCCTTCAGGTACCATACAATATTCATAAATATACCACTATAACGCCCATTATTTGGCAAACCATTACACAAATATTAATATTATACACAAGTGCGCTAGGAATTGATGTTTACTGAGGTATGGAAAGTGTGGCCTTCAACACGTAAAATTGGGAAGGCTATTTAGCATAATAAAGGATTAGTTCCCGATACACTGTGGAGCAATGTAAATTGGGTGATGATGTCACAGCTCATTAGAGTTTGTCACTCGGTTAATGAAGAACGCGTAAGGCACATTTTTTATATGCAAAAATGCATGCAAATGAACATACTCATGAAGACGAAATATCAAGCATCCGCCTTATCACGTGTTACGTATATCAATTTTGTGGACTTATGCACACTTACTTAAATCAGGCCTGTTGCATTTTTTTGACAACACAACTGGTGTCCATGCTTATGATACGTAGTCTCTACGTACAGTACAATACAATTTAATTTGGAAACCCGTTATTTTATGCAGGTTTTATGGACCAACCTCATATTAAGTTCAAGGAAATGACAAAGAAGTATGGAAATATATTTGCCATAAAAATGGGTCAGCGATGGATGGTAGTTCTTAATCAAATAGATGTGGTGAGAGATGCAATGCTCAAAAAACCAGTTGAGTTTGCAGGACGACCTGATTTATATTCAAGTAAGTATGGGGTGTTGGGGATAGCGGTGTTTTAGTTTCGTACCTGATGCCTGTTTATAAAGATATATCTATATTAAGTTGCTACCACGTGTTTAACGCATGCCAGATAAGCAATTATTAACATTTTGGTAGAAGATTTGTTTTGTGGAAACATTGCAAACTGTCATCAAACTCCGTTATGGGTTCGTTTTTGTTTTCACGTATCTTTAATGTCGGCTCGTTAGCAGTGTTTGCATAATTTTATGTGTGCTATAAATGCTTGAATCACCGTATGGGCAGGGTGTGCTGTAGTATGGTGCAGTGGTGGCGACATGAGCATTATAATTTAGGGGAAATGAACATATTTTGTGCTGGGCTTACTGGGATATTTAGGGGACCTACACGACCCCTTCCGCTGCCTATGGTGGGTGTAACTGTATCTATATATTGTTTGCGTCAATATTTGTACATATCCGGCAATCACAACAGTATGCCTTATGTATGAAAAATAATTGTCAAGCACGGATCACGTGGTTTTAATTAAAACAAACTCATAGTGACCATACAAACGAATAAAAACATCTGTCTCTCAACACGCGATATTCAAAATTCCCGGGCGCTGAAATTGTCGAGTGCAATGGCGTCCCAGTAATACAATGAAGGCTGACCACAATTGAACACAAATAACCATTACGCCATTGCACTTTCGGCGAGGGAATTTTGAATACTGTTTTTACGGTCAATATGAATTTGTTTTAAATAAAACAATGTGATTCGTGCTTGATGATTATTTTGCCAACGTACTCGTGTAAGACATAATGTTATGATTGCCGGAGACTCCCTTTAAAGCAGTAAGCGACTCGATCAGTACGTAATGAGAGTTGACATGTGATCCCATTATTTATATATGGAGCAAAGCTGTGTGAACACGAGCGAAGTAAACAGCACCATATTGGAAAATACTATAGACTGAAAGAGAAAATTAACCAAGGTAATGATAACATCAGCGTGGTCAACATCTCCGATAGAGCATTAAGCATGTATGAAAAAACCGTGATTTCCAGAGGTCTTAATTTCCTCGTGTATCTGAAGGTAATTTCGGTTTCCGAATTCGTCTCCAGTGCCAACTTGCTGTGCAAATTGTTGAATGACGACAATGAGGCAGAAATTGTTCCAGCGGAACTATCAGAGTGCTCAAATCTTTTAAACCTCCCAAGAATAACATTAGTTAGGGTAAACGGGCGGCGATTCAGGACTTTAAAAAGGACAACAACATCATTATCCTTCCTGCGGACAAGGGTAGGTCGAACGTTATCATGAATAAATCGGATAACATCAAGAAAAGCGAGGAATTATACTACTACATACAAAAAGTTGACACGAAACTTTAAGACCAGGTTGTTTCGGAAGATGAACAAGGTAAAAGTAACTGCTATATCTAAACAAGATTTTTGGAAGTTGTACCTCACCTCGGAAACCACCCCATGTATTATGGCCTTCCCAAAATTCACAAGACATCTATCCCTCTCAGACCTATCATTTCGTTATCCTTCCTGCGGATAAGGGTAGGTCGGCAGTTATCATGAATAAATCGGATTACATCAAGAACAGCGAGGAATGATACTACCACGTACAAAGAAAAGCGAGGAATTATACTACTACATACAAAAAGTTGACACGAAATTTTAAGACCAGGTTATTTCGGAAGCTAAGATGAACTAGGTAAATTGACTGCTATATCTAAACAAGACTTTTGGAAGATGTACCCCACCTCGGAAACCACCCCAGGTATATGACCTTCCCAAAATTGAAATCATTTCAGGCATTGGTTCAATCGTGTACGGTACAGCCACAGAGGAGAAAGAAAACAGAGAGCGTACCACCAGTCGAAGTCTCCGCATCATCCGATAATGAGGGCCGATTGTTCATTGAAATGCGACAGGCGGGACTGCTACGCAATTACCGCGTATTTTCATAGTCTATCGCGTAATCGCGAAAGCACGCAACGCTCTATCGCGAATACGCGAAGGCACGCAGCGCTGGCGTGATTGTTAGACACGGCACAATCGAACAAATTGGCCCCCATGAATATGCGAGAACTCACCGAATACAATACAAGGGGACTTCGACTGGTTGTACGCTCTCTGTTTTCTTTCTCCTATGTGGGTACAGCGCAGTATTGTGCCTGGATCGTCTCGCCGTTAATAGGTAATATAAAATACCTGGACCTTGTTGAAAATGAAAAAAAGCAGAGGTGCAAGGATGAAGAAATGGTGCCATACGACGTCACCGCACTTTTCATCAGTGTACCAGTCGGAAGCCTTAGATATAATACAAGCCAGACTGGAGCAGGGCACTACTTTACACAAGATAACTAATCTTGACCCTTCTCAAAAAATAAAAACGATTTATAGTGCACAGGCACAACGCCTTGACGTTGATCCACGAGCCTCAGCACACTTTACAGGTTGTCGCTGACCACTACGTCCCCACATCATTTCATAAACCAAACAACAATTCAGGGACTTTGTTGCTCCAAGAGCGCACACCCTAGATATTCCACAATTAACCTTCGCAACCAGGATCAGCTCCTCGAGTATCGTACGGGTTACAACAGGATAAATTAGCAGTAAGTTCCTTGTCCAGGGCAATTTCAAACTAACTCATTTTTCCACGAGAGCAGACTAGGCACCGCCAGGGTTCGAACCCGCAACCTCTCGCACAATAGTCGAACGCCTTACCGATTGAGCTAACTTGGCTGCTCAAGTGGTTTGTCCTGCCCAAAACAAGCGGACTTTTTCAGAGGAGGGGCAAGGGGGGCAAGGCAAGTTTCCAGCGGGAGGGCAAACTTTTACGAAAATGCTCAAAAATGAGCTAAATATTACAAAAAAGGCCTCCCACAGGGAGGCAAGAGAAACCAAGACTTCTCACTCGGAAAGCTGCCCCATTGGCTATGCTGCTGCTCTCGGTCGTTTTAAATTCATGCCTTTTCTGTAATTTAAAAGGCCCGCCTTTTTGCTTGATTTGGCAGTGTCCATGTTACGTAATCAAGTATACAGTATCATTTACACATTATGTGCTTTGAAAAACAAAGGTACAGTCTTTATGTGATCATAAAGAAATTCCATCAAAATATTCAATATGGACTCAAAGGTCATCTCTCATTACATACTGATCGACCCTCGTAATGTTGGTCACTTTATGCTATTAACCAAAGTATTAATCATGACACGAATATCAATGTTTATTATTCAGGTGGCTTAATGACAGAAAATTTCCAGGATATTGTATTTACCACCTACAGTGCCAGATGGAAACTCCACAGAAAATTAGGTCATTCCGCAATAAGGTATGCCTATATATCATATGCGAGAAGGAACAATAGCCCGTAACAAAATGCTTGGTTCTTTAAACAGTGTCCACGATGGTATCGTTCTCTTTTAAATTATAAGGGTTTGCCAGGATTTCTTCAAAGTGACCAAACTCTTTCTGCGTTAGCATGTCAAAGCAAATAACGGGGGCAAAGCAACTACTGCACGATTTACCTACCAAGTTATCTAGATGAGCAATGGTTTTGGGGGTTGTGATGAGCAGCGGTGGTTTCCGATAAGGATGTATAGGTGCGCCATGGCTACAGACAGCGCTCGAAATAAGGCGCGTCCTTGTGTCAAATACGCATGAAAGTAGGCGCGGACCCGCAAATTTCCTACGGTACGGGTCCGCGTGACCCGTAAAAATTGAACCAAGCAAAGAGCAGAAAATCCTAGTTTTGTGGTTCCACAGGAAATCTGGTTCACATGATACGTCCCGCTCCCTGGGGTACACTTCATTTTAGTTTCCCTTCAAGTTTTCAACACTGGTTTTCAATTTTCGACAATATACATACTGTGATCACCGTAGCTAATTGAATATATGAATACAAAAGCCACCCGAGTCCATACTTTGCCCAAATTGAGTTAAGCATGGGAAAGTGTTCCTATACATAGGCCTGTCATATGTATGAAAGAACAACTCAAATTCATCCTCTGTGTCCATTGAGCATGTGAAAAATAGCATGTATGAAAGAATCAGCCCAAGTCCATGATTTGTAACACATTGATTGAAATCCAGTATGTATAAAAGTCCACTTGTAACACCTTCATTGCTGGAGAGTGACTTTTGAAATATAAAATGGGTTTAATCAAGGAAAGTGTGTGGTTTATATTACATGGCAGAATGCTTATCAACATTATACATAACTGTGTGCTTTATTTTGTATTATCTAACTAGTGGTAATCTCATTCCAACATTATTGTCTTTGTATATGATTCAAAAAACCACCCAAGTCCAGAATTTAAAATGAACCCCACGAAGTCCCTGAAATGCTAATCGTCATACCTAATACAGTTTAACCCACCCATTTGCACGTACAACTTACCATATTGACCAGGTAAATCTAACTGAAGGAATTAAAATGATACACAAGTTTTTTTCTCAAAATCACTTCCCATGGACTTGGGTGGGTTTTGGATTCATGTATTCAATTATCTCTCTTGATATTTCAAAGGCAAGGGTCCGGGGTCGGACCCTTGAAAATTGGTGAGGGCCCGTGAAATTTTAAAGGCACGGGTGCTGAGGACCCTTGGATTTTTCTTCTTATTTCGAGGCCTGGCTACAAAGCTATGCGCTCTGTAGCCATGACGCCTATGTTCAAGGGTATTAGGTTTGGCAGACAACGGTGGCCGATCATTTAAAGGGGGTGACCCTATTGGTTTAGGATATGGATTGCCTTCAAACTTACATACAATATCAAATATCGTCCCCTTTATGCATCTATGTGAGAAAACGAGAATATTTTCAGCGTAAATGTAAATAATTAGCACAATCAGCAAGCCAATCATTGCGTGAATTGCATTATGGTCCGGTATCCAGAAACATGCAGCACCGTCGCCACACCACTACGACCATCATTCTTGTTGACAATATATCTCATTATTTTTGTTTTAATTCGACCCTGAAATATTTTTTTTTAATTGTGTATATCATCATGTACATTAAACATTTTTCATTTATTTTATGATTTATGTAAATTAAAAAAACTGAGTTTTCATTCTTGTAGTTAACTAATTAATTATTAATTAATTTTGTAGAGGGGCATTTTTTTCTTATATTTTTTTCATGTTCCTAGGACTAGAACTAGGACAAATCTGCAAAGATTTAAGGCTATCATAACCAGCAGCTCTTCATGGGTTTCATGCCTTGTATGAGGCCGACATTACTGAAAAGCTCTATATTTGTGTCATCTTGTTAATTATTTATTTTTTTAATATCTCAATGTGAAGTGTTTTTTGTTAATTTCTGCTCATAATTATTATCATCAGGTGTATAGTTGACAGTTTTGTGGAGTGCAGCAAAATATTTCAGCTTAATTATCATACCCATATTATGTTGTTTTCTCTAGAAATTTTGCGACAGGTAAGAAATTGGAAAACATCGTTCATGAAGTCACTGAACGCATAGGTAAACGAATAGATGAGCAGCATGGGAAGCCCATCGACCCAAAAGAAGTGGTATGCCTAGGTATCTACAATATTCTTGGGACGCTTTGTTTTGAACACAAGTAAGTTAAAAGAAAAGGTTAATGAAAGGGTAAACCACTCGATGTACAACGAGTCCGCTCATCTTCCCAGTATAAACCCATTTATACAACTTGGTGGAGAGAGACAGTAGCAGTTGAACATTTTGTCTAAGGGCAATTTGCAATGAACTCTTGCGTATGAGACGAATGAATATTTTCTTGGGTCCACAACTTCCCCCCTAAATATTTTTTTAATAAATCAATTAATATTTGACGAAATGCACACGTGTAAAAAGATATAAGTAGCCTTAATTCAAAATCATAATTTCAGGTATGAATTCGATGATCCAACACTTACATGGTTTATTCGAAATAGCCGTGAAGCTTTCGAAGCACTTGGAGTGGGTACGCTGGCTGATTTTATCCCTGCAATGAGATTTATTCCGACGCAGGGTGTCACAAAGCTTAAGAAAGTTATGGACGACTTTCTAGGATTCTTGTATGCTGAACTAAAACGTCACCGCGAGTCTTTTGACTCAGGTAGGTTTTTCCATAGTTTAATATCCTAGGTTATATAATAATCATTGTCATCTATGGCACGATTTAGGATAAGAAAAATCTGCACTGTTTTTAAACAGAGAGGTAAACAGAGAGGATGCTGCCCTTTAACGGTGTAGCTACATATGTCACTTTCTGCTCTGTTTTTTTCGCTCTGATTTTGAAATATAGCCACAGATTTCATATTTCACATTCCGCTCTGTTTTTCGCTCTGTTTTTGAAATATAACCACAGATTTCATATACAGAGCGGTAAACAGGGAGGATGCTGCCCTCTAACGGTGGAACTACATATTTCACGTTCTGCTCTGTTTTTGAAATATAGCCACATATTTCACATTCTGCAAATCCACTCAGACTTTCGCTCTTTTTTTTTTTTAAATAGAGCGACATATTTGACTTTCTGCTCTGTTTCTCGCTCTGTTTTTGAAATATAACCACATATTTCAAATAAGAAAAATCTGTTCTGTTTTTAAGCAGAGGGGTAAACAGGGAGAATGCTGCCCTTTAACGGTGTAGCTACATATTTCACTTTCTGCTCTGTTTTTCGCTCTGTTTTTGAAATATAGCACCAGATTTCATATTCCACTCTGTTTTTCGCTCTGATTTTGAAAACGTAGCCACAGATTTCATATTTCACGTTCCGCTGTTTAAATATAACCACATATTTCAAATACAGAGCGGCAAACAGAGAGGATGCTGCCCTCGAACTGTGGAGCTACACATTTCACATTCTGCTCTGTTTTTTTCGCTCTGATTTTGAAATATAGCCACAGATTTCATATTTCACATCCCGCTCTGTTTTGCGCTCTGTTTTTGATATATAACCACAGATTTCATATCATGACAGATCGGTAAACAGGGAGGATGCTGCCCTCTAACGGTGGAGCTGCATATTTCACATTCTGTTCTGTTTTCGAAATATAGCCACATATTTCACATTCTGCAATTCCACTCAGACTTTCGCTCTGTTTTTTGATATAGAACGACATATTTGACTTTCTGCTCTGTTTTTCGCTCTGTTTTTGAAATATAACCACATATTTCAAATACAGAGCGGTAAACAGAGAGGACGCTGCACTCTAACGGTGGGGCTTCATATTTCACATTATGCTCTGTTTTTCGCTCTGTTTTTGAAATATAGCACCACATTTCATATTCCACTTGCTCTGATTTTGAAATATAGCCACAGATTTCATATTTCACATTCCGCTCTGTTTTTCGCTCTATTTTTGAAATATAGCCACATATTTCACATTCTGCAATTCCACTCAAATGTTTGCTCTGTTTTTGAAATAGAGCCACGCACTATATAAGTATTTCACTTTCTGCTCTGTTTTTTGCTCTGTTTTTGAAATATAGCACCAGATTTCATATTCCACTCCGTTTTTCGCTCTGATTTTGAAAACGTATATACGGCACGATTTAGGATTAGAAATTTTTGCTCTAAAAAATCGCTGATTAGTTGTTTGGTTATCAAAACAAAAACTTCCTTCACCCAATGGAATTGGGGATCTTCACAGTTAATTGGTGGATATTACAATCTAAGTGCGGATAGGTTTACGCCAGGTTTGGCCGCAACCTAGTTGATGCGATCTGATTGTGATGATTCACCATGGCAGCGAAATTACAGCGTTTTGAATCCTCCAAGATCTGGAAGAAGGCGCCATATAAATCCGAAACTTATTTATTTAATTAGTTGTTTACAAATGCCATGCTTAGCTCATAAACATCATAATTAAGGCTATTTTGGGTGACTTAAGCTATTATAATTTTATATGAAATACGTCAACTGTTTTAACTGCTCCTTTAAGCACCACAAAATCGTCAATAGGTCAGCGGCAACCTACTCTTTGTGACTTTCCTTTAATAGCCACCAATTTTAGTGTACAATGTGCAGTTCGCATGAAGGGCTCTTTTCAGAGCCAGCGATCTTTAGTAGGAAGAGGGTACCTACTTTATTAAGCACGTCGCTTTTTAGGTAGCTACAGGGTGTCCCAGAATGATTTACGTCAGCAGTGTATATAATCTTAATAAGTGCAATACAATGCCACACATGTCTCCTACTTATTATGTGACTTTCATGGAAATAGCTTGATTCGTTTTTGCGTGACATTACTATTACTGAAAATGGACGAAAACGGCATGTGTGTAATTTACAGTGCAAAGGCATCATAACACATGGATCCTTTATCACCACCGTCCAGCTGCATTGTGCAATATATAGGAGAAATCCTACATTCTTTTATAGAATCTGGCATTTTTTTACAGATTTTCAAAATAGGTTGCTTTGTCAAAACTTGGAATTCGCCATTTTTACGCAATCCTCTCTAACTTCTACTAGAAACGTCCAATTTTGAAAATCTAAAAAATCTGAGAAAGCTAGATATATCATGTATATGTACTGTACGCGTAGGACTTAAAATGCAAAACAATATGACCAATAGAAATGCAAGTCATACCTACAAAATTCCATATTTTCCGGTATAATTCATTCTGGGACACCCTATACATAAGGGGCAGTCTATTGGTTGTATCAATGGACAAGTGAAGCTTCATCCTTGTCTCAAGTCGAACCCGTTGAAAACATCAACCTGCATTTTTTGATTTCACACAGTAATATTGTTACTTTGTTTCTGTAGACAATATTCGTGACATATTTGATTCGTTGCTTCTGGCTCAGAAGGAAGCAATAGAGGAAGAAAGCGATCTCGTGGACTCCCTTACTGATACGCATCTGACAGAAACCATTAGTGATCTTTTCGGAGGTATGTCTAATTCATGGCAAGTGCTTATGCCAATTGGCCAACTTACGATATTTTCATACATCCATATATCAGATAAAATTCGTTTGTAAAATTTGCATTCAATGACTCGGTTCAAGTTTTAGATTTTGTGGCGGTTGTCATTGCACATGTTTCTGTCAATCCAATCTATTGTACGCACGCTTCATCTTGTGGATTTATTAATCTAGTCAGAAAATGGACCTGAGATTTGATCGGACATAGAAAAGTATGAAACCCACTGTAAAAAATAATTATCTTGGTATAGAAGATTTACATATCCTGTCTAGCAGTATGTGATCGAACAAAGAATAGTCTCAAACGTCACATATTTGTACGTGTATTAAAGAACCGCTTTAAAGTGTCCATGCAACTTCCTTGGAAATACATAACTCCTAATTCGCATACAATTATCGTGTGTCTATTTTGTCTTTTTTATTTAAAGCTGGAACAGACACAACAATTATTACTCTCCACTGGACAATAGCAATTATGGCAGAATATCCTGACATACAAAAGAAGGTGGCCATGGAAATCGAAGAGGTCGTAGGTCATGAGAGACCGTCCACTTTGGGAGATAGAGGGCGCCTACCATACACAGAAGCAACTATGATGGAAGTTTTACGATTTAGTTCTATCATTCCGTTGGGTGTGCCGCACTCAACAACCTGTGACGTTATGTTAGGTAATAAAGGTAGTGTAACAATTAGGCTTAGAAACGCATTGACTCAATCGACACTAGCCTGCAAAACTCCGGGGGGCACTTCATTATGTAATGGATATAGATGTAGGTGTAGGGCTGGCACTTTCGCAGTAAGGGGCATTCAGTGAGAGCAAAATGTAAAAATATGGGGTCAATGGGTGAGAGCATGATTTTTGGCATTCGGTAAGAGAAAAATGTGAAAAATATGGGGTCATTGCGTGAGAACATGACCTTTTTTAAATGAAATCTTCGGGTGAGAGCCGAAACAGCGCCACAGAAACCTCGAACATCGAATTTTTTTTTTTTTTTCAAAATAAATAACAAAATCAGTGATAAATGAAATTTGCTGTTTAAAGGGTCTTTGGGTGACAGATCAAATGGACAAATAAAGGGTCTTTGGGTGACAGAGCATGTGTTTGTAAAAAAAATATGGGGTCTTTGGGTGACAGCGACGCTGAAAAAGGGGGTCTTAACTGTCCTACATACGCGTCACCTCCAAAGTGGGAGTTATGACTATCATTTGAAGACTTTGAATATTTTGAATCCTTTAATGACCACTAAGTATAGCCAAGGACACTTGGGCGAATTGAATGACTTGTCACTCAAGAAAAAGGAATAGCAAATGTTATAAAACACACATTTTTTTGTGTGCATTTCCCTTCCATGAATATTGATGTTTTGGACTACTTCTGATCGACGCCATAGATTATGTTTATATTTGAAAACAATCCGAGTAATACTATTTCTCTTATCTTTTGCAGACATAATATCACTCAATATTTGAATTTTATTTACAGATAACTTTCAAATTACAAAAGACACGATGGTAGTCATCAACCATTTTGCACTGCATTTTGATGAAGAGTTCTGGGATCAACCGAAATGCTTTAAACCAGGTAGGTGATTTTACTATAGGCCTTCGTCAGCCATGCTCATGTTGATTATTATAATCGTGCGCTGTGCATATAGAAGCGCCGAAAAGTAAAACCTCTATTCTATATACCCCATGATGGGTAGTTAAGATGATACGTAATAATGGATCAGTGATTTATAACCTACATTACAAACGAATACGAATCAGAAATATACATTCTTCATTCAAAAGATACAAAGGATAAATAGGAAACCGAAATGAAAAGATAAAAGTGACATTTGCAACTGTCGTTTTTTAATATTTTACCGTGAACTCCTGGCTTTGAAAAGAGTGACCGCAAAAGCGCAGAACAGAAAAATTGTAGATTTATTTGAAGATTAAAGTAAATAATAAACTAGTTTTGGTTGATTTGTTTATTTTGACAGAACACTTCTTGGATGACAGCGGTTCTGTACGTCAGCATCCCAATAGTTTCTTGCCATTCTCAGCAGGAAGGAGATCATGTCTTGGAGAATCTCTGGCAAAAGCGGAATTGTTCCTGATTTTTACATGGTTCCTGCAGAACTACGAAATCTCAAAAGTGCCTGCTGGCAAAGACGAATCCTTGCTGGGACGCATTAAGTCAGGGGCGAGTTTTTTTCGCGAGCTGGCTCCATATGAAGTGATAATGAAGAGGCGTTTATATTAATAGCACAAACATTATAATATTTTTTAAATTCGTATTTAGATATATATATAAAAAAAAAAACACCAGTGATAAAATTGAAAGAAATGTCTCAACCGGAATGTTAGAGAAAAAAAAAACAGATTAAAAATCGAAATACTCGAGAGGCACTATAATTATACAGGGTGGGTCAAAAAAGTGCCATAGGTAAATAATCGATTTTACGTTAGAACCAAGTTGAACATTTCCATTGTTGAATGAAAGTTTCAATAAATGCTACACAAAATAATCACCTTGTGTGAAAACGGGAGTGTAACGGGATCTTCCCCCTATAAATAACATGTTTTCTCCGATTTTGTATACTAAATTATCAGGTGTTTTGCGGCTCATCTCAAACCATATTTTGTTGCGCTCATGTACCATACTTAGGCTATTTTTGGAATCTGTATAAGGTAATGTACACGGCATCTTCTTTGTGCATGGTAATCTCGCGATCGTGGAGGAGGAATCAGGTGATCAAAACTTAAGCGTGGTTAGTCTCCACAGCAGCCAGTTTGGTTCCGCCCCCTCCACACAAACATTTTGCCAATGACGACGAACGAGTTCTTTTTGATTGGCCAGCCGTTTCCCATGACGTCATCCAGCACGTGCTATTCGCGTATCTGATTATACAGCCAGGAGTTCAACCCACGGGCAATCAAGTTCCCGGATGCAGTGCTGCTGATCAGGTTCTCATAGACTTTGCATTGTCGTCCTCTTAGCTAATCAGTCATTGGCAGACTGTTTGTATGGAGGGAGGGAGCGTAACCAAACTGGCTGCGTGGCGTGGTTCGGATGCGACTGCGCGATATAGAAAGTGGTCAGATTGATTGTAGACTGACTCTGGACAGGCCGAGTGATGTGACTAGGCTAGCAAGCCGTAGACAGGACCTGAACGGATAGATGGAAGACGGCAACAGGGGAAGATTTTGACCAATAAAATAGAGATTTGCCTTGGTATGATTTGGCAGCAATGTTGGCAGCAATAGAAGAATGTTGGCAGCAATAGAAGATTCATTCCCGGGATTCATTTAATTTAACTTAGACAATATTCGTTGAAGACCAAAGATGGAGCAGAAATAAATGGACAATACAAATCACGAATTTGACGAGTTTTTATTGCGATTAATGCCGAGATATGTAGAAAGCTTCGCATTTTGTCTTCATGTGAGTGGATATTATTGCCCAGATTGGAGTAACAACCTCCGATGAAGCTTTGAGAGCTTACTTGGACAGGATAACGTATCGAAGATTGATTAGCGAAGACGCCATTATGCATCGCAAATTAAAAAGCTGGTCAGCCAAAACTTCGGATTAAATTTCTTCGATATGTACACCTTGCGACGACGTTAGGACAAGCAAGTTTGTGTGTATAATTTGAATATGGGTTTGTGATTTTGATGTGCATCTAATGTAACAATCTATGCTTCTTATTGTGAGGAAGATAAATGTTTGTTAAATTGGGATGTCTTTTGAGTAAGGTTTTGGTTTTTATTTTCTTGTTTTGGACATTGTTTTGAGAGTCAAAAAGTCTGAAATCGGGTCAAGGTTCAAGCTTATGTCATTGTTTGGCAGGGATTGGAACAGAAACTTGTGGGAAAGAAAAGTGGGTTAAAATGTTATATTTTTGTAGAACAAACAGCACAGATAATTGCAAATTGTCCTGACATTTGGGTAGAGAAATAGTCAATAGTGATTTGAAGCTATTTTATCATTGCTGATTGAAATTTTGTAGCTTAAATATGGCGCGCCAAAAGCGTCAGAATTGCGATTGAGTTCAAATATAATGCATTTTGCGTAAAAGTAGGCCAGGTTGAAATGATGTGATTTTTGAGTAACAAGTAGTTGCATAATTAAGGAGGTTTTGTCCTTGCTTATTGGGTAATCATATTTTGGTTTAGGCTAAATGATTTGTGTAGAAGTATATAGTGCATCATTTGATTCACAATTTACTTTAAAATGTGTGTTGATAAAAATGTGTGTAAATAGCTTTTTAAATAGCTTTTGTAGAAGTAAGAAACTATGTTGTTTAACTTTGGTAAAACATTTTGGTGAATACAATAATTGTATATTTCTAAACTTGGTTCTGGCAGGCCATTTTGACAAAACTATATTGAAGTTGGTGATTGGCGAGTGAGGAAAATAGATCATATTAATGTGATAAATGGCTTAGCCATTATTGAAACATTGTTCATGTATTGTAGACTGTCAAGTTGAGTATTTGATAAAATTCCACTGGCTGTGTGTATCAACTCAGAAATGTATGTTGAGTAAACAGATTGTGTTCCATTAAGGGTCATAAGCCTCCTCGTGCACTTTGCAGTATGCAGTAAGCCCTAATGTGTTTCTGTGCCCCCCCGCATCAACACCCTAATGTTGTGTGCAATGAGGATTTACATGAGGACATTCGTAATGTGTGTTCAGTGTGTAAGTGTGGATTATGGTTTCAAAAAATGATTCTAGTGTGCATTCATTATGTCATTTTGTGAAATAACTGTAAAAAATTTAATATTTCTGTTGACAATTGCACTCTTGTAGTTTTTACATTTAGGAGTTGCAGATTAGGCGAAATGTGAGAAAGCTTGAGTGAAACAAGTTTAGGGAAGCGAAGGCTTGCGTTGCTAAAAAAAAGTGTGAGTTAACGTGTGCGCTAGAGTCGTGCGTAGGGATTGTGTAGGATTAAAAATGTTTAGTTTGCGTTGGGGTTTAATGGTAGAAATACTTTGGACCGAGGGGTTACAGGTGAGACCTTTAAAACAGTTTCGGCCCAGGTGCCATGGGTAAAATTATTAAAGGAAAGAAAGGAGACGCGGTTCAAGCAACATGATGATTATGAGTACAAAATTTAAGTGGACACTCAAGATCAATTCTGGTGATATGGTGCTTCATGTGCATTTAAAATTCAGGCAGTTGTGTCACTTCTACAACTAAAGCTAGTCAAGTCAGCTTGAATAACCTAAAACTAGTCAAGTCAAGTCCTCCTTCTTGACCAGTGGACTTCGGTTGTATATATAAATGCGCATATATAAATGCGCACATGACATCTACAATTAAGTCACCATACCGTATTAAACGATATAAGGTACCCGGATGTACATAAACTCTCCGTGCAAAAGTATAGGGGAAAATGACAGGTCGCAAGGAAAATTGCTTTTGCAAAATAGTGGCATTGATTGCAAAGGGTAAAATAACTTGACCCGAAAGATAAACTCTTTATTAACGTTTTCCATCACGGAAAAAAAATTAACTACGGAAAAGCTAGATATAGCTGATTTACAAACTTATATTTCATAATTTCCGTGCTAAATATCTATGACGTAGTGCTGGTTTCATACTATCATGCTGCTTGCCGCCGAGCGGCGTGACACACGCGCATTGTAGACAAACAGACACAATCAAGACTTGTGAATGGCTGATAAGTCATGCCTCTTGTCGCAACGGCATGAAAGTATGAAAGGGGACATGATTGGCTTTAAGGTCAGAACTGTGCAGGCGGCGGATGACATGATCGAGCCGGCAACTTGTGAAACCGCCCGGCCGTATGGCATTTTCCAATATAGTCGGTTAATTTTGTGGGGTTCATTATCGAACCCCAACGGTTTTAGCTTGTATTTATATTATTTATCAACATAGGCCTATTTGTTTGTGATATTTCAAGCGTTTTAAAATTTCAAAATAATCCCATAATTTTCCTAGAGGGCGTTGCGATACGTTAAGACGTCTCTGGATGAGCTGAAGAAAAAACTATCAAAATACTGCGTTTTACAAAACTATAAGTACGTAAGATTCTCACCAAACTACTGCAGAGACATCGAGGACAAATGTGAGTGACATTTTTTAATCATTTGGATGAAAAAAAACCGTCAAAATAACTGTTATCTGTTGTCAGCTACATGCATGCTACGAGCTTGTCGTCGGCATAGCGTACTAGCATTGTACAGTGTATAGCGGAAGGTGACCTTGATACCATTGGTGCTGATCCGTGATCCGAGGCGCACAATATGAATAACAATATTGCTAACGTGACTGATCAAGATACGGCACGTACCGTTGTAGGTCCAATGTTCTTTAAAAACAACGATATAATCACACGTCAAGATGAAGATTTAACTGTATTGGAGGTGTGCTTAGCAGCCGAATCTGTGTCAGGCGATAATACGATACGGGGCGCTCAGCGCATCAGAAACCTATGGCGGATATATGCAATGAACACTGAAATACGAGACAAACTCCTTGTTGAAGGAATAACGCTACGCGGACTGTATGTTGATATACTCTCAAACAACCCATACGCCAAAAACCCCAACAATCCCACCACCAGAGTAACAGTCAGTAACGTCCCGCTGGCAGTCGACAATGAAAATATTAGGAACAAGTTCATCAGTATGGGCTATAAGCTCACAAGTAAAGTCTATCATGATCGATGCCGTGATCCTGAAGGGAAATTGACTCGATTTGTGACTGGACGGAGATATTTTTACATGGAAAAACCACCCCAGCCATGTCCGCAGACAATCCAATTCGGACTTTTCGCGGGAAGAGTCTTCCACCGCGAACAAACTCAGTACTACCGCGAACAAACCCAACCCCCTGAAGGCAATCAGTCCAGAAACGATGCTGAATCAATACAACAAAACATGGATGGTAGCTATAACAATGAAACTATAGGCCTATCAGATAGTCAGAGTATTCTCGCAGCTTTTCCGAATTCGGAAGTTCGCACCCCGGTTCGCACTTCAAATGCTTTCGCTGTGTTAGCTAATGACATTGAAAGTGATGACCAAAGTGATAGTCTGACAGCGGACACAGTTGGTAGTAGTGCTTCTGAAACAGCTGTTGATAACTCAGATTGGGATGCTGAAGAAAACAGTGATGATTCTCAGGCTGAGTCTACCTTCCTTGAAGTGGACACTCCAATGGATACATCCACACCTGAAAAACAATCAAATGATACCGAAAATAACCCAAAACCCACACCCTCTTCTCGTGAGTCTTCATTCCGGTCTACACGTTCTGGCCGAGGGCGCGGACGTACCAGAAGTGATGAAAGTCGAACATTTGGAAACAAGATCAACCGAATCACGAACTATATGGGTGGCAGCACTACGTCTTCTCCTGCTTTTGATGACGCCTCGACGAATGATGACATTGGAAAAAAGAGGTCAAGAGTGTCACCAGGACAAGAAGGACAGAAAACAAAAACACAAAAGGCTAATAAAAAGCCTGGAAAACGTTAAATGATGTTTATCTCTTTAAAAAAAAATCTATAAAATCAACCTTATGGATAAAGTAAAATACATTGCTTTAAACGTTAGAGGCATTAGAGATAAAACGAAAAGACAAGCCGTTTTTAAATGGATAAGTAACCAAAAAGCAAACATCTGTTTCTTGTCCGAAACATATCACTCGTGATATAGTTGATAATGTTAATACGGATTGGACTGGTTTCTGTTACCATTCTTATGGAATTAAACATGCTAAGGGCGCAAGTCGTGGCGTCTCTATTCTAGTGAAAAACAATATACCGTTCACATTTCTAGCTGAAATATTGAGTGAAGATGGAAGGAAACTAATTGTTAATTGTGACATAGGTGGTACTAAATTTTCACTGATTTCAATATATGCACCAAATAGTAAAAAGGAGAGGGTAAATTTCTTCGCTGATGTTAAACGTTGTCTTAACGATATTGAATTGCATAATATAATAATGGGTGGTAACTTTAACACAGTGGTTGATAAACATCTTGATAAAAAGGAGGTCTCCCTGCGGAGACACATTCAAGTAAAGCTTTAACAAAGCATTTAATTAATCATTTTAACCTTTTTGACCCCTGGCGAACTCAAAATCCTACAAAACAACATTTTACTCATAAATAGGTCAATCCTTTAATTCTTACTAGAATTGATTTTTGGTTGATTTCTAAAAATTACAAACTGATATTATTTCAAGTAATATCATTCCCTCTATTCGAACTGATCACAGAGCTATAACCTTTGAATTTCATGTGAAACAGATTAGTAAAGGTAAGGGCTTTTGGCGCCTAAATACTTCAATATTAGAGAACAAAGAGTATCAAGATGGCATCATTGAATTAATTGATAGTGTTACTAAAGAATATGCACATTCAGAGATGGAGAAAAGGTTATTGTGGGATCTCTTGAAAATAAAATTCAAAGAATTTTCCATTAAATTTTCGTGTAAGCTATCACGTGAAAGAATGAGCGAAGTGACATGGCTTCAGACCCAACTGGAGGTGATTGAAAAGGAAATTGATCAAAATGATAAAGATGCCAATTTAAATATACGATATGAAGAAATTAAAAATAAGTTAGAATCTCATTATAATTATGAAGCAAAAGGTGCTCAAGTGCGATCTAGAGCTGAATGGATTGAAAAAGGAGAAAATCTACCAAGTATTTCCTTGGGTTAGAGCAGAGTAATGGAAAAAAGAATGCAATAGACTCATTACTTATAGAGGGCAAAGAAGTTGATACAACTAATGATGTATTAAAAGAATGTGTAAGATTTTACAAATGCCTCTATACCACGAGAGATATTGAAGATGGAAAAATCAATGAGTATCTAAAAAGCACCATCCTAGATTCAATTGTTTCGAATGAAGACAAGATAATTTGTGATAAAGAACTGACGCTGGAAGAATTATACTTGACAGCTAAGTCAATGAAAACAAACAAAGCTCCTGGACCTGACGGTCTTCCAATTGAGTTTTACTTAACTTTCTGGAATTACATAGCAAAACCTATGCATGACTCTTTTGCAGAATCCTTTATAAAGGGGGAGCTTTCTGTTACTCAAAAGCGAGCAATTATTAGACTCATTTACAAAAAGATGATAAAAAACTTCTGAAAAACTGGCGTCCTATAAGTCTTCTGAATACTGATTATAAAATTTTAACGTCTGCTCTTGCTAAAAGACTTCAACATATTCTACCAAAAATAATAAATTCAGATCAATCTGCATATATTAAAGGGAGATTCATAGGACAGAACATTAGATTAGTCAATGATATCATTGAGCTGTCTCAGGAACAAAATACCAGTGGAGCTATATTATTTTTAGACTTTGAAAAGGCTTTCGATAGCCTAGAAAGAAATTTCATGTTTGCAGTGTTGGAAAAAATTAATTTTGGCTCTAATTTCGTAAACATGGTTAAGTGTATATATAGAAGGTGCTTTAGTTGCGTTACAAATAAAGGTTGGAACTCTGAATACTTCAATATCTCGCGTGGTATTCGTCAAGGTTGTGCCTTATCCGCACTCCTTTTCGTCATTTCGGTGGAGTGTTTAGCATGTAATATAAGACATAATAAAAATATTCACTTCACTTCACTTACTTCACTTAAAGCTTTCCTCCCATGACACAGGTAGGTCTTGGAGATAGCTGCCTAGCCACTATGCTTCGCCACTCAGCTCTGTTGTTTGCCATCCGACCGGCTTCTACTACAGATTGGATTCCCACTGCACTGCAGTTTGCTTTGATGTTGTCCATCCAGCGCATTGGGGGTCTTCCTTTAGGTCGTTTCCCTGGGATTCGTCCTTCTAATATGATTTTTGGATATCTGGATGGAGGCATTCTTTTCACATGGCCATAGTAGGACAGCTGTTTTGCACGGATCTTGTTCATTACAATATTCAAGGTTTCCAATTATCTGAAGACAAAATACCCTCCAGTCTAGTAGACTTTGTCACAGAGGTAAAAATTAGTCAGGTTGCAGATGATACCACCATTTTTTATAAAAGACGCTCATTCGACTTTAGAAGCTATCCGTGAAGTAAATCGTTTTTCTAAAGTTTCTGGGCTTCAATTAAATATGACAAAAACTGAAGGTATCTTGTTGAAGGATGACCCAGTTCAAACAGAAATGGTGCAAATTAAGTGGACTTCTGGCCCTGTCAAATCCCTTGGTATATACTTTGGACTTGACAAACTGGAAATTCAAAAACTAAATTGGGAATCAAAGCTAGATAAATTAAGAAGGTTGCTCTCAGTATGGAGAAAAAGAGACCTGACTTTATATGGTAAATCAGTTGTACTAAAATCACTGGCCTTATCGAAACTATACTATAATATGAATGTGATTGTAACACCTGAGTATATAATAAAGAAAGTTGAATTAGAAATATTTAACTTTTTATGGAATGGTAAGAAAGATAAGAGAAAAAGAACATGTATGATTGGAGACTATGCTGAAGGAGGTTTGAGAATACCCGATATAAGATCACAACACGAAGTATTATATTGTAATTGGGTTAAACGACTTACCGACAGTGAATACGCGAAATGGAAAATTATTCCACTCTATTACCTTAATCATTTTGGAAATGGATTGTTGATTTTAAAATGAACTTTGAGACCTCGTGTCTGTTTCCTATATTGAAATCGAAACAAATCTCAGAATTTTATAAAAACGTAGTTGAATGTTGGCATAAATCACACACTGTATATACTCAACCAATTTCTGTAGAAGACATCAAAAAGGAAATTATTTGGGGCAATAAATACATCATATGTGACAGGTTCTGTCTATTTATTAAACATTGGATAGATAGTGGAATTGTGTACATTAATGATATTTGTAATTCAAAAGGTCTCTTAACACCCAATTCAATAAAGCAGAAGTTGACTAAAAAGAACAACTTTCTGTGTGAATATAAGTTAATATTGCAAAGCCTTCCTAGAAGATGGAAGACGACTCTTAAGACAGGTGGAAATAGAAATGTTGTCATTGATAACAATTCATTATTCTGGAATACAAACTGGTATTCATGTCAAAGTATTAGTAAGATATCTTCTAAGATAGTATATTATTTTCTTGTTAAAAACAAAGTAACCAGATGATATTGTGAACAATTTTGGAATTCATTGTTTAAACAAGAAAAAGATTGGTCAACAATTTGGCTAAGCCAAACAAAAAATATTACTGATAATTCCAAAATGGCTGAATTTAATTATAAAATTTTGCACCAAATTCTACCTTCCGGGAAGCTATTAAAAGATGGCATCTAGTTAACTCAGATCTCTGTATACTATGTGAATCAGTAGACGACTATGAGCATATGTTTATTACATGCATGCATGTTAAAAACTTTTGGCCCAAAATAACCAACCTTGTCCAAAAGACATTCAATTTGATTTTGGACATAAATTTTGAAACTATAATAATTGGAAACCAATCAATTACGCATAATGATACACTACTCAAGTTTATTAACATGGTCTTGACCATAGCAAAATACACAATATTTAAATCATGGTGTAAGAATAAATTAGATAAAAATCTGTTCAAAAACGTTAACATATTTATGTACTTTCTGGCAGATCTAAAACGTCATCTTGAAGTGGAGATCTGTCGGAGAGGTTGCTACATAAACATGTTAAAACAATTAATAAACTGCATATAATACAAAAATCAGCTTCAAAAAAGGTTACTGATACCACTGGAATAAAATAAAAAGAAAATCATACTCGTAGACATGATAGTCAGAAGTAACAGATGTGTATCAATAAAAAAAAAAAAAAAAAAGGTAATGTTATCATGATCATGCTATTCTATGTTAAAAGCTTTAAATACTACATGTACAATGAAAATCTATCTACCAACGAAATAAATAAATTAAAAGTGAAACATTGAAAATATATTGTATGGATATACAAACTATCAAGTAAAACATGTATATAGATTAGCATACACTATAAAAATGACAGTGTAACAAGGTATCCTTTTTGATTTTAGGGAAGAAGGTGAAAGACCATAAGACCCTGCACTTTTCTTAGCTAAAATCATTTGGAAGATGCAATGATCATATACGGTCGTTTATAAAATAAGTTGTCAATTAATTGTGAAAAAACCTTAATTCTTATTCTACCGTATGAAGTGCTATAAAGTGATTCTCCTATTGTATTGAAGTGAAGTAATCTAAGAGCAGGGGTCTGGTGGTTCATCTTGATGTACTTTTTCCCCACACCAGTCCCAAGTACAGGGAATAAAACACACTGGAAAAAAAATAATAAAATAATCCCATTCAATTACACAGTTGACGATGAAAATTTACTGAATTTAGAGAATGCAATGCGGCCACCACCTGGAACTGTGGTCGCAATTTCAGTGATTGACAGTGAGGTAACACGAACATGGCACTGGCCATCTGGTCACGTGCGCATTTATATATGCTCATTTATATATACAACCGAAGTCCACTGTTGACTAACGTAAAGCTGTCTATATTTGTTCGATCAAGTTCATGGGTCATCTAATTAATGTATTGGTTATCGTCACGTGTAGTTCATAATCCCTTAAAATAAGATTTAGCTGTGGTGTTGTTGGGCAAAACAGGAGCTAACAGGATTAAATGTTTGAATCCTTAAAAAATCAGTGCAGTATTTGTCTGGAATGGGGTTAGGATTGGGCATTCTTAATATAGAAAATTAAAGAAAACTAAAACTTACCCTATTATGTTACCAACTTTATGGTGGACTTTATTTTGCACCTGCAATTAACAGCGCTGGGCTTCACAAAGACAGTTTATTACGGTATTCTCGCTATGTGTCGTGTATTCATGTATGATGAATCGTAGCAAGCATGGCCAGTTTATTAAGAGCTATAGACGAATCCAACGAGCCAAGTCATGGTCATGGTTTGGTCGGCCGTTACTGGGTCCCCGCAGCACCAAACTGGTGTTGTGACTGCCCAATTGGGTGGATTAAAGCCGCTTATAATTCTTGAATGGTGACCTTATTTATGCACACTTCAAAAGCTATCAAACTACAATTTGTTTTTTCGTTGTTTAAAATTACAATTGCAGTGGGCGGCCATCTTGGATTTCAAAATGTGGCCCTTTTTTATTATATTTTGCCCAGTATCTCAGCTTAGCTGTGAGTAACATTCAAGGCTAAAAATGCATTCTCCACAGTTGTGATAGGATTCCATAAAAACCTTAGCTGTAAGTAATTTGGTTTGGCGGCCATCTTGAATTTTTAGTTAACGTTTAATTACTCAAAGAAGTACTGTTTAACTGATTACTGAGACATAGATATAATAGTAGTAGGGAACAATAAGTATGCAACAATGATATACGGTATTTTTGGATTCATTAATAAAGTACGTATTGTCACCAACTAATTATATTGTTTGGATCCTGGGATTTGCCCTTGGTGCCTCTCTACCTACTGCAGATGTACCACCCTAATATTTGACCAGTACGTGTAGCCCTAGAACTACATGGTCATTATGGGTTGAGTTCTTTAGTACGTGGGGCTACGGGTTTGAGATTTTACTTTCCTACATTAGTGGATGTTTTTTGGCATCCTTAAACCTGAAATTATCAAAATTTGATATGTTTCATTTTTTCTATGCGCTCTGTGGTTCCCAAGAGGGGCCGGAAGTCACAGTGGGGTCAAAACTTTAAATGAGTCTAAATCGAAATGTACCAGCAACGTTGCAATAGGTGATGTTGATACTAGACTTCTCCGTAGTCCACTTGCCAATTGTGCACTACTCTGCAGAGTAGTGCACAATTGCTATTACATTAAGATTAAAACTCTGATTTAATTAATGAGTGCACAATTGATAGATTTTCACAACTGATCTTTTCAGTCACCGTACGCCCTCTGTTTGTTAGCTTCCCAAGTGGACTACTGACTTTGCCTTGAGAGTTAGGCCAATTTCTGGCCTAACTAAAATTGGTGATGATGTAATGCATCTTTAAAAATGAATCTGGCTTGTGATTGGTCGCCCAGATCTCGTTATTGTTTAAATCCTCCCGACGCGTACTGGTACCATTATAACTATACATGGTACACAACTATCTAGGGAATGCGGCGCTTTTGTGCTGGTGGATGAACGTATGCATCTAGCGCGTATTGTACCACCATGCTTAGTCTTGTGGTTAGATTTTATTGATAAACAAGTATGATTGACAGTGTGTGAGTCCCGGGTAAAGTTCTGCTTAAAAGTGAAAGTCCATAGTCGGTTTTTCGGATAATAAACTGGCAGATTCTAAAATTAGAATTGTTCAGTATTGAAGTGTCATTATAATTATGCCATTATGATATGTTGCATTCAATAATATAAGCCTACGTAGGGCCTATACTTTACTTTTACTGTCACAAATATAATTATATAGCCTAAACTTTTTCATAACCATTTTATACTAGTATTTTGATGTAGGCCTACTAAATATCAGTATAATTTCGAGTTCAACTGAATGCGTTCATCATGATTAATAACATTTTTATTTATCAAAAATCGACTATGGCATAGTCTATGTTGATACCATCACTTCCCATAACTGTGATCTGGTTGCCGACATTTCCGCACTCTCATCCAGGAACGTCAATCTATCCCTGAATTGGCGGGGAATTTAGGAGGCACATATTTGCAAAAAAGACAATGTTACATATTTTTGAACCGTTTTTGATGTAGTTAGGTTAAATTTAAAATTGATATAAAAGATTTTTTTTAATAGACTACAACATTTTTTTTCCATTGTTTAAAATCACGTCAGTCATTCATTACACTACAATTTTTGCTCCAAAACGTCTTTGATTTATTTTAGTACCTTTTTATTATGATAAAGTAAATCCTCCTGGCCCTCATTACTGTACACAAAAACAATAAGTACCCTTAATAGAATCAGATCATCTATCTCGTTGATCATGAGAGACGATGGGATCCACGGATCTTGGAAGAAATATTACATTTCACTCATGTTTAATTACAGTAGTTGTTTGGTACAACTATAATAAGTTGTTATATAATATTTTATGTATTTTCTTGTTTTACATTATTAAAATAAGTTTATATCGAAATGTACTAGAAAAGTTAGGATAAACAAAATGGCCGTGGTCATGGCGTTGGTCTTTTCCCAGCACTGTGACCTGGGAGCCGATATTGCCCTTATGAACTCTCATCTTCCTGTCTCATACTCCTGATAACGCATCTGTACTTCATCCATACAATTAGCACCATGCTCAAAGTTTAGATACCAGTTAAAAGTTGTTCTGGTTTTAGATAGGTCGCTGACCATGCTGACACCAAAATTGTTCCGATGTAATTATAGTAAATACCAGAGAACTTCAGCGGTCGCATGATGTTGCATGTAAATGTATACGCGCGCGCCATGCAAAAGAGTCACTAATTATAATTAGCCAATCAGAACCTCATTTCCGTGTTTGCGGTCGACGCGATTTTAGAAAGAACCATCGCAAAAGTTCTCTGGTGTTTACTATAGGAAACTTTTGTTGTCCATGCACTTTCTTTCATTTCTAGGCAACATGCTAATAATTATTATATTCTACTGAGCTACACGTGAGGACTAACACGTCAAAACATGTCTCCGAGCAACAGGTAAAATATATTTACACAAAATAATTTAGTACGAATACGACTAGCCAATAATACGCCTATTTAATTAATATGTACGTCTCTTCATGATGACCTCATAGGAGTCCAACTCACGCGCAATAGGTATTCCTGACTCCATGCGTTCCAACAAGGATTCACCTTTGTCTCTAGGTACTTTTGAGATCTCGTAGTTCTGCAGGAACCAGGTAAAAATCAGGAACAATTCCGCTTTTGCCAACGATTCTCCAAGACATGACCTTCTTCCGGCTGAGAATGGTAAGAAACTATTGGGATGCTGACGTACTGAACCAGAATCATCCAAGAAATGTTCTGTTAAAGATGAAGTTATTGACAATCAGACAAACTCATACACATGCTATATATACTACATTACTATCAGGTATAGCACGCGAAGAATAAACAGAGTAGACACACGTCATTTGATGTACAATTAAGATCACAGGAAAGATCTTTAGAAAACTTCAAACAAACAAAATAAAACAGGTGTGAAATCGACTACTGTATTCTGATTTAATGTTAATTATATAATTACATACCAAGAAAGAACATTTATTCTAGCTGAAAGGTCCGATTACGAAAAGAGAGCAATGTCAACTTGAACCAGAGGATGATTTAAGCACTTCCCAGCAAGTCTTGCGGTTAGCACAGCTGTGTGAGTGAACATGACACCACTGCCCGCCCACTGCATACACACGTGCATGGTGAAATTTGAATTTTGACAGATATATTTACAATAAAAACACCTTCTAAAGGTCGGTCGATTTCACATTTTATGTTATCTACAGAAGGTGTGAATTATCCTTCATGCATACATCACTTTAGATCTGAAATCGCCCAACTAATAATGACACACGGGCAATTCTAAAACAACGTCTTTTGCACAGAGTTCAATGGGATTTGAAAAGTAAAGTGGCAGTTGAAACTCTTTTGATAACACTTTTACAGTGCATGATGGGGCTTCCTTAAATCATCCTCTGAACTTGAACTGAGCGACTAAATAATCTGATTAATGAAACGTGCGATTTTCAATTTTGACAAGTGTGTTTTCCAAACTTTGCCGAATGTGAAGGGCGTGGTTTTTTTTTTCACTGCTATGCTACTAAATCATATTCGTTGCATCGTCGAATGATCTTCTATACATCATATACAGTGTTGGAGGACTCGGGAGTCCTTTTTTCAAGGACTCGGACTTGGACTCGGAAGCTATAGGACTCGGACTCGGACTTGGACCCCAAGGACTCGGTTTTTCGGATAATAAACTGGCAGATTCTAAAATTAGAATTGTTCAGTATTGAAGTGTCATTATAATTATGCCATTATGATATGTTGCATTCAATAATATAAGCCTACGTAGGGCCTATACTTTACTTTTACTGTCACAAATATAATTATATAGCCTAAACTTTTTCATAACCATTTTATACTAGTATTTTGATGTAGGCCTACTAAATATCAGTATAATTTCGAGTTCAACTGAATGCGTTCATCATGATTAATAACATTTTTATTTATCAAAAATCGACTATGGCATAGTCTATGTTGATACCATCACTTCCCATAACTGTGATCTGGTTGCCGACATTTCCGCACTCTCATCCAGGAACGTCAATCTATCCCTGAATTGGCGGGGAATTTAGGAGGCACATATTTGCAAAAAAGACAATGTTACATGTTTTGGAACCGTTTTTGATGTAGTTAGGTTAAATTTAAAATTGATATAAAAGATATTTTTTAATAGACTACAACATTTTTTTTCCATTGTTTAAAATCACGTCAGTCATTCATTACACTACAATTTTTGCTCCAAAACGTCTTTGATTTATTTTAGTACCTTTTATTATGATAAAGTAAATCCTCCTGGCCCTCATTACTGTACACAAAAACAATAAGTACCCTTAATAGAATCAGATCATCTATCTCGTTGATCATGAGAGACGATGGGATCCACGGATCTTGGAAGAAATATTACATTTCACTCATGTTTAATTACAGTAGTTGTTTGGTACAACTATAATAAGTTGTTATATAATATTTTTATGTATTTTCTTGTTTTACATTATCAAAATAAGTTTATATCGAAATGTACTAGAAAAGTTAGGATAAACAAAATGGCCGTGGTCATGATGTTGGTCTTTTCCCAGCACTGTGACCTGGGAGCCGATATCGCCCTTATGAACTCTCATCTTCCTGTCTCATACTCCTGATAACGCATCTGTACTTCATCCATACAATTAGCACCATGCTCAAAGTTTAGATACCAGTTAAAAGTTGTTCTGGTTTTAGATAGGTCGCTGACCATGCTGACACCAAAATTGTTCCGATGTAATTATAGTAAATACCAGAGAACTTCAGCGGTCGCATGATGTTGCATGTAAATGTATACGCGCGCGCCATGCAAAAGAGTCACTGACTTTATTGCCACGGCAGGATATCGGCCAATCAGACATCGATCAGGTTCTGATCAATCGTAGCTAATTATAATTAGCCAATCAGAACCTCATTTCCGTGTTTGCGGTCGACGCGATTTTAGAAAGAACCATCGCAAAAGTTCTCTGGTGTTTACTATAGGAAACTTTTGTTGTCCATGCACTTTCTTTCATTTCTAGGCAACATGCTAATAATTATTATATTCTACTTAGCTACACGTGAGGACTAACACGTCAAAACATGTCTCCGAGCAACAGGTAAAATATATTTACACAAAATAATTTAGTACGAATACGACTAGCCAATAATACGCCTATTTAATTAATATGTACGTCTCTTCATGATGACCTCATAGGAGTCCAACTCACGCGCAATAGGTATTCCTGACTCCATGCGTTCCAACAAGGATTCACCTTTGTCTCTAGGTACTTTTGAGATCTCGTAGTTCTGCAGGAACCAGGTAAAAATCAGGAACAATTCCGCTTTTGCCAACGATTCTCCAAGACATGACCTTCTTCCGGCTGAGAATGGTAAGAAACTATTGGGATGCTGACGTACTGAACCAGAATCATCCAAGAAATGTTCTGTTAAAGATGAAGTTATTGACAATCAGACAAACTCATACACATGCTATATATACTACATTACTATCAGGTATAGCACGCGAAGAATAAACACAGTAGACACACGTCATTTGATGTTCAAGTACAATTAAGATCACAGGAAAGATCTTTAGAAAACTTCAAACAAACAAAATAAAACAGGTGTGAAATCGACTACTGTATTGTGATTTAATGTTAATTATATAATTACATACCAAGTAAGAACATTTATTCTAGCTGAAAGGTCCGATTACGAAAAGAGAGCAATGTCAACTTGAACTGAGCGACTAAATAATCTGATTAATGAAACGTGCGGATTTTCAATTTTGACAAGTGTGTTTTCCAAACTTTGCCGAATGTGAAGGGCGTGTTTTTTATTTTATTTCACTGCTATGCTACTAAATCATATTCGTTGCTTCGCACACCGACACCGCCTGGCTAATAATTATTTGGTGCAGCAGAGACACTAAAATGAATACACGGGATCGATACACGTGAATTGCTATGCACGATTTTGATATCAGACGATAATCTTCGGATACCGGGTTAGAAAATGATGAATATCTCCCGTAAATGAATTTTTCTCAAGAAACCAGATGTGGTCTCATACACTTGAAAATACGTGTTGAACAGATATGATGGTCGCTAGTATGCGCTTTGAAAATTGGCCGTGCGCTTTGAACTCTAATTTTATATTCATGCGTTGGTCCTGTATGGACTACATCGTGTAGTACAGCTGCACTCACTACTAGGCAGTATAAAAGTCGATGACCATTGACCTCAATGGGGTATACAAGCTTTTTCACGCACAACCAAGATCAATTACCCGGCTATTGTGAGTAGCCTTAGTCATGTCCCTCGACTAATTATTCGTCTCAAAGAGTTTCAAAGGTCTGAACCAAATGGCCAATCGTGGCTGTGGATTCAACCTACTATGGCGATTTCTGCATGAAGATATAGGGTCGATGACACTGTGCACCGTCGAATGATCATCTATACATCATACAGTGTTGGAGGACTCGGGAGTCCTTTTTTCAAGGACTCGGACTTGGACTCGGAAGCTAAGGACTCGGACTCGGACTCGGACTCGGACCCCAAGGACTCGGGGACTCGGCTTCGAGTCCTCCTCGAGTCTGGCAAAACAGGGTCTTTTTAGGTCTTTTATTTTCGTTCATTGTAAACTTATCTTTATGCTTGATCAATGATCACATCACGTGAATTTTGCATGCAAATAAATTCAGTTTATAAATAAAAGTACAACCAAAAAGCAAGATTGCTTTCAGTTACATCTTTAATTGGTGAAATGGATTTTAATCATATTTGTTTGTTTTGACATGACTCCTTTGTTAGACGCAAGTCTAGAATGTACATGAATAATAATAATACTCTGGGGCACTCAGGTTAAATTTTGGTAGGAGTGTGCGGCGCCGAACTTTGGTTATTATAAGAACTGATTTGGGGGCAAAATAGAGGCTTGATAACTGTGAACTAAACTTGGGCCAAATTCAAAATGTTTCCAAATTTGATCTAAAGAGCTACAATTTTCATAGTGTTAAGCTCAATGAACTGAAGCATGATGCAAATGTGTAAAGGAACTGCCGGAGAACCTGAATAAGGGACCCTTGACCGCCGCACATACCCGTACCACCTTTACATGTGAGTGACCCACCACCCCCGGAATAATACTGCAGCCAGATCCAACACTTCTTCGTTTGGCACCTGGGGTTTGGTAGTGACATCATATTTTGATTGTAATATTGCATCTTTTGCCTCCCTAAAACACAAGCCTAATAAGTTACTGTGAGTCTGTGATTATATTCTGTTTCCAATTTTTGGCAAGTCGAGAGGGGGGAACAAGCAATTTTTGGCACATATGGGGCACCTTTCAAATAAAACGCTCTAAAAAGGCTTAGAAAACAGTACGGAAACGCTTACATAATGCAAATTTCCCTGATCGCTGCGCTCGCAACATATGTGACCATCCACATCGAAACGCTCGTAAAGTCGGCCCCTGGTCAATTTTGTTTTCTTGCGTATTTAGAAAATATATATCATAAGCTTTACAATGATATATCATTTGACTTCAAACAATATCCAGAAGCGGGGTTATGGCTTGTTAAAGTTTGCTACTTCAGTAAGAAGGTACATTATTTTGGTGCTACAATATATCTCTTTTTCTACATTGCTGGTATTAAATATCAAATGGTCATAATTGGCGGTCACTTCAAATCATCCCCAAGTCAACGAGTTTCAGGAATGTCCTCTCATTGTTAATTGTTGGTTAATTCAGCACTTGAACAGGATTAAGCCAAAGCAAACAAAGAAAGCTATTTACTATAAGTATAAGCCTATTATCCTCTTCAACAATAGGATTAAAGATTGGTATTTGACTGGACTGAAATGAGACACTTGTAGGACAATTATTAGGTACATTATGAATACAAGCTTTATGCACATTTTGGACTGTAACTCGAAATACAGTTTGCCGACTTTACGAGCGGTTTGAGATGGATGGTCACATATATCCTAAACCATTTAAAGTTTGTTAATTGGGATCCCCAAAAAATGGCATGTGCAAAGGGGTGCGAAGATTTTTGGCAGGCCGGGAAGAACTAAAATTCTGGTTAAGTATAGGCCTACGTTGATAAAGTATTGGAGAAAACCCCGGGGATTGAACTCGGACTCGGACTCGGACTCGAACATTGAGGACTCGGACTAGGATTCGGACATTAAAAATTGGCAGGGACTCGGACTCGGACTTGGACTTGGACAGCAAGGACTCGGACTCGGATGACGAGGACTCGACTACAACACTGATCATGTGTGACCGTCCACGGCGAATGAGCCGTCAATTCCTCCCGCGGTCAATTTTGTTTTATTTCGTGTTTAAAAAATAAACATCATAAACTTAAAAATGGTATATCATTTGACTTCAAACGATATCCAGAAGCGGTGTTATGGTTTGTTAAACTTTGCTCCTTCAACAAAATTATAGCTTTTTACGTTTTTACATGTGTCTCTTTTTCCACATTGTTGGCAATAAATATCAAACAGTCATAATTGGCGGTCATTTCAATTCATCCCCAAGTCAACGAGGTTTAAGAAAGTTCTCTCATTGTTGATTGTTGGTTATGCATACCTGTACAAAATACAATGCCTGGTAACCCACCACTTGAACAGGATTTAGCAATATAAGCAAACAAAGACCAGAGCTATTAAAAGTTCTATAGCCATCTAAGGTAGAAGCTTATTATCCACTTCAACAATAGGATTATTGATTAGTTCTTGACTATAGAAATAAGACGGATGTCGGGCCAGCTTAAGTTACCGATGAGTATGACCTTCGTACACATTTTACACCGTAACTCAGAATACAATTTAGGGAATTTACGGCTCATTTGTGCTGCCGGGTCACATAATTATACATTATATTATTTATGAATGTATAGAAGCTGTGACGTACCTGGCTTAAAGAGTTTCGGTTCATCCCAAATCTCTTCATCAAAATGCAGCGCATAATGGTTAATGGCAACTACGGTGTCCTTTGGAATTTGAAAGTCACCTGAAAATATATTCAAAATAAGTGAACAAGCAGCTAAGGATTCTTCATTAGGCACTGTACAAGAAGCATGTCTTAAAGTGGTAATACGTAGCACTTTAGTGCAGAGCGATAGCGTCCTCTTTTGTTATGCAGTTGATTCTGTTTTAGTCTGTATTATTTTTTAGATACCATAGAATATATGAACTATAAATATTATGCCCTATCCTTTGTAATGTTTTGGCGACCTTTCCAGTTGCATTTAATTAGAAAAACTAAAAAACACTGTGGGAATAGGTCTGACAAGTACCCCAACATGATCTGATATTTACCTAACATAACATCACATGTCGTTGAGTGTGGCACACCCAAAGGAACGGTAGTACTAAAGCGCAAAACTTCCATTATGGTTGCTTCTGTATATGGTAGGCGGCCTCTATCTTCCAAAAAGGACAGTCTCTCATGACCTACGACCTCGTTGATTTCCATGGCCACCTTCTTTTGTATGTCAGGATATTCCGCCATAATAGCCAGTGTCCAGTGCAGTGTCATGATAGTTGTATCTGTTCCAGCTTTGATTGCAAATAAACACAAGTATGACATGCATACATAAATGTACAAATAATGGAATTTAATGTTAAGCAATTTCAGTTTCTTTCGATATACGCTGAATAGGAATATTCGAACGTATCAATGTGTACCCACGGAACTACGTGGATTGATGTGGGGTTTTGTTGGTGAAAATGTTAAATATTAAATAGAAGTTCTTCGGAAAAAGTAAAAATCAGTTAATGAAACGTTAATGAAACGTAAAATACTCCGCAAATACAAGGTCTTAGGGGCTGGATTTGTGATAAATTTGTGATATTTTGGGATTTAATTCACACGGTTTGTCTATTATCAACGCAAATCTATGGCGAATACCGTTAGATTTCGATCTACAAAATGAGGCAGGCTATATCGATTGGTTATGAACAATTCACACTTGACTCTTACTCGGGCCACCACATAAAGGTGTCGATAGTTTACCGAATCTTGTCTGTTGAAGAGAGATATTATGAAATACAACTTGTATTTGAAATAACAAAAACTGAACCTTTGACACCTGACCTGACCTTCCATCATGACCCCATATTCGTCTGTGTGTTCATATTGGTGTCCTCGTGTGACAAAATTATCAATCGGCACTAATTAGATATAGTATTTGACTCCCGGTATGTAACCATCGAGATTTTCTCGAAATCTATTATTACAGCGAAACTAATACAAATGTTGTAGCAGCACGTGTGAAAAGCAACTACACACGCTATACAATACTTACTAAAACAGTTTAATACAAAATGCCCTAAATAATATATAATCTTCATCTTTTTTATTCTAAATTTATGATAATTTTACTACGCGTACGATTTAATGACAATGAAGGTAGCATCAGTGGAATCTGAGCACATTTTGAATCCACAGCGTGTGTGTTCTTTCAAAAGTTTAATGAACATGAATGGTTTCTGTTTTATAATCCAATTTATGTGATCTTACCAGCTCGAAGTTTTGGACGGATATTTACCTCCGAAAAGGTCACTGATGGTTTGTACCAGATGTGTATCGGTAAGGGATTCCACCAGATCGATTCCTTCGTCTATGGTTTCCTTCTGTGCCAGAAGCAACGAATCAAATATGTCGCCAATATTGCCTGCAGAAACAACAATATTCATATCAGGCTTTTGAGCAATACAATAAAACTGCGTATTGTATATTTCTTGAAAAGTTCCCGGATGCAATACAATAATTATTTTGATATAAAATTGGATCGATGGAGCCAATATTTATTGGTCGAGCTATGAGTTTTAAATTAATACTATAATAGACGAGACGTATGCGAGAACATGACACCAAATCTTTGGCAGAGTATGCTGGGCAGACAGAGGATCAACGAATATACGATTTTTAACATCAAAAACCTACCTGGATCAAACGATTGGCGATGAAGTTTCAATTCATCATACACAAAATTGAACATTTCTCCACGAAGCTGCTTCAGTCTTCGGACACCGGGGGTCGGAAGAAATCGCAAGACAGGGAAAAAATCAGCCAGCATGCCCAATCCTAAACATTCAAATGTCTCACGGCTCATACGAACGAACCACGTAATCCTTGGATCATCCAATTCGTACCTGGAAATTTGAATTGCCACAGTGTTTGGGTTGAGAGCAAAATTCGGGGACTAAAGTTCAAGTTGAAGTTTACTTGTTTTCATCTCAATGTACACCATTGTTATAAAAAAAATTAAAAAGATGAAAAATACAAGATAGAGAATAAATTATGATATTACTAAGAGAAAACACAGGAGAAAACATAAGAACATGAAGAGTGAAGAGATGTGAACACAAATCTGAACAAGATGGAAATTAAACACTAAAAATATTAATGTGTACAATGAACATGTAATTATATATTTCCGAACCCCACCCTTCTTCTTCTAACCATTTCTTCATTTATAAATAAAGAAGTAACCAAAACAAAAATCAAGAATATAATAATAACTTGTTAATGATTATATCATGTGGCCGAAATAAGAATTTAAAAAAATGAAATCTTTATCAAAATCAGATAATACACTCAAAAGTACAATAATAAACTATTTACAATGTTGTTATTGCTTGTCATGTTTTAAATATTACACTTACTTGTGTGCAAAACAAAGCGTCCCCAGGATGTTGTAGATACCAAGGCATACCACTTCTTTCGGGTCGATAGGCTCCCCATGCTGCTCATCTATTCGTTTACCTATTCGTTCTGTGACTTCGTGAACGATACTTTCCAACTTTTTTCCAGTCGCGAAATTTCTGGAACATGTCAAAGCAATATTGTAACTTTCCATGAAATATATTTTATTATTTATTTTATTTTTTACATGATATATTGAAGTTATATATTACGTACATGTGTCTTTTTATTTTTGAGCTGAAGAGCAAATGCTGTTTAACTAGAGAAAATCGTTATTTTATCCAGCGCCTATATCGTCCATGGGTGTCAGTCAATCGGTCATGAGGCAGATGTGTTATGAATATCCTTAGAAAGACAACGGACATTAAAAATCTCAAGTTTTGTCACAGATACGGCACCTAAGGCCTTGATTTTTTTTGTGGGATATGTTAGTTTATTAAAGGGGCACTACACCCCTTGATAAATTTGTGTCTATTTTTGCATCTTTCTCAAAAACTAATAACACAGTGGTAACAAAAGTTATGTATATTATAGGGGCAAGGAATCCTACACTGGAATTTCAGTGACCCAAGACAAGCGGTTTGTATTAAGAAAAGAGGTACCGCTAGAATGTACCTCATTTCCTATCATATATACTGAACCGCTTGTCTTGAATCACTGAAAGTTCAGTGTAGTTATTGGACTCCTTGCCCCAATAATATACATAACTTTTGTTACCAGTGTATTATTATTTTTTTGAGAAAAATGCAAAAACAGTCACAAATTTACAACAGGGGTGTACCCCTTAAAGTACATTGTAATTGTGATTTCTGGAAAATCAATCTGTTTATAATGAGTTTACATGAAAGGCATCAGAAAGTATTTTATCCGTCTAGAACTTATACCCACCTTACCATGCTTACCTTATTGCGGAATGGCTCAATTTTCTATGAAGTTTCCATCTGGCACTGTAGTCGGCAAATACAATGTTCTTGCGATTTTCACTGAATACGCCAACTGAATAAAGACTAGTTGTATGGGCGGAGCCATAGGCGGAGAGCCATACTTTAATTTTGTTTTGCAATATTTGTTCGCACGTTTAAGGGTTTATCTAGCCACTGTGTAGATTGAAAGTTGCAGGGTATATAGTATGTAATCGAATGAAGAAGTAGATAGATTTTCTATAATAATATGTGTTCAGGAAAGGAGATATTTAACAAAAACAAAAACACCCAAGTCCGTCAAATGCACGAATAAGAATACGTGTATAGTATAGGCCTATCCACCATTGGGGAATTGCCGCAGCTGATTAGAGTCGTTCATTTCGTGCGGTACATGATTAGAGTCGTTCATTTCGTGCGGTAAATAGCGGGCAATGGGTGTATTTTTTGTTTGCTTTTGCGCTGCTTTTTGGAAACACTCGCGTTTGCTATAAAGTCGTTAATTTGTTTGCGTTTGTTTGCACAGACCTAGTCTCCTACACAGCCAATTTGTGTCGAGCGATCCAAACAAACATCGTGATAGCCACATACAGTCTGGCCCGAGGCACAGACTATCAAGTGTTTGTTTACCAGTGACCTTCAATAAAATCGATACTGTAGTACAAACATGCTATATACAGGGTGTCCCTGAAAGAATTGTATCGTCAGAAACTTAATTGTTTGGGTATTTTAACGCCACAATTTTGACAAAAAGACGAAATATTAAGATTAGAAATTTAATAACGTGGCATAATCACTGCGCATCATAATTCTTACTCCATTTACTGTATAAAACATACATCTTTTGACTCATTATGACACCAGATTTTTTTTCTTTTTTGAGAAACAAAAATCCTTCCAAACTTTACATATAGAGCCAAAAATTTACAAGATTAAATTTTATTTTGGCATAACAATTTAGGGAATTTTGTTTTGTTTGTTAACGTTTGTTTTAATACGCAATCACTCAGGCACACCCTTTCCAACGAAAAATGAAAACTTTAATCTCAACATTTAATTTTGAGCATGGAGAAAGGAAATCATAATTTCCCTCCTGTTTCTCCCCATTTTCCCCTTCTCTTTTTCTTCTCTTTTTTTTTTCATTTTGCTTTTCACCTTTCCACATTTTTTCTTCTCAGACAACCCTTGTTTACTAAAAGTAATACATTTTTTTTAAATTAATGACGACACAGCATTCTGCCATCCCTGTCTAGCCCCGCTCCAAAGGTTTGACCTGGTTGTTAAACCGGCGCAGGCCAGATGTCAGAACTGCAAATCAAATACAGCAAGGTAGAGGTTGTAATATCGTGCACATAGCTACATATACCTTACTGTGTATAGTGAACAGAGCACGTGTATTTTACTCACTGGCAATTGATACAAACAGAAGGTATCAATAAATGGGACAGTATGAGGGTATATAGTATGTAATCGAATGAAGAAGTAGATAGATTTTCTATAATAATATGTGTTCAGGAAAGGATATATTTAACAAAAACAAAAACACCCAAGTCCGTCAAATGCACGAATAAGAATACGTGTATAGTATAGGCCTATCCACCATTGGGGAATTGCCGCAGCTGATTAGAGTCGTTCATTTCGTGCGGTACATGATTAGAGTCGTTCATTTCGTGCGGTAAATAGCGGGCAATGGGTGTATTTTTTGTTTGCTTTTGCGCTGCTTTTTGAAACACTCGCGTTTGCTATAAAGTCGTTAATTTGTTTGCGTTTGTTTGCACAGACCTAGTCTCCTACACAGCCAATTTGTGTCGAGCGATCCAAACAAACATCGTGATAGCCACATACAGTCTGGCCCGAGGCACAGACTATCAAGTGTTTGTTTACCAGTGACCTTCAATAAAATCGATACTGTAGTACAAACATGCTATATACAGGGTGTCCCTGAAAGAATTGTATCGTCAGAAACTTAATTGTTTGGGTATTTTAACGCCACAATTTTGACAAAAAGACGAAATATTAAGATTAGAAATTTAATAACGTGGCATAATCACTGCGCATCATAATTCTTACTCCATTTACTGTATAAAACATACATCTTTTGACTCATTATGACACCAGATTTTTTTTTTTTTTTGATAAACAAAAATCCTTCCAAACTTTACATAGATCCAAAAATTTACAAGATTAAATTTTTATTTTGGCATAACAATTTAGGGAATTTTGTTTTTGTTTGTTAACGTTTGTTTTAATACGCAATCACTCGGGCACACCCTTTCCAACGAAAAAATGAAAATTTAATTTTGAGCATGGAGAAAGGAAATCATAATTTCCCTCCTGTTTCTCCCCATTTTCCCTTCTCTTTTTTCTTCTCTTTTTTTTCATTTTGCTTTTCACCTTTCCACATTTTTTCTTCTCAGACAACCCTTGTTTACTAAAAGTAATAATTTTTTTTAAATTAATGACGACACAGCATTCTGCCATCCCTGTCTAGCCCTGCTCCAAAGGTTTGACCTGGTTGTTAAACCGGCGCAGGCCAGATGTCAGAACTGCAAATCAAATACAGCAAGGTAGAGGTTGTAATATCGTGCACATAGCTACATATACCTTACTGTGTATAGTGAACAGAGCACGTGTATTTTACTCACTGGCAATTGATACAAACAGAAGGTATCAATAAATGGGACAGTATGAATGGATCATTTTCGAAGTTTATGTTGTGATGAAGTTTGGAAGTCAACATGTGCGATGATGCCGAGTATAAGGGAACAAACCAAAAGATCAATGACGTCCTATAAACGAGTTTCGTTTAGGGGTGAGGGGGTAAAAAATACTCGATTACGTTTGTACAAAACCATCGGTCTGAAGAATGTGTCATTATTATTATGTCAAAATTGTCAACATTTCTTTATTACGTTTCTGGCAGGGAGGGAGGGGGTCGGCTGAGAAATGAAACTAGTTACGTTTATAGGACGTCATCGATCTTTTGGTTTGTTCCTTATAGGGTCTACAGGGGTTTTAACAACATGGTGTATCGCCTAAACTTGGTCAGTTGTATTTGTAGTTGATGTTCTTACAGAGCTGAATAGATTTCGGGTCATCCAAGGTCACCCAGGGTTCATCTGAGGTCAAATGACTAAAAACTGTCATATGGGCACGAAACTTGGTGGGTATAGTCAACACTTAAGAGTAAAATTTTTGGAAGGTCATTTCAGGGGTCATCCGAGGTCACCCAGGGGCATCTGAGGTCAAATTACTAAAACTGTAATATGGGCACGAAACTTGGTGGGTATGGTCAACATTTAGAGTCAAATTATTGGAAGGTCATTTCGGTGTCATCCGAGGTCACCAAGGGGTCATCTGATGTCAAATTACTAAAAACTGACATAACAGCATGAAATTTGGTGAGTACAGTCAACATTAAGAGTCAAATGTTTGGAAGGTCATTTTGGGGGTAATCCAAGGTCACTTAGGGTCATCTGAGGTCAAATGACTAAAATCTGTCGTATGGGCATGAAACTTGGTGGGTACAGTCAACATTGCTAGGAAACTGTCTATACATACAAAAACTTCCAACACACGGCTCGGGTTGTTTTGGTAAAGCAATACCAACACCTGTTGTGAACTCGACACCACGAGGGGATATCCCATATCCCAACCCATGCTCTGGGCATCTTGTAAAACATAAACATTACACAGCTGTGCGGCCTATTACATTTCCATATTATTTCCTTCTTTAATCACCCCACACTCCCCATCCACCATCCAGGCTTCGCCCATACAGGGTTCTGAAAAGAAACTCACATCTAAACACAACCACTACCATACCATCACCCAACAACCTTACACACCAACCGCGTATGCCGAAAACCGCGCAACCCGAGAACCGCTCTAGTTTGATTATTGAGTTTGATAATTTAAGATTAAGGCGAGTCGAAGTCTTCAGGGGATTTTTTTAGTTTTGTTTATTTTGCTGAAATAATGCAGTCTTTCTGCAGAGTAATATATTGCTGTTATAGAAAGCCACTGGACACGTTTTTATTTCCATAACGAATGAGCCATAAATTCCTCCCCCGGTCAATATTGTTGTATTTCGTGTTTAGAAAATATATATCATAAAATGGTATTTCATTTGACTTCAAACGATATCCAGAAGCGGGGTTATGGTTTGTTGAACTTTGCTCCTTCTACAAAATGGTAGCTTTTTTTTGTTTCTACATGTGTATCTTTTTCCACATTGCTGGTAATAAATATCAAACAGTCATAATTGGCGGTCATTTCAAATCCTCCCCAAGTCAACGAGGTTCAGGAATGTCCTCTCATTGTTAATTGTTGGTTATACATACCTGCACAAAATACAATGCTTTGTAACCCACCAGTTGAACAGGATTTAGCCAAAGCAAATAAAGACCAGAGCTATTAAGAATATTCTATAGACATCTAAAGTAGTAGTAGAAGCTTATTATCCTCTTCAACAATAGGATTATTGATTGGTTTAAAATGAGATACATGTCGCGCCAACTTGAGGTACCGATGAATACGACTTTCATCAACATTTTACATTGTAACTCAGAATACAATTTAGGACATTTACGGTTCATTCGTACTGTACGGTCACATATGTATTGTAGTTATTTTCATGCACATGGGGTGGGGTGGAGTGTGAAATAAAACTTAATATAATGTGGTTTTTCATTTAACCCATACCTTTTCCTATGAGTGTGGACTTTATTTTCTCTATTTGAGCACAAACGCCGCCAGCTCAGGTAATGCACCGACTTGTATTTAACAAGCAACCGCATACTCGCACGCTCATATACACCACGCCGACTAAAGGAAATGACATTTTCGTAGGGCGTAAGCGTAGGGCTACAGCCAGTAGCGTACTCTGGCAGGGGCAGAGTGCCCCCCGCCCCAACACACACACAATTAAAGAGAAAAGTGCCCATCTGACTTGAAACATGAAAGAAAAGACAAAAATTGTAAGACAAATGAAAAAAGGTGCAATGGGCTCATTCCGACCAAAATTTACCACGATCATGGGCCAAAATAAGTAAAATACCGAAATATCACACTGTTCTAATAAAACCCTTTTTTTGAAACTATAAGACTTAAATTATTGTTGTTCCATTGTATATCTAGAGCTATAAAGACTTAAATATGCACTAAAATTTCAGACTATTAAAGCCCCTATTTCTACATCCCCCCTACGAACATACATACATGAAAACAAGTCAGGTCTTCCTGCAAACTCATCTGGTTTTCTGAGCAGTGCCTCTTTGACTACATCTATCTGATTGAGAACTACCGTCCATCGCTGTCCCATTTTCACGGCAATTATATTGCCATACTTCTTTGTCATTTCTTTAAATTTCACATGAGGTTTATCTATCAAATCTGAAAGGAAAAACCGTTTGCTTTATTAAAACCTACACTAAAATACGGACATTAATTAAAGTTTATTGCAACCTGGAACCGTTTACTCTTAAATGAGATCTTCCAGTTTGAGTATATTATTATTTTTTTATCATACAATCACGTCATTCTCATCATTATCTCTGTGTCAATAATAAACTTACCCAACATATTTCCAGCAATAGACAGTCCCGTAGGTCCTGGTGGCATCCCGATTGGTCTCCGAATACTCCAATAAATAAGGGATGCGAGAATGGTAAGCAATAACACGGTAATGGGGTAAATCCCGCTGGTGGATGTACATATGGTTTCCACAAAATTAAACAACATGGTGATGGAGATAAGGCTATGGGTACAGAAGGTAAGCGAACATTCAAGATCAATTCTTATAATCCGGTGGCCCAATGTTACAATGCCAACTATCGAAACAGCAAAGGCATTTCAACATTGGTCCAAACTATCGAAACAAGTGTTCCAACATTAGACATTTTAGACCACTTTTAATAATGCCAACTATTGACTCATGAATGGCATACCAACAATGATCCAACGTTGCAATGCCAACTGTTGACACAGGAATGGCATTCCAATATTGGGCCAATTTTGCAGAGCCAACAATTGATTCATGAATGGCATGCCAACATTGGCCCAATGTTGCAATGCCATCTACCGAAACAGGAATGGCATTCCAACATTGGGCCAATTTTGCAATGCCAACTATATTGACTCATGAATGGCATATCAACCTAATGTTGCAATGACAACTGTTGATGCAGGATTGGCGTTTCAACATAATAATGGAATTTCTAAGGCTGCTGTCAGGGGTGGTGCAATAATTATGTGTAAACCCCGGGGGTGAATTATAGGGGGGCAAAGATTTTTGGCAGGCCAAAAGGGGGGCAAGCATTTTTGGCAGGTCGAAAGGGGGGTCAAGCGATTTTTGGCAGGTCGAAAGGGGGGGGCAAGCAATTTTGGCACAGATATTTTGGGCACCGTTTCTATATTACGCCCTAAAAGGCGTAGGAAAACGTTACGAACACTTTCAAATATGCAAAATTTCCTGCTCGCTGCGCTCGCATTATATGTGAGTGGACGCGGCGAATCAGCCGTAAACTCGGCAAATTGTATTCTGAGTAAAAGTGTAAAATGTATTTGAAGGTCGTATTCATAGGTGTATCAATTCGTTGCGACAAGTATCTTATCAAACGCTGTTTAAATCAATCAATAATACTACTGCTGAAGAGGATAATAAGCTTCTACCTATTTCTATAGAATAGTTCTTGTCTTTGTTTGCTTTGGCTAAATCCTGTTCAAGTGGTAGATAACAAAGCATTGTATTTTGTCTAGGTATGTATAATCAACAATGAACAATGAGAGGATATTTCTGAACCTCGTTGACTTGGGGATGATTTGAAATGACCGCCAATTATGACTGTTGGATATTTATTACCAGAAATGTAGAAAAAGAGACACATGTATAACCGATAAAAAATACAATTTTGTCGAAGGAACAGAGTTCAACAAATCATAACCCCGCTTTTGGATATCGTTTGAAGTCAAATGATATACCATTTTAAAGCTTATGGTATATATTTTCTAAACACGAAATAAAACACAATTGACCGGGGTCGACTTTACGGCTGATTCGCCGCGTCCAGTCACATATGTTAAGACAATTTAAGGTTTTAAATTCGGGTTCCCCAAAATCTTGCATGTGTAAGGGGGGCAAAGATTTTTGGCACGTCAAAGGGGGGCAAAGATTTTTGGCACATCGAAAGGGGGGCAAAGGTTTTTGGCACGGCCAAAGGGGGGGCAAGCGATTTTTGGCAGACCATTTTGAGAATTCACCCCCCCCCCCCGGGGTACACATAATTATTGCACCACCCCTGAAAAGATGGTAAAAAAACCTTTTGCCCATGTTGGAATGCCAACTGTTAGTCAAAGGAGTGTCAAACCAACTAGGGGCAAATGTTGGCGTGTAAACCGCGGTGGTTCCAACGTTTGCCAACGTTAGGTCAATGTTGTATTTTTTATCTGGGATCGAGAGTATGACTGTGTATTCTTAATAAATTCTTAATAATCGAAAATCAAAGATAACTAAAACTTACCCTATTATTTACCGATAAAACTGCGAATGTTATTTTGCAGTTTGCACATATAAGTGACAGCGTTGGGCTTCATGTATCGTACGCAGATGTTTATTATGGCATACTCGCTGTGTAGTATGTACATGTACATGTACAGTGTATTAGGAGTCATACCAAATGAAAAAACCTACCTACCAAACATGTGTTTGATCAAGGTCATTGGTCACGGTCGACCGTTATTTGTATTGCATTAAAGGCAATAAATAAATAAATAAATAAATAAATAAATAAATAAATAAATAAATAAATAAATAAATAAATAAATAAATAAATAAATAAATAAATAAATAAATAAATAAATAAATAAATAAATAAATAAATAAATAAATAAATAAATAAATAAATAAAGTAATGAAGTTTGATTTTGGTAGTGGTGTGCCGCTGAGAATTTTAAACTGGACCCATAAATATACCAAATTTTCAAGAAATTTGGACCCATTGATATACCAAAATTAAAAATTTTCGGCAAAATTTAACCCATATTGTCTTAGTTTTTACAAATTTTCCCAAATTTTTTGGATAATTTCGTGTCATTAATGAAAAAGCACACTTATATTGTCCATATACTAGCGTTACTAGAATAGCAATGGTCAATTCTCTTTAAATTGCAAATTTTGTGCAAAAATATAATTTTAATGCGAGTTTATAAGATAAATGTTTGTTAAATTCGGATGACTTTCCAGTTTTGGTTTGTATTTTCTTGTATTGGACATTGTTTGAGAGTCAAAAATCTGAAATGCCATTGGAACAGAATCTTGTGGGAAAGTAAAGTGAGTTAAAGTGAGTTAAAGTGAGTTAAAATGTAATGTTTTTGCAGGAGAAGCAGCACAGATAATTTTGATTCAAGATATGTATACAAATGTGTATTAATGAAAATCCGCTATGTCTTGGCTTTTAAAGTTACCAATCATTAACAGTGTGATCGTGCGCCCTTATTCACAAACACGAACTGCACGTCGTTTCCCAGCAAAACTTGTATTCTTTCATAGTGCCGTAAATGCAAAACTACATAATTTGCAGAAGTACCCAGCAAACACAAAACGTTTTCGACATCATTCGCAAAAGGTTATCAGAAAACGTTTAAATGTCGGGTTATATAAAGGGTATATTAAGAGTATAAAACGTTTTCATAACCTTAAACAACATTTTTTGATAATCTACTGCTCAGCAAACAAAAATGTTTTACAGAAAACGTTTAAATGCCGGGTTATATAAAGGTTATAAAAACGTTTTAATAACATTCCAAAAACATTCGTGAAAACTTGATACAACATTCTAAACAGAATGTTATTTTGGGGTTGAAAAAATATTTTGCGAAATATGTTTGCCCAAAATATTTTCAATAACGTTTTAAAAACGTTTTCGTGACCTTTATATAACCCGACATTTAAATGTTATTAAAAGGTTTGGAAGAAACATTTTAAGAACATTTCTGTGTTTGCTGGGTTCAAATATTTTAACATAATGTTATTTAAGTATTGACACAATATTTAGCAATATTTTTGAAAACATTTAAAAATATTGTTGTAGTGTGTTTTCATACAAACGTTTTAAAACGTTAGCATGACCTTTTAATGTTATTAAAACGTTTTTACCTAAACCAAAAGCCAAAATATAACTTATTTAAAACGTTTTTGTGTTTGCTGGGTAGGTATTTTTGCATATAAAAAACCACATACTTTTCAAAAGTATGTGGTTATGCACGCAGCACCGGCTCCAAAGTAATATGCCGGGATATTATGTCAAAACAGCGGTAGGTTCGTTTTACATACTAACTGCATATTTCTAGAGTTTCTTAGTGACGAGTTAAACTACTTTATATGCAGGCAAAATATAGGATTATAATGACATAGCGGTAGAGTTGAAGGTTATAGCATGCACGACCATGTACACTCATGTTTTAGTGGATGAAATATTTTCTGTTAAGGTGATCAGACCGTTTTTCCCGAAATTGAATTGCAGACATCTATGGCCGGTTTCTCAAACCATGGCTAGCGATTAGGCGTCACACCGTACATCATTTAGAAAGATAAATCAATCAAATGGATCCACGTAGGGCTAGCCTAGCTTAGGAAGCATAGCTAAGCATGACCCCTAGCCAAACTAGAGAAATTGGATCTTAGAAAATTAAAGCCATATTATAACATTTGTTGAGGAGAACGCCCTCAAAAAAATTCTGGTTTTTACACGATTGTAATGTACTTTAGTCAATAAAGATACTCTGCAAAAATCAAGACTTTAGGTGTTGTAGTTTTGTCAAAATCTGAGATTTTGAATAAAACGATGGGACCGGCGTTTTATTATTACGATGGAAATATTTGTCGAACACGTATGCACAGTACGTATACAGCGTGCGGGATACACATACACACACACACACCGAGGATCGTACCGTATTACAACCGCGGGAGTAACATGCATGGGCGCTAGTAGTAAATTCCAATTTTCTATGCTTTACCTTACTTGTTCGGCTCAAAATTAAAAGGTGACATGTCTGACAGTGAAAGCTAACATTTTATGGAAAATAAATACTAATCTATCCTCCTCCATAGACCTTAGTACCAATTTTTTCAGGGCAAATGCAGGGGAAAGTGTAACAAAAAAATTACACACACATTACACAGAACAAACAAACAACACAGGATTACACAGAACAAACAAACAACACAGGATTACACAGAACAAACAACAACACAGAATTACACAGAACAAACAACAACACAGGATTACACAGAAAAACATCCTTGCATTTTTAATTCACCCCAATCCAAATTACACGGAAATTTTTCCCTGCATTTTAACTCATCCAAAAAAAAAAATGCAGGGAAAAATTTCCCTGCATTTTTTTTAATCTCCTCCTAAAAATCAAAAATTTTGATTTTTACTTTTAATATATTATTTCACAAAAGTTATCCACAAGACCAAATTTGTCTTGATAATTTTTTAACATAGTCATATCTTTTTTTTCAATCGGTGGTTCATTCGTAACAAACTCAAGAGTCTTTTTCAAAACCTCGAACTCCTCTGTCCTTTCAGGAAAAATCCAAGGTGGTCTTAAACACAATCTCATCCTGTATCTATCCTTATACCACTTAATGTAACACATCAAAAGGTTGATTGCCTGAATTCTTACTTTGTTTCCGTTGTAACCGCTGACAGCAACAAACAGGTTTCCAAGACTAGTACCATTCCACATATAAAAATCTCCTTTGGACGTGTCTTCCAGTTGTTGGAATATTTCATCATCAGCGAGCTCAAAATAAACCGAATCTGCCATTTATTATTCAAATAAAGATGATCGTAGCATTTTGGATTCTTACGAGCGCTCTTTTGGATTCTCCTGAGAGAAGAATCAGGATGGAAGCCAGACGCATGACAGAAATTTTGAAAGCCTACAACGATGCTAAAGAAACAGAATGAGTACAAAAAATAAAAAACCTCTTGTGATTAATAATCACAAGAGGTTTTTTGTCATAGTTACTACACCCATTTCAAAAAAATGGATGTAGAAATGGATGTAGCACCGTAGGCTGCTATAAATGTAGTGAGTCCAACAATCAAGGGGTCCCACTCAGTCCAAGATTTCCAATTATACGGTTTATTTTTCCAAAAAAAATCATAAGATGGTGTACCATCTTTTTCATATTTACCTTCTGCTTCTACTAATCCGTTTTTGTACCAACTTGTTAAATACGTGGGAATGTTGTCATTAAACACTACCTCAGTCTTTATTTTTGTTTTTTCTTTGTCATGATACCATCTCCAAACGCCGTGTGGTTTTCCTTTATCATCCCACATTTCTTTCCGATACTTTCCATACGCTCTTAGGTTTTCAACCAAGTTGTTATCCGTAAAAAAGGGAACATCCATTTCTTTTTTATTTATACAAAACAAATTTGATTTCTAATTTTTATTTTCTACGGATTCAATGTACTTCGGAGACTCTCCAAAGCTTCTTTTTTCCTCTTTCCAGTCCAGCCTGTTCTGCCTCTGTACGAATTTTATGTTCTCTATCAGCCGTAAGTTCAATTAAATCCACTCTGGTTCTATGCTTGATTCCAGCTTTGTGACCTCGATAGTTTTCCATCTCACGCAGTACGTGGTGGAAATCCTCGTTGGACACCAGTCCATCTTCCAGGGCTCTGGAGACAAGATCATTCACCGTGTTCAAACTGGACTCTGCGGTTCTTTTGACGCTTTCGTGCTTCTCGACCTTCTTCATGGTTGCTTTTCCGAGAGCCACGCATGCTCCACTAAGGACACCTCCAAAAATTGCTATTCCTCCGAGAGGAATGCTTACGAAAGCTCCAACACCTGTGGCCAGAGTCCCGACAGCTCCCGTTCCGCTTCCAACTGCGACGAGTCCTGCTACTTGAGCCGTGTTGTAAAACACATTCCATACTGTTTTGTATTTTCTCCTTAGTTGATCTCTTTGGTCAACTTCCTTTTCGAGGAGTCGCGGATTTCGGATATCTTACTTAGTCGAAATTGAACTCCTGATCCTCTCCCTGTGGAAGATCAGGGTACATTTGCGGTGCTGTAGGTTTCTTCATCCTTTTATTTAATTAGTCAATTAGAACTTCATCATCCGTAAAGTTTAAAACGTGGTGTTGCACGAAGTGCTGAATGATCTCCTGTTTGCTGAGGTTCTTTTCGTAAAACTGAGAATTCCCAGCTGATCAATGTCCATGGTGATTCCGATCAAATTTGCTAGAGGGGATATATTGTACATCTCCCTACGTTCGCCATTAACCCAAAAACATAAATTATTAGAGACGTACTCTATCGAAAAATGATTGAGGACATTCGAGTCGATGGTAACTGACGTAAAAAAGATATTTTCTGAGACACCGTTCGTTATCCTGAAACTCACGGAGTTAGCATTCCATAAGATGGTTATCCGCTTGATATTCCTGCCGGTTTGAAATTCCATAAGGACTGTGGACATAGCATGATCTTGTTTTGCCGAAAAGGAAAGGTTCCAGGGTTGATTGATGGAATGTGGTTCATTGAAATAAATTTGCAGTGGTCTACTTAGTCGCATAATTCTCAGATCCTTGCCAGGATTGGGTAGCATTGTAAAATTAGCCCCGGTGATTCCTATTTGCATCGGTTTTGCGTTGAACGTGGTGTTTTGTCCATCTTTGATCTCTATTAGCTTGTTCTCATCCAGATCTATATTCTTCTTAGCTCTAATCGAAACGTAGTGCGTCCCGTCTTCGTTCATCCACACCATGAATCTGCCTAGAACGTGCAAACTTGTGTCGTGCTCATGTCGAACTAAATTGTCCACGTATTTTTGGTTACAACGTCCTTATCATCCGTCGCTGTTCCCACGTTGGTTATTTTTTCCTCACCCATGTCTAGAGGACCCGTCATGAATCCTCCGGCTGTGTTCAACTTTATGCCGTTTAGATAACTCGTAAGTCTTCCGACTTCCGCCTTTGTGACAGCGTCTTCAGGCTCTGTTGCTTCACCTAAATTTGTTATTCTTTTTCCTCCCATATTAATCCTTCCAGTCATTCTTGCCCCAGTCTTTCTGACGTAGGTTGAAAGATCCTGGACGGTGTTGTCCGAGGGTGGCTTAGTTTTAAATCGTGGTCCACGAATACTCTTTTTTCTTTCTTTTATTTTATCAATAATCGTACATCCATAGGCTGCTCATGGTTATCCAGTTTTTCCGCGCCCCATCTCCAAACTACTCTGAAGTCAAAATCCAGCTCATGAATGCTCGACTGTGTCAATGCTATCAAATCAGGTTTGTTATAATTTAAGGAAAAATATTCACCGAAAGGATTGTTTAAGAGAGGATAAACCCGAGTAATTGCGAACCCCTTAAAATACCATCTTTGTCGTTACAATAAAGATTTTTCGAAATATTTAGCTGTCGAAGGTAAATCTCGATCCTTCGGGGTAAGAACTCGATCGCGTGATCTCCTTCGTGTTCTGCAGCTCTTAGCCAATCAGAGTTATCAATTCCCAATAGATTCAGCACTTGCTTGGAAAACCAGATTTCATAGTTCTCTGGAATAGTCATAACGATCTTTCCCGTTTCTTCGTTGAGTGCAAATTCCAGTCCGACAATTTCGTCGGTGAACCATTTGGTCAGGGATTCAAAATTCCACAATCCTGGAGGGATAATTATAGGTTCTGAGGTAGATCCTCCTTCAAGTGTGTACCTCCAATCCAGTTCTTTTTTGATGTTGTACCAACCAACTCGTCCGCTGATACTTTTGATTCCGATTTTCAGATTTCCGTTTGTGTTTTCTATAGGTTGACTCAGTCTGTAGGGACCTTCACCAGTAATTGTGACAAACATTTTTCTTTTATCTTTCAATAAAATGAGAACTGGAGGAGTATTCGAACCGACGCACGGTTTCAGTCTTGTGAATCAAGAAATTCAAGTCAACAAAAAAGGAAAATTTTACGTAAGATTTCCCAGTTTGTGGCAAAAGTACAAACTTCCGAGAGTCACGGAAAAAGAGGTGTACGATGACTGGCTCTCCAACCAGATGCAATTTTGGCAAAACCAGCTGAACTTCGCGGTCTGGTGCGCCACGTCAGGATGCGGGGTGCCCAAAGAACTTCTCAGTCACAAAGATCCGATGATTCGATCCGTGTTCAGATTTCACGCATATTATCAGATCAGAAGAATCCTGTCGGAAATGTCCTGTCCACTACCCTCGGAGGAATCCTTCAATCCTCTGAACAACGGGATCGACACCCACGCTTACGAAAGAATTTGCAACGAATTTGGAGTGTCCACGAGAGCTAACTGGAGACAAAAGTTCGATCTTTCCAACGGAATGGGCAGTTACTTCTTCAACAAACAATTTTACGACTGGAAATTCGTGACCACCAAAAATGGTCGAAGCTTACCAACGGAGGAAACTACAGTCAGTCGATGGACTGGAAAGTTCACTTTGATGCGGACAGCTTCGGAGGCGTGGACAAGCAGACTGACAAAATTCTATACATTGAACAGCTGTTCGATCACGATCCGGATATAACCGACAGATCCATTCGGAAAGGAGATGCCATGGCTGCCATCGGCAGTTTCGTAGCAGACACTTGGAACGAGGGTTTCACACGTGCGGGAGTTTCGAGAATCAACGACTCCATCAGGACTTACACGTGGGCAATTCTCGGATCCCAAGCTCAAGCCAGATCCGGCATCCTGCGTTCCGGCAAGGCGTTCGACGCTCAGAAACAATTTCTAGCAAACGTCGAGGATGCGATCAACTCGGTCGTGGATCTTCCGGACTCGATCGACAGATACCAAAAACTCTTCAGTACGCTCAAAGCAAATTGGATTTTGTTGTGGGTCATGGACTTTACTTGCTTCCGAGCAATATGGAAATCCTCGTGGGATCCGTGAACGGATACAACAATTTTATTCAAATCGCCACGGATGACATGCAGATAGGGCTAAACTCAAGCGTAAACACCGACTTTCGACCGAATGTTGAAGACAGTGCTCCTGAGGAGAGTCAGTTGCTTGAAACGGTTAAAAGCCCATCTTTGGCTGAAGGGGTTGAAAGTTCACTTATGGTAGAGGAGGTTGAAAGTCCGCCCTTAACTGAAGACCTCCTACTAATGCATGATGAAAAAAGCTTTCTTTAATTTTGGGAGCAGCCGTTATTGGATTAGCCATCGTATATTTTCGTTAAAATAAAAGATGGATGTCCCACCAGCCGAAGAAGCAAGTGAAAGGGAGAAGCTGATAGAAGAGAGAGAAAAGCCGCTTACAATACGAGAGTTGAACTAGCATTCACGTGTGTGTGGATGACTTGTCTCGCGGCAAAAATTTGGAAAAAAAAGTAAAAAAATAATCCTTAGCAAAAATAAATGCTAAGGGTTATTTTTTTTGCTCGTCGTATTACTTTTTCTTTTTCTCGTATGCCTCTGTTACAGTTTTGTACAAAATTCCTCCAACTGCGAGAGCAAAGATCCATAGGTGTTCCGCTAGAAATCCAACCACGGATCCGGCTGTTTTCATCACAAAATTTATTACGGCTCCGATGATCCCTGGAAGAGCTATCAAGGCTTTGTCTCCTAATTTTAATAGGAGGTTTGCAATCTTTTGCAGTTGATCCTTGAACCAATCTGTCCACGTTTTCGGCTTTGAAGGCTCTGGTGGCTTTGGTCCTGGACCCGGGTCTGGTCCTGGAGGCTTTGGTTTTGGAGGCACAGGCTTAGGTGCAGGAGTGACGGCTGAAATTGCTGATTTGGTTGTCACAATTATCGATGTCATAATTGTTGATATTGTCATACTAACTGCGGTTATAATCGATACAATAGTAACCCCATTTCGTCGAAATAATGTGCTAATTCTATCACGCAATAAGCCATTGTTATGTATGAAATTTTCGGTAGAATTATCCACACTTTGAAGCAAATTTCTGACCTTGGCGTCTTGGTCTACAATAGATTTGTCAAAATCATCAATTTCTGTTTCCAGTTCTTTAACTCTTTCAACGTTTTTTTCGTTTATGTGTAATAGAGGTTCTTTTTCCAGATCATCTTTGTATGTTGGATTAACAAAACTAACTGAACGATCGCCTTTGGATTTCAAGTTTTTTAGTTCGGTGACTTTTTCATCCCTTCTTTTGACAAGATGCTCGTAATTATTGGACATATTTTTTAGTTGTCCTTGTTCATTCGAAAAATTCCTGACTTCGTCTTGGTTCGCAATGGGATCATTTATAAGGTTTACTTTCATTTTGTCTATATTACCGTTTGCTCTTTGAAGAACTTGTAATGCTCTAGCCGCATCTGGTCTACCTGTTGGAGTGGTGGATAGCGTGGGGACATCTCTAATACTAACCGATGTCCTTTTAGCTTGTTGTTGCGTTTTTTTACTAGTGCTAATGAAATCCTTTACACCTAGGGTTTCTCTTACAAATGTACTACCTCCTACACCATATTTTTGTTTAATATAATCAATACTTAGAAATTTTCGCGGATTTCCTATTACGGTAAGTCTGGTATTTTTACCCTTATATTCAATAAAAATAGTATCGTCCTCAATTGACCATTTTGTATCCTTCCGAAATGTGTCTCCTATTTTCTCAGCATTATCTTTATTGAGTTCAAATCTTAGTTTTAATTTTTGTTTTACATACTCTTTCCAAGGTACGGAAAGTTTTACATTAATATCTTTTTGTATTTTTAGAAACTCTTTTGGAGGTTCTGGAATTCCAGAGCGAATTCTATCACCTCTAAGAGCATTAAGTCGTTGATTTAAATTTTTCACAAAATCGATATCCTTTTGAGTGAGGTCAACGTCTTCCCATTCAACGCTTCCTCTACGTCCTTGGTCTGTTGTTTCAATTTGTCCACCTCCAAAATCAGTATCTGCCTGACCCTGGATGGAAAGTCCACCAACTGCACCAGTTGTTCCATCGACAGTTGATTCAAACTTATCATCACCACCAATGGTATCCATTGATATATCATTAAATCCATCTGCTGCCATTTTGTTTTTTATTTTACGCTTTTCTTCTAATGAACTTTGTAATAATAAAAAGAAAGATGGCAACTGAATACGGATACAAATTGGACCCATACCGACAACTTCGTAATGCACGAGGAATCAATGATGACCGACGCAGCATTCGAAACACGCACGTTCCAAGTACTATCGATCAGGGTGGAATCCTCACAGTGAGGTTCCCAGACCTTGGAAAAAATGATGTCATAGTCCCTGGAACTAGCAGGCTTTCATTTAATGTTGATCTGAATTCTGCGGCTGGTGGAAACCAAGATGTTAATCGAACGATCGTAAATAATCTTGGAAGAGCGATAGTGTCAAAAATTGAGGTCAAATTGGAAGGACAGAGCATATACATTCTGAACGATGCTGACGTTTTCCTGTGCTATCAAGATCTTTGGAAAACAACCAAGGAGCGATCAAATGCCGTCTTTCAGGGTATTCAATCTGGAGCAGGGCGTAAGCACAGAATAGATGCCGGTGACAAAGGTGCCGACGCCAAGGATATTGCCGTGGACAAGAATTATGGCAACATGTTCTGCATCCCGTTGGACTTTGAAATGCTGAGTTCCCACAACCCATTTTTCCAGTTCGAGTTAAAAGACAGACTCTCTTACGAACTAACTTTTAACAACTATGGGAAAGTGGTAGTTTCCACAGACACAGCTGCCAGTTACTCCATTTCTAACATTCACCTGGAGTTTGATGTGGTAAGCTCACGAGAGACGGCGACGATGATCAAAAACATGTACGATGGAAAAAGCGTGGTTATGTACGATAGAGTTATCAGACACAGCAAGGAGTCGCTGGACAAATCAAACACCGTCTGGAATATTGTCCTGGCACCACGAGCAAAGTCCATGAAAGGCATTTTGATTCTTTTTGTAGATCCTGCGGATGGAGGAGCCGATTACGCTCGAGATTCCGAGAAATTATACAACCCAAAAATCAAAAAAGTCTCAGCCACTCTAGACGGAAACCCAAACCAGCTGTATGCGAGCGGAATGTTACCTCACCACCATTTTGAAGAAATTCAAAAGCACTTTGCGGATGGAAAGCACAGAACCGTTCCACACACGATCAAAGAAGCGGAATTGGCCGATGTGATTTTACCAGATTATCTCACGACTAAGTATGGGCTCTGGTTGGACATGAGAACCACGGATGATGACACGTTGCATGGATCTGGCAGGAGAATTGAGGGAACTAGTCAGAGTATTCAGATCGAAATCGAAAAAGAAGCCGAGGCTGCAGGAGCGTTGAACGCTTACGTGTACTACATACAGGATGCGCAGGTAAATATCGAAGCCGGAAGATTGCAGAGCGTAAAATACTAAAAAATAAAAGATGTTTCCAAAACACGCGCACTCGGCGATAATCTCGGGCGAAACCATGTCCGGCAAAACCGAGTATGTTTTAAATCTATTAGAAAACGAATATCGTGGATTTTTTGCTTACATAGTGATTATCTGTCCGAACTGGGTTAATAATTCGACTTACCGCGGTAGGCGGTGGATTTTTGATAATCCTTACCAAGTATTTATGATCGATCCGGAAGAATGGTTTCCTAACAAAGACGATCAATTTCAATTAGCGATCAAGGTATTTTGGGAAACTGTCGGGAAAATGGATGACTCCCAGGTTCTGTTTCTGATCGACGATAGCATAACCGAAGAAGGAATCGACAAAAAAAGAAGCGTTTTAACAAAACTCGCTTGTTCCGGCAGACACGATAACTGCTCTCTTTGGATGCTCACTCAAGCTTACGTAGCAGTTCCCAAAACTATTAGAAGACAGGTCAAATGGCTGTCTACCTTCTATTGTAAAGATGAAGATGATTTTGCCACCATCATGAAAGAGAACAAAGTAGTTCCCAAAGAAAAGAGGGAGGCATTAAATAAAAACTAGAAAAAAATCAATATTCAAAATTAAATCTATTTTATGTCCACCCAGAGGATTTGAGTACAGATAAAAAATTAAAAAAATTTAAAAAAAATGATCGCTAACGTGAATTTTATAATCAAATAAAGAAAATCATGACTGAAGTTGAAGATATAGTTAACGAGGCGATGACCGCGGGCGTTCTGCCCACCCTGAGCAAAACGTCTACCTTAGACAGTACGACTACATGGGAGGAACCTGTAAACACGGACTCAGCCAAAACGGAACAACTGCGGGAACGGTTGATCGGTGTAGTGGAGGCAGGAAAAAGCAAAGAGTATTTGTGAAAAACCCTAACCTCCACTGAGATTGATAGGCTTGATCAAAAGAGTCTGACGAGACTCTACGGCAGATACGAGGCTCACATGGGTGGGATAGTGACCGGGTCGATGAAAAAGCACTTCGTTACCACTTACATAAATTTGGTTGGACTTTTTCTTCCAAAAATTTGGTGATTACCGATCGCGATGCTTTGGAAGAGTCTCTGAACGAAGGGCCCTTTATCGATTTAGCTTTAAACAAATGGACCTGTGGACTGTATCATAGTTTTGGACATATGCTAGCTCCGTTGGAGGCTATTCTGTTAACTAGCAACGGTGTTAAAAAAGTTGACCTTCCTCCAGAAGCGAAGTGTACAGTGGACGACTCCCAAGTATTGATGTGATTGATTGAGATCCTGAAACTAAAAAAAAAATCAAGAGGAAGTATTTATTCCTCTTGATTTTTTTGTTGATTCCTATGGTACTTGAACAAATTTGGACATATGCTAGACCCACTTGAGGCTGTACTGTTGACAGGCAATCACATTCAGAAAAACCCAGAAACCCCTTAGGAACTCCAACCCTTGGCTGGAAATCAATCAGAATCTCCACCACCAGCTAAACACTCTAGTGAAAATCTCAGTGCTAAATCAGATGTATGTCCGAGTGCAGAATAAATAAAATTGATTTATGAAAAGCATAACAAAAAAAAACCGAAACAATGACAACAATCACTACAACTACAGTTATGTCAACAGCAAATTGTGATCCCGCAAAGAATCCAAAAAGCGTCGTGGCTGGTAAAGCATTGGCTGCAAAGAATAAAGAACAGCTTGAATTATTAAGAGAGTTTGAAGCGCAGAAAAAGTAAAGGAAAAAAATCCAAGACGAGTCGCAGCTGGAAAAATGGTTGCAGAACGTTTGAAAAAAGAATCGAAGCGATGCATGAAGTTCAACAGGAGCATCCTGAGATTGAAACCCAAACCTATCCGGAGAAAAGAACCATAGAAACACAAACTTATCCGGAGATGAGCTCCATAGAGACACAAACTGACTAAAAAATTCTTATCATACTAAAATTGTATGATAAGAATTTTTTTGTAGACGATTCTACAGGTATCTATAGATGATTTCTACAGGTATCTATAGATGATTTCTACAGGTATCTGTAGACGATTCTACAGGTATCTATAGATGATTTCTACAGGTATCTATAGATGATTCTACAGGTATCTATAGATGATTTCTACAGGTATCTATAGATGATTCTATAGGTATCTATAGATTTTTTTCTACAGGTATCTATAGATGATTTCTACAGGTATCTATAGATGATTCTACAGGCATCTATAGATTTTTTCTAATAATAAAAGATGAGTGATCAAGAAACCAAATCAGTAAACGTTCCGTCCAAGGTGGAAGTGTCAACAGCGGTAGCAACATCCGCGAAGCCGGCAAAGGTGATAGCAAAAGTGAGTCAAGCAAAAGTCAAAGACCCAAAGAGGGTTGCCGCTGGAAAGGCATTAGCCGTAAAAAACAAAGAAAAATTAGCAAAATTAAAAGCCTATGAAGCAGAGGAAACGACACGGGAGAACCCGTCCACCATAAACAAAACGTCACGTACACCTTCAGAAAAATCAACCGTGTCAAACTGGTTGTCAAGTCCAGTTCTTGTTGGAGGAGCGGTCGTCGTTGTTGGAGGGATAGTGGCATATGGGTATTCTACCGTAGGCAGAATGTCTACCTTAAACGATACAACTAAAAACCCACCCACTGTAACCACAGCAGTCAACAGTCAACCAAAAGTCGATCCTTTCGGTGATTTTTAATAGTAAGACGACCGACGATGGCTACACTCATTCCCAACGCGACGATCTTCGGAAACGGCGCGTATCACGCAGCAACGATAAGCCTCGGTGTATGGGCTAACTCGTTCGTTATGAAAAAGTTCCTGAAATGGAAACCGGCTAATCTCTCGCAGCTTGATGCGGAGGATATCGGAAAGTTGACTTTGAGTGTCTTTTCGGCTACGATGCTCAGAGATTGGCTCGTGAATCAAGGAATTCTTCCGGATGAAATTATGGCTTAGACATAAGGTAGACATTCTGCCTATGGTAGACATTCTGCCTATGGTAGGTATATTAAAAAAAACCTCTTAGCACAGATAGTGCTAAGAGGGTTTTTTTTGTAAAAATAAAGAGAAAATGGCGTCAATCGCATTCATGGTTGGCGGAGCCTTGGTTAATGCTTTGGCATTTTCAGGGAGCAATTATCTGTTCAACTCTCTTAATAATTCGGAAGAACGCAAAAGACATGATCTCGCTCTTGAGAAACTTCAGCACGACCGAGATTCTTGGAATTTAGCGATCAGTTGAAAAAACAGGGTCATGCGGAGAGAACCTTTTCGGACGTCGATGACGCGATGAGACAGTATTATAATTTGACGGGAATTTTGATGGATCCTCTTCCACCCGAACCATATCTTTATGATGGAGAGTATCTCGATGAAGATCAAACAAAATTGATTCAGAATGGGGAGTTAGCTTTGCTCGGACTGGGATTGCTCGGAACCGGTGTGGTCGCTCTCAAATATTTTGGATAAAAGTATTTGAGTGGGAGCCGAACCTCTAATCTCTGGAAAATCATCGAGAGTTACGGGATAATTTCTTCGCTTGAGTAGGTAAAAAAGAGCGTAGTGGATATTAAAATTATTTCTCTTGGGTTTATTTTGTAGATAAATTTTCAGTATATTATCAAGATCGCATAACAAATTAACCCGATCATGACAAAAATCGACGGGAAAATTACCCGTAACTTTGTAGTAAATCTTGTGAATGGTGTTTAAAAATCCGGGTATGATCTCGAGAATTGTAACAAGTCTTTTTTACTCAGGGACTCGAACAATTTTTTTTGTTTTTTAATTTTTTTAATAAACTCATCGATCAAAATCTCAGAAGTACTCGTAACATTTCCACTGTAGACTTCGATGTATTCTTCAAACTGGTTGATCTTGGTTTCGCAGTATTTTATTGGTTGTTGAATTTGGTCGATGTCAACTCGCGGTGAGTTCACGTTAAGAGGTGTGTCGTTTTCAAAACCACAATCATAACACACGTCACCCACCATGTATTTTGAGTTACAATTTTCACATTTTGGTATGCTTTGCACTCGCGCGGGTTCTTTAAACAACTGATTAAATTCAGTACCGTATAGACAAATCGGTTTTTTGTTCTGTTTTCGGAGACGAGTTTTCTTTTTACACAATTTGCAAAAACAACGCTTATATTTACTCGTACACTTCATTTTTGTAACAATAAAAAATCTCCTTTAGACTGAATGTCTAAAGGAGATTTTTTGTTGGTTATGGTAGACTGTACGACTAGTCTGAGTCTTCGTCATGAATGGCAGGCTTTACAACATGTTCAAAACTGTGGTACATGTTCTCCGACGTTTTACTCATTTTTAGACCCGTAGGTTTAACATGAAGAGTGGAGAATTTATCTAGGACCAAGTTTTCTAGCGTTTTGGTTAGAAGTGAAGGACTCCAAACCCGGTTGTTATCACTAAGGGTGATGACACCGGATTTTCCGATTCTAGTCTCTATAAACTCAAACTTGGTAACTTCATAAATTCCACCTTCTTCTAGTTCAACCCATTTCAAAATATCTGGCAATTTTTGCTCTTCATACAATTTTTCAAATTCTTGCTTCGTTATGCTTGATTGTTTCACCATTTTGTTCGCTTTTTTATTAATTAGGATTTTCTTAAACTGTTTTTATTTTTTTATTAGTCGGTATTTTTTCTTAAATCAAATTTTTTATCCGATTTATTTTTTACGGGGTCTGAGCCGTCTTGGTGACGGAGCACGCGGTTCAATGCCTTCGCGGTGGATCCTTCGTTCCACTCGTTGGGTTTGTCTTTCTTTTCTCGACTCCGCGTGCTCTGCATGCTTCGCTTCGCCTGGTCCGACCCGGTCAACGGTGAAATGGCCTGAAGTTCGTAATCCTTGTACGTTCCTTGCAGACCTTTGATTTTGAACCTATCAACACCCACTCTCTCTTGAATTTCGTGCACGGTCGAAGACCATTTTGACGCACTGCCTTTCGTGAAACCTACTCTGTTAACGATGTGTCTAACGTCGGTGCCGGGAGTTAGATTAAGTTTATCCACGCGATTGGCAACTCTCATCGCTCTTGCCTTGTCTTCTAGACGAACTTGCTCAATGTGATCGGGGGTTGTGTTGGCTGAGGCTATTCCTATGGCGCTGTTCACACGCTTGTTGTAAGATTCGATGATTTGGGGTAAAGAGTCGACCCAATTGTTTTTTTCCGGTGTGGAGAAACCAGCGTTCAAATATTGTGCGAAGCGTGAGATGGAAACGATCGATTCGGCCAAGAGGGGCGTGATTTTTAGCGCCAGAGAATTGATGTTGAATGTTGGAGGCCTTCATCAGATCCTGAAATTTTTTCGAGGTAAATTCCGTTCCCGGATCGGTCCATAGGGTTTTGATCGACTCTCTGGACTTGGCGTTATTAATGATACGCCGCATGGCATCGGGTGTGTCGGATTTTTTCTTGAGAGGCTCGGCGTACATGAACCTAGAGTTTGCGCTAATCACGGTCAGGATACTCTTGTGGCCGCGGTTCACTCTGGATATGTCCTCGAAGAATACTAGGTCGCCTTGGTAGGTGCCTGGAGGTCCGCCGGTGGGAGCGTATTCTTTTGGTTTAATCGTACGCTTGGTCATCTGCTGCGAGGCTGTGGTTTTCTTTTTGGTAGCAAAAAGTATCGACTCCATTTTCTTTATCTTTAGCGATGACCCGATGCGTTTTGACAACTGCGACACGAGATCTGGCAGTTGTCTTTGAAATGAGCTCGGGAATTGTCAATTCTGTCGATGCTCCAGTCGAGGTCTAGCGGCTCGAGACACACGGCGCAGCTGTAGCCCTGCGCCTTAACTTTTCCCCGAGCCCAGCATTCGGTAACGTAATCTTTCGCATTAAACGCTCTGCCCTTCCTTTTGTCCACTATCTTATGATTGGATATCCTCTGATGAATTGTCTTCGATGCCATATGGCACGGGTTCTGAAACACGACCAAGACAATATTCAAAGTTTTGCATCTAGTGATGGCCGTTCGCATCCATCTCGCAGTAGCAAAATGGCTGTCAGAATCGTGAATGTAAAGTTTGTCACCAACGGTCTGACCTAGATCGAGTCTTCGAGGAAACATCTGCCACATTATTTGATCATAGTAAGCATCAAAGTCAACACCGAGTATTTGACCCACTGGTTCGTTCTGAGCTGGGTCACCGTTAGCGATGAAGATTTTGTCCGGATTGGAAATCATAAAATCGCGAATCCACTCAAGCTGAAAGACGGGGTAAAAGTAGATCTCTTCAAACAAAACAACGTTGTATTTTGACACATCAAACTTGGTGTAGTTTTCTTCCTCAGAATCCCTCGGTCTACGACCCAATAGTCTGTGCATGGTTATGGCTTTGTAACCTTGCTGCAAAACAGAATCACACAGAACATTCGTGGGACATACAACCAGCATGTCATCTCTCTTGTTCCCCCAATGCAGGGCTAGTCTGCTTTTGCCACATCCCGGTATTTGCCAGTAACCAGTAGGGGCTCTGGAGTTCCTTCGCGAGGGCATTCAATTTCACACTCCTCATCCTCGTCAAAAATGGTTTCGGTCTGCTGTTCAATTATTCTTTTGGCTTCGTCGTCATCGTATTCATCCTTCATAAGAATCCGAGTTTGAGGTTTGGATTTTTCAAGCAAGAACTCGGGGACTTCGACGATATTGAGTTCTCCTTCCGGTAGAAGAATCGGGTCTTCGACAAATCTGAAGTTACCAATCCGGCTGCCAAAAGTGAACAACGGGGTTAATCTTTGTCTCGCATCTTCTTTCGTTAGAGTCGTGAACACGCAGTCCGTTCTCACGCCAACAACAGAGTCTCCCAACGCAGACACGATCCTGTGAAGAAGAACCCTCATACCATTTAGAATGAGAGCGGCAACTGGTCGATATCCTTCCGAAAGTTCGCGAATGAATTCGTCGACGACGAGATGAAGACCCGGAGCAATCTCGATATTTAAACGATCTTCTCCGTACGCGTTTGCTTCTTCTTCATCTTGAAACAACTGACCAAATGCCGCCTTGTTATTTTTCCTAGCCGTTAGACCGTACACGAGGTTGGCTACGTACTTTTTATCTTCGTCTTGAAGATTACTCTCGTACATTTCGTCAATTACACCGACGGGATCAACCTTGATAACCCTGTGAGGTACTAGGCGTCCTACGACAGTGTACTGGATACCGCAAGAATCGGCGTATCGCAGTACTGATCCGGGTACAAGGTCTTCATTCTGCGGGAAGAGGATCAGATCAGGCTCGTCGACACGCACCAGGTAAAACATCTCATCGCGAATGTCTTCGGATTTTGGTTGAAAGTCGAGGCGATCAAACGTGGAAAATACCGGAATTGTCTCGATATTTTGAATGAAGTGAGTGTAAGCTCGGACTACGTCTATTCCAGATAAACATAACCCCTTCAACTGAGGGCGAATTAATCCGCATCTTGGACCCCTCCTGAATTGGTTAAACAACGCTAAGGTTTGTTCGTTGTAACGCGAGAGTCCAAATTTGGGAGTTATTTCATCCGACAGCTTCTTAATCCAATTCATAACGGCGATGTGACGATCCTCTGACCAGGATCTTCTATCGTCCGGCTGATCGCCAACTATATCACCGGGAAGCGCCCGTTTCACTCGAACGGTAACCTTGGAATCTTTGGGATGGTGAATAGAGAACCCGTCCACGACACCATTTCTGCAAGTCAAATTGCCTGGCTCGATATTGTGGTCTTGAACCAATTCTCTGATGAAGTCTTCGGGCTCTTCTCCAGTAATGGCAATAATTTGACCGGTACCGTCAAGCTCGATGTTCAAAATTTCATTCACATCATCGACGAAGTAAAGTTTTTCTTTATTCTCGCGGGGTCGGGGCCATTTATCGGAAAGTTTCATCGAATTTTGCGGGCGAGGAAGTTGGGTTTCGGGTTGCTTTCCCGAGTATTTTTGTCCAAACTCCTGAACGTTTTTATTCACAATCCAGACGTGCTTATTATGAAGGAGAATATAAAATTTAGCGCAATTGATATGCATATTTACATGGTGTGGTGGTGGATCGTACCTGCATCGAACTTTACCTCCAGCGTCAATCACTAGACCCGGGATACGGAATTTTTTCAACCAAACTTCGGCATGCGTCCACGACAGGGGCCATTCTAAATTCTCATCGGGTACAGGATCGTCGGGTCTGGCTAATTTCCAAAGACCTTCGTAAGTAAGCAACGGATTGGGTGTGTTTCTACGCTTATTCAAAATAGGTTTAAACTTTCGAAGAAACACAGTTGCCATACATCTGCCCGGTCGAAATTCCGAACTGTCCCATTCTGTAGAGTCCGTCCAATGAGAAAAAACTTGAGGAGCGGAGTTGTCCGCAACTCCTACGACATTATGATCAAAGTTGACGGGAGCATTACCGGGCTCGATTGAAACAATTCTTACGTAGGGGGTCATCGATTCCCTATTTGCCAACCATTCCATCATTTCTAGTTTTTGAAAAAGATCCCGAACAATATTGGCGGTGCTGTCCGTCGGAACTCGTAGGTTGTTTTTATAACCTCTAGTCTTATCCTGTAAAATCGCGAAGAATTTAACGAGCGAATGAGCTCGTTTCTATTCAGATACTAGTAGCCGTTCACACCCTTTTCTTTCGCCAGTGTTTTCAGCCTAGTTGCCGTCATGTTCTCAAAAGCATAAGGGTCAGCCAACAATTCTACGAGCTGGGGTTTGGCCAGTTTTGAATATTCTCGGAGACCGGCATTTTTTGCGAGCGTGTTTAATTCCTTTTTGGTGTACTCTCCTCTTTGTCGTCTTTCTTCATTTTTTGCTTCCTCGATCGCCTTGTAATCCGGGGGAAGCTTGCTGATTAATTTTCTCAACTCTTCCTTTTTCAGTTTAGAGTATCCTCGATATCCGTTTTTTCTAGCGTATTCGCGAAATTCTTTCGCGGTTGAAATTTTACGAATAATCATTCTAGCTTTATTCTTTATTATTTTCTTTTTTAAACCAAAATATTTATTCTAGCTTTATTCTTTATTTATATTCTTTTTAAACCAAAATATTTATTTTTCTAAATTGATTTTTTCTGCTTTCTTTTTAGCATAATATTTTTTAGAAGCCTTTATATATGATTCTTTGTGTCTCAAATATAGCTCTTTCGAATATTTAACCGGATTACACAGTCCAAGTTCAGTACACAAAATTCCATCATATCGATTAATCATCGTAGAATAACCAAAAAATTTGTCTGGATTTTTCTTATGACTAAGCTGAATCCACTGATCCTTGTAAAATACAAACAAATGCTTGTTTTCAACTTTTGACTCAAGAGTAATTTCTTTTTCGATGTTGCGATAATTTTTAAACGATTCCATTTTTTTATTATAAGATTTTTTTTTAATAAAATATTTTTTTTAAAATCAAAAATTTTTGATTTTTAGGAGGAGGTTAAAAAAAAAAAATGCAGGAAATTTTTTCCCTGCATTTTTTTTTTTGGATGAGTTAAAATTCAGGGGAAAAATTTCCGTGTAATTTGGATTGGGGTGAATTAAAAATGCAAGGATGTTTTTCTGTGTAATCCTGTGTTGTTGTTTGTTCTGTGTAATTCTGTGTTGTTGTGTTTGTTCTGTGTAATCCTGTGTTGTTTGTTTGTTCTGTGTAATCCTGTGTTGTTTGTTTGTTCTGTGTAATGTGTGTGTAATTTTCCCCCTGCATTTTGCCCTGAAAAAATTGGTACTAAGGTCTATGGAGGAGGTACTATTTTTACAGAAATGTTATAATATGGCTTTATTAACTCTCATGACACAGTTACTATCATCAATACCGGTGTTGTCTTTTATGGGAGGGAGTATGAGATTGTGTACGTTTAAATGCCACTGATTGTACGACGATATGGACGCTAAAATTAAAGAATCGTGCTTGATAGACGAACATGTTTGAAATCGTAGCGATTATGAAATAAAAAAATAAAATAGTCAAACAAAGCAAAACTATGGCCACCTTATGGAACACCATATCAATATGTAAAAGTCATAGTCCATTGAATTTACAACCGTATGATAAAACAGGCGAAAATAGTAACTTTTTTTTTTTTTTTGCAATTTAAAGAGAATTGGCCATTGCTCATTCTAGTGACGCTAGTATATGGACAACATAAGTGTGCTTTTTCATTTAATGACATAAAATTTGAAAAATATTGTAAGGAACACTTGAGGTTTTGACTTTTAAAACCTACATTTTGGTCAAAAAATGTGCTTGGATAGGTAGTTTTCAACAGATTTTCCACATTCGCCTTGCTATAACATTGAATTGCGTTTATCTGTTAACCTAGTGACGAAAAGTGTTTAGGGGGAAGTGTTAGCTTTCGTTTGATATAAAAACAAATTCTGATTGGATGAAGGGAACACTTGAGGTTTCGACAAAAAAAAACAATTAACGAGGCCCATTTTTCAGCTAGACGCACAACAGCTCTTGCATTGCTATGCACGCAACCGTGTAGTGTAATCAAAGACTGTGGTGGAGACATTCACTGCTTGTTGTTCTCTGCTTGGAAGCTCTTGGACGAAAATGTGTGATCAGGTGTATCGAGGTGGAAACTGTGCGTAGATGGTTTATAAGAGAATCGTTTTTGTATAGAAACCTGTCGACAGGACACGATGATCCACACACCACATGCACCAACCATACCAAGCACCCCGCAACCATGCACAACAATTCGTGCACACACACCAACGCCCATACTGTACCCCCCCCCCCCTTGAAAAATGTCTAAACAACCCCACATCCGCAAACCTCACTCTACCACAAAAACACCCTCTACACAAAATACTCCATTCTACTGTAAGCTGTGTAACTCTGCAACATTGGATGCTTATAACTTGCCACTAAGAAACTCTAGAAATACGCAGTACGTTAGCATGCAAACTTGACGAACCTGCTGGTCAAAGTTCAGGTGATCATGACATTAGAATTCAGGTGTATGATGATGTGAAATAACCTGAAAAACCAGTACCAATCTGACAGGTGCTACGTCACAAAGTCTGTGTAAAACTGACAGCTCTACACCGTTGGAAATAAGATAACGTTGGGAATAAGGTAAGTAGAATTTTCTGTAATTTAGAGAATGGTGCAAGGTGCAACTTGAGACCAAGACATTTGTACATTAGAGATACGTGCCATTAATATATTGGCTACCACGGTACAATATATACTCTCAATTGTTTACGAACATGGCTAACCTGGGCGTGCGCCTGCTAGACGCTGAAGTTCAAGGCCAAAGAAAATAATACTTTTGGCTCATGTTCCTCGCACGCATTTGAGTATTTGATAATTTATAAACCAATTTTGTGTCTGTTTGCAGTTTCGCACTGCAACTCCAATGCCATTATATAAAGACTGCACAAAAAGAAATGCAGCTGTATTATAAAATACGCGCCTATAACGTCAGAACTAATAAGTGTGTTCACAATATTTCAACATAGAAAGAAGGATGATTTATTTACGCGCATTTTCATACCCCATTTGCCCGATTTTGTTCAATATTAACAACACAGCAGTGTTTTTAAAGAAAAATACGCGAATTGTTGCAGCTATTTGTATTGATTTGAAGTCAGCGCGAAGATAAATGGCTTGCGTAATAACCACTGATCGCTGTAAACTAGCTTATAACTGCAACTTTTAAATTCGGATATTTTTCTTCAAAAGCATTATGTTGAAAGACATTTGACGAATGTGGTATCAAAATGCGCTTAAATAGGTCATCCTTCTTTCTATGTAGAAATATTATGGAAACAATTGTTAGTTCTGAAGCTATAAGCGTATTTATAACAGCTGCGTTACTTTTTGGGCAGACTTTAGAATATTACATATATATTATAAAATACCCAAAAATTGGCGTTGTCAATTTATAAAAGAAATGAAATAAAAATCCCCATACCGCATTATATTTCAAACTCCCATGGGACGTGAGACAGAACTATTATTTTGTTTGGCCTAAGAGCGATATTTTTGCCACGTTTCCATTTCTATAGATTGCATTGTCACCATTTTTACCATTTTGAGAATCACTACCTCGCGGGTACACATAAATATTGCACAGGCCCTATACAATATCTTCCTACAACCTTTCCGCCATAGTTTGCATGTACATATTAAAGGGCAACTACAGGACAAGTTATAATAATTTTCATTTTTATCGTCTTACATTTTTGCCCTGCATGAAGAAATATCACAATGTTAAGATTATTTTGATAATATGAAATGTATTGATTAAGTTTTATGCATTTGTTTGGCCAACTGGATGAATAATTTATATTAAGTATACATGTATGCATGTAGTGCAAAATATAAGGCAGTGGGATGATTGCACTCATTTTTACCATTGCCCATTCCCGCGCTCGGAGCTTTAATTTGTGTATTACACTTTACGGGATATACAGAGACGGTTTATTCGCCGTCTTAGTGAGACGTCAAAATCATTTGTTGCTAGGTAAAATGATCCACGATATCTGTGCTCCGAACAACGATCAAAATGATTGCAACACATATTCAATGGGTTGCCAACAGGTGTGACTAAGGTGTGACATTTTCACTCCGACGGCGAATAGTAATCATAGTGGTATTCGTCACTATGGACGACCGACAACTCGACTAACACTTATGGACCACAATGGCTTCATCCCAATGGCATAGTTTAATAACCTCAATTTAACAATCATAGTGCAAAATTTGACCTCAAGTTGCCGAGTATGAGTTTTGGTACCCAACTTTGCACAGGTCATTCAATGAATGTACACATGTATTGAGGGTAAGGAACTGTGCCCTGACAGATGAGCATGTTGTGGATAGTGTAAATAATGCAAATTATTGTCTTTTTCTTACCTTTAGACTGATCTCCGTCACCATGTTGCTTAGTTTTCTTGAGACTATCTATATATCCGTCAGTGGAATTTACCCCATTACCGTTCTGTTGTTTATCATTCTCGCATCCCTTCTTTATTGGAATGTGCGGAGACCAAGCGGGATGCCACCCGGACCTATGGGACTTCCTATTGTTGGAAATATGTTCAGTAAGTCGATTCTTGATAATAAAATTGATGTTGTTTAAATTGTTGTGAATTTTTTGGAGATATATAAATAATCCTAGCTATTACTCAAAAACCGTTAAAATTTCTGAATTCGACAAGCTAGGTCATATACAATGTTTTGATGGAGAACGCGTAAGGCACGTTTTAGAACAATCAAATAGACCATGTAGACATACTCAAGAGGACGGAATAACCAGCATCCGCTTTATTACGTGATATAACCTAGGACTACATTGATGTTGTGGAATGATGCACGCTTACTTTCAATAGGGCCTAATGCATATTTTTGAGAGACTGATATGTGCCACATGCTCGTGATACGAAGTCTCTACGTATTACTATCCAATTTAAATTTTAAAATCCGTAATTTTTATCCAGGTTTCACGGATCAACCACACATTAAATTTACGGAAATGACAAAAAAGTATGGCAATATATTTGCCGTGAAAATGGGTCAGAGATGGATGGTAGTTCTCAATCAAATAGATGTGGTGAGAGATGCAATGCTCAAAAAACCAGTTGAGTTTGCAGGACGGCCTGATTTATATTCAAGTAAGTAGGGATGTAGGAGCTTGTAGGTGGGATGTTGGATATGGGTCTTTGATTTGGGTGTATCTGGGTTGCGTGCGTGGGTATTAAAATAATTTAGATTTCGCCTTTGTTGACGTAGTTGCCACATACCTACCGCACCAGCAAGAATTAAAAGTTTCGGTAGACCACAGGTGGTTCGGAGCATGAATTGTTTGGGGCGCCCTCTACGGAGAGGGACCGTTATCGTCTTGAAGTTGCAAATTGCTTCAATTTACGGTTTTGTAGATTTGCTTTGCAGCTGTTTTGTTTAAAAGTACGCGTAGAATAAGTAACACAACTCGCTTTTGCAGTCAAGTTAGCTCAATCGATAAGGTGTTCGACTATGGTGCGAGAGGTTGCGGGTTCGAACCCTGGTGGTGCCTAGTACGCTCTCGTGGGAAAATTGAGTTACCTTGAAATTCCCATGGACAAGGAACTCACTGTTAATTTGTCTCGTTGTAATCCGTACGAAACTCGGGGAGCTGATCCTGGTTGCGAAGGTTATTTGTAGAATGTCTAGGGTGTGCGCTCTTCAATTGTTGTTTAATGTTTTATGGAATGATCTGGTGCCGTAGTGGTCAGCGACAACCTGTAAAGTGTCCTGAGGCTTGTGGATCAACGTCAAGGCGTTGTTCCTGTGCGTAGCGCACTATAAATCACTGCGGTTTTTTTTTAATTATTATTATTATTGTTACTATAGTACTAACATGCATTGCATGCAAATAAATATATAGTTCTGTATACAGCGAGAATCAACGATTGAAATGCAAAATTAGTGAAAATGCCTTTAAGTAAAAATTTATGTTCTATATAGCGGCAAATAATAATAATAAAATGGACACAGATATCGATCGTTGTTTATTATTCAGGTGGATTGATGACAGAAAATTTCCAAGACATTGTTCTTACCACTTACAGTGCCAGATGGAAACTCCACAGAAAATTGGGTCATTCCGCAATAAGGTAGGGCCACTCGCCGTAGATATGACGTAAATAATCGGATTAACTACCATAGCAATAGATAAATACAATTTTGAATATATCGCCCTGCACTCCAAAGTTCACGCGGTACCTATAAATTAAACCATAGATGGCAAATAACAGGGATAAAGACCTGGATCGTAATTCTATACTGCCCCACCATGACAAAAGGGCATAACATACATTTTTTGAGAAATGGAGTTATCACCTCAGGAAGGTCAATACATATTATATCTACCTATTAAAACTATAAAACAATTTTATTCTAACCTGCAAACACTAATAAATAGCCCAATTAGGATTGGTTATCCTGTACAAGTCAATGCAGGCTGAGCACAGTTTTAATCAATTATCTCGAAATGATCAATATGTATGTTATGCCCTTTTGTCATGGTGGGGCAGTATAGAATATTCATATCATGCTAATCACTCGCACCTGTAAGATTAGTGTCCTTGAAAAAAGTGGTATTGTATTCAATCTATGGTTGCAGACATACACAAGTGATGAGTCCAACTTGTTTGTAGTGCAGGGCGATATATTCCAAAATGGTATTCATCTATTGTTATGGTAGTTAATCCGATTATTACGTCACCTATACGGCGAATATCTAAGATATTCGAGAAGGAACAATAGCCCTTAACAAAAGGATTGGTCCTTTAAACAGTGTCCGTCATGGTCTCATTCTGTTTTGGATTTTAAGATAATATTTCGTGATAAGCCATTTTAGAAGTCGCCCGCAGGGGCCAAAGGGGATCTCAAGGTCACCAGAATTTCTTCATCTGCGATAATATGTTGAAGCTCATTTGATATCTTTCATTTACCGCAAAGAATATTTCAACTCTGCACGCACAAAAAATACCGCAAAATTGTAGGTTTTCAGCTGAATTTCATTTGTATATGGTCGAATCCAACCAAAAGTGTCCACGGGCCAAAAATAAAATTCCGAAATAAAGATGTCTCCACAATTTTTTTTCTTTTGCCCATTGATTGATGACATATTGGCCTTATAAGAACCAAAAGTGCCATTACTAATCTTGAAAAATAAATCCAGGACGTGTGATAGTAAATGTGATATGAAAACCCAATGTTACCTACGAATACCACTAGGATGCTTTCACTATCGCAATACTAATCAACCTAAAACAAATGGAATATTCCCATTAACGCTTTTTTCGTGTAATGTAGACCACAGGGTGTCAGGAAAATGCTAGCTCAACCAGAAAATATTTGTTTTTATTTTTATAACGCGATCAATATGATCTTAGTCAATTTATGCTAGTTTATTTTTGAAAATGAAGTTTAGGTCAGTTTCTGTATTTTATTTATCAAATGAGTATGAATCAATTTACACATTGTATAATAACGAGTATGATATATGTTTTCAAGAATATTAGGAATTATACGCATACACCTAACGCTTTATACAATGAAAAGGTGAAGAAACCCGGGTATTCGTAGGTAAAATGAGCGATTTAACAATATCTATATTGAGTTTATAGGTTTAAATTTTGCTATTATGGTAATGAATTAATAAAATGGTAGTTTTAGATCTCTTTCAGATGGTACGTCCAAATGAATAAATGCTATTACCTTAGATCAAAATTTGTTGATGCTTTTAGCAAGATTTTGGCCACTTCATTTTGATATACAAGTAGTTAATCAGCAATTTTACATAATAAATAATTGTTGAATGAATCCGTATATCGGTAATAATAGTGTCCTGGGGTACCGCTTGAAGTTTTTGACAATTAATTTCCATTGGTAGGGCCACTTCATTACACATGTCATGTATTATGCTGTATTCGTAAGTAACATTTCAGTATTTGTAGGTAAGAATTAGACTTTTGGTGGATATCGCAATCAAAACTTCATTTTATAAAGCACTTTGAATGTATTATTTTCTTTATGTGCGTTTATTGATACTTTAGACCCTATCATGTATTAATAATGTCGGTTCACAGCGGTTGAAAGAGGATTGAAGTAAGAAACAAAGGCACTAAAGCGACTTTAATTTGCTTAATTGCACACAAATCGCTTAAAACCGTTATTGCAGACTTGTGAAGTCCATCTTGGAGTCAGTTACGTCTTGTGGCCTTTCGTTTGAGGCCAACTACAATTAGCTTTATACCAGGGTCCATCAATGTGTTATCTAGATCATGAGACAATGATAACAGTCGTTTTTTCCATGGTATTCGTAGGTAACCTTAGCGAAAACGTCAAAAGTTACCTTCCAATAAATCAATTTGGACACAAATTACTCAGAAACCAGAAGGTCGGTAAACATTTAAAATGAAGCACACATGACAGTTGACAAATCCAAGTATTTATCCCTTCTAATCTTCTTTGAATTTGATTTTTCTTTCAAATGAGCAGGCCGTCGTCTATTTCAGTACATATTTTTCACCAATTAAGCCGTATTCAGTTTTGCATGGTGGGCATGTATGTGAATTCGCAACTTTCATTGACATATGATTTGATAGCAAACATACAGGCCTTCGTTATGTACCAATATGGGCATTGGCATGAATGGCGGTGTTTCACAATACTGTCATGATGTCAAAGTGTATTCGTAGGTAACATTCGGTTACCGAAATTTACCTACGAATACTTGCTTTTATTGTTGTCATCTCAGAAATATTTAAACGCAGGTTATTGAAACTTGGTAGAAATAAAGAGTGTATTACCCTGCACCTATTGCTTAACTATTGTTTACTATTCTCCCACTTTGTGGAAATGGCACAGCTTTTAACATGTATTCGGAGGTAATGCATATTTTATACCAAACCTACCTTTGTGCCATTTAGAATTTCTGGCAGCTAAACACAATAATAAAGATGTCCGAATGCAATGCATTTCAGTATTGGACATATCAAAGCTTGTATCAATTGCGCATTTATTAGTGATTTCCATTTTTAAAGATATATCTAGTGCTATGAAAAATTGTATTCGTAGGTAATGTAAAAAAATACCACTGAAAAAATTATCACAAAAAATTCATAATTATGTACAAATATGTGAAAAATTGAACAGGGAATCTTTCAATACACACCTTTCAGGAAATCAATTTAGATTCAATCCAATGACTTCTTTTCATAACTGATTTAGATGTTTTTAAAAATACTGTAAGAAATATTTTGAAAAAATGGGTAAAAATAGCATGTTTTGGGGTCTCTGTGTCTAAGTTATTCACAGAAGGGGTCTTATTATATATGGCGCGAAGCGTATGATCAAGGCGAATAAAAAAAAAAAAAAAACGAATGCCAATTGATTAATACTTTTAAGTTATGGGCCTGAACATGCCGTGTACACTTTTCGTTGGATTCGACCATATCTGTATCAAGGTATCAACGTGAATATCCAACAGACAAAAAATGAAAAGGTACTTTTCCTTATTCTACTTTTGAGCTTTTTAGGGCCAGTAGTTCGAAGTAATGTACCACAGATATCTTTGAGTGTACGTTATCAGGGGCGTATGCAGAAACCTTAGTACTCCGAGGTGCGCAGCAGCAAGTGCAGCCAAAAATATGCTGAATTTGCATGTTTTGAACATAGACCCGGGAGTGCGCACCGGCCTCGTTATGCCATTGTGACAAACGCAACGGCAGTTTTGTAGCATTATAATACTTTTGAGCGGAAAATCACAGCGAGAACCGAAACATCGCAACGGAACACGAAAGCTTTTGGCACATGTAAAATTCATGCAAAAGCGTCACTCAGACGAGCAGGGCTACTGGTCTTTTAATCCCCGTAAATGAATTATAGCAACTCTCCACCAAATATTGAAATACCCAGTATTGCGTACTATTTTTATTTTCTACAGAAATTTTGCCACAGGAAAGAAATTGGAAAACATTGTTCACGAAGCCACAGAACGCATAGGTAAACGAATAGATGAGCAGCATGGGAAGCCTATCGACCCTAAACAAGCGGTATGTCTTGGCATCTACAACATCCTAGGGACCCTAATTTTTGCACACAAGTAAGTGAAAAGGAAACGCTTGATGTAAACAAATATAATAAAATATAGTTAATCGCGGTATACTTGTCTTACTTTGGACAAAAATATACTGAAAAGTATTAGGCGCAACATCTATTTGGGTCCTATAACATTATCGGTGCCCCGATTTGTACCGATGACTCGTTTTTCTATCTAAATGAAATACGATAACACTATACAAATGTTATTTATTGTTAATTATACTAGTCATATGATATTAAATCTATATCGTATGTATACACTTTATTCCTTAATCTTGGAACCAGCCACTCTCTATTTAGTAATGCCATCACTGTCATTAATCAATAAAAGTAAATATCGGTAACGTTGTCAGAATAATTTAAGGACCTGATCAAAATCAAAATTTCAGGTACGAATTCGACGATCCACAGCTGGCATGGTTCATTCGCATGAGTCGTGAAATCTTCGAGGCAATCGGAGTGGGCTTTATGGCTGATTATATTCCTGTATTGAGATATTTTCCAACGCAGGGTGTCACAAAGCTGAAGAAAATTTTTGACGAATTTCTAGGCTTCATGTATGCTGAACTAAATCGTCACCGAGAATTGTTTGATCCGGGTAAGAGTTTCTATAGTTAATCTATGTTATACAACCCAATAATTTATATTATAGGCTTATCTCTAAAGTGAGCTAGAGGACATACTTGTCTATTAAAAGGGCATTTCGTGATCCACAGCATCATCCCCCACTTTTCTCCCAAAAAAAGTTGAGATTTTTATATCATTGGATACCTCTGTTTACATCATGTTTATGTACAAAATAATTCTTGCAGATTAATTTGTTTAGCAAAGATATCGTAAAATTTGAATTTCGTTCTGGTATACCAGAACGAAATTACAACACATTGTCTATGGAGCAATGTAATACACAATATCATGCATAACTCGCAAACGCAAAATCGGAATCAACTGAAATTTTGGGAATAAACTTTTTTCATGGATATCTACTGCAAAAAATGTCATAAAAAGAGGATGCTAGGATCACGAAATACTCCTTTAATAAACAGAATATCACGAGTATCACAAGTATTATGTAACATTAAACTGAGGTTGCAGGCGGATGAGGGGGACTGCTCTATAATCCGAAGGTTCTATAATCCGAAAGTCCTTTAGTCCGAAGGTTCGCTAGTCCGAACACGTGTTCATAGCATTCGCTAGTCCGAATTTTAAAAGAGGTTCTCTAGTCCGAAAAAAAATTGAAAAGAGGTTCTTTATTCCGACGGTTCTTTATTTCGAACGTTCTATAGTTCGAATTTTAAAAACGGTTCTCTAGTCCGAATATGAAAAAAGTCTCTATAGTCCGAATTTAAAAAAGGGTTCTATAGTCCGAATATAGAAATAGGCTCTATAGTCCGAATTTTAAAAAGGGTTCAATAGTCCGAATATAGAAAAAGGCCTATAATCCGAATTCAAAAAAAGGGTTCTCTAGTCCGAAATTGCAAAACGGTTCTATAGTCCGAAACGGATACCGTGTTCTTTATTCCGAATCAGTAAAAAGGTTCTATAGTCCGAATTTTTAAAACATTAACATAACCTTTTGCTAAATAGGACTAAAGCAGAGTTGATGGTAAACGAGATGGCTCTACTGCTAAAAGGGCGTACACCACCAAATCACGATGTAATGTAGATGGATTCCAGTAAAAACAAAAATATTTTTAGAGATATTTCGTCGGCAGAGTGCTACACTATCGTAAGTGCAGTTTGGACAGTTTTACAGGAGGAGCATTTTTGTGTTTAGCGTAGCCGTTTGTTTCCAAGTAACCATAAAATGACATGGGAATGTAAAGTAATTTGATACGTTATCATATAAACTATATAAATGGTGTTAAAGTTAATAAATCGATGAATTATTTGCTGATTTAGATGTCGTAAGTGCCACATACGATAGTGTTACACTCAAATTGAAATGAGTGTAGAGTGCAACACTATCGTAAGTGCCACATACGATAGTGTTGCACTCAAATAGAAATAACTGTAGAGTGCAACACTATCGTATGTGCCACATACGATAGTGTAGCATTCATTGCTAAATTAGGATATGCGTAATATCGGCTCAAATATCCAATATTTTGTCATTTTATGTTTCTTAACAAGTTTTAATTTATTTTGGCACATAATATTAACAATAGCAAGACATCTTTTGCCGTAATGTTATCTCTCAAGATTTATTACTGAATCTAAAACTAAAAACACCGGATTTATCGTCTCTATTACCAGTCATGGGCGCTATGAACTTAGCCAGCATGATGACAACGCATACAGCCGTCAGCGTCACAGCCAGTGATGTGTTAGAGACTGTTTTGCACTTACGATGGTGTAGCATTCCGTGATTTTGTTGAACTAATTTGTTTAAATGACTAAAAAAATTTAAATGAAAAAGCCGCAGCATTTACATGGCTTGATGGCGCTATTAAAATTTGAACTCGACAATGCCCGAATACATCGTAGAGTATTACCGTATATAATATTATAATGGAATGAAAAAGGATAAAAATGAAGAAAATATCACCAGGATAAAGGTGAACGTCAATGTACGCTACGGAAATATCCAGAGAAAACAACCATGTTGAACAGCAGCGGATTTGTATTTAACAATTGATGATTTGACACTGAAACAAATGATAAAAATAAAATTCGGATTAAAGAACCCGTTTACCAATTCGGACTAAAGAACACGGTATCCGTTTCGGACTATAGAACAGTTTTGCAATTTCGGACTAGAGAACCTTTTTTCAAATTCAGATTAGAGGACCTATTTCTATATTCGGACTAGAGAACCTTTTTTAAATTCGGACTATAGAGCCTATTTTCATATTCGGACTAGAGAACCGTTTTTTAAAATTCGGATTAAAGAACCTCTTTTAATATTCGGATTAGGGAACCTTTTTTTAAATTCGGACTATAGAACCTTCGAAATAAAGAACCGTCGGAAAAAAGAACCTTCGTAATAAAGAACCGTCGGATTAAAGAACCTTCGGACTAAAGAACCGTCGGAATAAAGAACCGTCGGACTATAGAGCTTCCACCGACGATGAGACACGACCGGACAATATGCTTCTTTTGTGGACACATGTCGTCCGTAATTAATCAACATCAAAATTAAACTTATTTCTTGGGACTTAACTATTTTAACGACTCTCTTTAGAGTCACCAAATCCAAGTCAGCAGCAATCTAGTTTACGACTCCTTTTAGATGACAAGGTGCAGTTCGCATGTGAAGGGCCCTCTTCAGCGCCACCGAAGAAGCTCAGGGTACCAACTGTTTTCAAACACACCGCTTCTTAGGAAGGGCAAACTACTAATTCTCGCTATTCGCAATAAGGGCGCCGCCAGCGGTTTGCGATGTAATCGTGATGTATCATGTTTGTCAAAAGGTCGACATTCAAGTCCGCGAATCGATACTCAATACCATACTTATTACATAGGAACACGTGCACAATTAATTTTTTCTATTTGTCAAAATAAAGGTGTTACACCGATATTGATAAACTCAAAAATATTGTCACGTGATTTGTAATAGCATGGTAATATTCGTATTACGCGACTTGCGTGTCGACCTTTATGATACATCACGATTTTCCCATGATACATCACGATTACATCGCAAACCGCTGGCGGCGCCCTTATTGCGAATAGCGAGAATTGTATCATGCATTGGATAACGCAATACAGGTTGCAAACCTCAACCTGTATCTTTCATTTTACACAGTGATGTTGTTATTTTGTTTCTGTAGACAATATTCGTGACATAATTGATTCCTTGCTTCTGGCGCAGGAGGAAGCAAAAGATGAAGGAAACGATCTCGTGGACTCTCTTACTGATACGCATCTGACAGAAACCATAGCTGATCTTTTTGATGGTAGGCTTAATTACATAGCCCTAACAATTCATACCAAGTGTATATATATATATATATATATAAATATTTATTGGGTTAACAATTCGATAGTTGTCATTAGGTTATGACTTATGGTGTTTTGTTATGGTGTTTGTAATTGCACATCCGTTTTTAAACCCAATCATAATGTATGATTGCGCTATTGTTTACTTTATTCAGATTTACTAATCATTTGGAGGGATGAGATATCAAGTATCAGGTGGATGGCAAAAGCAAATGACAGGAATCTTTGGTGCCAACGTGTGAAGGCTTTCGCCCTACAGTGGGCTACGATCATGATGATGACTAATCATTTGGACAACACTATTGGGTCATAGACTGTAACAGTCTATGATTGGGTTTACTAATCTAGTCGGGGAACTGACTTAATGTTTTATTGACATAAATGTGGATGAACCTCTCCATAAAAAGTGTATGAATCTCTCCATAAAAATATTCTCTTGGTGAAAAAGTTTCACATAACCTTGAAACTTACATTAATCGATGAAAAAAGAGTCATATATTTTGTAAATGTAATTGTAGGTGGATTGAAACTTTCATGGCATTACATTATTCACACCTAATTTGCATAAATTATTAGTGCATGTATATTTCTCCTTTTTATTCAAAGCTGGAACAAGCTCAACAATCATTACTCTCCACTGGACAATAGCTATTATGGCAGAATATCCTGACATACAAAAGAAGGTGGCCATGGAAATCGAAGAGGTCATAGGTCATGAGAGACTGTCCTCTTTGGAAGATAGAGGGCGCCTACCATATACAGAAGCAACCATGATGGAAGTTTTACGCTTTAGTTCTGTTTTTCCACTGGGTCTGCCACACTCAACAACCTGTGACGTTATGTTAGGTAACAAAGCGTAGTAATAGGGGGGTAGTAGGCTTACGCAGGGAAGGTCTTTCTAATCTTCTATGGCTTAGACACCACATCGAATTTGGTCCTATAAAACTAACGCCCTGTGTAAATGTTCAGGGCACGATAAAAAGTGCCATCTGTACCTCTTCAGGCACCGATAGCGCTATAGGGCCAAAAAGGAAGTTGTGCCTTACATAAACTCGCGCATTTCACCAAAATATTGTAACTGCAGACATGTTGCTTATGCTAGACTATACACTGGAGTCTTTATGACCAAAGAGAGCCGTCGCTTGATGCCGTAGATTAAATTAATATATTAAAACAACTTGAATATTTAGACTAATTTATCTTACTTGTTTATAGACATTATATCCACTTATTATTTGATTTTCAGATAACTTTCAAATTCCAAAAGACACGATGGTAGTCATCAATCATTTTGCGCTGCATTTTGATGGAGAGTTCTGGGATCAGCCGAAATGCTTTAAACCAGGTACGTTCGTTTGATATTTGTGATGCGATCAAGCAAAATCAGTCGGAACTCGGAAGTATTGAATTTTCAGTTTTTTATAGGATAGTAATAAGTATTTTTAAAGCTGAATTTTGCAGAAAACCCCATTGAAATGGACCAACTAGTTCCAAAGATATGAGCATTTAAAGAGTTTCCAAAACAATAGGAAACAAAAGAAAGTATTACCTTCGCTTGGCTATATCTCAAAATCAATATTTCCGAGTTCCGACTGATTTTGCTTGATCGCATCACATTTAAGCATAAGTCAACCATGTTCTTCTTGGGCAGCAACTTGGGCTGCCAGTTGTATGTATATACACTATACAGTGAAAAGAAATGTTCAACCCTATTCTATACAGGGTGTATCAAAATTAAGCATACAGTTTGAAAGATGCCGCTAGATTAAAAAGTATGGGTCTGTGGTCAAAATTCTCTAGTTGAAAACGTAATCAACATCTTGTCCTCCTATAGTTGAAAAATCACTGGCGTGTGACCAATAATAAGGATTTGGTGGCTACTTTTGTGAACCGAGTACAAACAGCAGTTGCGCGAAGTCAATTAAAATCAAAACAACATGCAAATCACAAAAAGTCTCACCACTTTCTTTAATGTTTAGAGTTATTGACAGTTTTAGTGTTAGTCTTCCACATGCCCACAATTCTTCTGTATGCAGATTTCGGCTCTTCTCAACATGGCGTTCACACCACGTCTAATGAGAAGTCTGTCCTGCCTGAGAATATCAACTTGTGCAATTATGCGTCTCTGAAGCTCATCAAGATATGCAGGAGGACTTGTGAAATCATTTAATGCCAACTCTGCTTCATCGCCAGTGATGCAATCTTCCAGGAAACGTAGAGAAAGGGCAAGAAGCCACTGGCAGAACACAGTGCGACGTTGTAATCTGCTTGCTGAAGTTGATGTCTCCTTATCGTCTGATAGGGATGAGATCGCAAGTCATAAACGAGTTGTTCAGTTAAAGGTTGCAGATGGTATTCCAAGTCCAGTTCGATGGCAGCTAATTTGACCTCCCGCTTACCTCGCCTGCAGAGTGTTACGGACTGCTAGGATATTAGCAGCAGATCTTCCAGTTCGGGAGCGACCACAATATTCTCTGTTCAGATTACGACTCGTTCCAGATATTTGATTCTTCGCAACATTTTTGTAAAAAGCGCCATGTGAAGGGGGTCGTGCATTTGGGTACTGCTGACGGAATCTCCAAAGCACTTCTGCTAGACTCTGGGTGGGATGGTAAACTGCAACAAGGAAGGCCTTTTGCTCTGGCGTGTAGGCCTACTGTGGAGTATCCATTTTAATGTTGCTATTCTCCTTGTCAAGTAAAACCTAGCATATGCCCAGATTTACCAAAAGTCACGTGTTATGTAACTCATACATGCACAGGATTGGAACCCTAACAATGAGGACAAATGATCTGTACACATGCATGTTTCTCTTGGCTGCACAACAATAACAAGCATTGGGCATTTAAACCCAATTGACTTCGCGCACCTGCTTTTTGTACTCGGCTCACAAAAGTAGCCACCAAATCCTTATTAATGGTCACACGCCAGTGATTTTTCAGCTGTAGGGAGACAAGATGTTGATTAAGTTATCAACTAGAGAAATTTGACCAAAGACATCATACTTTTTAATCTAGCGGCATTTTTCAAACTGTATACTTAATTTTGATACACCCTGTATACATCATGATGTGTAATTTAGTACCTAAGGGATGAAATCAAAACTCGTCCTCAGGAGCTGGTTTCTATTATTCTAAACAATGGAAGGCGGTTCGACCGCCGGTAACCGCCAGTCGAGTTTTGATTTCAACCCTAATAATAATTTGATCAGCGACTTCCAACCTTGATTACTACACAACATAATATGAATAGGAAATATACATCCTTCAAGATTTTTGTATACTTGACAGAGACCATCAGGCTGTAGCTTCTCCCCGGGGCTACACCACAGCAAACACATGAAAATAAATGGGTAAAGAAACTAACAAGATCTTGGATCTTGGCAGCCTGTCATCTCAAAAAATTAAGCAGTGAATTCCTACTTTGAAAAGAATGACCGCAAAAGTGGTGAATCGTAAAATTGTAGATTTTTTTAAAGTGTAAAAATGTAAAAAATAAACTACTTTTGGTTGATTTGTTCATTTTGACAGAACACTTCCTGGATGACAGCGGTTCTGTACGTCAGCATCCCAATAGTTTCTTGCCATTCTCAGCAGGAAGAAGGTCATGTCTTGGAGAATCTCTGGTTAAAGCGGAACTGTTCCTGATTTTTACATGGTTCCTGCAGAACTACGAAATCTCGAAAGTGCCTGGCGACCAGGGCGAATCCTTGTTGGGACGCTTTAAGTCAGGGGAGAGAGAGTATGTTTCGCGAGTTGGCTCCGTATGAAGTGATAATGAAAAGACGTGAATATTGATGTCCAATAAAAAAAAAAGGTTCTAGACCACTGTGTTTATATCGAAATAGAACATTTTTTAACGGGAATACTTCATCACCTTGCATTAAACACATATTTCAGTTCTTGGAGGACCTGAAAATGACGGCAATGGTTGAAATCCAAAGTTACTTGTTGCTCGCTGTGTTATCATTCAAGGCATCACAAAAATCGGAAATACCAGAAAAGTCCTCACAAAGTCAGTCTCATATACCTGTGTATCAAATGGGATATATGACGTTATATTTCATATTGATCATTCCTTGTTTTGTCAGGTGAAAATGTTAAAAGCCAATAAAAATAAAAATGTATCCAAAGGGATCCGGGACACATGAGGTAATTTCCGCCTGATGAAAGGAACAAAAAGTGTAAAGACACATATATATATATATATATTATTTAGGCCTGTTTCCTTTGTGCCGAAAATCAAATCGGCACAAAGGAACAATGCGTTACGTAATCTATTGATCCTCCAGGATTTAATAGCTCCATGTCTTACAGGTGCGAGTAATCAGTATCACGTGGTTCAATGCAGAGGTCACTCGTGAACGTACCAGTGCAGCGCGGTATATTCACAAATTGTTTTCACCTACCGCTATGGTAGTTAATCCGATTATTACATAACTTCGCCAGCGTATAGCTACATCCAAGCCATTTCGCGCGTAAACGCTGCTCATATAACTTTTCATAATAAGGCATACATGAGTCTGCCAGTTGCAAAACATCTTCAGGTAGTTCGTTTCGGTCCGTCAGTATATATATATTCTGAGAGCATATACTCAGACGATTTCAGAAACGATACAATGGGAGTCATTATACAGGGTGACCCATATAATATACAGGGTGTAGGGCAAAATAAAGATGAAAATATTAATTCAGTTAGGGGTGCCACCCCTCGACGTACATTGATAATGTAAAGTTTTGACACATGTTTAATATAGTTAACTTAATTGCCCACCCAGCCACATGGAACTTTTAGCGGTCAATTACTTCAATTATTACAGGGTGGGCAAAAATCTATCAATATTTATATAAATTTCTTCAAAACACCACTTATCTGGCACTGGGGATGCAAATTTTCATGATTGAGGCATGTAACTAGATGTAAAATAAGCTCAACAATCCAGTTTTGAAAGTTTAAAAGAGAATTCGACAAAGCGTTTTCATAAAAATGGACTTTTTGGATGTTTTACTAGTTTTTAGTTTACTGAAGTAAAGAGGATCACAACCAATATCTGCTTAAGAAATTTGAGTCTTTTATCATGTTTCGTTTGTCCATAGCACCCTTTTGAATGTTGCCTACATTAAATTCCTATTCAAATACATAGAGGGCGACAAACTTTATTAATGTAGCAACAAGTAATTAGTCATTTTAATTGTCTAATTAACAAATACCGAGGCAATGAATGCTAAACATGATATCACTTGGCTGAGATCAAGTACAGAAACAATCCATCAATAATGTTTATTGAAGATCATGTGGCGGAGGATCACCATTGTACAGCATTGTGATCCTCCGCCACATGATCTTCCGCCACATGAGCCACCCCTGACTAATCAGACTTAACGAGTTACAGTAATTAGTACAAATAAAAATCATACATTTTGTTTCAGAAATTGAAAGACCAATGTCTAAGGAAAATAATAGTACTAAACAAGCTCATAATAAATATCAAATAAACAAGCTGCATGCATGTAAACACGTCTTGATGAGTAAGAATGCAACAAAGCCACCCTTTTTAGGTGCCCAGTATAAAAAACATGGCCTTGTGTGAGGTCTTTTTACTCTGCTATTAACGGTAGTACCGTTGACGGTTCATCTCTTCTGGTTTTCTCAATGATTGCTCGTGCCATCAGGAGCGCATCGGTTCGCGAAGATAAAAGGTTCGTGCAATGTTACAGATCTGTCTACGAATGTTATACACTTGAGAAATGCTGTGGAAACAGATCTGGGAGTAGACCACAATATGACGCGTGCAGGATTATGATCTGCCATCTATTATGGCACTTTAACCCATCATGCATAGAACTACTCTTCGTTTGTCATTTAAAAGACCAAAATTCAACTTGATTATACCAAATTAGTAATATTTATTTATGCACATTTTCGCGAGAACGCGCGCAAATGTTTTAGGAAGAAGGGGTATTTTGTATTCTTGCCCCGGGCGCCACAACATCTAGCTGCGTCACTGCAGCTAGTGACGAATCTTCAAAAGTAAAGGCATTTGAGAAGATGAAAACATTTTTTATTAACATGAAGTTCATTGAAACATAAATTTGATCTGAAACACTATTTGTAAGGTATTCGGTAAGTCTATATGGCTTTCAATACCAAAGTTGATTTGCTCTGCACCATGCACGGGACACCCGATCTACATGATCTACTTTCGCCCCCGGGCACCCTGACCCGAAGTTACGCCATTGACTACCAACACCCAACCAGGCCACCTGGTGCTTCAATTTCAAGACCGTACTCACTCTCCTCTCCTCCCCTCTCCCCATTGAACCACTTGGTGACGACATTGTATTACAGTCCGACGTTTTTGTGTAGGTTTTTCTGTTTCGACCACCGTGCACCACTAAAGCTGCCAGGGCATACAGAGGAATCTCAATTTTGCAGCACGACTAACAGTACTTTCTCACTGCGTTGCCGTTTTTAGCCGCGATTTTCAGTTATGCAATTTTGCCGCTGAAAAGGTTGATTGTTCGAATCTTATTCTTTACGACGACGTTCTGCCGCTGTGGCAGCTTTTTGATTCGGGAAATAAATAATTATTGCAGATGTTACACCGGAAACAAAATATACGCAAGAATGATGTCGAACTACCTTTTTAAAGCATTGTCTCTTTCGGTCTCTCTTGACAAAACTGTTGGCTGACCCTGATATATATAAAAATATGACCACCAATATTGATAATATTGATATTGTATATGGAGTTCGCTTTGGACTCTGACCTTACAGCCGACCTTAAACAGTTTGACAGAGGCGATATAATAAGTAGGTTCCAATGTGTGTCACAATAGTTCAGGTGATTATGACGTTTGAATATTCAGGTGTATAATGACGTGAAACAACCTGATAGAACAACATTCATAAAAACCAGGTGCTATATCACAAACTCTGATATCTCTACAACGTTGGTAAGTAGAATTTTCTAGTAAATATTTAGAGAAAATGAATGATATTTTATACATTAGAGATGCATGCCATTGCACCATTGTTTCCACACAAACATCTTCTCAATTGGTCAAGCACGGCCAATCTAGGGCGTGCCAAATAAATGTTAGACGCTGTTAAAGTCTTCAAACGTGCTAAGTTATATTCTTAAATTGTTTAATTTTGTATTAATAAACCTGCCATCTATATATTGGTCGTATTTGTCGCTATGGAAAACAAACATGCACAAAGCCGAAAAACATACCAGCATTGTGCATTGTAGAAATTCATCTGTGAGGTCAAATTTGGGCCAAAATGCTCATTTTGGCCCAAAATCCCAAAAACAGTTTTTTGACCCACTTCTTTTTCGTTAAACGTAACAAAAATAATTTTGGGCCAACATTTTTTGGTTTGTAATTTTTAAAAACTGGATAAAAATATTCTAGGAGCCGTTTTTTTTTTTTGAATTTTGACCAACTTCACCAAAAATATTTGTTTAATTTTGTATTAATAAACCTGCCATCTATATATTGGTCGTATTTGTCGCTATGGAAAACAAACCATGCACAATGCCGAAAAACATACCAGCATTGTGCATTGTAGAAGTTTATACAATAGACGAGTCAATTTAAGGTTGGTCTTAACCCAGGAATTATGGAAACTTTCGGGCCTCATATGCAAAATTGTTGGTCTAAAGTCACGTTATATTAAGATATACATTTTTAGAATGACAATGACTTGCTTAATTCATCTGTGAGGTCAAATTTGGGCCAAAATGTTCATTTTGGCCCAAAATCCCAAAAAAGGGTTTTTTTTTTTTTTTTTTTTTTTTTTTAAACTAGATAGAAATATTCTAGGAGTCGTTTTTTATTTTTTTGAATTTTGACCAACTTCACCAAAAATATTTGAAATTTGGGCCAAAATCGGGCTTTTTATGATTTTTTTTTGAAAATTAAGCATTTTTTACCATTTTGGTGCAAATTTCTTAAAGTTGGTCAAAATTCCAAAAAATAAAAAAACATCTCCTAGATATTTTTATCTCGTTTTTAAAAATTAATAAAAAAAAATATTTGGCCCAAGAATGTTTTTTGTTACGTTTAACGAAAAAAAAAGTGGGATTTTTGGGCCAAAAAAAATGAGCATTTTGGCTCAAATTTGACATCACAGATGTATTGCCATTCTAAATATTATACTTTTATATACTTTAGACCCCGCTTTAGACTAACAATTTAGCCGTTATGAGGCCCGAAAGTTGCCATAATTCCTGGGTTAAGACCAACCTTAAGTAAAATAATGGGTGTACCAAGACAAAATTGGAACACCAACGTTTGCCTGCTTGTGACTCTAAACATCCTCCTTCAATGAACCAAAAGGTAACAAAACACATGAGATATAGCAAACAATTCTCTGTTTAAAATGTTTTTCCAAGCGGAACTATTTGAGACCACATTGATCAAAATCGGAACATTTTGATATTTTTACCAAAGTGGACAATAGTGGAGACCAAAATTTAACATCATTTGACCTTTAAGCATATAACTCAAGAACTGTACCTCGGACTATACTTTTTCTGAATCCTAATAATGAGACGAATATAATCAAATGTTTTTAAATCCATATTCGCCCAATTTTGCGAAATTATAAACTACACCTTTGTATTGAACCAAGTATTGACGTTGTTGCACTGTTGCCATTTCTACCATCAGCTACCATAGATTAATCCCCATCACCATGTTGCTCAATTTTGTGACCATTTCTACATTGGGCGGTGGAATTTACTCCATTACCGTGGTATTGCTTACCATTCTCGCATCACTTATTTATTGGAGTATTCGGAGACCAAGCGGGATGCCACCCGGACCTACGGGACTGCCTATTGTTGGAAATATGTTCAGTAAGTCGATCCTTGAGAATAGCCTATAATAGTCCTGGCCCTGTCCTACAGACCCGTATACAATTTTTCAGGGAGAAAGTTTGAATGTTGATTCGAGTAGGGTATGCATAGGTCTTTCAAATTCTACTAGGTGGAAAATTCCAAACCCGGGCAAACTCTGTATATGGCCGTTTTTCAAAATGGCCGCCAAAATGTACTTATGAACCAGGTATAATGACAATAACTCCGAAACTATTTGACCTAGAGGGGTGATTGAGGTGTCTATCCCCACTAAATCAAGGCTGTCTGATTGAATGAAGGGGGTTTCATGGTTGTCCGAGGTCTAGGACACCTGAAATCCAAGATAGCCGCCTGTAGCCACCATAATCATCATATTCGCCAGATGAAATGACAATAATTCGGAATCTGCTTGACCTACAAGGGTCATTAAGGTGTATATCCCCACTAAATCAAGGCTTTCTGATTGAATAAAGGGGTTTCATGGTTGTCCGAGGTCTAGGACACCTGAAATTCAAGATGGCCGCCCATAGCAACCAGATAATCATCATATTAGCCAGATGAAATGACAATAATTCGGAATCTGCTTGACCTACAAGGGCCATTTAGGTCTCTATCCCTATGAAATCAAGACTGTCTAATTGAATGAAGAGGGTGTCATGGTTGTCTGATGTCTAGGACCCCGGGTCTAGGACAACCACAATCTAAGATGGCCGCCCATAGCAACCATATAAATATTCACATTAACCAGGTGAGATGACAATATCTCAATAATTATTTGATCCAGAAGAGCAATTAAGGCGTGTAACTTCGCTAAATCAAGGCTGTTTGATTAAATGATGTGATATCATGGTTGTCTGAAGTCGAAGTCACACCAAACCAGATGGCAGCCATAGCAACCACTATTAACCAAGTAAAATGTCATCAATTAGAACCTCTGTAACATAGAGGCTGGATTAATGCCGCCAAAATACGTTTTTTTTTCACTAAAAATGGGTTAGAGTGTCATTGAAACAGCATTATAAGCATTAAATATTCAAAAAAAAAAAAAAAAAATGGCTTTGAGGGTTATAGCAGAAACATTTCTCCCTAAATTATGTTGCTAATATGTTTTTAATCCAAAATGGCGCCGATTATGAGGTCCAAAATGGCCTTCAAAATACATTTTTTTCACTCAAAAAATGGGTTAGAGTGGCAATAAAACAGCATTTAACATTAAATATTCAAACTTATCAATGGTAAATGGCTTTGAGGGTTACAGCAAAAACATTTCTCCCCAAATTGTGTTGTTAACATGTTTCAAATCCAAAATGGTGCCGATAAAGAGGAAAAAAATGTCCACCAAAATACTTTTTTCACTCAAAAATGGGTTAGAGTGGCATTAAAACAGCATTATAAACATTAAATATTCAAAATAATCAATGAAAAATGGCTTTGAGGGTTATAGAAGAAACATGTCTCCCCAAATTATGTTGCTAATATGTTTTAAATCCAAAAGGGCGCCGATTATGAGGTCCAAAATGGCCTCCAAAATACATTTTTTCACTCAACAAATGGGTTAGAGTGGCATTAAAACAGCATTTAACACATTAAATATTCAAACTTATCAATGGTAAATGGCATTGAGGGCTACAGATAGACATTTGTAACCAAATTGTGTCATTCACAGGTGTCAAATTCAAAATGGCGCCCAAAGTGAAGCCCAAAATAGCGGCCAAATACATTTTTCTCAGCTTTTAATGCTGTTTTAATGTCGCCTTTAGTATGAAAAAAATACTTTAACGGTCATTTTGGTTTTCATTTTTGGCACCATTTTGGATTTAAAACATGTTAACAACCTATTGTTTGGTACAAAATGTTTCTGTTGTAATCCCTAAAACGGTTTACCATTGATTATTTTGAATATTTTAATGCTGTTTTAATACTACTTATGGCTGCTTAAAATGTATTTTTGCGGCCATTTTGGACCTCATAATGGACACCATTTTGGATTTGAAACATGTTAACAACACAATTTGGGGGAAAATGTTTCTGCTGTAACCCTCTAAAGCCATTTACCATTGATAAGTTTTAATATTTAATGTGTTAAATGCTGTTTTAATGCCATTCTAACCCATTTTTCGAGTGAAAAAATGTATTTTGGAGGCCATTTTGGACCTCATAATATCAAAAATATAATTTTGGATTTAAAACATATAAGCAACATAATTTGGGGAGACATGTTTCTTCTATAACCCTCAAAGCCATTTTTCATTGATTATTTTGAATATTTAATGTTTATAATGTTGTTTTAATGCCACTCTAACCCATTTTTAAGTGAAAAAAGTATTTTGGTGGACATTTTTGACCTCATAATCGGCATTATTTTGGATTTGAAACATGTTAACAACACAATTGGGGAGAAATGTTTCTGCTGTAACCTTCAAAGCCATTTACCATTGATAAGTTTGAATATTTAATGTGTTAAATGCTGTTTTAATGCCACTCTAACCCATTTTTTGAGTGAAAAAATGTATTTTGAAGGCCATTTTGGACCTCATAATCGGCGCCATTTTGGATTAAAAACATATTAGCAAAAACATATTAGCAACATCATTTAGGGAGAAACGTTTCTGCTATAACCCTCAAAGCCATTTTTCATCGATTATTTTGAATATTTATTGCTTATAATGCTGTTTCAATGACACTCTAACCCATTTTTTTAGTGAAAAAACATATTTTGGCGGCATTAATCCAGCCTCTATGTTACAGAGGTTCTAATTGATGACATTTTACTTGGTTAATAGTGGTTGCTATGGCTGCCATCTGGTTTGGTGTGACTTCGACTTCAGACAACCATGATATCACATCATTTAATCAAACAGCCTTGATTTAGCGATATTGTCATCTCACCTGGTTAATATGAATATTTATATGGTTGCTATGGGCGGCCATCTTAGATTGTGGGTGTCCTAGACCCGGGGGTCCTAGACATCAGACAACCATGGCACCCTCTTCATTCAATTAGACAGTCTTGATTTCATAGGGATAGAGACCTAAATGGCCCTTGCAGGTCAACCAGATTCCGAATTATTATCATTTCATCTGGCTAATATTAAATATGATGATTATCTGGTTGCTATGGGCGGCCATCTTGAATTCCAGGTGTCCTAGACCTCGGATAACCATGAAACCCCCTTTATTCAATCAGAAAGCCTTGATTTAGTGGGGATAGACACCTTAATGACCCTTGTAGGTCAAGCAGATTCCGAATTATTGTCATTTCATCTGGCGAATATGATGATTATGGTTGCTACGGGCGGCCATCTTGGATTTCAGGTGTCCTAGACCTCGGACAACCATGAAACCCCTTCATTCAATCAGACAGCCTTGATTTAGTGGGGATAGACACCTCAATCACCCCTCTAGGTCAAATAGTTTCAGAGTTATTGTCATTATACCTGGTTCATAAGTACATTTTGGCGGCCATTTTGAAAAACGGCCATATACAGAGTTTGCCCGGGTTTGGAATTTTCCACCTAGTAGAATTTGAAAGACCTATGCATACCCTACTCGAATCAACATTCAAACTTTCTCCCTGAAAAATTGTATACGGGTCTGTAGGACAGGGCCAGGACTATAAATGATGTTGTTTAAAATTGTTCAAAATATTAATCAACTTAGGAAATACAAAATGTTTTTACAGAAAACATTTAAATATTTTATATAACGGGTATAAACATTTTAATAGCATACAGAAAACATGATGCAAAACATTCTAACACTATGTGTTGACAAAATAGTTAACCAAAATGCAAAAACATTAACCAAAACATAATCTGCAATAATATTTTGATAACATTTTTAAAATCTTGTTTTAATGTTGTTTTTCATATTAAACGTTTTAAAATGTTTCCTGACCTTTAGGCCTATAGCCCGATATTTAGGCCTAAATGTTATTAAAACGTTAATAAAACCATGATAACGGTTTAAAAACATTTTTGTGTTTGTTTGGTAATAATCCAAGCTATCACTCAGAAACAAGATCAGTCATAACCCAAGTTAAAAGCTAAATTTCCTGAGTAGAATTTAACAAGCTCTGTAGGTCACCAGCCTATTGAGCATATTTTTTTTATCTATAACATTCGGTCGAAGCCAGGCAAAGCTGCTCAGAGACTACTAAATTAAAGGGATGCCAACTGAATATGGCGGGACAGGGATATGGGAAGAGATCCAACTTAAGAAGCAGGAAGAAAACCGGTGCACCGAGAGAAAAACCTGCGAGAACGAGCATGGATCGGCAACCAAACTTACCATGCTTACGTGTCATACTGCAGTTACTGTCCGTTTTCCTATACACAATACACAGTGCTCTCACCATTGACGCGTGACCCCTACAAATGATGTATGTTGGGAGAATGGACACTTGCCTAGTTAACATCACTGTGTGAAAAATAACCAGCCAATATTTTATTTATTCTCCAAAACTTCTAGCAAATATATTTCTCTAACATGACCTAAAATTACAGCTAGGTTAGATGTTCAGAAATGGTCGTACTTTTGTAAAATATGAGTGAGGGCAAGGCATAGCTAGCCAACTCCCCGTGTTATTTGAATGGAGTTTTGACCGAAAATATTGGTATCGGACCGCTCACTTCTGAAGGATGCCACAAAAAAACCGGTAAAAGCTACATTTAAATTATTCTAAATAGGTTCTAGAAAATAAAGTTTTGTAACATGTCCTAAATTTTTAGCTAATTTAGGTGTTTGGAGAGGGTCGTACTTTTGTGTTTTAGGAAGGACATGTAAACGACAGATAACACCAAAAATATGAAGAAATTATTTCTAAACCGTGTTAAGTCAAAAATCATTATGTTGCTCATTTTCAAGAATGCTGGTTTACAAAAAGCACGACATTGTCTGATTTCGTGAACAAAGCCACACATAACATTGTTTCCTTTCGTTTCCTTTATAATCGGTTACCCAACTGAAGCTATGAATACCAGCTTTATTGCGATATCGCACATGAAAACAGTCACTTGTGCACAACCAGAGAAGATCCGATTTAATCAGTTGAGCTGTTTCAATGAGTGTTATCTTGGTTTAATAGCTTTTAATGGGGTTAAGTCCTGCAAAGGTCGAGATGAATTCTACTGTAGACATGACTGCATCATGTGGCAACACGGGGAGTTTAACCCGGGCCGCAGTGTTGAGAACCCGGGTGAGAAGCGAGTAAACTAAAAAAAGCTAGAAGACCATTACACTAACCCGTTCTCTTAAAATGTATCAATGGAGAACGTGTAAAGCACGTTTTCATATGCAGAAGAACATGCAAATAAACATACTCAAGATATTGAATCGGAACCCTTAGTGACCCCTGAGTAAAATAGACCCGAGCAGGACGTGACTACAAAAGAAAATGTCTATCTTAAAAAGCATGTAAGCTACATTGATACCGATGCCACCAATAGACCAATAAGATTTGCCCCTTCATTTTGCATACCACTTTGTCCAATTTCTACCTTAGTCAAATGACACTTTTTCTTAGATTCTGATTTCTTTCTTTCTTCTACCAATCGTATAATGAGCCATCGTAGTCATATGCGTTTGTCAATTTTGACGACATTTGGTTATTATGACCATTGGGGGGTGCCACAAATGTCATGTGAAAATGTCTGGCGCAAATGTCATGTCAAGGTCATTATAGCCAAAAACGTGTTTTTCGCTTAAAATGCTACTCATTCCCCATATTACATAGCACCGTGGCATCACTTGCACACACGCATCGTCTATAGCCAGTCTCTAAAGGTTGTACACAGAATTGGGGTCAACGGTCATTTATGGGTCATTTCATAATAGCATGTAATCTTAAATCGGCCATCGTAGCCATATGCTATTTGCCATGTTGACCATAGTTGAGCACTCTGAGCACTAGGACCATTGGGTGGTGCCACAAATGCCACGTGATCATTTGCGGTCAAAGTTCTTCCACTTACGGACAATGACCAAAAACGTAATTTTCACTCAAATTGACTAGGGGGCCCTATGACCCCCCCCCCCCCATGATAGATTTGCACACAAATATGTCATCCATACAGCAAAGATATATAGTCCTTACAAGCCCATTGTGGTTCAATGAGCCATGTATAATAATAATTGGGCTGATCATTCCTCATAACGTGTCCTTGTAAGGCTTTGTAAAGATAGGTTTACAATCTTTACAGAGTCTTCCAAGGGCATCTGTGTATTTACCTAGCTGAGCTAGGTCCTGTTTTTCTATCCGATTCCCGGGGGGGGGGTCACTTCCATTGTGGCCTGTACACCATCCGCGATAATGAAAACGCGTAAAAATTGTAGTTTTTCGTGGGTAGGAGGCACGATACGCGCGTACCGTGTTTAGGGTGTCAAAAACATGAAATGAAATTTAGGGTATGAAATTTGATACAAGGAATAAAATTCCTGTTAAGGGTAGCCAAGTTTTATCATTTTAGCCAAGGGTTAAATCCTTGTTTAGGGTGCTTTTCAAAAGTTGATTATCGCGGATGGTGTACAGGCCACAATGGGAGTGACCCCCCCGGGTCCGATTCTTCTTCTTTCTTTCTTTACCAAATACTTTCAAAATGCTGCTGCTCCCGTAAATTACATAGAAGGCCTACAATGTCGTCACCACCATGAACCATAGGCTGGTGGTACAAATGTCGCATGAACAACTCTAGGTCAAAGGTCATAAAAAGATCAACATCACAGGGCTCTGTGAGCACAATGTCTAGTTTTTTCTCATTTCTTCACAGAATGCAAAAAAAATGGCAAAAAAAATGAAATGGGTGTAGTACCCCCTTAATATGTACAACAACATCCCAAATTTAGGTTTAAAAAGATCCATTCAAAGTTTTCCTGCTGGTCAGTTGGTACTGTTTTAGTTTGCTTTCTTGCTTATCTGCCTTTTGAATATTTTGACAGACTGATACTCACATGTCACATGCTCAGGATACGTAGTCTCTACGTATCACAATACAATTTAAATTAGGAAAACCATTACTTTTTATCCAGGTTTCATGGACCACCCTCACATTAAATTCAAGGAAATGACGAAGAAGTATGGCAATATATTTGCCGTGAAAATGGGTCAGCGATGGATGGTAGTTCTCAATCAAATAGATGTGGTGAGAGATGCAATGCTCAAAAAACCAGTTGAGTTTGCAGGACGACCTGACTTATATTCAAGTAAGGGATGTGCTTGGTTTGTTTTTTTGTTTTTTTGGTGTGGTTTTTTTTTTGGGGGGGAGGGTGTTTGAGTAGACTTGCTTCAAGTCCTTTGGCGTCCATAGTTAGTGAATGTAAAATTCATGGAAGCTTTGCCAAAACATTATGTTTCAAAATTTTAAAAGTTTTAAAAGTTTAGTTATTCTTTCAAAATAGATATTTACCATCATAACTTTGTGAAAATCTATTTGACATTTGAATTGTTAGGCCAGATAGTGGACTTTCTGATCTTACTTTATCCCAGGCATACTGTGTATTGCAGGGGTAGTGTTTGAACAAAATGCCCACCATGCCCACAAGGCACACTTTCTGATTATACATGGGTCTAATGAAGAGTATGAATAGAGAAAAATTCATACTATTTATTTGACCCATGTATAATCAGTGGTAGATGTATCATATACTGGACTCTCTCAAATTTTTAGTCAGGTCAGATTTTTTGTGTAGGCATATGAGCCTTGGATTAGAAAGTGTATCTATTAAAGAAATTAATTTACCCAAATATGGTTCAGTTTTAAAATTGGGCTTTTTTCCAAGTGTAAGGAAACTTTTTGGCGCATTATATCATGCTGATCACTCGCACCTGTAAGATTAACAGCTTTGAAAAGGGTGGTATTGTATCCAATCTATGACTGCAGACATACACAGGTGAAGAGTGCAACCTTCTTGTAGTGCAGGGCGATATATAAAAGAATTGGTTTACCTATTGCTATGGTAGTTAATCCTGTTACATCAACTTCTACGGCGAATTACATATGAGGATATTTGCTTAAAAAGTTACAGTTACCTTTTTCAGAGTCTTGGTTAGCAGCGTCGTAGCTTTCGACACCATCACGGCGTCTTCATTCAGCGTAGTGTTTACAATCCTCCGGTCACATGACCACCCGATGGGTGGTCAAGTGTCATCAGATTATTGTAGATGGCGGGCAGGTCGTATCCGGCGTCCCTGTTGAGTGTAGGTTTTAGTGTCTTTATCTCTATGGCTTCCCTGTTCCAGAAACGATCCTCCCTGCCGATGACTTCCACATCGTCCATGCTGATGTCGTGTTTGTAATCAGCTTTGTGGTCATCGACTGCTGTTCGGGGGTGGTGGTTCTAGTATGTTCTTTGAACCGGGTGCCAAGATTTCTACTTGTCTCGCCAACATAAGTGTTCTCACATTCGGGGCAGCTAATTCTGTAAATTACACCACCTTTGTTGGTATTTGGGGTCTTCTCCTTCGGGTGTACTAAAAGGATCTGATGGTATTGACCGGTTTGTGGTAGCATTGACCCCGTGGTCACGGGAAATGTAGGATAACTTCTCAGAAAGTCCTTTGATGTATGACAAGGGGACATTGATTTTTCGCTCGTACTGTCCAGCTGTTTCCTTGCGATCTTTCTTTTTCTTTGGTTTGGGGGTTTTGAACATCCAGGACTTATAGCCGTTTGCCATGAGTGCAGTTTTAACGTGGCTCGTTTCCTGTTGTTTGTCCTCGTATGTGGTGACCAACCTGTCCACTTTATTCATCAGCGTTCTGACCACTGACTTTTTATGCTCCAGATGGTAGTTCGAGTCAAAGTTCAAATATTGGTCGGTATGCGTGTGCTGCCGTCATCCTCAACGTGGATACAAGTGTCTAGGAAGGGGAGTTTACCCTCTTGTTCGGGTTCGTTGGTGAATTTGATGTTCTTGTCGAGACTATTGATGTGCGTTGTAAAACCATCAATGTCATATTCATGGATAAGGACGAATGTGTCATCGACATAACGAAACCATTTCGACGGGGGGCGAGGGGCCGTAGCAAGAGCCTTGGTCTCGGAACGCTCCAGGTACAGATTGGCTACAATGGGGGAGACTGGGGAACCCATCGCCGCACCATGGGCTTGTTTGTAGTATTGTCGTTTGTATACGAAGTAAGTGGTATTGGGGCAAAAAGTGAGGAATTCCAGGATATGGTTGATTTTGAGAGGAGTGCGATCCTTTAGCGTGGCGTCCTTCTCCAGCTTATCCTTGACTGCTTCAATCGCGTCCGGTACGGGTATACTTGTGAACAGGGCAGAGACATCATAAGATATCAGCTTTTGTCCAGGTGGTACTTCTAACTTCTTAATTTTGTGCACGAACTCACCACTGTTGTGAATGTGGTGTTCAGTATTGCCGACTAAGGGACTGAGAATTTCTGCAAGGACTTTGGCTGCGTTGTATGTCAAGCTACCGATGCTAGACACTATTGGTCGAAGTGGAGCATCTGGTTTATGGATTTTAGGAGTGCTGTACACTTTAGGTACTTCCTCGGTTGTTGGATAGATTTTGTGTTTGATGTCTTGAAGAAAGGGGTCTTTGTGTTGCCATTCACGTATATTGCCAATCAATTCGCGTTTGTATGCTGGCGTGGGATCTTTGGCTAGCTTTTGGTAGGTGTTTTGATCATTGAGCAAAGACTCCATCTTATCTTCATAGTCATTGGTATTGAGAACTACTGTCGCTCGACCTTTGTCGGTGGATTGTAAACACTACGCTGAATGAAGACGCCGTGATGGTGTCGGAAGCTACGTCGCTGCTAACCAAGGCTCTGAAAAAGGTAACTTTTTAAGCAAATGTCAAGAATGACAGAGTCCAATATCAGTATCCATGCTGTTATGAGGATATTATTAGTGGCTAGACATGGGATTGGCTGCAACTTATCCCACAATGCAAACTGATTAAGGTGACCTTCATGTGCAGATGGTGTTTAACTTTTGCACAATTATGCAAATCGCCACTGTGTGATGGGATATCATTAGGATTTAGATTCCTTGCAGTATATGGTAGGTATACATGGTATATTCAGATATTGTGTAAAAACTTTCCAAACAAGTTTGCCTGATCAACTGGATAGGCCTTTAAACGACGGCTCTTGTTAGGCCTATAATAGCTATTGTGGCTGGACGCGGCGAATGAGCCGTAAACTCAGCAAACTTCATTTCGAGCTACAGGTGAAAATATATGCAAATCTCGTATTTTGGCGAAGTTGAGATTTTTGCAGATTTGAAATGTTTAAGCTTTCTTCTAAACACATACAAAGTTTTATTTTAAAGAAATAAGTGGAAATATGAAATAATCCACATTTTCTGAGGCCCATCTGATGAATGGTCATTTTGCTTCCATAACTTTGAACGCGTTTTTCTCGGTTTCGCGTTTTGATTCATGACAACCTATAACAAGCCATAACTTCGCTTCTGATTGTCATATGAAGTTCATTGAGGTGTCATTTTAATCCCTGAAACATGCTCTTTGCAAATATGTAAAAACGTAAAAATACCCAGAGAGGGACTTTACGGCTTATTCGAGGTGTCCAGGCACATTATATTCTCGCCAAAACCAAAACATGTCGTATCACAACAATATATCACTATGATACTTTTAAAACACTTCGAAAATATGACACGAACGATAACACGAATATTGATGTTTATTATTCAGGTGGCTTAATCACAGAAAATTTCCAGGACATTGCATTTACCACCTACAGTGCCAGATGGAAACTCCACAGAAAATTGAGTCATTCCGCAATAAGGTATCAAAGATATTCAAGAAGGGACTAAGGCCCGGAACAAAGGGTTTCATAGGCGTAGATCCCGGGGGGATGGGGGGTCATCTTGTTAGTAAAAACAAAGCACCGAATCACAGTGGAGAACTGAACATCGCTTCGGAAACGAAATCGTTTGGCACAATGAAAAGATCATGCATAAAGGTTGAACTATAGCCTACTGGCTTTTAATCTCCGAGAATTTTAACACAACACATCATATTAAAATTACCGGTCAAACTCTCTGTTCGTCATCTTCAAGTGTTAACTTTTTATCTAAAATTTATCCTTATGACCATCATTAAGTTATCATCATCATCTAGTTGATGGTTTTGCAGCAAAATAGTTAAGTCTTCTCACAATACAAATCAATACTTTGTTATAGAAATTTTGCGACAGGGAAGAAGTTGGAAAACATCGTTCACGAAGTCACAGGACGCATAGGTCATGTAGGTAATCGAATAGATGAGCAGCATGGGAAGCCCATCGACCCGAAAGAAGTGGTATGCCTTGGTATCTACAATATCTTGGGGACGCTTTGTTTTGCACACAAGTAAGTGAAAAAGAAACGTAAACATGTAAATCAAAAAATCCTTTAAAAAAGTTTGGAAAGTTTTTTCAAGAATCTATATCTCAGATTGAAAATTATATACTTAGTTCTCAGGGTTGATAGGAGGACAAATTTTAATCTTTACCCAGAGCATGCAGCGCACATAAACGTTGAAAAAAACCAGTGCATCTGGCCGGATTCGAACCGGCGACCGTCGTATTACTAGCATGAAGCTCTGCAGATTTAGCCTCAGAGGCATACTGGAGAAGGGCGAAGATTTTAAAATATAGGTATTAGGTTCGAATGGTGTTTGTCGCATTCCTAGCGTAAGGCATCGGAACTGCATTTATTTTTTCAGACTATTTGTGATATGCTCATATCTGCATATCAATGGACAGCTAATTTATTCCCCTTTACAATATTATGACACCTTACTTGAAACAATATCCTTTTTTCATGGCTGAGTACACGTCTTGTGAATGAAGTTGGGTCTCAAGCAGAATGTGCCAAATTGACCATTATAGTGTGCTCGAACAACACTAGTAGCTACTAGTGCACTAACCTCAATAGCGGGTGAAAAAAAAACATACGCAGCCACAACAGCGTGGCAACTCCTCCTCTCCTCATGCTGCTCACCAGCCTGATACATGTTGCCCATGTTCATATGTTGCTGTGGAATGGCATTCCATTCTTCAACCATGATTCGTCGCAGGTCATTCAATTTGGTTGCATTGGCTACTCTGGCACGCACAGCACGACTAAGCTGGTCCCACAAGTGTTCAATCGGGTTAAGCTGAGATGGGCTGATATGGCAAGCCATTCCATTCTCTCATCTTGGAGGATTGTATTGTGTCGCAAACTGCGAAGATATGTGTTTGCAGCTTGCTGCATAGAATAATGGTTAATTTGGCACATTATGTTTGAGACCCCACTACATTCACAAGACGCCGTGTACTCATTCGTGAAAAAGGTGATTGTTTCAAACGTGGTGTCATTATAAGGGGGGAATAAATGAGCTGTCCACTGATATGTACACTGTACCCGTAAAGCCCGCGCGACAAAAATGAGGTAAAGATAATTATTCATATTTACACTGAAATTGGTTTTTGTGTGTAAAGTAATTTATGAGAACCAGTCAAATAACAATCAGTGCACAGACAAAGCATCATATTTTACTAGTAAACAAGGTTGCTATGTGCGGCACGCACCTTAGAATAAAGTAGGGCCAGGGGTTCCAAGTGAAGAGTCGGATACGTAAGCTTACGTACGTGCCGTGAAGACCAAAATGCCTTTAGAATATAAATATAGGATTGAACGCCGTGTCGGGCACGAGTCCTTGAACATGGCTTAAGTCATGCAAAAACAGCTAAATCCAGCGATACACGGGTCTTAAAGGAAGATGACCTGATATATTTGTTTGATAAAATTCTTTAAAACTTATGTATACTAGTAACATAAAATGTGGTCCCTTTCGAACATTCATGCAAAAAGAACACGTAAATATTCCTTGTAAATGCTCAAATTCCTTATGGAAATGCTGACATTTATACAACTTGATACTGGTAGTCTACAGTCATGATAACCATCATGATCATGTAATAAATTGATATCAAATGAGAGATCCTATTTTTGAAATTAGGAGTTAGTTCCAAATCGGTGTATTACCGAAGACATCAAACAACTGTAGTCTCAAACGTGGTATACCAGAGTCAAGACTAATTCGACAATTTTTTGATGATTTCTCCTGAAATATATCGATTTGGAATGCCAAATTTCAATATGTTAATAAGAAAAATATGAGCTTAAATTTCACCCGATACCAAAATCTGCATTTTGATGTGATAAAATGGGGGATGAGGCTGTCAATCAAGTTACCCACCTTTAATAATTGTTTGAGTGCCACTCTCCACTTACTGATGCCCATCCCGGCCGCGAACTATTTTACCGTAGTTAACATTTGAATAGGGAGCCCGTTTAAGCAACTGTATACGTGGTGTCCCGCCTATTAGGGTTAGGGTTAGGGTTAGGGTTAGGTTTAGGGTTAGGGTTAGGGTTAGTGTTAGGGTTCAATATTGATCGGAGATAGGGCCTATATACGTATTAACTAGTAATATAGTATATCGTGTATATACGCTTTATTCCGTAATCAACAAGTATGATAGAAAGACGGCTTTCTGGCAGAACTACTCGTAGCATAGTGGTATAGCGTCTGACTATGGATCGCTAGGTTGTTGGTTCGAACCCCGGTCAATCTTTGGTAGAATTTTAAATATAATATCGTTCGTTTCTTTTTGTTAAGTAAGAAGAAATACTTAGTAATAATGGCATGTGGAATCTAGCCTCATAATACATGTAATACTATACATTATGTATTATAAGTTTCTCCTATTCAAATGTTAACTACGGAAAAAAAATTCGCATCCCGGCCACGTAATTTCTTTCTACAACCATAATGGGCCGCAATGCGATAACACATAGTACATACATGTAATTATAGGCCTATGAGGCTAGATATAACACGAGTTTATTACCATTATTATTTCCTCTTAAAAGAAATCGATAGAACTAAAATTCTACAACGGTTTACCTGGGGTTCGAACCCATAATCTATGTACCCATAAATGCCTACACGACTGTGCTATGATTCGTTGTGCCAGAAAGGTGTTTGTTTATGATACTTATTGATTACGGAATAAAGTGCATACACACAATATACTAGTATTACTAGTATATTAGTACTAATAAATACGAATATAATCCTAACCCTAACCCTAACCCTAACCCTAATCCCTAACCCTAACACTAACCCTAAGCCTAAACCCTAACCCTAACCCCTAAACCATAACCATGACCATAACCCTAACCATAACCCTAACACTAACCCTAACCCTTACCCTAACCCTAACCCTAACCATAAGACCCTAACCCTAAGACCTTAACCCTGACAATAATGAACCTTGCCTCGGACTATGCGGTTAGTGATATATTGCGGCCCATTATGGTTGCAGAAAGAAATTAAGCATCCCGGCCAGTCAATCAATGAAAGTAACTCACGTTGTAAGAATAATTTAAGGACTCAATTATAATCATAATTTCAGGTACGAATTCGATGATCCAAAGCTTACATCGTTCATTCGCATTAGCCGTGAAACCTTCGAGGCACTCGGAGTGGGCATGTTGGCTGATTTTATTCCCGTATTGAGATTTATTCCATCACATGCTGTCACGAAGCTCAAGCAAATTAATGACGAGTTTCTAGGTTTCTTGTATGCTGAACTAAAACGTCACCGCGAATCTTTTGATTCAGGTAGGCTTTTCTATGGTCATAGTTAACCTAGGTTATACAATCCAATAATATTGATAATGATTGATGTAAAAGTTTATCCCTAAGTGAGCTAGGTGGGCCTGTCGGCTATTAATAAACAAAATAACACAAATATTATGTAATAAACTGAGCTCAAAAAGAAACTTATAATTTAAGGAAATATCTTAAAATCCTGTCCGTCAAAATGAACCAAAATTACACACATGTTTTCTTCAATACTCTACTCTAAACACATGTCAGTAACCAATCAGTTATCCAACTGACACAACAGCAAAATGCACTGACATGGAACAGCTTCCTGGACCACATTCACAGTCCAATAATTGGCACCCAGCAAAAGAAATCTGTGAGAATAAGTACAAGATCCTTGCACATGTGAGTTCCCAAAGAGTAAGTGGAATAGTATGGAACAAGACCTGTTTCTTGAAGAAAGTGTGTGAAAGGAAAAAAGCGTTTTATCATCTATGCCAGGATCTTGTATGCATACTTGCAGATTTTTTGTGCTGGGTGCCAAATGTTGGGCTGTGAAAGTGGTCCAGGAAGCTGTTCCGTGTCAGTGCTTTTTGCTGTTGTGTCAGTTGAACAACTGCTTGGTTACTGACATGTGTTTTGAGTAGAGTATTGAAGAAAACATGTGTGTACTGAAGTAATCCTGGGTGTAATTTTGGTTCATTTTGATTGACAGGATTTTAAGATGTGATTGTGATTCACATGTTGTGAAAAATTATAAGTTTCTTTTTGAGCTTAGTTTATATTATTAGATTGCAGGATCGATGAGAGACGATCGGTCAAATTTGCTTCTCAACAGTTCTGGACAGATGCCTGTCCTAATTTGTCAACATTCAAAATAAACTAATTTCTTGTTACTTTAGCTATCGTGATTTTATCAATTTGAAATATGTCAACTATAATAATGGCTCTTTTTAGAGCCACCAAATCTTCAATAAATCCTTGGCAACCTACTTTAATAATAATAATAATAAAATGGCATTTATCCACACTTTCTGGATACTCAGATCCCTCAAAGCGCACCACGGGTCGATATGCTGCCAAGCCCCAAAGGGCAGCACAAGTTGACCCCAATGCTGAGTGCAACAGACAACAGGCCCGGGCTAATTCCCTGCTCTTTACGAAAAGGCCTGCAACTTTTACATGTCCAGATATTGCTCTTCTGGTACATGAGTCCTGGGTGTTATCTGCTGACATGGAAAATAAGATCAACACTTTTGGTACATCATGTTACAGGATAATGCTGAACATCAAGCGCACTGACCATTTTAGTAATGAAATGATCTGTACCATCACCAACACTATAAAAATTAATATATATGTGCCTCTTATCAACTCTGTCAAATCACGACAATTACGATTCCTGGGACATATCCTAAGGATGCAGGAAGATGAACCATGCAGAAGGTATGCTCTCTACATCCCCCCCCCCTTATATGGTAAAAGAAGACCCCTGGAATGCAAAGAACATCCTACTTGTCTTAATGTGCATAAACTTTTGGGAGACTTTGACCAATTTTAACTGCCAGATGTCATTACCACTTTGGCTTCAAATCGTAGTACATGGAGAATTTTGTAGTCGCCTGCTTCGCAGCCGAATGAAATGAATAGGGGGCAATCTACTAATTGTACCAGTGTAGCCCATAGTGACATTTTGTACTCGTGGGGCAGCTTAATACTGAGGAAGTCAAGATATTATGAAAGTTCAACCTGTATGTTCTATTTTACACGGTGATATTGTGTATTTCTGTTTTTGTAGATAATATTCGTGACATATTTGATTCCTTGCTTCGGGCTCAGAAAGAAGCAAAAGATGAAGGAAGCGATCTCGTGGACTCTCTTACTGATACACATCTGACACAAACCATATATAATCTTTTCGGAGGTATGCCTATAGTTCCTAATTATGCCACCCTAATAGTTCATACCAAGTGTTCGTGCTAACATAAATATTAGGTTTACAATATGATAGTAGCTGATAGTTGTCATTAAATTACGATTGTAACACATCGATTAATATATTGCAACACATAATTTGCATGCAATGGATTGGTTCAATTTTTTGATTTTGCTTTGTTATGGTGTTTGTATTTGAAACTCACTCTGTAGATCCATTCAAAATGCTAAGAAGCACGCTTCATCTTGTGGATTTACTAATCTAGCCGGGGAATTAACTAGTCGGACATAAAAGCGCATGAACCCCTCCTTAAAATATATAGTTCTCGTGGAACCTAAAATGTGAAACAGGCAGTACGGCCTAAGTAATCGAACAACGAATAGTCCCAAACTTCATATATTTTGTAAATGTAATTATACGTGTATTGAAGACCCCGTGAAATTGACCTTGAAACTTTCCTGGCATTGCATTATTTACACCTAATTTACATACAATTATAATTGGGTGTCTATTTTGTCCCTTTCTATTTAAAGCTGGAACAGACACAACAATCATTACTCTCCACTGGACACTTGCTATTATGGCAGAATATCCCGACATACAAAAAGAAGGTGGCCATAGAAATCGAAGAGGTCATAGGTCATAATAGACTGCCCTCTTTGGAGGATAGAGGGCGCCTACCATATACAGAAGCAACTATGATGGAAGTTTTACGCTTTAGTTCTATAGTTCCACTGGGTCTGCCACACTCAACAACCTGTGAAGTTATGTTAGGTAACAAAGCGTAGTCATGGTAGTAGGCCTAGTAGACTTACGAAACTCGGCATTAATACACCAAACATATGTGACCGTACACCACGAATGAGCCGTAAATGTCCTCAATTGTATTCTGAGTTACAGTGTAAAATGGGCATGAAGGTCATATTCATAGGCATTTCAATTTGGTGCTACGTGTATCTTATTAAATGAGGTACACGTAGCACCAAATTGAGGTACCTATGAATACGACCTTCATGCCCATTTTACACTGTAACTCAGAATACAATTGAGGACATTTACGGCTCATTCGTGGTGTACGGTCACATATTATTATTATGCCAGATGATGCGCTAAAAACTCAATAACTAATGAGAGCCGGCGCTCGATGCCGTAGATTAAATCAATTAATATTTTAAACAAACTGAGTATTCAACTTTCTCTTACTTTTATAAACACTATATCAGCTTATATCCACCTAATATTTGAATTTTATTTCCAGATAACTTTCAAATTCCAAAAGACACGATGGTAGTAATCAATCATTTTGCACTACATTTTGATGAAGAGTTCTGGGATCAACCGAAATGCTTTAAATCAGGTAGGTGTTTTTGCTATAAGCATTCCTAGACCACGTTCTTGTTGAATAGTCTAATCGTGGGCTACCAGCTGTGTGTAATTACGTAAATAAGTGTAGAAAAACTCTATCACTGGCGCTATTCTACATTATGGTATGAAAATTCAGATACTTGGTACTTGCAGGGTTGTCTAGGACCGCGACACTCCGGCACTTGTTGGAAGACAGAGTACAGCAGACAGTACATGTACAATTGTGATTTCCGCATTTATAATTAAGATTACGTCATTGCCAGAGCTTGTTTTATTAATGATTGACAGCGGTGGGCGGACCGCGGACTTATACTCTTTGTTTTGTGAGCGGTACAAAAATGTGATCTACTGCCAGTTGATTTCCTTGAGTTATCAGATCGACAAAGACGTGACTCAAATTGTATTTTTGTAACATTTAAGTAAAAATAAACTACTTTTGGTTGATTTGTTTATTTTTACAGAACACTTCTTGGATGACAGCGGTTATGTACGTCAGCATCCCAATAGTTTCTTGCCATTCTCAGCAGGAAGGAGGTCATGTCTGGGAGAATCTCTGGCAAAAGCGGAGCTGTTCCTGATTTTTACATGGTTCCTGCAGAACTACGAAATCTCGAAAGTGCCTGGTGACAAAGACGAATCCTTGTTGGGACGCCTTAAGGCCGGGGCGAGTTTAGTTCGCGAGTTGGCTCCGTATGAAGTGATAATGAAGAGACGTGAATATTGATGTCCAATACAAAATATGTTCTAGACCACTGTCATTTGGGCCTGAAAATAGATTCTGAAACACAAAACTAAATAATAAGCTATTTTTGGCGAGCCTTTTGGAAATAATTATTGCACAGCCCCTTATGGCTTTAAACGGGAAATGTGTGATAACTATTTCCAACATATTGTGGTTTATTGTTGCATGTGCCCCTAGCTTTAGACCTGAACGTAACAGTAAATCTGATCATCAATTTTATAGATCAAATCATAAAAAAGGTTGCTTCTTATATATATCCCCAGCAAACACAAAAACGTTTTAAAAACGTTTTAAATAAGTTATATTTTGGCTTTTGGTTTAGGTAAATACGTTTTAATAGAATTAAAATGTCGGGTTATATAAAGGTCATGAAAACGTTTAAAAACGTTTTGTATGAAAACACACTACAACAATATTTTTAAAATGTTTTCAAAATTTTCTTGTAAACTTTTTTTGCAAACATTTTTTGCCAAACATTTTGTCAATACTTAAATAACATTATGTTAAAATATTTGAACCCAGCAAACACAGAAATATTCTTAAAATGTTTTTTTCAAAACATTTTAATAACATTTAAATGTCGGGTTATATAAAGGTCATGAAAACGTTTTTAAAACGATATTGCAAATATTTTGGGTAAAAGTTTTTCGCAAAATATTTTTTCAACCCCAAAATAACATTCTGTTTAGAATGTTTTGTATCTAGTTTTCACAAATGTTTTTAGAATGTTATTAAAACGTTTTTATACTCTTTATATAACCCAACATTTAAACGTTTTCTGTAAAACATTTTTGTTTGCTGTGCAGTAGATTATGAAAAAAAGTTTTTTAATGTTATGAAAACGTTTTATACCCTTAATATACCATTTATATAACCCGACATTTAATTTTTTTCTGACAACCTTTTATAACCTTTTGCGAATGATGTCGAAAACGTTTTGTGTTTGCTGGGTCCATAGCTAAATGATTATTGCCAATTAAATGAGAGTTGTAATGGACAATTCCAGCTGATATCCATACACGCCATGGAAGACATGAACTTAATTTCAGTGTGAATTTCAAATGGCTTTACCTGAATTGGTGACTCCATTTGAAATCTACAACCCCTGTGTGGCAGATTAAGGTAAAAAAAATGATGCCAATTCAGGGCATGTCTTCTGGAACTATTCCTTTTTTGCACGATTTAAGAAAAACGAGATACTTTCAGAATTGTTGTGTGCCTTTTGTTAGTTAAAGTAATAATAAGTGATTTGCATAAAGGATTGATTCCTATTAAATGTTCACTGCTCACATGCCCCCCTATTAATTTCGAGCCAAACAAATGAGCTACAACGAAGAAAATTGCTATTTCACTCCAGCGCCTACAATGCGTGTTTTAGCTCGTCGACCGTACGTGTATTATTATTGAGCGGGGCTTCACGCAGCTGGGACGTACTAATAAGACGTATGGTGTACACACAGTTTAAACGCCACTCATTCAATGCACAGTGGATTCAATGATAACACATGCACAAGACGTGTTAGCCATCACACGGTCGGTGAACTAGAGATCTCCGCATTCACTATAAAAACATTACAGAGTAATTAAATACTTCAGGCTTAGTGTTTCACGTGGTATTTTAGTACACCATCGGGCATTACAAACATGTAAAAAGTAGAAATTGGAGAAAACTTTCCTAAAATGAATTTACCTTCTATTCATTTATTTGACAGACCAGTATAGCGCGAAAGGAAGATGCATTGTTCTTCTTCTATTTTTTCTTCTTTTAAGATTTTTAGGGGGACCGCATAGGAAATATCGGGACGAACATTTCGCGTGAACGAGCTTTACCTTCTTTCCATCCCCAGCAGCAACAGGCTACAGCTACACCCAGGCCATGACTTTACTTCGCGCGTAAACGCTGCTCATATAACTTTTCATAATAAGGCATACATGAGTCTGCCAATTGCAAAACATCTTCAGGTAGTTCGTTTCGGTCTGGAAGTGGCATTGGTGGCCCGAAACAGGTACTGTCAAAACATTTTCTGAATACTTCCAGCAAACGTGGAACACAAAGAACTTCCTTCTGAATGATCCATCTGTTGAGTACTTCATCAGTTCCCGCAGGCCATTGCAGCAAGTTTTGACTGTATGATATCCCAGTTGATGTGCAGTAAGCAGATAGAATACCCTCAGGATCTTCTAGAAGATCATCAGCATCAATGACAACAGGTTCAGGATCATGATGAAGCTTCACATACATAAGAAGATCATAGAGTTCTTTAAAGAACTTCCCACTAGGTATTATCATCTCAGGTAGTTGTGTGAGTTCATTTTGCTTTCCGGCCCTCAAGTACATTCGTTTAAACGAGTCAAAAACCTTTAATGGATGGCGCATGAGAAATGTGTGGCGGAAACCATCTGGTATTCCATAATAGTGACCATCTATACCTTGGACCATATCTTTGACAAAGATTAGATCTTTTCCAGGTTGAGGCGCTTCAAGTTGCTGCTTGATCCAAGAGAATGAATGATTAGATGCTTCGTATATGTTGTCAGAAGATGAACACAAAGCTGATGGAAAATGTTTATGTTTCAGAGTCTGGTACTCTGCAATTAACGGTAATTCCGTTGACGGTTCATCTCTTCTTGTTTTCTCAATGATTGCTCTGATCGTGCCATCAGGAGCGCATCGGTTCGCGAAGATAAAAGGTTCGTGCCATGCTATAGATCTGTCTACGAATGTTATACACTTGAGAAATGCTGTGGAAACAGATCTAGGAGTGGACCACAATATGACGCGTGCAGGATTATGATCTGCCATCTATAAGTTCGCAGTATTTCCGGTCACAAAAATACAGCGAAAATATATGAATGCGGCTAAATTAAAATGTGCATCGGTGGCTGGTGGCAATCGGCGACACGTATAGCTCTGGAACGCTCTGGATTCTAAATCAGCTGCAATCGATTAACCATTATTGCACCATGCAGGTTCGGCTTCTGTATGAAGCTTTTTGATCGCGAACAGGATTCCGCATGTTTATGGAGTTTCAACAACTTGAACTTCAAAAACTCGACAAATTGGACGAAACCTTCCATGTACTATCACTGTTATTAGACCCACGTACCGAGGCGTACTATAGCAATCATCCAGTCAACTCATGTTCGGATCGTACGAAGAGTCGTATAAGCACATTGCGCTGAATAGTGTACTGTACCGCTGCCTGAAGTGGTTATGGAACGACGACAGCAAGGTATATAGAAAGAATATATCCGTGGCATCCAGTCAATAATTTAAAATTCCACAGATTAAAGACAATACGCATCCAGCGTTCCACAGGGGTTAGATCAAGACTCGGTCGCCCGCTTTCATAGCGTCTGAAATACTATATACTAGTAGTTGTCTTTCTAAATATGACTCAATATGACTAAGCTATTTGTGAAACCGACCTTTGCTATTCAACTTATCTATACAAAAGTGGCTGAGACAAAATTAATTATCTGCAGAGTTCACGGTGTCATTGAACTCTTCTATAAAGCAGGGAGGTCCGATTTTATGAAATTAAGAATGCTCAATTACGTTGACAACTTATAATGGACGTATAGACCCCGATAAAGCAGTCCAAACCCCAAATACGGAGCCTTAACCCTAAATGAGGAACATAAACCTAAGATAAGGCATCTAAACCCCACATAAGGTGCCTTAACTCTAGATAAGGGTCGTTAACCTCAGATAAGGGTCGTAAACCTCAGATAAGGCATCTAACCCCAAGATGCATTTATTCAGCTCAAGAGAGACATGGACAAAACTTGTTGGATATCACTCCCAGGAGGATACTTATCATGGCTATAGCAATGACAGCAATTTTGGCCTGTACGGGGGCCCAGACAGTAGCCCCAAAGGGGCCCGCCCATATGGTGTTATTCAGCTGAAGAGAGACAAGGACGAATCTTTTTCATTGGAACTATTACACATTGGGGTGCACAAAAATACCAATGACAGCAACTTTTTCCTGCACGGGGGCCCAGACAGTAGCCTCAAAGGGCCCAATGTCCCATAGCTGATTTATTCAGCTGAAGAGAGACATGGATGAATCTTTTTGCATTGGAACTATGACAGCAACTTTTTCCTGTACGGGAAAATTCAGTTCACCTTTGGAATAGCCTACCAGATGGGGTAGTCGGAGACATATCTGACAATGGAGCACCATCCTTCAAGAGCAGCGTGCATAAGGATCTTATTTCACATGTCTGATGCTTTACTATACCCTGCACACTTGTTGTTCCTAAGCTACGGTGAACCACTGATTGTCAACTGTGGTTTTCTTTTATAGTGCCTATATAATCGAGTGCTTTGAAATGTGTTACTCTTCATGGGCTATAATAATTGTTCACTTTAGTATTTAAAAACCATTAAAAATGTTTTTCAGCCAAAGAGACACACAGATCTTTTTGAATTGGAACTATTGTATATTGGGGTTTACAAAAATACCAAGACAGCAACTTTTTCCAGTACAGGGGCCCAGACAGTAGCCTCAAAGGGCCCAATGTCCCATAGCTGATTTATTCAGCTGAAGAGAGACATGGATGAATCTTTTTGCATTGGAACTATGACAGCAACTTTTTCCTGTACGGGAAAATTCAGTTCACCTTTGGAATAGCCTACCAGATGGGGTAGTCGGAGACATATCTGACAATGGAGCACCATCCTTCAAGAGCAGCGTGCATAAGGATCTTATTTCACATGTCTGATGCTTTACTATACCCTGCACACTTGTTGTTCCTAAGCTACGGTGAACCACTGATTGTCAACTGTGGTTTTCTTTTATATAGTGCCTATTTAATCGAGTGCTTTGAAATGTGTTACTCTTCATGGGCTATAATAATTGTTCACTTTAGTATTTAAAAACCATTAAAAATGTTTTTCAGCCAAAGAGACACACAGATCTTTTTGAATTGGAACTATTGCATATTGGGGTTTACAAAAATACCAATGACAGCATTTTTTTTTTCCTTTACTGGGGCCTAAACAGTAGCCTCAAAGGACCCGATGCCCCATAACAGGTTATTCAGCTGAAGGAAGACATGGATAAATCTTTTTGCATTGGAACTATTACACATTGAGGTACACAAAAATACCAATGACAGCAACTTTTTCCTGTACGGGGGTCTAGACAGTAGCCTCAAAGGGCCGATGCCCCATAACAGGTTATTCAGCTGAAGGAAGAAATGGATGAATCTTTTTGCATTGCAACTATTACCCATTGGGGTTTACAAAAATACTAATGACACTACATGACAGCAACTTTTTCCTGTACGGGGGCCCAGACAGTAGCGTCAAAGGAAAGGGCCCGATGCCCCATAACTGGTTATTCAGCTGAAGAGACACATGGGTGAATCTTTTTGAATTTGAACTATTACCCATTGGGGATTACAAAAATACAAAGGACAGCGGCTTTTTCCTGTACGAGGCCCAATACAGTAGCCTCTAGGGGCCCGATATCCCATAGCGTGTTATTCAGCTGAAGAGACACGTGGGTGGATCTTTTTGAATTGGAACTTTTGCACATGGGGGTCAACAAAATACCAATGACAGCAACCTTTTCCTGTACATGGGCCCACAATAGCCTCAAAGGGCCCAATATCCCATAACTTGTTATTCAACTGAAGAAAAATAGACACGTGAGTGGATCTTTTTGAATTGGAATTATTGCACATTGAGGTCTAAAAATACCAATGACAGCAACTTTTTCCTGTACGGGGGCCCAGACAGTTGCCTTAAAGGCCCGGTGTCATAAGTGTCATAAGTGTCATTAGAACTATTACCCATAATTAGCATGATTAGGGTTTACACACTTTTTCCTGTACATGGACCCAGACAGCCTGAAAGGGCCCGATGTCCCATAACTGGTTATTCTGCTGAAGAAACACATGGATGAATCTTTTTGTAATGGAAGTATTACCCATTGGGGTTTGTAAAAATACCAATGCCAGCAACTTCCTTCCTGTACGGGAGCTCAGACAGTAGCCTCAAAGGGCCCGATGTCCCATAACTGGTTTATTGAGCTGAAGAAACACATGGATGAATCTTTTTGCAATGGAACTATTACTCATTGGGGTTTGCAAAAATACCAATGCCAGCAACTAATTTCCTGTACGGGGGCCCAGACAGTAGCCTCAAAGGGCCCGATAGCCCATAAATTCTAACACCCATCTACGCAGATGATTCCACCTTGTTTTGTGAGGTTACATCTAGAGACAGCCCGGCTAGCCTAAACAGAGACCTGGAGAAAATGGGGATCTGGGCAGATAGGCATGACAGACGGATGGTGACCTTCGAGACATCGAAACGCAAGGCAATGGCAATATTAAGAAAGAGGAATCCAACCAAGATAAATATTCTGTTTGGTACCACCACACTGGGTGAGAAGGAGGAGCTGGAGATCCGGAGAGTCACAGTCGACAGCAAACTGACCTGGTCAAAGCACAATTCTAACGTCTCATACAGAGCAGGACAGAAGTTGGGCGCTCTGTGGAGAGTTGCAAATAAACTTGATGTCAGAGAGGCTTCAGAGGCAGAGCAACTGTTTACAAGGCTAAAGTTTGCAGTGTGATGGAATACGCCTCACTGTCTAAGATGAGTGCCAGCACACCCACTCTACATGCTCTAGGATTACTAGACTCTATCCAGAGGAAGGACCTTCGAATCATAAGCGTGAGCGAAGAGGAAGCAAGTACAGAGCTGAACATCACATCTCTCCATCAAAAACGTCAAGTGGCTGCGGCAACAACAGTCCTTTATAAAATGCACACCAGCTTGTTCCCACCAGATCTGAAGGCACAGCTACCAAAGTCATTTGTAGACAGAAGGGCTACCCGCTCAAGCCTGTCCATACCTTGCCATGCTCTCAAAGTACCAGTTTCTAGAACCATACCTACTGGCAGGACCTTCATCCACACTTCAGTTCACCTTTGGAATAGCCTACCAGATGGGGTAGTCGGAGACATATCTGACAATGGAGCACCATCCTTCAAGAGCAGCGTGCATAAGGATCTTATTTCACATGTCTGATGCTTTACCCTGCACACTTGTTGTTCCTAAGCTACGGCGAACCACTGATTGGCAACTGTGGTTTTCTTTTATATAGTGCCTATATAATCGAGTGCCTTGAATTCACTTTAGTATTTAAAAACCATTAAAAATGTTTTTCAGCCAAAGAGACACACAGATCTTTTTGAATTGGAACTATTGCATATTGGGGTTTACAAAAATACCAATGACAGCAACTTTTTCCTATTCGGGGGCCCAGACAGTAGCCTCAAAGGGCCCGATGTCCCATAACTTGTCAATATGCAATAGTTCCAATTCAAAAAGATCCATCCATGTGTCTATTTGGCTGAATAACCAGTTTGGGACATCAAACCCTTTGAGGCTACTGTCTGGGCCCCCGTACGGGAAAAAGTTGCTATATATCCTTGGTATTTTTGTAGACCCCAATGTACAATAGTTCCAATTCAACAAGATCCATCCATGTGTCTCTTCAGCTGAATAACCAGTTATGGGATATCGGGCCCATTGAGGCTACCGTCTGGGCCCCCGTACAGGAAAAAGTTGGTGTCATTGGTAATTTTGTATACCCAATGGGTAATAGTTACAATTCAAAAGATCCATCCATGTGTTTCTTCAGCTGAATGGGTAGTTCATTGGTAGATCACCAGCGCGGTCATCTGCGGAGTCTAATTTCACTCTTCTTAAGATAAGCACTCCTGGTGTAGTTCTCTCTTGGAAGATGACAAAATTGGAAAAATCAGTTATGGGACATTGGGCCCTTTGGAAAATTGGAAAAATCAGTTATGGGACATTGGGCCCTTTGAGGCTACTGTCTGGGCCCCGCACAGAAAAAAAAAAATTTGCTGTCATTGGTATTTTGTGCACCCCAATGTGTAATAGTTCCAATGCAAAAATATTTATGCATGTCTTCGTTCAGCTGAATAACCTGCTATGGGACATCGGGGTCTTTGAGGCTACTGTCTGGGCCCCTGTACAAGAACAATATGCTGTCATTGGTATTTTTGTGCACCCCAATGTGTAATAGTTCCAATGCAAAAGATTTATGCATGTCTTCCTTTAGCTGAATAACCAGTTATAGGGCATCGGGTCTTTGAGGATACTGTCTGGGCCCCCGTACAGGAAAAAGTTGCTGTCATTGGTATTTTTGTGCACCCCAATGTGTAATAGTTCCAATGCAAAAATATTTATCCATGTCTTCCTTCAGCTGAATAACCTGTTATGGGGCATCGGGTCCTTTGAGGCTACTGTCTGGGCCCCCGTACAGGAAAAGGTTGCTGTCATTGGTATTTTTGTAAACCCCAATGGGTAATAGTTCCAATGCAAAAAGATTCATCCATGTCTCTCTTCAGCTGAATAACACCATTATGGGCGGGCCCCTTTGGGGCTACTGTCTGGGCCCCCGTACAGGCCAAAATTGCTGTCATTGCTATAGCCATGATATAAGTATCCTCCTGGGAGTGATATCCAACAAGTTTTGTTCATGTCTCTCTTGAGCTGAATAAATGCATTTTTGGCCCCCTATTTTGTGACCCCCAGGCTGCCCGTACAGGCTGTGACCCGGCAGCAATATGGAATATTGAATCTTGGGTCTATACTAACATAACCAGGCCATCAAACCTTTTGTCTCTTCTGAGCTGAATAAATCGTCTGGGCTCCTAGTCTATTAATCCAATCATGGAGGTAGTAGCTAGTACTACCTCCATGATCCAATCTTGCATTTTCTGAATGAATTGAATTGTCAAATAATGTCGTAAAAACTTTATTTGTGAACGGATTTTCATCGTTGATAAAACAAAATGTATGTTTAATATATCAATTATTTCGATGAGAACAGTTCCATTAAAGGAGGATTTCGTGATCCTAGCATCCTCTTTTTATGACATTTTTCAGTAGATATCCACGAAAAAAGCTTATTTCCAAAATTTCAGTTGATTCCGATTTTGCGTTTGCGAGTTATGCATGATTATGTGTATTACACTGCTCCATAGACAATGTGTTTCGTTCTGGTGCACCAGAACGAAATTCAAATTGCGATATTTTTGCTAAACGAATTAATCTGCAAGAAATATTTGGTACATAAACATTATGTAGCCAGAGGTATCCAGTGGTGTAAAAATCTCAACTTTTTTTGGGAAAAGTGGGGGGATGAGGCTGTGGATCACGAAATGCCCCTTTAACTTTCTTCCATAAATAATCACAGAGTATTATCTGTTTACAAAATAAGCGGTTTTTTAATTGTATATTCAGATTTAATTAGCGTGCAATTATCATTATCAGTACTACTCACAAACATGGCCTTGCTCATGTTTATATTGTATAGTCACTGCCTCGTTTGATCTTAGGCCAATAAAAAAAAAAGTTGTTTGCTTGCCCTCAAATGAATTTTCAAAATTGGCTCGGTCGGCCGCGGATTTTTTTTTTTTTCTTCTTCTTCTTCTTCTTTTCTTTTTTATTACTAGCAAACTCTACTGTTTGTATTAATTAAGGTTCAAAATATGAAAAATCAGACAATTTTGGTGTCAAAATGAATCAACTAACATTACAAAACAACTAAAATGTTGAACACAAGTTCTAAAATACATTTTTTTACATCTTCAGAATGCAACAATTTGAAAAGAAAAAGAAAACTTTGCCGGAATTTCCAAAAATAGGGTCGGTATTCTTTTGTACAGTAAATAGAAAAAAACAACCGGTCGGTTGAGGGCAAACAAACATCTTTTTTTTGGCCTTATGGTCAACTTGCACTAGGATCCACAACATGCGCATCTATCAGCACACGGTTCTTTAACCCCAATACATTTGTACATTCATTGAATGACTTTGAAACTTTGGGTACAAAAACGCATACTCTGCAAATTAGGTCAAATTTTGCACTATGATTGTTTATTCATACTGCAGTTACTGTCCGTTTTCCTATACACAATACACAGTGCTCTTTCCCATTGACGCGTGACCTCTACAAATAGCCCTACGTTAAAAGTATGGGGATATGACTAGTTAACGTCGCTGTGTGAAAAATAACCGGCCAATATTAAAAGTACTCTCCTAAAGTTAAAGAAAGAATAGCGTTTTAAAATGTCCTAAATTTTTAGCTAATTTAGATGTTTGGATATATTCGTACTTTGGTGTTTTAGTTAATGTTATAGGTAATAGTACATTGCCTAATTAACGTCGCTGTGTGAAAAATAACCGGCCAATATTAAAAGTACTCTTCTAAAATTCTAGACAATATAGTTTTGTAACATGTCCTAAATTTTTAGCTAATTTAGGTGTTTGGAGAGGGTCGTACTTTTGTGTTTTAGGAAGGATATGTAAACGACAGATAACACCAAAAATATGAAGAAATTATTTCCAAACCGTGTTAAGTCAACAATCATTATGTTGCTCATTTTCAAGAATGCTGGTTTACAAAAAGCACGCCATTGTCTCATTTCGTGAACAAAAGTACACATACCATTGTTTCCTTTCGTTTCCTTTATAATCGGTTACCCAACTGAAGCTATCATACAAACTTTATTTCGATATCGCACATGAAAACAGTCACATGTGCACAGCCAGAGAAGATCCGATTTAATCAGTTGAGCTGTTTCAATGAGTGTTATCTTGGTTTAATAGCTTTTAATGGGGTTAAGTCCTGCAAAGGTCGAAATGAATTCTACTGTAGACATGACTGCATCATGTTGAGGTTATTGGACTATGCCATTGAGATTAGGCTATTGTAGTCCATAGTGTTGGTCACCGTCTATCGGGTTCTAAGAGGCGGTAAACTGGTTTAAGCCATACAAAGGTCAAAGGTCTCGGTTTATTTGGTGTTTTTAAGTCCATTAATTTTGTATTTTAAACAAAGAATATACGCACAAGATTTTATCCCGTGCATATCAGAAAACAATAATAAAATAAAATCCAAGCAAATTGTGGTTTTATTTTTAACCTGGGCATACTTTTAGCAAAACAATTGCAAAGTAAATCTGGCAAGAGTGAAATTAGAAGCTTTTCACAAAGTCATGCCAATAAGGTGCCCCCGCCGGGCTGTTAATTTTGTCCGCTCTCTAAGTTTTGCATGAAAAAAAAGGGGGGGGGGGGGTAAGTTGATGTAATGGCTCCTAGTTCCAATTTTCTACTTTGTAATTTTTGCACATCTTTACAGTGCAGCGCTTCGAGAATCTGAAGCGCTTAATATCATGTGTTGTTATTTCTTGGGCACCAATTCTATTTTTATGGAATCACCCATTTAGGCCCAGGCATCACGGGTCTGCAGGCATCCGATGATAATGATAGCGCCTCCTCTAGTATTTTTAAAAAAGCTTTTATCACCACAGATTGTACACAGAGGGCATACGCAGCATACACCTCACCACAGCAGGCCAGCTCGCTATCAGCCTGTCAAATTAAATACCGTAGCTCAAGTTCAAGTTCAAGTTGTTTTATTGTACAAAAACCCAAAGGACACAATACATACAAGTTTACAATGTACATGGTGCAGTGTATAACAATGCTAGCACACATAGTTCACATTATTACAAAGGTATTATGTAGCCTACAATGTAGTCTTAATTTGAATGACTTATGCTGAAATGATTAGTTTCCTGTCATGATTTTTTTTCAGTGAAATATGAGGTCATTATTCATTATTTTGGAAAATGTCATTATTGTCAAAACTTTCATTTACATGGCTACCATCTCAAAACAGGTATTAATGCTTAATGCTTAGATCATCATTCATTACAAACATTTTGCAACAGATTGAGAAAAGATTTGAATTTGTTTTTATTAAAATGGAAAGAAATGTGCAATTTTTGTAATCACTAGAGCATTATGAGGTAATCCTTAAGTTTCCATACCACATCCGCGCCATAACAACTAAGAAAACTGCTGATTATGATCAACAGGGGATGTCAGACATTTTGAGAGTTTCAATTTTGATTATTTCAATCTCAATTTTCAGATAATTGACTTTTTTTATGAAAATAATGAAAGTTTTGGTCAAATTGAAAAGGTGATGAGGGTGGGTGACGATAAAACAAAATGTATGTTTAGGATGACAAGCTTCTTATCTCTGCTGACAAGACCACAAACTTTTACAAACTCCATCCTGATCAATATAACAAATTGATGGAAGACAACATCACCAAATCATATAAGAAAACAACCGAACATACTGAAAAGAATATCACCTCTACTGACAGAAAGATTGCCTCAGACTTAGACCTGGATGACCGCATTGAAATTACCGCTCATAAGCAAGCCTTTGTTACTTTAAAGGATCATAAACCGAACTTCTCTAACAAACCTACATGTCGTCTAATCAACCCTACAAAATCTGAATTAGGGAAAATCAGCAAGAAAATCCTCGATGATATTAATTGCGAGATTCTCAACAAATGTCCTTTCAACCAATGGAAAAACACGGATGCCGTTATTAAGTGGTTTAATGCTATTGATGAGAAACCCTCCAAATCATTCATCGTGTTTGACATATGCGATTTTTATCCATCAATTTCTAAGGAATTAATGCTTGATGCCATCAAATTTGCTTCGTCTTATGTCAACATTTCCCAACAGGACATTGATATAATTCTTCATGCTAAACAATCACTGCTCTATGATAATGACATATCTTGGCGTAAACGTTCTAAATCAAACTTTGACGTAGCTATGGGGAGCTTTGATGGAGCGGAAACCTGTGAATTAGTTGGACTGTACCTACTTTCTCAGCTACAGCAAGTCGGTATTAACATCGGACTATATAGGACGATGGTCTTGCTGTTTGTTCTAAATCTCCCAGACAGGTCGAGCAAATTAAGAAAAACATATGCAAAATCTTCTCAAACAATGGACTCAAAATCACCATTGACGCGAACAAAAAATCAGTGAACTATCTTGATATCAACATGGACCTGAGTGATGGCACATATAAACCATACATGAAGCCGAATAATACACTTCAGTATGTACATAATCAAAGCAACCACCCGCCTTCTATTCTTAAGAACATACCGGAAAGTATAAACATCAGACTATCCAAAATTTCGTCTAATGAGGAAATATTCAACAATGCAGCTCCCGCCTATCAAGATGCACTTAGTAAAAGCGGTTATGATTATAAGCTGAAGTACAGCCCTAAACCTATCAATCATCAACCAGACAAACGCAACAGGAAGCGTAATATCACTTGGTTCAATCCGCCATTCAGTGATACAGTTGAAACTAATGTCGGCCAGAAATTCCTCTCACTCTTGGATAGGTGCTTTCCTCCTGAACATCAACTTCACAAAATCCTCAACAGAAATACCATAAAAATCAGCTACAGTTGCATGCCTAACATGCATCAGATCATTTCTGGACATAACAAATCCATTCAGGCTAATCTCAATGTTTCTTCAACGGATTCTTCTAGACCATGTAACTGTAGGCGCAAATCCGCATGCCCCATGGATGGCAATTGTCTTACACCATCAGTCATTTATCAGGCTTCTGTAACTCGGGATGATACTCAAACAAAGGAATCTTATGTTGGACTAACGGAAGGACCATTCAAAACTAGATTCAACTGCCATACCAGCTCATTCAAGAATGAAAAACAACGTAACGCCACCACTCTCAGCCAATATATATGGTCTTTAAAGGACAAGAATATTAATTACTCAATTGCATGGAGAATAATCACACGTGCCAAAGCCTACTCTCCAAATACAAAGAGATGTAATTTGTGCTTGACTGAAAAATATTATATCATTTGTAAACCACTTATTTCAACTCTTAATAATAGAAATGAACTTGTGAGTGCTTGCAGACATAAGAAGAAGTACTTATTGTGTAACATTTGATACCTTGACTTTTACCAAGGCCTATGCCTTTTTATTGGCACTTTATCATTGACTTTTATAGTCGCTCATAATGTATGTCAAACTTTTTATAGACACTTTAATTAGCTCAATGCTGTGTTTTTGGCCCACCCAGCCAGGTCATGGCCAGGTATATTTTGCTTGTGCTCTCATTCAACTGAGGAGTGTAGGTGTGACAACACCTATACGAAACAGTTCTGTATTGAATGATGATGTAAATAATAAATTCACTACATTTAAAAATATATGTATGTTTAATATATCAATTATTTCAATGAGAATATTGGCCACTGAGACACAATGAGAGAATTTTCATATGCCAGTTTGCTCGAGCCCCAATCACGCCATTTAAATTATAATTTCTCGAGCTTGCATCATTTATTTCTGATCCTCGCATAATTAATTTGTGTTTCGCATTGTCTTACGCCCTGCTAAGGTGAAGCATATAGGGCGCCTCCTTCTTCATTAAGAAATATATTTGGAAGAAATAATAGTCGCGCATGTCCAGTTTCCTCAGGATTTTTGGCCAAAATGAGAATTTTTTTTTAAAAATTTCAAAAATAAAAATCGATATTTGTGAGCAAGGATGTGTGCTTGATTAATTTTGCAAGGGGTCAAATGTCACAAACAAAAAAACCTTGCCCATATACAGTGAAGATCAATTTTTCTGATTTTTTTTTCTTCATGGAATGTAATACTTGCCCCAAATGCGGGGTAACTTTGGTCAGGCTATTTTGAACCCCTTGGGCACCCTTGCGAAATTATTAAAAAATCTTTTTCAACTTCAAGGTGTAGCTAGAAGGGAACCCTAATGTCATAAAAAAGAGTTAATTTGAAATATAATTGGTTTTGTTTGGAAGCAGTGATTTAAAAACTCTGAAAAGTGCCCAAAGTTACCCCGTGACGGTAGGCCTTACATGAGGAAAGTAGTAAATTTACAAAGAAAGTATATGGGAAAATAAAACTATATGATGTGTTTTGTGATAACTATAAAGCTACATAAAGTAAGTTCTTTTCATGTGACATTAAACAAGCTGTGCAACCCGGCTATAAAAAAAAGTCCACTTTTTCAAAACCCGCCCCCCCCGGTCCAAAAAGGTCCAAATTCATTAAGGAATAGGTCACATTTACAAGGAAAAATACATTTACGTGTGTTCTTTTTGCTTGAATGCTTGAAAGGGACAACATTTTTATGTGATAGGCCTACGTAAGTTTTAAAGAAATAATTGATTTTCCAAATATATCAGGTAACAAGACCTTTGTAAATGGTAAATCGCAATCCGGAATGTTGTTGTTGATATGATCTTGCGATGACGTCACGGCGAGCCCCTGCCACACCTACGGAATAGTCTACTTTTAAAAAGGGTACTAAGATCTTATTTTATAATATACTTTAGACTTTACAAGATATGAAAGCTTATCATTTTGATCATTTTAAATAAGTATTTGTTTAATTTTGAGGTAAAATTAATGACCAAGAACAGAAATGCTACTCTGCAACAATACTGTGGGGTGTATAAAATATCTTACCTCGTAATATAATGAGGTTATCCAATCCTGACCTCTGACGTAGAAAATAATGAATGAAATTTGCATACGATAACAGCCGTGGACGCGGTCATGTGGACGAAAACATCCACTCATTATAAAATGCTGCATTGATCTGGTTTAGACCGAATTTCAGCGCGTGTACCGCATTGTAAAATTACCGCAAAATGGCAGGAATTTGCCGTGTTTTAACCCAAAACTTGTCTAGAAACGCAAGGATTGTATCAAACTTGAACTATCCGATTGGAATGAGAACTAAAAGTGCTGCAGCGCAGCCGAATATTGTTGTAGAAAACGAGGAAAAAGATGTGACGTCGACGGGCGGGAATGATCACGTAAGCTCCAGGGCGAAGATTGTTGTATCATCTCCGCCAAATATACACGACATACAGAAACTTGGTGGACATGGACAACCTAATACGATTCAACTTGAATTTATTGACGCTAAAGAAGCCTATAGAAGTAAAACAACATGGGAGATATTTCGTGCAATTGTTGTACTTAGAATGTGTCAATTTGATGCACTGGTTACGTATAATAAGGAGGTAAGAGGGTAAGACATGTAAGAAGATGTTTACGAAATTGTTGTTTCTCCTGCATGCCCGAGTGATTTTCAAACTCAGTCAAAGAGATTATTTTTATTTATATGTAAAGCTATGTAGTAAAATAACATAGGAGTCATCCAGACTGTCTCAAAACTTACTGAAGGAGGCCCTTATTATTTGTTACACATTTACTACTCATTTCTATGTAAAATTGCACGAGTTTGCAAAGGCTTAATTAAAAAATGTCAATGTGGGTCGGGGAGGAGCTACATTATACTAAAAAAAATATATATTTTTGTTTAATATTGCCCCAAAGCTCTACCCCTAGCTTGAATAAGGCTAATGAAACTTGATGTTGAGTTTAGCGTACCATTTTTTCCAGCTCATAATGAGGCAACTATTTCATTATTCATTATTCATTATTTTCCAGATTTCATTATATTCATAATAAAGCCTTTTTCTCAATGATATCCTTATGCGCTTCTGTTCATTCTATTTGGGTATCTTGGGTCCCAATATAATGTCAATAACACATATAACATTCATAAAAATATATCTTGCTTTTTGTTTTTCCAAACTTTAAATCAAGTCTCCTATTTCCACTGACCTCTCCGTATACATTTGAGGATGGAAGGAAATGGGGGGTGACTCATTTATATAATAATAACAAAATCATTGTCACCAATTTGTTAAAAATATAGGGCCTACATGGCTTTCAATAGTATCTTCTAGTTAAATTATTTATAACATAAATCCATCTGGTGAACATAGGTGTAGATCCCGGGGATGGGGGGATAAATCCCCAATATTCTGCTAGGGGATGGTCCATACAATCATCCCCCAATGTTGAAGCCTGTATGTGAGTTTCTGACGAAATTAACCTCATATTTGGCCATTTTATCCTAAAAACCTTTATTCCACTTTTGTACCATATTTCATTGACCAATTTAGCTTCAATATGCCAAAAACATTTGCATGCTAAGAAAATTTTCCAACCCCATCCCCTGCCCCCCCCATGTCAAAAAGAAATCTATGCCACTGCTGGTGAAAACATTTGGCCAGGTTCGGTTCAAATCTAGTCCACCCTGGTATCCCAAAGGTATAATTGAAATAATTGGATAGAGCAAGGGTCAAAGATTGGTATATTTTCAATGCTCAAATATTTAGATGAATTCTTCTAATAAGTAATAGTTTTTGAAGGCTTAAAATACAAAAGAAAGAGGTTTTAAAAATTTTCAGAACAAATTTTCTTGCTGGTTTAGTAGCAATTTTGCACAATAATGAATTATTTTCAGATTTTACATCTCAAACGCGGCACAAAATTCATAACGCGGGCGGGGGACGCTAAACTCAGAATCAAGTTTCAAGTGCCTAAAGTGTTTGCAATGCATTTGTGTTTTATGCGTGATGATGTAAATAAACTTTTTAACATCACAACAATAATTAAATTGAAAATCTCCATTAATTGGGGCCTCCATCTTGGCCTGGTGAGAGCCCGGGGGGTTCACTCGCATACCAAAGTGGTATGCATGCTCGTCCCAGCGCCTCAAAAATGGCCCCTAAATGGCATAATCAGTGCAGAAAAATTTCACTCCTTATTGGCGTACGGCTCTGTAAATCTTATTTTTACCCCTAAAATATGGCGTAATTTGGTCGTAAGAAACTAAAATGGACCTCTAAACGTAAACTCTAAAACAAATTCATTGAAGTTGAAAAAAGATTCCCTAAATGTCGAAACTTTACCTGAAAAGCACCCTTTCTTCTAAAAATGTTGGTGCCGCCACAAGGGTCAAGGCCAAAAATCAACCCTTTTTGATGGGTTCTCCGTATACTTGGAGTCAGGGGTAGCGTTAACCCCCGATCGGGGGTGAATGACCCCCTAAATTTAATATAAATTTTTCACCCTCCATATATTGGGAATGTGCAAGCTCGGGGTGAACTCTGACCCTCTACTTTTGGACCTTTGGACCCCTGACTACACTGCAAAATATTTTTTCACCCCAAGATTTAATTTTCACCCCATGTATTTGGATTTTCTGCAAGCTCGGGAGCGAAAAACACGGAAAAACAACCCCCAACTTTCGGGCCTTAATGCTACCCCTGCTTGGAGTGGTGGCTGAGGATTGCAGTTGATGGTCATGTACTCAGTTTTGGGAACACTGATGATGAGACCCAGGCTTTCTGCTGCAGCCGCTGTTCTGGTCAGCTGTGCCTGTGCCCATGCGGGATGGAAGATTCAAGCAAGGCAATATCATCAGCGAAATCCAAGTCGTTCAAAACCTTGGCAGGATAACGCCTGGAGCGGCGCGGTGTGTTTCAACACCGCTGTTATTCCCCTCGGTAGCCATCGTCATCAAATAATCGATGAGAACAATGAATAGGAATGGGGCCAGAACATCCCCTGCAATACTCCAGTAGTCACTAGGAAGGGATCCGAGATGTTGCCATCTACCAATGTCGGCACTTTGCGAATTAGTATACAGTACACGGTACACCGTACACGTATTGCCTTTACGATGCTCTCAGGGATACCATAGTGCCGCACAACAGAAAACATCATCTTCCTGTTGATTGAATCAAAGGCTTTCTTGAAGTCAATGAATGTTATAGTTAGTGGAAGTTGGTAACTATGGAAAGCCTCCATGATTCTCGGAGGATATGCATTATGATACCACTTTGGTATGCAAGTGACACCCCGGGGGTGAGAGGCACTAGCTACTTCCATAATTTTATATGCCAAAATAATAATTTAGAATTTATTTACATGTAGATCATTATTTTTTCATTTTCTTACCAATTAAAGGGGCATTTCGTGACAGACCACAGCCTCATCGGTCATCCCCCCACTTTTCCCCAAAAAGTTTTTTACACCACTGGATACCTCCCCTTACCAAAGGTCGAGGCCTTATCTAAGCCTCGACTTAGCCTCAGAAAATAAGCCTCATGAATAGCCTCATATCCTTAGCCTCGTCTTAGCCTTACCTTAGCCTCACCTTAGCCTGAAAATTAGCCTAATTATGCAAATTAGATAAGCCTCAAATAATTAGCCTCAAATAATTAGCCTCAAATCATTAGCCTCAAATCATTAGCCTCGCATTATTAGCCTCGTAATATTAGCCTCGTAAATAACTAGCCTCGTCTTAGCCTTACCTTAGCCTCACCTTAGCCTGAAAATTAGCCTAATTATGCAAATTAGATAAGCCTCAAATAATTAGCCTCAAATAATTAGCCTCGTAATATTAGCCTCGTAAATAACTAGCCTCGTCTTAGCCTTATCTTAGCCTCGTCTTAGCCTGAAAATTAGCCTAATTATTTAAATTAGTTAAGCCTCGCAATATTTAGAGGCTAAGCTAAGACAAGGCTAATAATTTGAGGCTATTTTACGAGGCTAAACATTACATGCATGCAGGGACGGTTGGGCTATTTATTGATCCAGCTAGGTGATAAGTGTTACTGATATTTTTGGGGTGTTATGAAGTGGGGGTAGGGTTATTTGGTGAGTTGCATTTGGAGAGTTCCAATATGGTGAGTTGTCAATTGGAAAATCCAACTATGGTGAGTTGTCATTTGGTAAGAGTTCCAATATGGTGCAAGTTGTCACCTTGAGCATACTAGTATTGGAAAGTTTTATTTGTAAAGTTGGGATACGGTGTGCTGTCAATGTTACGGACAGTTGTATTTTGAAGTGGGGGGGGTAATTTGTAGAGTTGTCACCTTTAGCGTATTGGAAGAGTTTATCTTTATGACACGTACACCATATCCCAATGTCACCAAACAACTCTTTTAATATGCTGAAGGTGACAACTCACCATAAGAACTCTCAAAATGACCATCCCCACTTAAAAGTACAAACATCCCCATATACCACATGTCCACATCTCAACTTTTACCAAATAGAACTCCCATATAACTCTTTCAAATCGGGTGTAGGTGAAAACTCACCACACTTGAACTCTCCAGATGACCCTCCCCCACTTCAAAGTAGAAACATCTCCAATACATTGACATATATTGCATGCACACCACTTCATCCCATCTTAACATAACACTTCCAATATATGACAACCTATCATTATTTGAACTTTCCCAACAACATTAACTCACCATATTTTAACTCTCTAAATAACCCACCCCCAATTTAAAGTACAAACATCCCCAAACATCAATTAACATAACACCCTAACAACATCAGTGCAGTAACACGTTTTCACCAGGGTCAGCCAGCATCAAACTGCATGCAGTATACATGTCTGCAGACTACAATACATGCATGTCTGCTGAATTCGACAACCTCAAAAAGGCCATATTTCCTTTATGAAGACAAGCAATAAAATACATACTTTGAAACTTCTGAAAAGCTGATTTTTCTTCCAGAGACATGGTTGCCATGCTCCCCATGAACTAGGCACCAGTAAAAAGCCTAAAATACCCTTTAAACTGTTAATTTTTTCAAAATTTTTGGCAATTCTGAGCAGCATACAGTAGTCTGCTCCCTGACAGTTGGTGACCTCTGACCTATCATGTGACCATATTTTTGAGGCTAATAATAGCCTCAAAAAGTTGAGGTTAATTTTAGCCTCAAAATTAAAGCAGGCCAAGACGAAGTTAATTTTTTAGCCTCAAAAACATTTCAGGCTAAGACGAGGTTAATTTCTTAGCCTTGTCACCGATAAGGTTAATTTCTTAGCCTCGATGGCTAAGTTGAGGTTAATTTTTAGCCTCAAAAGATATCGAGGCCAAGTTGAGGCTAAGGTAAGGCTTATTTAGCCTCGACTTATGGTAAGGGTCTGGCTACATAATGTTTATGTACCAAATATTTCTTGCAGATTAATTCGTTTAGCAAAAATATCGCCAAATTTGAATTTCGTTGGTGCACCAGAATGAAATTGCAACACATTGTCTATGGAGCAGTGTAATACACATAATCATGCATAACTCATAAACGCAAAATCGGAATCAACTGAAATTTTGGAAATAAGCTTTTTTCGTGGATATCTACTGAAAAATATCATAAAAAGAGGATGCTCACGAAATCCTCCTTTAAGGGTAGACGAGGTATTGTTGGTCGAAGCAACCTAAAAATCGATTTTCATTATGTAGATCAATATATTATTGAAAATTAACATCTTGATGTTTTGCAAAAGTTCATTCTACAAATCGTATGCTCTGCAAACTTGCTTAATTTATTGTTGTTAATTAGTTATGTACGTTTTACAAAAGTGTTGTTGTTGTTTCAGCCCTCTTCACAACGTAACTCAAGAACCGCAGCACCTATAAAAGTATATCTGTGATATTTTAATTCTTCTACACGCTCGCTATGAATTGAGCAATGCAGTTTTTGCCAAAGCTCACTACCATTCGTAAAATGCTGTGAACTACCAAATCACAACAGTTTAAAATAATTAATAACCTTAATATAATTGATCAATTTATATTTTTGTTATTTATTTCTTCACAGATAATGAAATTTGCCCAAACTATTTTGGGAAAGAGACTTTTTGAGCGTATCATGAAAGCATCTTTCTACAGCCACTTTATCGCTGGTGAGAATCAAGTCCGCATTCAGCCTACAATAGATAGACTGTCCAAATATGGAGTGGGAGCCATCTTGGATTACAGTGTTGAGGAAGACATATCACACAACAAAGCCGTGGAAGCAGAAATGGAGTAGGTATTAATGGTTTTAGAGAGTGCCTAAATCTGTAATCCTTGCTCAGTTTTTAATTTTTGTGACTTAAAATATAAATCTGTTCAACAGGAGGTCGATCACTGAATCAGGATGTTTTGTTTGCTTTTTTGGCTTATAACCCTAAGACATCTCAGAAAGGCTTGTAATATCGGAAGGAAAAAATTAAATACCGTAATTAAAAAACATTTTGATTTAAGGGGTACTACACCCTGCCCAATTGTGTGCCTATTTTTGCATTTTTCTCAAAAATTATAGAGCATTGGTGACAAGTAAGACATGTATATTATAGGGGCAAGGACTACAACTGCTGCACTGGAAATGTTATTTCAACACAGACAACAGTTGTGGAGTTACAGTCAAAAATGAGGGAAAACCAATATTTGATCAATAAATCAATAACTACTTGCCCTGAGTTGCTGAATTTCAGTGCAGTAGTTGTAGTCCTTACCCCTATAATATACATATCTTACTTGTCACCAATGCGCTATAATTTGTGAGAAAAATGCAAAAAATAGGCACAAAATTAGCCAGGGGTGTAGTACCCCCTTAAAAAAACAAATCAAGTCAAAATCAATCCACAATTCATGCGCAACCAAAAAAACTCAATATTCTTTCTCGAATAAGATTTGACAAAAGCGAAAATTTCTCTTGGGTAGGTATTGCTGGTACAGTAAATTTACATGGCTTGGTTGTTACCAGTAGTGTGACAGGGTCTGACTATGACAGACCCAAAGTCTGTTTACAATGAGACCTGCATCATTTCTCATACTCATAGCACATGCAAATTAAAAAGCATACTTGCAGCATAGATCCTGGGCTTGCAGTCACACTCCAAGAAATAAAGTTGCCTAAATCTGTTATATTAATTATTGTAAATTATTTTCACTTGCTTCATGTATATATTATATTCTACATTTAATGTGATGTGGGTACCTATGTTCTGTGCTTTGTAGGGGTTATTCTTTTCTGTGCCAGCTCAATCAATCATTTCCGAAATGGGTAATTGCACAGGAAATTGTATTTATATAATTCATGCAACATCTGCTTAAGACAGCGTTCAAGATTTGACTTACATTTGGCGGACACGCGTGTGAAAAAAGTATTTAGGGGTGAAAAGAACCAAAATTCTTGAATGTTATATGTTTCCATGGGTAAAATGTCATCTAGTTTCAGATTTTGGCACTTCAAACTCCCTATCTTTTATAGATTTTGAGAAAAAATTATATTTTGGTCCGATTTTGGCCGAAAATGGCCATTTTGGGGTGACAAAATTTTGACTTGCAGATTTCCTGTGAGTATATGAACATAAAACTATCAAATAGTGCCTAATTTTCTATTCTAATTGTGTAACAAGGGTGCAATTGTGATATTAAAAGCATTGAATGGGATCCATATATTTCTTTATTTTTGTAGCAGGGGTAGAAACTTGAGGGTTCGGGTGACAATTGATTTAGAAAAATATACAATATTAGCATCATTTTCAATTTGAAAACGCCATATATCTCCACAATGGTATGAGCTATAGGGATGCTTTAAGTGTTTATTTGCTCAGTATTTCATTAGCTAAATGGTGATATAACAAACAAGTAAGCTAGATCTACAGAAAATAAAATAACTTGCAAAAGTGCTACCCCCACCCCTAAGGATTTTGAGGGCATGAAAAAAGTCACAGATTTTGCAAAAAAAATAAGTCCTTCAAAATTGGGAGGTTTGAGGCTAAACAAAAGACATGTTGCCCTTACCAATGCCTCCCTCTAGAGCAACATGTTTTTGTTTAGCCCTGAGTATCCCCATTTTGAAGGACTTATTTTTTTGCTCCAATTTGGGGACTTCGGGCAGAAATATGCCTGTACAGTGCTATGGGGAAAATTTTCAAGTTGATAATTATGCATTTTTATGTCAGATTCAGTTTCTACACAAAATTTCACCCTAGAAAATGTTCCTTAAAGTAGGATATCTTTCACTTTAAGTTGCACCATTCTGTCCGCCAAACGCAAGTCAAAGCTTGAACGCTGTCTTAAGTTATAGTCAACAGTCAATCATGTTAGTGTGTGCGAGTATAAAATGATTTGAAAAAATCAAAATATGACCAAACATTTCAATTTTTGTAACAAAACATGTTTCACCCAAAACCGAAAGTTTTTTTATGGTAAGTCAGTGTAACTGAAAATATTTTTACAGATTAAAAAAGTGTACAAACATTGACGAAATACTGAAATAGATGAATATTGTGGTGTGATCAAGCAAAATCAGTTGGAAGACAGTAAATTTTTAAATTATCAGTTTCTTTTAAGAATACTACACCTGCCCAATTTGTGCCTATTTTTGCATTTTCTCAAAAATTATAGCGCATTGGTGACAAGTAAGATATGTATATTATAGGGGCAAGGACTACAACTACTGCACTGGAAATTTTTATTTCAGCACAGACAACAGTTGTGGAGTTACAGTCAAAAATGAGGGAAAACCAATATTTGATCAATAAATCAATAACTACTTGCCTTGAGTTGCTGAATTTTCAGTGCAGTAGTTATGTAGTCCTTGCCCCTATAATATACATGTCTTACTTGTCACCAATGCGCTATAATTTTTGAGAAAAATTCAAAAATAGGCACAAAATTGGCCAGGGGTGTAGTACCCCCTTAAACAGGTTTGTAAACAGCAATTTACGAAGCTGCATTTTGCTGAAAACCCCATTGAAATTGAACAACCAATTCATTCAAAAGATATTCATGAGTGAGTATGCCGAGTAAAGAGTTTCCAAAACAACAGGAATCTCTCAAAATCATATGAAATTATATAATCATATTTTTCTTGATCACACCACAATTAAAGAAAGCGCAGTTTTGACATGATCGAAGGCCAAGCACTAAATAAGAATGTCTGGACACTGGACAGTGAATAATTTTGGTATAAATTATGTGATGCATGTTATGTGATGTATACTGGTGCATGACAACATAAATAAAATTTGTTTTCATGTATAATCTTTTGTACAGGGGAATGGGCCATCACAGTCAACAGAGGTACACGTAATATAGGCCTATTGTTGATACTGCATGTTTACTATGTATTCACTTTTTGCGTCACTATGAACATTTTTGTGCTTTGCAAATTTTGGTTCGTTTCACTGGTTTTTTTTATTGGTTTTTTTATTTTAAGTTGACAATTCTGGATCCAACACCTTCACCTCTAATTTTTGCCGTATTTGCTTGGAACATACATGTTTTCATAGTAGCGCAAAAAGTTCCATTATATCTAGGGCCTATAGTATTATTTTTTATTAACCTGGTGCAGGGTGGTGCAATATACAATGCACCTGGGTACTAGCTATAATACTATACCATTTTTCACCCTGTTGCATTTCATTGAGCACAGCTTCTAATTGCTAGCATTCGCACAAATCGCTGGTGTTCACATGCTTTTAAATACGCTGTAGCATGTCAACAGCTACCTCAATGTAAATATTTAAAATGCCATCAGGGTTAAAAATGGTATAATAATAGCTGAGGAAAAATTGCTAACATAATTTTTACCCAATTTGACAGTTTGCTTTTAAAATAAATGAATTAGGCTTGATTTCAGCAATGTATAATTGACAAAGTTTCCCACCAACATTTGTCAACCAAGCTCCACATACTGTTATGGAATCTCTGTTATATGTATGGTGTTCCCCAGGGATGTGAGTGTGGTCCAGCTTTATTTTCTTGCTCTACATCAATGACATCCAAGAAATTAACCATTCAAACATCTGCATTTTCACTGATGACAGCTCATCGTGTACAAAGAAATTTATTACACACCAGATGATCACAAAATTCTGCAACAAGATCTTCAGGCTCTTGCCGATATTTGGCCGTTATGTGTGGCTCATGATTGATGAAATTTAACACCAAGAAATGTGCCATCCTGAGTATCATTCACAAGATGATCCAAGCAACTACCAATTTACAGAATGGTTCTTGGCAGAGTCAACCAACATGATCAGAGGTGTAAGTCTTCCGGGAATTCCGGAAATGTGGCCAAAATAAAAAAAAATTCGAAATGTAAAAAAAAAAGGAAATTTGGCGAGGTGCTCGCCTTTGGCTCGCATGTTTTTCAGGGAGTGGATAGTTACCTCGCTTACACCTCTGCCTGATAAATAGGTGTCAGCATATCCCATCATCTCAACTGGAGCGGTCATTCTCATCAAATCATCAATTTTAAAGCAAACCAAACATTGGGCATTCTTAGAACACTTGCACCATGCCACAAAGATGTGAAGGTTAGAGCCTAGGAGTCATTGCATTGGTATGTTCTCACTTGAAATACACTGCTGAAGTCGGAATCATTACAACTGAAGTGGATTGACTGGAGCAAGTAGTGAGCAGCTGCAAGGTTTGTGCATGCAGACTACTGGTCATAGGACAGTTCCTGTTACACCTCTCCTTAATAACATCGGATGGGATTCCCTTGACACTGGTTGGCTCATTGCACAGACTATCATGTTCTTCAAGATTCACAACCACCTTATCAAAATCAGTTTTCTTCCATTGACTGGCTACCTATCCTACCTATACCTATAGCAAGGCAAGATCTCCTGTTTTTAAGTTTGATCATCCCAATTGCCACAATTGATACTCCTAGCTACTACCCAACATGCCCAAGAAGCACCTAGATGTACAACCAATTATTTATTTATTTATTTATTTATAACATTCGGCCGAAGCCAGGCTAAACCCAATAGTAGTAATAGTGCTCAGAGGCTACTAAATTCAAGGGATGCCTCCAGATATGACGGGACAGGGATATGGGAAGAGGTCCGATTTTAGAAGCAGGAGGAAAACCGAGCACCGGAGAAAAACCTGCGAGGGCGACGAGCATGGATCGGCAACCAAACTCACATGTGGCACCGCTGAGGAATTGAACCCGGGCCACAGTGGTGAGAAGCGAGTGAGAAGACCACTACACTAACCCGCCCTACCAACTAAACTACTACTTTCACTGCCACCTTCAGGGTCTCAGCTCTATATACCTACCATCTGGATTAAGCTTAAGCCCAACCAGCTCCTTGTACCTGTATATTTAATTAATCTTTGGTTTGTTTAGATTTGTTGCTCCTTCACTCTTTTCTTTTTTTGCACCAGCACTGGCTTTGATGTGACTTCACAGCCATTCCAAGTTATTTTTGAGCTCCTAGGAATGTGGTTATTTAAAATGTGGTTTGACATACACCGGTAATAGGGCCTATAAATAATATACTACATGTTTTCTAATTTTAACCGGGTGCAGGGTGGTGCAATATATAGGGCCTATACACATACCGTATTTATAATGTGACCAGGGTGGTGCAGTTATGTACAATGCAAATACTACAACTTTGCAATCCGCTTTTTTTTTTTTTTTTAGAAATTAAGCTTGATGTGTTGATGTTGTTTGCCTAGTTCAATAATGACTAGCAACTACATTTACTAACTTAAAGGAGGATGACTACTAACTTATAAGGAGGATGACTACTAACTTAAAAGGGGATGGTCCAATTTCATCACATACTGACTCATTGCTTGAAGATGTTTCTGAACTTTCTTCTGCCATCGCTATATATTTTAATGCTTTTGTTTCATGTGTAATCTAAGGTAGCTTAGGCTAATGAAAGTTGATTCATTTGTTCCTGTTTCCCACCTGCAGGCATAAACGGTACCGGTATTGAAAAACCAAAATCGATAAGCTATAGTTTGATCCTGAGCTCTTATATATAGGCAGGAAATGTTAGGCTTTGACCACTCTGCCGAAAAAGTAACCGTCTGGCCTATATTTTGTGTGTTTTAAGAAAGTAGACAAAGTACAGGACTTCAATTACCGTAATAATTTGTGATGCTACTGGTGAGATGTCACAAGACAATTCTCAAAATAAAATATTTTAATATTAATCAGTGATATTATAAGGCCCTTCGATTACAAGCTGATCAAAGTATAAGTAAATAAGAAAAATTGTTTTTAGGACAAAATGGATTTTTTGTTTTGTTTTTCGGGAAAATGTCAGTTTCGGTATTGATTTCAAACCGATATAAACACATTATTTTAAAAACTCAACCCCTGAATGAATGAAATACAAATTGTAAGTCTTCAGAATCTATGATGTAAGTCACCTCGTCCAGACGTCCGAGATACAAAAATGTGAAACGGGAACCAAGATCAACTAATTAGCTTCATTCTGTAGTTGGAAGATATTTGTAGAACTTTGTTTACAAGTTTGTGCAGCGCATGTACATTTTTTGCCTCACAATTAATCCAAACAAAACATCTTTAATAGCCCTCTGCTATACCAGGACACTGGAACATCCTGTTCCAGTATGCTGTAATTTCTCAGTGTCAGTTCTAGGGGTGGTGCAATAATCATGTGTACCCCCATGGGTGGTGAATTGTAGCGGGAGGTAAAGATACTTTTGCAGGCCAAAAGGGGAGGGCAAACATTTTTTGGCAGGTCGAAAGGGGACAGGTGAGTTGTGGCAGGTCGAATGGAAGGAGGGGCAAACAATTTTTGGTACAGATGTTTTAGATACCGGGGTACTGTTCAATATTATACCCTAAAAGCTGTAGGAAAACATTAGGAACACGTTCAAATTTATGCAACATTTTCTGCTCGCTGCGCTCAAATTATACGATATGACAATTTAAGGTTTTTAATTGTCGCTCCCAAATATCTTGCATGCGTAAAGGGGAGGCCAAAGATTTTTTTGGCACATTGAAAGGGGGGGTCAAAGTTTTTTTGGCACATCGAAAGGGGGGATTGCAAAAAATTAATGACACGGCCAGAAGGTGAACAAATTTTTGGCAGACCATTTTGAGAATTTGCCACCCCTGGGTGCACATAATTATTACACCACTTAGAAAATATGGGCTTTTTTACTATTTTGATACCAAAATCTCAATTTTGATGAAACTGAAACTTGGGGATGAGGTTGTATATTACATGTAGACCATCCTCCTTTAACTAACATGATAGCATTTTACTAATTGGTAAACTAATATTCTAGTTTCTGTTTGTATACTTTTCAGGTCCTGTATATCAAATGAAGCAAACCCAGAAGAAGGTAAGTTTCAAGGTTGGGTGAACTCATAAATTTTAATGCACTGTGGTAGGGATGCACCGATCCACCCTTTATCATCTGAATCTGCTGATGATTTTGGTTTTTCTAAATCGAATGATCATCGGATACCGATCACGATCAGTACTATATATTCAAGGCATTAGCCAGAGGGGTGCCCAGGTGTCATTTCAATGTGTCATTTCCAGGTGCCATTTCAATTTGGACACCCTAAAATTCTGATTTTTATAATGGAGTGAATAGGAAGTGGACACCCTTGGTAGAAAAAGGTATTTTTGACCATTTTGGACACCCTAAAGACACCCCTCTGGCAATTATGCCTTGATTGTACATACCCAAAGTCCTTGATCAATTAATTAAGGCACCCTCTATCTGGGATCACCAAGTGTAACTAATGGCAAACAGCATGTTTCTACTGAGTACTGAGGGTCCAATTCCATGCCGTGCCGGATAATGGCGGGTTACAAGCCCAGTAGAAACGACACACTGGGTATCAGATGCCAGGTCATGTGCACGCCTTTGTGATCCACCTCTTGAGTTGGACCGTGCTGGTTCAAAGGCGTGTAATCTAGTTGTGTGATCGGTTGCTGGGTAAGGATCCGAGGTCATGCGTGATGGCTAAATTAATTTTATGTTCTACATAATAGCTAGGAATAAATACCAGACCCATCTCAAGCGGAGGTCACTTTAAATCATCCTCAATTAAGTCCCATCCATAATTAAGGAATGTTCTCTGAATATTCCCAAACTATGTGACTTGGGGATGATTTGAAGTGACCTCCACTTAGGAGATTTCTTCCTAGCTATTATGTGAAATGAGACACATGTAGCACCCGACAAGTGCATCGTTTTGATATGGATGTACACATATGACAGTCAATTACTATCCACTTGTAGAATAATGCAATCTTACAGTGAATTTAAGGAAAACAGTAAATTGTGCTTACGCCAGCTGCCATGCTTGGATATTTAAGTTTAGGATAGAACAGTTGATGCCTTGCGCTCATTGAATCTGTTTTCTGTACTTCCGGTTTACAGGAAAAAATGCTGTGCATCGTAAATGCGAGACACAGCTTTTTGGTCTGAGTAGAAACATGCTGCGTAACGGCGGATCAGATTATGATCGGTATTTTATAACCCAAAAAAAAAACAGATCAAAAAGCTTCATGCTCCTTTTTCTAAACATGCTGAAAGAAACTTACCTACCTCTGATAAATGCCTTCAGTAACTTTTTTCAGGATTGATTCTTGCAAACAATTTTAAAATCATGCCTATATCTTCATTCTTGCAATTATGAGTTCAGGAGCATCAATTTTAATTCATGCAAAGTTTGATGATATTGCATCTCTGGGGGTCAAAAATCAGAAAATATTATAATTTACCTAAAATTTTTGGTCAAAATAATAGAAATTTTCAGTGATTTTTTATGTTGGATTTACCAGGGCTATAAAAGTCTGAAGTTGAAGTCATAAATTTTCTCCTAGATATCTCTTGATTCCATCTATCCAGAGTTCTGAAAAATTTAAATTTAATTATTTGAATATTTCTTTCACCAGATGAAGGTCATCTGAAGCAGTACAAGGCGTACCCAGAGTTTGGTGATCGCCGCGAGAATGTTTCCAGTGCCAGGACGTACTTCTACACAGACGAAGCAAAATGCGACCAGAATCTGCGGACTTTGCTCCAATGTGTGGATGCTGCAGGTAATGAGAGTAATATTATGATGATAATAATTTGAAATAAGTTTTGCCATAGAGCATGAGAAAAAATAGAGAGCTTGTGATTTCTAAACTTACATATTCCCGGACGCTCGTAGATCTATTCAAAATCCTGTCACATAAGAGTGATTTTGAATAGATGCACGGGCATATGATATGTACATTTCGAAATCACAACTTATCTATTGTTCTAAACAATGGAAACCAGATGGAACTGGCGCGACTGTCAAGTTTTGATTTCATTTTACATTGGTTTCAAAAACTTTTGTAAAATTAACATTCATGGGTATTTCAATTTTCTAAATTGATCGATTTCACAATGTATTTCAATTTTGTTGGGCAAAGTTAGTGTCTTTTGTTGGAAAATGGATTATATTGTATTATATTGAAAAGTGTATTTTCAGACATTGAGTTGAGTCAGATTCAAAAGTATCATCATAGATGACATGTTTCTATACATGTCTTTTCAGTAACTTTTTCTTCCCTTCATTTTTAACGCCCTGTTGTAAGGGATAACTTCAATTTTTACGGTTTCACAGGCTATATGTAGGTTCAGTGATCATCTAAAACTACTGCACATATGCATATGTGACGTGTCATGTCAAAAGGAGACACTTTTGGGCAGGTTATCAATTTTGAGGTTTTTAAGTATCTTTAATATTGAGATATTTTACTCCACAACACCATTTTTCCCAATGTAATCGGACATTCCTAAGCGAAGATATAGAGTTCGTAATTTATGGTATTATAAAATTGGAAATTGAGATATCGGCCTTTAAAAATATTATTGATAAAGTTGAGAGTAGAAATTACCTTGAAAAATGTCTCAAAAATACAAGATGTCAGTTATATTTTAAACATTAATAACATCACAAATTCGCAACAAACAAAAATTGTAAAAAAATCACCCCGGGCAGATTTTTGGCTATTTCTCCATTTACGATCCTGCCCAAAAGTGTCGACTTTTGACATGACACGTCACATATATTTCATACCTTGGTTTTCAAAATACTGGGATATAGGCCTAGGATACACATAATAGACTCTTAAAAACCTTGAATGGTGGGCATTGTAAAGATGGAGAAAAGTGTGTGAAAAGACTGTTTTTCTTTAAATGGTCATTTTTAAAGCACCATACACATGTAGATGGTAATCAGTCTTTAAGATGCTTGTAGGCTATAAATGTTTGTGCATTTCTGTATGTAGCTCGTACATGTTTGCATACCCCAGTTTTGGTGTAGTAAAATTTCAGGGACTTTTCAAGAAAAGGCGGGTTTTATAATATCATATTATTTCTATTTACAAATCAGTGGCTCTCTAATAAACAAGTTCACATTGTTGTTGGCCATGGATGTCTAGACATACTCCTATTTCTCAGTAATCTATTCTGCACATTTTGTCCTTTCATTAATTGACAATAAAAATATGAACAAAGATGTACCGAAATAATCAACTAATAATGTGCAAATATTTATAGAGCAGCACTTGAAGGACCATTAAACCATGATATCCAACAGCTTGCTTGCACTGTTAACTCAATGACATTTTGACCATTAGCACCCACATGCTTTGCATTGCATTCAAATATCACAGCAAACAAATTCATGTACCCATGCCAGGGAAGCATTTTACAAGGCACCTATGCATAATACAATGCCTTTGTATAAGTCATAGGTAACATAATTATGTGACCAGATCTGATCAATCAGGATAAAGTCGGCAAAAATGAAACTAGGTTAGGCAAAAAGTGAAAAGAAAAAAACCCAATAAAAAACATAAGAAAATGGAGATCTAAAAGGTTCAAAACTTTGCAACCAAGTATTCAAGAGACCTGGGGATTTAACATTGATCAGTTTAGTGCACATTGTCAGTTCTGAGCATTGAGCAAGTTAGTAATTTGGTAGTAACTCAATTTTCACCATTTCAGACTTTGGGCTTAGTGGATCAGATCAGGTCAGGTCACATATGTTTGCTCCATGAACATATTAAATGCTCATAGAGTTGGATTACAAATTCTATGAAGTACAGTGTACTATACATGTAGTGGGGCGAAGTACAGTTTACAAATTCTTTGAGGTGAAGGGACAACTAAAAGAAACAAACATTAGGGATAATTGCATGCAGATAGTTTTAGATGAGTCACAGATATCATCACATGTAATTTTGCATGAATACAACTGACGCTGGGTTTAGTTCTGTGCATGTCCATATTTATTATTAAATGCTGCAAAATAAATTTAAAAAAATACTTGTCAGCAAATCCGATTTTATGCATTCTCTGTTATTCCTCGAACTCCCATGACCTAAAGAATCCTGATTTTCATATTATTGCAAGAGATAATTTCAGGTTACAAATTAAAATTACCAAACAGATGAAAATTGACCTTGTTTTTGTATTAGTTACAGCCAACCTCCTTATTTGGACCTTCAATATATGTCTCTTTCTGCGTTCTAACCAAATGATCTGCAAAGAAAAGCATATATTTTAATTCCATGTCGTCTTGGAATGACAACTCTTTATGTACCAGTACACTACTTTTACATATATTTTAGAGTGTTATATCACCAAAAGTAATGTCTGAGATCTCTATTTTAATATTTTGGATATATTCAATGCAGAATTACACACAATTCCCTTATCCAGAATGTTTCTCACCGTATCCGGCCAATACTTTGCCCCATCATGGCTTGACAAAAGAGGAGGTTGGACTTTGTTATTACCTGTACAGGCTGTATCAAAATGATCGTTCTCCAAGCAATTTTTGGTGTTTTTGAACCAAATGCACCAAATGCACCATTTGATTCACAGGAATTGACCAGACTTTAATCCTTATACTTATTTAGAAGTCTGATCCTTTTTGAGTTGATCCAATGGTGCATTTGCAAGAGGCAGGCATGTCAAAAACACCAAAATTAGATAGTGAACAGATACAGAACAATCTTTTTGATACAGCCTGTACATACATTTGATGGAAACACTCTGTAATGAAAAGGTTCAGTTTTGTCATTTGCAGGAATGAGATTCTCACCATGTACCAGTGAATCAAATGAGATTTGATAAGGCCCTTCATACTTGATTCTGAGTTTCCCATCACCTGCATTTAAAATCATTATTGCAACTTTTGAAGGGAAAAAATAACAAGTGTGTTTAAAAAAAAAATGTGTTTTTGCATTTTTTTTACTCTGAATTCGCTTCACCTAAATATGAATTGAACTAAATTTCTTTCCTTTATTGGGAAGTCTGTATTTAATTCCTCATTTTGAATGATAATGAAACTTGGAAAAATGATGAATAATAAAAAGGTAACAGTACCTCATTTATTTTCTGAAAATATGCGACGCTAAACTCGGGATCAAGCGTGAAGGGCCAAAGAATCTCCAAGTTGGTATTCATACATGTAGAACAGGACTTCCTTAGTCCTGGACGACAATTTTAAGCTTTTATTTGATCGCCGTATGAGTGCCTACGTATATATGTGAGAATGAGTTCTTGTCACCTTACCTCCCTTCTTCAAAGAAAAAACAAGATTATTAACCATTCTATTGCCTACTTTTTGTCTTCCTTCCATTATCCACAATATCTTGCTAGGTGCTACATCTACCGATGGCTTTGCGGCTGTCAAACTTACTGCCCTGGGTAGACCCCAGATGTTGGTAGGTAACCCTGGACATACACACACATAAAGGATATCCTAACACACACCACAAGACCTTATTGCTTTTTTGTTTTTCTTTGCTTTATGCTTTCTCCTGCACTTTTTCAGATCATCAGCAAAGAAAAGTTGATGTCAGAAAGATTTTTTTCCAGGTTTTCAGATTATTATATTTCTTGTTTCAGAATATTAGCAAATTTGTTGCATAATCAACTGTCATCCACTACTTCAGACTCATAAAAGGTTTAAATATAAAAAGAACCAAATTTTTGTGAGTGAGTTGTTACCGGTACTTATTTGGCAATTATTTAACGTGGAAATTTAAAAGATCACATCATTTTTTAAGTCACATTTTGTGGACAAGTGACGGTCTACCACAAATGAGACATGTTCTCACAAAATGAGCGGAAAGTTGGCAGAGAAGAAAAGTAGATTATAATATGGTTCATCGAGTATGTCACAAAACAATAGAAAACAAAAACAAATCTTCATTGAAATATTTACTTTTGAACCCTAAGTCTGAGGGAACAACCTTGGCAAGATATATCACTCTAAAGCTTATTATTTAAGAGATTATGAATATGGCGATAACTCAAAAACATGATTTTTAACTTTCCTCTGATTTTGTGGAAATTTTTGAGATATTGGACTGGCAACCTTTCTTCAAAATAAGCTTTATATTGAATGTCACAAAGTTTGGAAATCCTTTGTATTTCAGAGGGTCATGGGTATTGGACCATATCTCAAAACAAGCTCTGCCAACATTACAACCCATTCGTGGTGAATGTCGCATATAATTATTCAAATTAGGCCTAATATGTCACATGCATACCAATTTCTGAGTAATAGGACAAACTGCTATTCATAAATTTGCTATTTACACACATTCAGAGGTTGTTGAAACTTGAATTTCTCCAATTATAGTGTTGTAGGTTTGATGTTAAACCAACAATCAAATAAACAGCAACCTTTGAGTTTCTGTAAATAGTTGAGGTAAAAGGATTTCCGTAATCCATACAAAAACAAGTTTCAGTTTCAATGTTTGAATTGGCTGAAACAAAGATCCCCCCTTCACTCACTCACAATAAATCTTGAAGTTGATAAGACTAAAAGAGAAAGGGCTTTTTTATGTTTTTGAGTAAATGTAAGTTTATATGGGGATAAAAAGGATACAATTGGATGGAAACTTGACTTGTTTCTGAATAAAATTTATGCACCAATAAAATGACAGTGTTTCTTTTTGTTGTTGTTGTTGTTTTTGGGAGGGCCTAATATAAAATAAGTACATCTCGCGCCTCGCGTTAATATTCATGTACAATTTGTAATATTTGGCCGTGCACAGGGAAAAAAATCCAGAATTTAGATGTTATTTGGGAAGTATTTCAATCCAACAGAATAGTATTGAGCAAAAATTGGGGGTGGAGGATGATTTTGTTATCTTATAGTTTGGTGTAGTGGATCACAGTTGACCAAATTATACAATGACATCAACATTAATTGTTACCCAAATTGATCAACACTTTATTATGTTATTATTTTTGTGATAGAATGTACATAATTATATATTGTATGTAGTTATAATGTTGGTGGTGGGGACTGGTGGCACTACTTAAAATTTTACATGGTATTTTTTTCAAAGAAGTATATGTCAAGGGCTTTATAGCTAAAACTGCACGGTTATACAAACGACCACTTTAAAGGCCATATTGTTTCACATACCGTATTTCGTCGAATAAACGCCCCCGGGGGCGTTCCATTTTCCCAAGGGGGGGGCATTTATTAGAGGTCATTTTTAGCACGAAAATTCCCGTTAAAATCATTAGGTAAGCTTAAAAGTCACGCTAAAATGACGAACTATGACCTTTTGACACTGACTTTTGGTTCACTTCCGGGTTCGGATGCAGATTTTCGCCATTTATTGCTGCTACTCGCGAAAAAGTGAAAAAAGTGGTGGGGGGCGTTTATTTGAGGGGGGGGCGACTATTTGACGAAATACGGTATTTTCACACTCGCTATAAGCGTCCAGTCGTGGCTAGCAATATAATGACGCAGTGGCGTTTTCAGACTCGCTACCAGCGTTTAGTCGCAGCTAGCAACATACAACAAAGTTGCCTTTTCAAGTCAACCGGTTGCGATTTGATGCTGGCGCATGCTACCGACTTATGGGTCAGATATGGGCAATTACTTTTCCAATTAAGCAACGAAAAAAGAAAACGCTGTTCTACGGACCCGACCGACCCAGATTTTGAAGAAATTGGGAAACAGATTTTTCCTGTACAAATGAATGCCAACCCAAATTTCAAAAATTTCAGGAACAACATTTTTTTAAAGTATTTTCCCAAATTGCATCATATTTACAGATTTTGGTGTTTTTTTGGGTCATGTCCGAAAAGAAAAAGAAAGCCCAACAAACCGACCCTACTTGAAAGGTCCGTCAACCCGAAGAACAGGGTGGGTTTTTTTGTCCCCTAAGGGATGGAAGTTTTTGACATTTAAGCCCTTGATGTAATTCTAGTAGTATGGGTATATATATGTAGTGGTACCGTACTATATTGAAATGTGTGAGGATGTTGTGTGATCAGTATGTTGACATGTTCAAATGCAAACATTACATTGTCATGAATACAACAATGGGAAGAATTTTCCTTATATACCTGGTACTAAAATTATTGCAATTTCATTCCAGTAAATTGACCACTAAGATATGTACGTATAATGTAACTTGGCATTTATTCATCAAAAGGAAAAGGAAGTTACAGATGAACATACATTCATGATAGGATTTGTTTTGGCTACATAACATTGTGTTATGATGACAAGAAGATGTCAATGTACTTTTGCTGACATACATGTTCATCATGACTGGTCACATGTATCATCCTCTGCTTAAAGCAGGCAATTACTTCACAACCATTTTACAATTACCCAACCACTGGTGTACTAAATTACACATATGATTGTTATGTTAAACCATGATTATGGTTGAAAAGACATCTGTCTATATATATCTCTTCCTGAATATTTAAAACCAAACTGTCATATATTTACATCACATGTGAATTACAAACTTGCGTGTTGTCCGTTTTCTGTGTTTTATCTTTATAATCAATTTATTTACATCAGGAATAACATTATGTCTTTTTTTTAATAAATTACTCGGAACAAAGATATAAAATTGTGTTGACATATCCTATAATCAGTATGTATTCAAATGTCACACACCCCTACATCGCCCCTGACACAAACATGGGAGTGTTGCACATCTGGTTCATGAGCAGATTCAGGGGGTGGTGGAGGAGGAGGAGGGGTACGACTAGTATCCCCCTTCACATCTATAAATCATGCAAAATCTATTCCATGGTTCACATTTACATGTATTTTATACTTACTAAATGCCAATTAGCACAGCTCATCTCCCCCTACACCTCTCTATCTCTTTTCCCCTTCCAGTATTTTAATCATTTCATAAATATGTAACCAAAAAACACAGAGTCCACCCATTTATAACTTTGGTACTGAAAAAGCCAATATTTCTAACCTCTCATCCCTGTGGTAATTTTTAGCATTTTTCAAATCCAAATCTGCACCTATATGACACTATAATTGTCATTACACTTTAAAGTGTAATTGCACCTGGTCACAATTGACCATTAATACACCCAGTATCACTGATTACTAAGAATGTGTGTTGTTTGTTTGTACTTTTTAGATAAGCAATACTAGATATAAAGCAATAATGCTTCAGCTGCAGATGTGTAGGCTGGTGCAAATGGTTGCCTGGGAGTGGCTCGCAATATAAAGTGGGCAATTAAGGGGTGGTGCAATAATTATGTGTACCCCGGGGTGAATTATAGGGGGGGGCAAAGATTTTTTGGCACATACCAAATCAATTTACCATGTCTGGAATCTAAAATGGAGACACACACTTTTTGTCAGTCTTATTTATAATCAATGAACAGAATTTTTACATATTTCTTAACTGTTTGCTGAAAAATTGGTGAAATTAACATCTTGCATCATTGAGATACATTTTAGGTAAAATTAGTCAAAATAAAACTTGACCAGGAAATGGAAATTATGCATGCCTGATCCTAATATTTTGAAATTACTAAGGCTCTCACCAATTCCCGGGTACCCGGGTTCCCGCCCGTTCTTGGCCTACCCGGGTCCGAATTCACGGGTCAGTACCGGAAAAAAAAAAATTAAATTTTTTTTTTTTTTTTTTTTTTTTTTTTTTTAAATAATTTTTTCGGCGACTTTAGAGAAACCACTGGACCTATTCTGAAGTGCTAGGATCACTTACAGGTAATTTGAAAAAAATTTGAAAAAAAATTACGAAAAAATTACAGTTTGTTAACCTTGCTATGCAAAACCACCAACTAATATTTACCTCTTCATATATTACATATTATAAATGCATGGAAAACCAATGCATTTATAATATGTGATAGATGAAGAGGTAAATATTAGTTAGTGGTTTACATAGCAAGGTTAACAAACTGTAATTTTTTCGTAATTTTTTTTTAATTTTTTTAAGAATTAACTGTGAATGATCCTTATTATCAGCACTTCAGAATAGGTCCAGTGGTTCTTCAAAGTCGCCAAAACTTTTTTTTTTTTTTTTTTTTGATTTTTTTTTTTTTCGTATTTTCGGGTAGGGTAAATACGCCTATTCTCGGTCACTTAAGAAACAACCCGCTCTATTTCTTGTGTAAATAATTATAAAAGTTAGCTATATGGGCGTGCATTCCCCACAACATCCGGTTTAACATACCCTGCATGACATCTTCCATTGAACTTGTATTGGAAGTACAAGGTCAAAAGTTCAAAGTTGACGACAACGCCTATTCTCGGTCACTAAACTCCTATTCTCGGTCACCGTATAGTTTTTCTATACCTATTCTCGGTCATTCTCTTTGGAAGCCTGGTTGATCGGTATGATGCGGTTTTGATAACTTAAACGCATAATAAAAATACGCGTGCAGTATTCTCAGATATATTGACAAGGAGCGATCCTTTCAAAACGGTTTTTTGGCAAAAATTATCGTACCATCCGATCGGGGTCCGAGGTGGTCCTATTTTGTGGGAGCGCACAGCGGAATGCGGTGGCACGCCCGACTAGTCCAGGAGCAAGATCACACAGGGCCCTAAATAAGGAGTTCATTCACCCCCACTACATACAAGGTTTGACACCATAGGTAGTTAGTATGGACCCTCTAGATCACTGCTATAGGTAGGCAGTGGTCTCAAATTGTAGTAACACTTTTTTACAGGTCATTTTATATATGGACGTATAATCACATAAAATCACAAAAAATAGGGCAAAATTAAGGGGTAGGGGAGATATAAATCCCATAACTCAACTGTTACTCATAATAATGAATTTATTTTGGTATGACTATGTAGCTAATTGATTGTTCTAACTTTCTAGTATTATTTGAAAGCAAACCTAGGTTTCATTAGATCATGACTGGAAGTGGCCAGTCCATACACTAGTGGAAAATCAGATTTTTCACAACAATGCGTAGGGTGGGTGTTTTTATGGCACTGGCTTCAAATTTTACTATTGTGCCAATTTCTATTTTCAAAATTAATTAAGCTCCATTTTTTAATTTTGTTTTTAATATCAAGCATATCTATCATGTCTAGGCAAACATTGATGTTCTGGTTCAAATATTTATATAAGTGCATGTTTGCGTGCATGTTGGTTTGTGTTGTGTAGGTTTGGGGTAGGTGGGGTGTGTATGTGGGTGAGGGTGTGTATAGGGTTCGGGTTGGGGTGTTTTACGTGTCTTTTAAGACACGTAAAACACCCCAACATATTAAAATATGTCACTCAGCTGAACTATATAAGTTCCATTAACAAAATTTGTTTGGTAAGTTACCATTCATATAATATTTTGAATATTTATATGTGCGGGTGAGATCAACCACTGCTTGTCAGGAAAATGTAAAAAATAGTTACTTTTCCACATGTAGCAGCGTGTGTAACAATATTAAGGGGTAGGGGAAATATAAACCATCATAACTCAACTTCAACTCATGATAATGAATTCATTTTGGAATTAATATGTAGCTAATTGATTGTTCAAATGTTTTAGTATTATTTTAAAGCAAAACAAACATTATTTGTCAGGTAGATAGACATACAATGTGAGAAAATGTTATTTTTTCATGTATAACCATGTCAAATATGGTATTATTAAGGGTTAGGGGAAATAAAAACCACCATAACTCAACCTTTACTCATAATAATGAATTCATTTTGGTATCAACATGTAGCTAATTGATTGTTTTAACTTTCCAGTATTAAAAAAAAAAAAAAAACCATCAGGTCTACATAAAGTGTGAACAAATGTTAATTTTCCAATGTGTAACAGTGTAAAATATGACAATATTAAAGGGTAGGGACATACAATCCAACATAACTCGATGTTTATTCATTATAATTTATTCATTTTGGCATCAATACATAGCTATTTGGTTCTTGTAATCTTTTAAAGCAAAATGACCATTAGTTGTTAGCTGTATAGACTTAAAAATGTAAAAAAATATCCATTTTTCAAGTGTAGAAGCGTAAAATATGACAATATTAAGGGGTAGGGGACATACAAATCACCAAAACACAGGTCTTACTGATGAAAATGAATTCATACTTTAGGGGCGCCAAATTTACCAATTTAGCATCCAAGCGATGAAAGTCAAAATTTTTGTCAAAAACAGCGCCCTCACAAATTTCAGCCGACAATTTTGCCTCCTTACCAGTTCCGGCCTTGATATTATTCCAACAGCCTGTCACTAATTCACAATCGATTTGAAACATTTATTGAATAGATTTTTTAATGTTGAGGTCCTACTCTGTTGTTCCCATAAAACAAGCACGATTCACTTGAATTTAGTACCCACGAGAGGCTGATACATTTTGCTCAGGCGCTAGTTTTAACCGAACTATACAAGGTTACACCAAATGCGGAAGGATTTAGTGTTGTGCCCCCTTGAAGAATAGCACAATAGCGCTAATAGCACGCTATAAGGTCTAGGTCATTTTAAGAATAGCACAATAGCGCTAATAGCACCCCTCCAAGTGTACAAGAATTATTATTGCGATAATAAATAACATTATTGCGATAATAACGCGCTATATGCCGCCTAAGGCCAAAACAATTTCCAGAGCACAATAGCACTAATAGCACGCTATAAGGCCTAACCATTTTAAGAATAGCACCACAGCGCTAATAGCACGCTATAAGGTCTAACCATAAGAATAGCACAACAGCGCTAATAACACCCCTCCAAGTAATAGGAGAACTCAAAAATAGCATAACCATGATAACTGCGCTAAAATTAACATTTAAAGCTATTTTTAATGTCCCTAATGGTTTTTTCTAAGTCCTCAACAAATAACACTGTCAATTGCACAGATAGCATATCCATGAAAATAGCAGTGCTATTTCTGCTAACATGTATATAAAGTAATGACAAAATTGCGCTAATAGCACGTGTAGGCCCGAGGAGATAGTGTATGTAATCTGCGCAAGTCAGTTATAGCGCCTTTCTCGGTCCAGGGCAGGAACCATTTTTGCCGCCAGAAATGTGACATTGTTGACCCAATTTTTCCGACCGAAAAAGCTCGAAAATCGACAGGTTAGGGGATGGGGTAAGGGGTAGAGGAGGGGGGGGCGGGCGGTCACAAATAATTTCTCCTCGCTCATTTTTATTCGACAAATGGCTATAGGCCTAATTTAAGCCTGCAGAGCAAAATGCAACACTTCTCATGTGCTCATGCATAATCATTTGTAGGACACATGGCAACAACAATGTCAACATAGCTCATACTTGGGAACACTGACCGAGAATAGGAATGCCAACGAAATTCGTATGCCTATTCTCGGACACCCCTGTTTCTATGGGAATTTACATAAACACAACACCAATCATTTGCTATGGTGTTATTTACGATGCAGGTGGATCAACTTGTTAAAATTACAGCTTTAAAATGCATGTACAATTTCGCATCACTGATTATATTACAATATCCCCTCTTAAATGACCTTATTTTTTTTAAATGCCGATATTTCAGGTCACCATACAATCTCAAAATCTATCATTTGAGGTGAACTGTGCTGCCGTGATATTAAAAAGTCACCAAAACCTGCAGCACCGATGCACGGCTAAATGATTCGCTCGAAGACACAGCTGAAATTAAAGCAACGATCGTCAGCGGTTGTTCAAATCGCTAACTGACCGAGAATAGGCGTGTGACCGAGAATAGGCGTATTGACCCTACCCGGATTCCCGCCCGAAAATTCAATCGGGTACCCGAGTACATAATTACCCGTTAGTTGAGAGCCCTAGAAATTACCATAAAAATACACGCCTGTGGACTTAGTAAATTATCAGGATGGATCAGAGCAGCAGAGGTCATCATTTGACTTCACAGAGTCAAGTTTGAAATGACCCACCATATGAGGCATATATTAAGTTGCTTGTAAATAAATTGCATTAAGGTTAGCAGCTATTTTAAACTGTTGTGATTTAGTAGTTCACAGCATCTTGCAAATGGTAGTGAGATTTGGCAAAAATTACATTCATCATTTCATAGTGAGTGTGTAGAAGAATTCAAGTATCATAGATATACTTTTGCAGGCCCTGTGGTTCTTGTTTAATATGTTGTAAAGAGGGCTGAAACAATTAACACTTTAATTAATAAATCAAGCAAGTTTTCACAAGTATATGATTTGTAGAATGAACATTTACAAAACATCAAATTGGTATTTTTCAATGATATATTGATTTAGATAATGAAAATCATTTTTTTTGGCTGCTTCGACCAACAATACCTAGTCTACCCTTAAATGTTTTGATTTTGCATTGACATGCCAATAATTCATGTTGATATCTGTTTGGTATGTAGTATTTAGCAGCCATATGTTTATGTTGTGTGACATGATACGGGAGGCTAATACAGGAGATCATTCATGTATCTCATGGTATTCCTACTATGCCTTGATGCAGAGGTTGGCAGTATTCATGGTGATGAATGACTCTTAGGCCGTATGCAGACTCCGAGTATTAGACGTATAATATTTGATGTAACATATCTACATTATTAAATCCGGCCCATTCTATTTCAAGTAATGTTTTTAAGTTGTAACGAATGTTTGATGACAATATGCTACGTATAATATCTGGTAGAAATATATCGATTTTACGTCATCAAATATTCGTTAGAACTTAAACATTACTGGAAATAGAATGGCAATAGATTAAATAACGTAGCTATGTTACATCAAATATTTTACGTCTAATAAAAGTCTGCATATATACGGCCTTAGAGATAATGTCACAAGTCAGAAGTTGAGAATGCTGATGGGACATGTGCTGAGGTCCAAATAGGTTATACAACCTTTTTCATCAACCAGCTCATTTGATAGATCATATAGGCCATCAATTAAGGCCTATGACTATTAAACCAGTCATTTGATAGATCATAGGCCATCAAGGCCTGTGACTATTAACCCAGTTCATTTGATCGATCAAGGTGTAGGATTTGATCTCATGTTATTCATACTAGTATCTGGCAATCACAGTTGGCCTTTGAAAAGTTTCATGCATTGATTTCGAGATTGATTTTTGGTCAATGCACAGGTAGAATAATTGTAAATTTATTGCACACATATTTTTTTACAAAGCAATGCAAGTGGTACATGTATATTTTATATAAAACGATGCGTATTTTCATATTAAGTCATTTGAATTGCAACTTAAAGCTATAAAGTCCATTTGGCTTCATTCCTGGAGACACGAGTTCATGTGTGACACAAGCACGATCAAAGTAGTCGGCACCACATGGAGAGAGTTAATATACAGGTTACATATGCATATAGATTCTAGCCACTAAGTCGTGCCTGTAAAATAAATAAATGTACAAATAGAAATTATAGTTTACTCCAAGTGAAATGAAGTGGAAGCACATTGTGTAATGCTAACAAAATGAATTACTTGGTTCAGTGGATTCTGCCAGGTATACAGTTATTGGCAACTAGGCTGGTGTATTTGGCACAGGGTGCACCTGCCTTCAAACAATCACTTTCCTCTACTAGGCCTTTGCTCACATAACGCATACACAACACATCTAATGTTATTATAGAGACAAGAAAATAACGATAAAAAATTATATGAATGGCCTTTGATTATCTTGTTGTATGTGGGAATTTGTGCACCCGTGCATCTGCTCCGAAATGTATCTACATTGCTATTTGTATATGCACACTCCCAATTTTTTTCTCTGAGATAAGAGATCGAGAGAACATGCGGGAAAATATCACCATTCTGCTTAGCCGCAGTCTGAGGACATCACAGACTTGGCCAACTTGGAGTGCGAGGCCAGCCTGTCGGTTGTTGACACAATTAACAGGCATGATAATTTTCAATTTTAAAACTGAATTCAGTTTATTTTAATCAAAATTTCTGCAACTTGATTTAATTTCAGCCTGTTTTTGGTACTTTTACCCAATTTCACATACATTTTCCTTTCTTTGAATTTTTTAGGAAAATGCAGTGTCATGCCTAAATTAGAGAACATTTCTGGTCGATGTAGTATAAATAATGACCGAAAAGTAGTGCTGTTCTACTGAGCATTATTAGTGACCTCATAAGCAGTACTTGAGTCTGATATTAAAATGTAGTCATTTGTTTTAATTTTTGTAAAACTAGAGAGTATTTGTTTGTTCAATTGTTATTAGCACTTTGTGCTCTACAGAGCACCCTAATAGAGTACCATTTAAGGGGGTACTACACCCCTGTCCAATTTTGTGCCTATTTTTGCATTTTTCTCAAAAATTATAGCGCATTGGTGACAAGTAAGATATGTATATTATAGGGGCAAGGACTACAACTACTGCACTGGAAATTTTATTTCAACACAGACAACAGTTGTGGAGTTACAGTCAAAAATGAGGGAAAACCAATATTTGATCAATAAATCAATAACTACTTGCCTTGAGTTGCTGAATTTTCAGTGCGGTAGTTGTAGTCCTTGCCCCTAGCATTATTAGTGACCTCATAAGCAGTACTTGAGTCTGATATTAAAATGTAGTCATTTGTTTTAATTTTTGTAAAACTAGAGAGTATTTGTTTGTTCAATTGTTATTAGCACTTTGTGCTCTACAGAACACCCTAATAGAGTACCATTTAAGAGGTACTACACCCTGTCCAATTTTGTGCCTATTTTTTGCATTTTCTCAAAAATTATAGCGCATTGGTGACAAGTAAGATATGTATATTATAGGGGCAAGGACTACAACTACTGCACTGGAAATTTTATTTCAACACAGACAACAGTTGTGGAGTTACAGTCAAAAATGAGGGAAAACCAATATTTGATCAATAAATCAATAACTACTTGCCTTGAGTTGCTGAATTTTCAGTGCGGTAGTTGTAGTCCTTGCCCTATAATATACATATCTTACTTGTCACTAATGCTTATAATTTTTGAGAAAAATGCAAAAATAGGCACAAATTGGCCAGGGTGTAAAACCCCTTAAATAATAATAATAATAACAACAATAACTCATAACAATATAATAACTTAATGATATTAAAAATTAATATAGATTTGAGCATAACGAGTTTGACCAAATGAAAGGATAATAAATTGACCTCCAAAATCATGATCTGAATTAATGGCACAATCAGACTGTCACATACCCAATCCAATTTTAAACTTGCACAAAGTGGGGAGGGGTGGCAACTTTCAAGGGGTTTAGATTTGATGAAAATCATGGGCAAAAAGAGGGCAAAGATTGAATTGTCTAACAAAACCCTAACCCTAACCAAGCCCAAGTTCCCATTGGCTTACATGTTACTTATTTCGACACTCGCCCATGGTGCTAGTATTGAAATCTTTGCATCCATGTTATATTTGGTTGCAAAGTGAATTACAACCTTTTACACTGATTTAGTTTTTATGTATTTTATCGTTTGTTTGCTCCCTATTTTTGTGTGTCCCTCAATCTCACAATTGTTGTCTTTGGCCTGATTGATCAGACCACATCACATTTTACTGTCTTGCAGAGTACACATGAAATGTCATACCTATTGATGTGTACTAACAGAAATAAATAACATACACCATATTTTCTTTCACATTAATTAACACATTTCACATCTATGTTTTTCTTTCAGGCTTCTAACATTACAATCATTTACACTTTCCAACAAACATACACTTCACTCACATGTCCACACAACTTTTTTTGTAATATCATTTCTTCCAGGTTATTCAACATATTAATCAGTTATTTTGCTTATAATGAATAGGAATGTGTCATTTTTATCATTAATTCCATTTTGGGATGTTTTTTTCTTCTACAGTTGAATTTATCAGAGGTCTTGATTCGCACCAGGGACATGTTGATCCAGATGGCCGGTACCGATAAGAATTTGGTGAATGTAAAACTGACTAGGCAACAGGTGCAGAATGAGCTGGAGAAGATGGGGATCCAATCAAGAGATAGCACGGGGGAATGGTTTACGTGGATGGATCATAATAATGACGGGTGAGAATGTAGCGGAGTACTAGGTTACACATGAAACAGACAAATGCTCCTATCATATTGCATTTTTTTAAACTTTTTTGCGCTTCATTTTGTTCGATTGAAAGTGGTTGCCGATATATTGATTAGAAATTGCAGCATGCCCCAGTGCTAAATCATTTTCATTTAATTATTGCCCCAGTGCTAAATCTCTATCATTTTACTTGAAACAGCTTTCTAGCCACAATTGTATGCTGGTATATTATTAGTTAGCGTATTAGGTGAAGCAGAGGTATCGTACGGGAAATACCATGCGCAAAGTGTCACACTGAGTTAAATTAACTGTAGAAAAAAAAAAACGTTCAAAAATATTTTAATTGTAGCAAAATAGGAAAAAATGTTACAAAAATTAGATGACAGTTCCGCGTAGTATGTATCGTGTGCATTTTACACGCCCGCTTTATGCAAATTGTCTTTATATTGTACCTCGCCATATACATGTATCGTGCTTGCGCATAACGCTGTCACTGACTAGATATAAAGCGTAAATACGCACTAACTGACTAGATACAAAAATATATCCGGTTAGCGGTGTTTTTGATGTTTCCCTTAGTGGTATGATAAGTACAATTACTATACCAGCATTGGGCTATTCCAGTTGAAATCCATACACCCTGTCCTGTGGAAGACATGTACCTTAATCTTCAACACATAGATTGTAAATTTCAAATGGGGTTGTACCTGAATATAGGTGACTCCATTTGAAATCTACACCCCCTGTGTGGGAGATTAATGTTATGTCTTCCATAGGGGTGTATGGATTTCAACTGGAATAGCCCAATTGATCACAGCAATTGTTCTGTTATTCCCCGTGACTGCTGATGGAGGTATAATTTAGGAACTTTTCCTGACTGCCAAAACATCAAAAGCAGTACTCTGAATAAATTTACTGGCCTTTTCTACTGCTCTGTTCTTGTGAGACCAAGGCCTGGATAAAACCCACCCCTTGATTTTTGTTGGTGTATTCAAAATACATGTACCTCCCTGGGTGTTGATTGTTTTGCTGAAAATTCTCAGATTTCATATCTGATATGCAAAACATTACCAGATTTCCCCAAAGGATCATTTTTATCCGACAGTACGATCCTGAAAATACCTCCTATTTTGATGATTTTGTGGTCCTTGGTATCGGTAAAAAGAAAATGAACCCTTTTCCACGATATTGAGAATGATCGTGGTTGCAGTGTTTCAGGATAATTGCTCCTCCCAGATTTACATCAATGTACAACCCAAGTTTTGTTAGGTGACCCTGCATTCCACTATTTGTTGGGGAAGTAGTCAATTTGAATCTTCAACCTGTTCTGTTTTTATAGGTGGATTGATCTTTTAGATTGGGACAGACTTATGCATCCTGACGTGACTCTGAAAAAAATATTCACGGCACCAAGAATACAGAAAGGTCAATTGGAGCCATTGCAACTTGTCTTCTCGGAAGAAGAGGAGAGGCAGATGAAGAGGATGTTGCAGAGAACAGATGTGTTAGCCAAGGTAAGCATTGAGTAGAAACGGAAGGACCAGGAGAAGACCAGTTATAAGGATCATGCAGGTATTTGGGTAGTCTCGGTACCAGCCGATTTGTGCTCTTTCCTCACTAAATAAGCCGTATGGCGACAACCTTGTAGTACATCTTTTCTGATTGGCTGAACATGAACTTGGTAAAAAACTGAGGTAAAAATTGGCTGTCAATCAAGCGCTGGGCTTCAGCGCATGCAGCGGTTGATGGACAGCCATGCGGTGATATAAATCCACACAATACATGTGTGTACTCGCTGCGAGTCTCTAACATAAAAGGTGATGTCAGACGATAGGTGCCGCTATAATAATCTAGTCTACAATTTGCGTTTGCTGTATCTACAAATGTTTAGTATTACTTCTACACAAGTCGCATCCTAATTCAGGAGTCATGATTCCATAGCCAATTGAAAACCTTTTAAGTTGGAAATTTATTAACCAATCAGCGATCATCATTTCACGGGTTGTCACAGACGGTTTGTTTAGTGACAAAGGAACCCTAACCCGGCTGGGACCGAGACAAGTATTTGGGAAGGTATGGTACTTAGGCCAGGCCAGATATGTTAGCCTAGCTTCACCTTGAGTTGGAAGAGTATGGAAGAGAGGCCAATGCTGTCTATCTGCTTTTGAAATGTTGCATGAAAGTCACCAAAATAATGGATGAAAATGGGCAGAGGGCAAAGATTGAATTGTCCAACCCTCAAATATAGAGTCCAGCACGATAGTTGGGAATAGATTAACACAGAGTTAGAATGTGCAATCTTGCTTACTCTTATCAAGGTGTGGTTAAGAGAGATTGTGCTGGACACCACATTTAAGTAGTGTCTGTATCGTTTACATGTATGAACTATGATTGATTCATAACCTCATTAATTTACGCGATACATGCGGTCCAATCATCTTTATTTATTTGGCAAAACGCAACGCTGAACGTGGTCACTAATAAACAACAGTGGACCGTCAGCGTAAATATTAGTAACCTCCATGGCGGCTGTGTTGTCGTCCGAACAAATTGCGAGTCGCTGGCCCCGTATTTGGATTATGGCGCAACCATATTTGCACAGCTTGTGATTCGCACTTCTGTTATTGGTCGTCCTGTTTTAGCCTGATCAATTTTTGGAAAGGCAAAAACGTAAACAAATTTTATTTTTGAGGAAAATATCCCTCGGTTCCAAACGCAAAATGTTAAGATTTTTGACAATGCCCTCCAAATAACCGATGCGCAGTTATTAACCGCTAATTAAAGAATGTATTAGGTTAGGTATGTACAATAAAATTTTTGAATGAAATTTGGTTATCAATGTGTGAAACAGAATAGGGCATCACAGGCAAAGGGATAATAGGGGCATGGCAATGTGTGCTGTTGGTATGGGATCAGTTTGAAGGGCAGCATCTAGGGCTATGATTGCCATTGGTTATTTTTTCCCTCACACTTTCCTTACACTTCATCAATAAAACCAACAGAAGATTGTAAAGTATGTACTCTAAAAGTCATGATGTAAATAAGAAATGGTAACTTTTATATCAAAAACTAATTTGTTACAGAGAGCGAGAGATAAAGGAGTGCGTCTGATGATCGATGCGGAGCAGACCTACTTTCAACCAGCCATAAGTCGCCTGGTCATCGAGATGATGAGAAAATTCAACCGTAAATCCCCAGTCATCTTCAACACATACCAGTGCTATCTGAAGGTAAGGGCTATTGGGGTGATCAGGTGTGTGGGTGTGTGTTGATTTCCACTGTGGACTTTTATGGGAGTTAGGGAGTGTTTCACATAATTCAAACCTGAGAACCGAGACTTGACTGCCATCTTGATACAAGCATATCATGGAGCAAAAATTTTGGGGGTACCGTATTTTGTCAAATAGTCACCCCCCTCAAATAAACGCCCCCACCACTTTTTTCAACCAAGATGTTTCAAAAATGCCGATATTTCCATGCTATCTTGTGTAGTAATAGCGTCAATAATTGGCGAAAATCTGGATTGAAACCCGGAAGTGAACCAAAAGTCAGTGTCAAAAGGTCATAGTTCGTCATTTTAGCGTGACTTTTAAGCTTACCTAATGATTTTAACGGGAATTGTCGCGGCTAAAAATGACCTCTAATAAACGCCCCCCCTTTGGAAAATGTAACGCCCCCGGGGGCGTTTATTCGACGAAATACGGTATTTGGTTTCGTTTGGAATACCTGTGAGACAATTGCTGTCATGTGAGCGCGACATTGCATACTTGATGCATTTGAGAGACGCACTTGATGTGATATGTATGCGATACTTAACCAATGAAACACAGAATTGTTTTTGTTCCTCTTCCCTCACCGTCTGCAAGGACCCCAATGCCCCCCAGCTGACGGCGCTATCGTTCATGGTAGTGTATGTAGTCCGGGTTCTCTGGTTTGAATTCTGTGGCGTTTTTTCCTAATGCTAAGACCGTGGACAGCCTTGGTTACAAGATCAATTCCAGAATTATCAGATCTGTTAAAAGTCCATGGTGTGAATGTGAAATGTCAATGTTTTCATGTCCTCGATTACCTGTGTAAATTACAGGGTATCCACAGTTTAGCCTACCTTAAATTTGAATCAGGCTGTTTGGTTCAAAACACTGCTCAATCAATCAAAAGATTGTGGTTATGGGTTTTGTAGAAAGTTTTGATAAAACAAGTAAGTTTAAAGGTTGGTGCAAGACTTAATACAACTGCTGTGGTTAGGCAAAGAGGACATATAGTTAGAGAATAAAGATAGGATTTTGTCTTTTGCCTATCAATATCGTGTCATAATGGATGGGCTGGCCAATATTTTGAGTAGTGGATGCCGGCGCAGCGTATCCACTACGATAAAAATATTGGCCAGCCCATCCATTATGACACGATATTGATAGGCAAAAGACAAAATCCTATCTTTATTCTCATTCTTATTCAGTTTTAATGTAATTGTTGCGAGAAAAACTGCCTTTTTTAGACAAAAATTTAAAGTTACTTTTGTGAGGACAAAAGTTGCGCGATCATTGAGGAGCAACAAGCGTGCGCCGTTAACGTGGCGGCAAGCGCCCTGACTAATATCACTATCAACTATTGTGAGATATTATACACCGAAAACCAATCAAATTACGTGAATTCTTTACAAGACGCACCCATTGAATAAGAATTGATAATAAAGAACTCTTTATTAGTTTGTTGCAATATGTACTTTTTTGACACATGTTCGTGTGATGAGCAGCTATTATTAATGCAAAGAGGAAATCCGTTAACAGTGTATGAGCCACCTCACGAGTTCCAACAAAACTAGATCCCCGACACCAAGATATTACTTCCTTGTTTATTTCCTTATTACTTACTTATTCCTTATGTTTTGTGGGTGAATTTACAATAATGAGCTATTGAGCTTGATTTTTTACAGATTTTCAGGTTAAAGAAATATTGTCAAATGTTTTCATACCAAAATTGGGAACAGCCCATTAGTCTGAAAATGGTTAAAGTTAGATTTAGGTCATTTTGGTCAAGGATATGGTTAGGGTCAGGGAAAGTTTTAAGATTAGAGTTATGGTTTGGTTTTGGGTTTGCATAATTATGTTAAGGGTTAAGAGAAGAACTAATGTTATAGGCTACGGTGATGTTTAGGGTTAGGGTTTATAACCAAGTTTTTGGGGTTTTGGACTAATGACCCTTAGGATTATCAACCTGTAATCCCAAAATTATGTACGTAGGGCCATGGGACCAATATGGAATACTTTTCTGCTCTGTCCAAAACATTGCAAACATTTCTTTGCGTCGATTGTTTCCAAAATGGATAATGTATAAATATGTCTTCATGCAGCTGTGTTAAAACTTAGCGCTTGCAAATTGTGTGTGCCAAGCTGCCCATACACAGCGATCTTGAAATTATACACATTTTTACCTGTCCGATAGCAAAGTAACATAACCCACTTCTGGCGGTCGGTCAGGTGTTAAGATTATGCCCCGTTTATATGGCAATTGTGAATTGCCAGTTTTTTATGCTGTCATTTCTAATTTAATACAAATTAGTAGTACTGGTGGTGCCTTGGCAGCAGCTTTGCCTCACAAAACAAATTAAAGAAAACATTACACTTTAAAACAAACCAATTAACATTCTATATTTTTGTTTGAATTCTTTATACAGCAAGCCTACAATAATCTCACAGTAGACATGGAGCTATCACAACGAGAACATTTCCACTTTGGTGCCAAACTCAAATGCAGGCATATATATGGAGCAAGAGAGGCGCGAGCCCAAGAGATCGGCTACGCAGACCCTATCAACGCCAGCTATGAGGCTACTAATCAGTGCTACCACAAGTGCTTGAACCATATGTTGACAAGTATTAAGAGATACGGGGATATCAACTTGATGGTGGCGTCGCATAATGAGGATACTGTGAGGTTTACAATGAGAAGGTAAGGTCTCTTCCCAGAATCCTTTGCAATATGATGCATCACTGCAAATGACACTCCTATTAGTTCACAGGTTCCCTTTGTTTTCATGTTGAGACTGGCTAAAGATGGGTCGATAGTCTAGAAATAAACATCTTGGATGTGCTCTGTTCAGAGAGGTACTTTTTGTCACTATCGACCCATGTTGCACTAGATAGCAAATCAGTACAGAAAATTGAAATGAGAGAAATGCATTATGGGAAGTGTAAGATATCTTCTCTGGTGGTAAGGTCTTGTATTATAGGAATGCATACTATTACTAGCAGTGTACCCTCATTTAAGTTGAGAGTGCTGTCAATGTGTAAAAGCGGTTTTGCATCATCAGCGTGCAGACAAATCACTCTTCTAGGTTAGCATGTGATTTGAACCTGCATGCCACTGAGAAATACACACATGGCATGTTTTTATGGGGCGAGATATTTGATATTGTCAAGAGTGATCTGTTGGCAATGTGGTGTAATGTTCATCAAAAATTAATTTTAACAAGAAAAACTGATTCTGATGGACTTTACTTGTATCCAAATATATTGTTTACATGATAAAAAATACCTATATTTGATCATATATTTGATCACAAATATTATCCTTGCATACTTTTGAATTGTAGAATGGATGAGTTAAGTATTGGTCCTCAAGATCAACTGGTGTACTTTGGACAGCTCTTAGGCATGTGTGATCAAGTGTCTTTCCCACTCGGTAAGTACTAACTTCCTCAGTCAATTTGTTTGATGTTGGGTTACTGTAATTTTTAAAAATGTGTCTATCCACCACAATGGGCTGTAATGTCGGCATACCTTGTTTTGAGATACAGTACATTGAACATCTCAAAAACAATAGAAAACAAAGGATTTTCCAACTCTTAATGATTTTTACTACCTTGCAAACAAGCAACAGGGACATGTAATATGTGATGGGATCAAACAAAATGAGTCGGATGTCAGGGATATTGATTTTGAGATATAGCCAATAACAGTATTCAACTGCCTTTGTATTTTATTGTTCTGAGCAACACTAAAATGGCCATATCTCTGGAACCGTAAATCAAATTATGATAGGGTTTTCAGCAAAGTAAAGCTCTTGAGAAGGGCCCATGTAATAAAACTGAAAACATAATTTTGATTTTGATCGACATCAGACTCATTTTGCTTGATCGCTTCACATAATCATTATAAAGCCTATTTTAAGGAGAAATTACCTGTCTAATATTTCAGAAATTACCTGTCTAATTCAGAAAGTGAAAATGCACAACATTACAGCCCATTTGTGGTGAATGGTATTCAGATTGACCTTCATTGTCTGTTGCATGCGGTAAAACTATGATCGCGTTCAAGAAGTCATTCTCAGCATCAGCAGTGAGGGTAGATTGTTCCGTGAAATGTGACGGTCTTTAGTGTAATCGCGAAGGCACACAAAGCTCTACCATGTTTACGTGAAGGCACGCAACGATGGTGTGATTGTTAGACATGGCACAATCAAACAATCGGCCCTCATGAATATGCAAGAATTCACAGTATACAATACACGGGGACTTCGACTGTTGATACATGTTCTGTAGTAGTCTGTGGGTAAAACATGATAATATATTTCTGTATTATGGATTAAGGAATAATAAAACACTCACAAAACATAGGTATTACCAAACTAGAGATCTGTGTGTTTTTGTTGCAGAGAGCATGGTTTAGGCATGAACTGGAAATAACCAATAGATATTAACCCCCTGAGCACTACCTGCCGATCTAACCTTGCCTCTGATTGGTCAATTACGGTACATGGACTACATGATATCTTCACTTTAATCACCAATCAGAATGATGCTTTGCAAATAATTCACCCCAAATTTTTTGTGTTGTGAAATTATTCCACAATGTTACTGATTGATATTGATAATGAAAACTGTTTGGCTAATCGGCAGGTAGTTCTCATGGGGTTAAACACTATCAGATCATAATAGAGCTTGTGTACATCAATTCAGGCATCGTGTGAACACATAACATGTCAGCCACATCACAGTGCTAACAGAGGAGCATTTTGACAATAAGATCATTAAATATGTCATTAACAAAAGCATGTACACTCATCTTTACAAGGTGATATCAGCATGTGTGTATTCAAATTAATATTTCCACGCATCCGATTTTTTCTTTATTTCTCTTTCCCAGGACAAAGTGGATATGCGGTATACAAATATGTTCCTTATGGCCCTGTAGCTGATGTATTACCATACTTGACAAGAAGAGCGCAAGAAAACAAGGGCATGTTGAAAGGTGTCGGCAAAGAGCGTAATCTACTATGGCAAGAATTCAAGAGAAGAGTAGTGCAAGGAAAGCTTTTGTATAATCCTTAGTGTGTGTATGTGTGATGTTTCCAGGACATGATGGTCTGTGTGGTTGATCAAATGTATCGGCGTACTTGAGCGCAAGAAAAAAACAGAGAAATGCGGAAAGGCGTCGGTAAAGAGCGTAAAGAAGAATAATGCACAAAAGTTTTTGTAAAACCCATATGATAGTGTGGGGCAAGCCTTGAAATCGCAGACTGGAACCTGGAGGAATTTGTTTTGAACATTCACTATGGACCACAATGGCCTCATCTCAATGCCATAGTTCAATAACCTCAATTAAACACTGGTAGTGCAAAATTTTACCTCAAGTTGCAGAGTATGAGTTTTTTGTACCCAAATTTTCAAAGGTCATTCAATGAATGAACAAATGTATTGGGGTTAAAGAACTATGCCCTGATAGATGAGCATGTTGTAGATCCTAGTGATTGTTCCTGGTTCACTGGGATTTTACAACAACCAGGAGTAATTTCTAAAGAAACAGGAGCATTTTTCAAATAGTAAATTATTTTCTGCATATACAGTACAGCATACCATCACTACTGCATCAAGTGTAAAACTGGAACCGGGAGCAATTTGTTTTTGAAAATTGCTCCTGGTTCATGTGAATTTTACAAAGACCAGGATGGATTGGTGGCTTTGCGAGGGCAAATTTGCTCCTGCTTGTTTCAAGGCGGAATGTGGATGTGTGTGTGTCAGTGCCAATGAAAGTCTGAAGTACAAAGTACTTACACTCTTCTTGCATTGAGGCTTCAGTTTGTGAGTCTAGTTATTATCATACAGTCACATAAACTACAGGTAAATTAAGTAATTCTTGGCCAAGCTGGAACATGTGTGTTGCGTCCATGGAGCATACACGCAATGTAAGGCGCGTGTATGCTTTCTTCTGTACCTATGTGCGTGTGCATTTATCGCGGAGTCACTAGCATTCATAATGATCGAGCTTGGCCCAGAATTACTTAATTTACCTGTAATTCTTTTCTTTTTTTTGTTTCATATACTTATGAACATATGTTATTAAGTTCATGTTTGCCCAGCCGGTGAGGCGCCTGACTTTAATGTGTAACAGTACGAGTTCTAGCCCTGGCAGTGTTAAGTTTTGTTCTTGTGAAAATATTGAGTTACCTTGAAAGGCCCTGGATATAAGCTTGCTGCTAATTGTCCTGCATGATCTTCCTGTACGGAACTCACAGAGCTGATCCTAGCTGTGATGGTTTCTGTAAGTCGACTAGGATGTATGCTGATCTCAAGTTTATGGACATGATTTTTGCACTATATGGCTTTCTATGCCACTTTTTTTTTTAATTTGACAAAGTTCAGGAATAATAAATTATGAGCAGCTACTGATATGCAATATTATATAGAATAAGGTATGGCCTAAACATTATTTTGTAGATATTTACATAGTATGTTTTTGTTATGTATTATGTTAGAATTTATGATTTTTATATTTCCATATATTTTTAGTTCTCCAAATGTTGCAGAGTGTTTTCATTGTTTTATTTATGCATACGCAGATATGCACAGAGGATATATACATCTAGTTTTTTTTGCTTTGCCCACTTTTACGGGTGTTAAGGTGCCTAAATATTTTTGTAGACATTTTGCCTGTATTTTGTAGTGAGTAGTGTACAGTAGTACTTATAGTCCAGTTGCTCTACAAAAAAGAATAAAAGCAAACCACTGTTGCCTCAATTACTGGTAATTATCCCCCTTGACTAGTTTCACCCCCAGCATACCATTAGGCACAAGCCAAAAGTTACTTTCAACGATTTTATTTGTAAGATATCTTACAGGTAGCGAGCTACATTAGAATGTAAGGCCAGTGTGAACAAGACTTGCATGTAAACTCGCATGTAAGCATGACCTTGATGACCCAATCCTATTCTGATTGTATATAATCATGGCATAATTTACCAGTGAAGGTCACTCTTACTTTTGAGTTGGCTTACAAGTAAGTCCCGTGTGGACACACACTCGCTTGTAGCAGAATTTAATTGCTGGCTCGCTTGTAAGTTATATTCGAAAGTAGGGTATCGTCTAAACACACCTATTGTCACATTTCTAAGCCCTTGTTCATCGTTGACAGCTTATCACTAAGGGATCTTCAGGGGTACAATTTTATTTCCATTTGCATAGCAAAATTGGACTATACCTATTTAAGTTAAAGATTTTTAGTTCACATTAAAAAGTGAACAGTATTAAAAAGTGTACAGTACATGGTTTAAAGTTTTGAGTTCCCTTGTAGGACTTGAATTGCACATCTCTGTTCTCAACAAAAGGCTGCTGCAAATTTTGGATGCTGTGCAAAAATACCAAAGAAGCTTTGAATCATTGTCACACTGGTCCTTGTTATTATGCAGGGTTTCCATGGACTCTTGGGAAGTCGTGGACCTTTTAAAAAGCTTGGGGAAAGTCTTGGAATTCCAGAGGGAGCGTGAAAGTCGTGGAATTCTTTTCAAATTGAAAATCTTTGAGGACCCTAATAAATAAGTGGAAAATTTGAAAAGATAGAAGTTTCGTATCTCTGTTTTCTTCTTCTATTTTAAATATGGAAAATCTTTTCAAGTGGCAAAGATATTTGTGCAAGTTTTTTGTTTCCGTCATTGCTCATCAATCTGAATGTCAGATTTTTGACAAAATTATTGCAATTTAAGTTAACCCTCAAAATTGTTCCTCATGTTCAAATGAATGTTAGTAGTGACATGACACAGTCTCAGGTGCTAAGTTCTCTTTTTTGTGTGTTGAGACAGCAAAACTATAGTTTGTAAATTTAGTATGTGTAAGAGATGTATTTGTTCCAGGGTGCACTTAATGTCAAGCGTGTAGAACTTGTGATAAATATTATATAATTATGTACATTTTATTATGAAGGTTGCCTTTAAATTGATTTTACAATAATCTATATTGTTCAACCTATACCCTATTTTTGAGGGAGAAAATATTTAGGATCGGGAAAAGCGCCAAAATTTTCCATTTTGGTTGCATTTTGAAAAATTATATATATATATGGGAAAATGCTTTCAAATTGTGTTTTGTGAAAAGAGGATGATTGGGTCAAAAATTAAAACTCTCTTGACTTTTTTCTACCCCAGTTTTTTTGGCCTTAAGAACTGCTGCACTATTTATTATTGTGTCATTGACTTTTATAGTCAAAGCTAAATTATACAGCACTTTAGGATATAATGCACAGTACAATAAATGTTTATTATATGATATACTTTAATATATTACAATAAATTTTTATTGTATAATTACAATAAATGTTCATTGTATGATATAATTATACATATGTGACACGATCAAGGGAAATGAGTCGGATGTCGCTAATATCGATTTTGAGATATTGGCACAGAAAGTGTTAAAAACCTTTTGTTTTCTATTGTTTTCAGCGATTGATTAATTAATATAACTTTGCAAAGAAAAGTCATATCAACATGGGGTTTTCAGTTTTTGAAAGCTTTAAATGTCCTCTTTAGAAACTTATGTGAAACTCATTTTCGACCAGGGTCGACATGTGACTCATTCCCCTTGATCATGTCACATATTACAATAAATGTTTATTGTATGATATACATATATTACAATAAATGTTTATTGTATGATATTATAATTATACAATGTGTATTGTATGATACAATTATACATATTACAATAAATGATGGTTTTATGATATATACACACTACTATTTATGGTTATTGTATGATATAATTATACAGAATACAATAAATGATTATTGTATGATATACGCATATTACAATAAATGTTTATTGTATGATATATACACATTACATTGTTTATCGCATGATATCATTAAATACATATTACAATAAATGGTTGCTGTATGATATATACATATGGTATAATAATGTGTGAGATATACCGAGGACATTTAAGAATGGTAGAGGCAGATTCACAATGCAGCTGTTGTACTTATGTAAACATGAGTAAATTAAAGCTTATGCATCCTGATCTGATTGAGAGTTGTGATACTGATATTTATGATCTGATCCTAGAAGCAGTTATACCATTCATGTAAAATAATGTAATATAATTGTGTATTTGGTAATTTTCTCTGGACTGTGCCCCTCTTTAATAAGGCTGTGTGGCACATTAGATGACAATAATAAAAATCACACAAAGCAGCTTTTTGACATATGATGCAGTTGACATATTTTATGATCTAATCCAAAAAGCAATTATATCATTGATGTACAAAATTGGGAAGTATCATTTTGTATTCTGTAATTTTTCCCTCGGATAGTGTTTCCTCTATGGCACACAATTCCAAGAATTGGTGCATGGCCTCCAAAGGAAAAGAGGTTTTTCCATCAGGGACCTCAAGGTGGTTCCCTGGACATCTTTGGGCCCAAAATTTCACGTGCAGCTAAAATGGGCCCAACACAAAAAATGATTGAGAATTTGTTATTACCCATGTGTGCCCTCATTATCAATTCAAATGTGTACAAGCTTGTCAACTTTTGCATCAGGAATGAATGCCTTTCATAGAAAAGTTTACTCAGTGCCTGTAAAGAAAAAAAGAGAATATGTATAAATTACAATTGTTTCTACTAACTATATATTTTATGAAATATTTTTAACTGTCAAATAAATAAGCAAGGTCATGTTTATGTGAAAAAATGCAGAAGTTGACAAGTTAGTGCACAGAGGGTCAAGACTTGTTATTATGTTGTAGTTATATTGAAACATAATTCATTTCTCCATAAAATTGGTTTTCAGTGATATTCTTTGGAATTTTCATCAATGTGGTAACAGTCATTTCCAAAGAGCCATAACCTCAATTTTGAAGCACATTGTTGCAAAAATGATACAGGAACAAACCAAATGTTCGATGATGTCCTATAAATGAGTCTAGCTTCCACAAGGGGAGGGTCCAATTATTTATGTACAAAACTAGATCTAGTTCAAATATCGGTCAAAGTTAATCTTTTTGATTTTTCAAAATTTCCCACTTAATGTTTCGGGGAGGGATCGAGCCTCCTAAACGAAAACACGTTTGTTTATGTAAGACATCAGACTTTTGAAGTGAAACTGTAAACATTGATTTTGAACAAAAAGAGAATTAGCTCTGGCAATTTGACACTTATAAAATAGAGAGAACAAACAAATCTGCACTAGTGGGAATCGAACTAGCACTGCACTCAAGATTTGTGTTGTAGAGTTTATCCAACTGCACCAAATGGAACTACAATTAATTGCTGGTGAATCTTTACTAGTCACGATCACTTCCACTCTCAAGTGTCTCAGTGGACAATTACTTATCATATTTAGAAGATGGTCTTAATTCCCGTAAAAGTGATACGGGTATGTGCGACAGTGCCAATTGAGTAAATCTCCCAAATTGTAGCTTTTTAGCCAAAATTTTGATAAGCATGAATTTTCATAGCTTGACACCTATCATTTTGCCCAATTTCAGTTCATTAGACCCAAAAAAGAATCCCCAGTTTTTGCCGCGAAATCAATTCTCAAAATTTGGCGCTCTGTGGCGCTCACCCTTATCAAAATGAAAGTTGTATGTAGGGTCAGAATTTTGTTTCACAGTTGGAGAATCAATCTTGATTGTTGCAGAATAGTTTATTTGCCAGGATCATTTGATTCTTACAAATTAATTTCTGTGTATACTATAAAAGTTAGCAAGAATCAACGGTCAAATCTGTTTTGCGGATTCTCGCCGAAATTATGACCCTAGTATGAACAAAACAATGTTTGTCATGCTTTTTCCTTTTGTTTGGTCACACTCGATTTATGTTTGTGCCTTTATGCAGCTTATGAATATTACTGATACAGGGATGATAAATGAATGTGACTAGGTATACAACATAATGTGCCTTGCATGTCATACAAGGCACAGCCCTCGAATTAACCCACGGCACCGACGGCATATTGCCGTGGGTGCCCACCCCCATTGCCGCAATGCCCTCAAAATATGTCCTTTACCGACGGCAGTCACTTGCCGTGCCCCTAAATGAAGTTGCCGTGGGTGCCCTAGCCGCCAGCCCTGTCCCTTCATTATAAAATCATTAAGAAGTACTGGTTAAATCCCATAAAATTGTGGAAAATTAAATCTAAAATCTTGAACACGATCGCTATTTTGAGCATCGTAACCCAGCTATCAATCACAGTATACACAATAGTTTGTTGTGAATTAATATTCATTACCCCTACGTAAGCTTACATATTCAGCCAATCACATCGGCTTTTATACATTATCTGGTTGCTAGAAATCTGACATTCTGACTTCATTTTCTCGATTGGTCAGAGAAATACCTTCAACGTACTATCGACCAATCAGAAACGCTGTTAGTAACTAAGACTCTCGACCTCGTGTCGTGAACAAAATCTGAGCGCTGGGCAAATCAATTGTTCTCTCGATTATCAAACATTGACTTCCCATTGCAAACCGATGGCGATACCCTTCCGGTCTCGTCTTATCTTGTTCATGTGAGCCCATCTCTAGATATGTTTTGCACGAAATAGTTTTTATCCCGGCGAATTTTATCAATATTATTACCAAAGTTACAGCTGTTTCATCGCTGTTTCGAGTCAGTTTTGTAGCTCAGAACTAGGGATCGCAAAATTTAACTAAATTAAACTGTTAATTTTTGATTGCTTTGTATTATAAAGCAGGTTTTTAAAGCAATCAGGTTAGTTTTAGTGTAAAGTTGAGAGTCAAATTTTACTTTGGTGTCGAATTCAGCTGACGGTATTAAATGCATCTATTCGCTTTTGAAAAATTGCCTTGGTGCCCTTCTCTAATTTTCAACAGTTGCCTTGATGCCCTTTTGAAATATTACAAATTGCCGTGCTGCCTTGCCTTTTCAGTGAAAATCCACGGCAATTATCAACTTGCCCTAAAAAAGTTGCCGTGCCCCTTCAGATCCTTAATTCGAGGGCTGACAAGGCATATTGTACTATGTGTATATTTGTAAGAGAGAAAGTAGCAGAGTGTAGAAATGAAAAATATGCATTGTTAGAGTTGTAAAACCTGTAAAGAGGTACAGTTGTAGCTAGCCAATTTTGAATATATCATAGCACTATACTAGAAATTTCATTTGAATGAAAACAGCTGTCAACAGCGTGATGATTCTCCACTTACACTGTGATGTACTTGTACCGTTGTACTTTGAAATACACGACATACTATTGTGGTCGGATCCACAATCCAGGAAAAAAAAAGTTGGCACATTTGCACTAAACAATGGAGATGTGTGCCCTATCAAAATTGGAGAGGCGAGTGGAACATGCATGCAATATATGTAAAGTACAGACTCCCCCTATATCTCGCCCTTCCCCACTCCCCATCTTTCAATGTTGGAGGGTCTCACAGACCTGTTGACAACATGGCTTGGTCCAACAACATTGAATTGGGGGAGCGGGGGAAGAGATATACCAAAAGACAGGCAAAGTGTGCCAACCTTTTTTTCCTGGATTGCAGCTGTGTTCATTCAATTGAAATTTTGACATTGCAAAAATACATAAAACATTGTCAGTAGCACTGCTGTGAGATAAGAGCACTCTCTAACAGCTCTGTCAATTATTTTTTGAAACTCAAAGGGAGTTTGAAACTCTCCTCTTGGTAATATTGTACATGACCACAACATCTTTGTTAGAAACTCCTCCGCTTATAAACTACAGGGGAGTCAATGTTTAGTACTGAAAAGTTCATGTTATTTATGCAGTGAGATTCCTACACATGTGTGGAAACTTCAGAGCAGTTTCTGAAGCTCTACTCGATTGTGTAGTAAAACTACATGTACATTGTATATTATAGTTGTACAAATTATAAATGTATATATATTATAAGGTAACATATATTTTTACTGGATAAAGTTGACAATGGGTATGTCATGTGTTTGTTGTTTGGATGTGTATGTAGTTAAGGGCTGGGGTATGAACGTTTGGACAGTATTTATTTTGGGACATGAGAGCACATCAGACATATCGAATTGCATTCTGAATACGAAGAATTCTGATATCAAATTATTTTGATTTTTGAAATTCGCAATTTAATACACATTTATGGCAAATCATTAAAAATTGATATTTTTGATATTTAACAGTACTTGAAGTAAACTTAAAAATCTGATGATTTATACTTAAAGTGTATGTAGGTGGGATGAAAAGTTGACGATCAATTGAAAATTTTGACCTTTTAGATTGAAGATATGGATTTTTCTCCCAAAACACCAAAAAAATTAGGTCTTTTGGGGAAAAATCCATATCTTCAATATGAAAGGTCAAAATTTTCAATTGACTGTCAAGGCTTTTCCTCCTGCTACATACACTTTAAAGGTGAACCTCATTGAAAATAAAGTTATATATCAATGGAAAGCTTATGATGCCAGGAAGCAGAAAAGAATATTTTTTATTTGCCTAACGCACCAGGATAGACATAATCTCCATGCAAAGATGGGATATTGGCACCCCCCCCCCTAAATTACAAAACGAAATCGTTCAAATTGGGCGCTTTTCGATGATGACGCCAACACGGGACACACAGTTACTTCCGGGTTTGATTGTAAACACAATGTCCATGCATTACTGTGGCATGCATCGGGCCAATGCACGAACTCAGTCATTGCCAACTTACTTTACATGAAAAATATCTTCAATAAAATAAGAATAACATGAAGGAAACATCATGATCAAATCAAGAATGAAGTTCCTGAATAAAATGTGTGGATTAAAAAAAATGGGAAAGTGCTGGACGGGGTGATTTAGGATAGGCCAAGCCATCCACGATATGCAGGGAATATTACAGTAAAAACGAAAAGCGAATATTCAGCGAAGAACCGAATGAAAACAGATTGCAAAAATAACTGCTAGTGCTACCAGTTCAGATCGTCACACCAAGTTGAGATGAACTTATCACAATGAGAAAATGAAGGAATAGAATAAAGTACATGTACGGGATTTTTTAATTATTTCTTAACTTTACAACCGGTCATGTATGATAGGCGAACTCGTAGATACATACGGGCGGGTGAACTCACTCAGTCGCCGAGTGTTCCGTATCCGCTGACTGTATACGTACTGTACTTGCAGACAAAATGACCGATTTGATATTCACATTCTGATATTTCCAACTTATTGCTACTTCATCAGCAAAATTTATTCCTGTAGATGTTCCAAATATAAGGGCGATTGATCAAATCTGCTGAAACACGGCGCAACTTGAACTTGTGCTACTGGAGAGACGGCGAGTCGCTGTGTTTGCCCACCTTGATCGGTAGCGGCTGCCTGTAATTTCTTCAGCATAAAAGCAGCAATTTACGATCGTAATCCATAAAACATGAATGTTTCACTTTTTCAGTACACTGATGGTAGTATCATTAAAAGAATCGTGACACAAGTGACAATATTTTAATTTTATTCAGATTTCAGAATTCCATCAAATAACGGTCTACTAAGCCTAAATTGTATTTATTTTATAATAAAGTATCTGTTTCTTTCAATCGTGATTGTGTGGAAAGAATGAACCGGGAGAATGTTTTACCGCAATGCGCTATAATATGAAAACCTTTATGGGCTGGATTTGATGAAATCGGCGGGGTTTTTAATTAATTTTTTGATTACTACAAGACGATATTTTTAAAAATCAGATATTTTTAATTGAATCAAGAATAGGGAATGTAACAAACAAGTTATTTAATTTGTTGTTCGATCATGTTTATTCAGTCCATGACATGAACGGTATACAGTAGCAGCAATCATTTGCGCATGGAATTGATCCCAGCGCGAAATTCAAACTCAACTACCCAGTTATACCCAGCCAGTTATGACTGATTTTGTCAAAAATTTACGGAACATTTTCGTGTTGACAATAATTCTATTATTTCTAATATATATAGAAGGAATCAGCAACTTGAAGATTCTTCTCATTTCAAGCCTTATTGTGAAAATCAGACTTGCCGGGCAGCTTGCAAAGTACAGGAAGCAAGTCTTGTTTACATGTTTCCGAGTAGGATCACGTGACTGCGAACCCTGAGCTTACGTCACGAGCATTCTCAAGGTCAAAGACGATTGATTTGGGTGCTTTTGGGCGCCTTAAAAAGACCAAAAATTCATTCATTTTTTTTTAATTTTTCAGCTTTATTGGCCATCAAAAAAATCGGAAAAAATTATTTTTAATATCCTGATATCATAAGCTTTCCATTGATATATAACTTTATTTTCAATGAGGTTCACCTTTAAGAATATATCATTAGATTTATATAATTTACTTGAGGACTGTTATATATCAAAAATTTGAAAAATATCAAATTTTTATAATTTGTCATAAAATTTGTATTATATTGTGATTTTCAAAAATGAAAATTATTTGATATCAGAAAGACATGCTTCAGATTCAGAATGCAATTCGATATGTCTGATGTGCTCTCATGTCCTCAAAAATACTGTCGAAACACAATAAACGCTCATTTTAGATCCCTTAAAGGATTGATAAGACTGGAAATAAAATACTGGGCGGACATATGTGACCAGATCTGGTCCAATCAGGCTAAAGTTGGCAAAATTATGAAATTGTGATATAGGCACAAAATGAGAAGAAAAAACAATAAAAAACGATCAAAAATAAAGAGATCTGGGGATTCAACATCAGTAATTGTAGGTACTGAGCAAGTTTATAGTAACTCAATTTTCAAAATGTCTGACTTTAGTCATGAGTGGATCAGGCAAGAAGTGAGGAGAAAAAACGTAAGAAAATGGACGTATAAAAGGTTCAGAACTTTGCCACCAAGTATTCAAAACACCTGGGGATTCAACATCATTAATTGTATGTACTGAGCAAGTTAGTAATGGTAGGAAGTCAATTTTCAAAATTTCTGACTTCTGAATTTCTGGCCTGAGTGGATCAGATTGGGTCACATATGACAATGAAAACTAGCAGTTTATGGAAAAGAAAAACAAATCATATGGAAATGTTATGCATGTCTGACCCTGCTCATTGTGATTTAATCATGCTAATAATATTATGCCAAAGACGCGTAGAATTGCATTATGGGATATGCAACCAAGCAATATGGGCTAATCCATTTGAGACCCATGCCCATTTGCACCAGGGCGGGCTAATTCCCCCAGGCAGAACTCCTTACCCCAGTAAAAACCCAAAATTACAATTTTGTGCAAAATTTGTTGATATTTCGCCCCTTGAAATTCACTTTGCCCCCCAAACAAAAATCCTGGTGCCGCCACTGCCCACACCCGTACCCCTGTGGAAGATGGCACTAGTATCTCATTTCCTGTTTAATTCAATGTTAATTTGTGTGTGTTTTACCTTACCTTAAAATCTAGCTAAAAGGTTGAAATACTGTTTTATACAATTTATACATTGGAAATTCTGTTTGTAATTCTAAAATCTTCCTCACCATTTTTTTCATTGTTCTTAAACTGTTGAATGGGACATTCCAGTTGAAATCCACATTGGTCAGGGTTATTTATTTTCAAAGTAAATTCAAGCCAATACTCCCCCTGTATTTAGAGCTTCACCTACAGCTGAGTATTTAAAATGGAAGTTCCCCATTTGTCTATTCTGTTTGAAACTCATACTCCCTCTGTAGGAGACGTTATCTTCTACAGGGGTAGTGTGGATTTTAAATGGAATGACTAAAACTTAAATTTAGTTGGAATTCCAAATTCTTCTTGGGGTGTAGTTTTCAGATAGAATAACCCATTGAGTTGTTTTTTGCCTGAGATATGGCTGAAGAAGTATTTAAGTTTTGCAGTCTGCAACATGACAGTATCCTTTCACAAGAACTGTCAGGTCCAATGGATTATTCCCACAGCAGCTGAAAAGAGTATCCCATCATGTATTGCATCTTGATGCTCCATAGCAAATGTATACAAAATATAAACAAGAGCCGCTTAGATATTGAGAGCTATTGATAGATTCACAATACTCTAGGGGTGATATGTTTTCAAACAAAAGTCTAAGCTCCTCTGATTTATGCAAGTAATTGAAAGTGTGGGATTTTGTGTACATTTTCTATGGCACATTCAGTTCTTATGGTATAGAGGCCGTCAGCCTTTTCCGCGAAATCCGCCATCTTGTGGGTACTGCCGTTCTGCATGGCATGCATTAAACATTACGCCCCCGATTACGTGGAAGTCGCAGCGTGTGATGCACCTCTTCAGTCAAGCGTCAACGCGGGGCTCTTAGCAACAAAGCACTCCGTACCCACAAGATGGCGGCGTTGACGTCACAATGACTACCTCTATTGCAAAGCATAATGGGATACTCCCTTTAGCTGCTGTGGATTATTCCCGGGGATTATTCCAGTTAAAATCCATACACGCCCTATCGGAGGACATGACCTTAATCTTCCATACGGGGTGAAGATTTCAAATGGAGTCACCCATTCAGGTAACCTAATTTGAAATTCATACTCCCTGTGTGTAAGATTAAGGTCATGTCTGGGGTGGATGGATTTCAACTGGAATAATCCAATATTGATGAGGTTTTCACAAAAAATGTATTATATAAATTCGGAAGGATTGAGCACAACACAATATTGGTCATGCTCTGCATTTTTGAATCTAAATGTGGAAGTGTGACCAGTCTGTGCCACTTTAGCTCCACAAGTTGGATCTGCTTGCATTTAATATGTCTTTGGTATTATAAGACTAAATTAATTTGTGATTGTAACATACCTGCCAACTGTCCCTATTTAATAGGGGTTGTCCCTATTTTTATTGAAACAACATGAACAAAAAGCATAAAAGAGAGCGGTTTTACCATGTGTCCCTTTTTTTGTGCAAATTTCAGGAATGTCCCTATTTTTTCTCCCATTTGAGATTTTAGGGTCGGCAGGTATGTATTTAACTTAAATGTAATTCAAATCTGAACATAATTACCTCCTCTGATTATTACTAGAGTTCTCATAACAAATCCAGGTACTCACAATTAGTAGTGACATTTTGCAACCTTACTGGCTGGTTGCTTCTTCTTGACTGTCTTAGCTGTAGTGTTGCCAGTTTATTTTTCTTGGATAAGCTGGTTGTATGCATAACTGAGAAAAGTCTAAGTCATGACTAAAACAGCAAGTGCTAGTACTGGATACAGCTCAGTCAAGAAAAAGCAACCAGCCAGTAAGGTTGTGAAACGTCACTACTAATAGTGAGTACCTGGATTTGTTAGTAACATAAACAATCCTGATGAATCTCTTCAATGATTGCCTCCTCTTGTTTGTGATATTGCTATAGAGTGACATTCCTATCTGATGAGCTATGTATACACATTATCAGTGTTTGTGTTATTATTAATAATCATACTCATTCACTAAGGCAATAAATAATTGTTATATTAAAATGCACTTTTGAAAATAAAATTGTTGAGAATAATTCTGGTATACCTTTGTCTTTATGTTAGGCCAAGTAAAATAAAATACAAGTTTCTCGTCCCTGCCCGCCTCCTTTTGGCCGCCGCCTCCTTTTTTTACTATTTACTATTCAAAAAAAAAAAAAAAAAAAAATCGATTTTTTTTTTTTTTTTTTTTTTAATAATTTTTTAAAAAAGTTTTTTAACTGTTTTTCCTACCCTTCCCCAACTCTAACCCACCCCAAACCTTGCTACATGTATACAAACCCACCCAAGCCCAACTAGCCAAACACCCTTGCCCCAACCCCCAAAAGGGAATTAGGGGTAAAATTGATTTCACCCCAAAATCGGACCTATATTTAGCTTTTAAACTTAGTATATGCATGAATATATTAAATACAGTTTCAAGTACTTTATTTAGCCTCATCTCATCAAAATGGCAATTTTTATGGCTAATTATAGGAAGGAGAAACCTTTCACATAATTTTGGAAATTAAAAAATAATTCTAAAATTCTAAAAATACCCAAAAAATACATTCAAGTGCAAAAGCTTAATAAATTTTCTTCTAGGTAAGAATTTTTTTCTTACGTGCTACAGCTTTTTTCTTACAGGTTAGAAATTTGATAAATAGGCCCATGCATGCATTTTGTATATGATGACCTATTTATCAAATTTCTAACGTGAAAAAAAAAAGCTGTTGCATGTAAGAAAAAAATTCTTACCCAGAAGAAAAAGCTTTTGCACTCGAATGTATTAAAACGTTTGTCAAGCTGAAAAAATGTACATTTTCACTGTTTCTGAATTTTGAAACATGCTTAGCAAGTGGACTAAAAATGATACAAATCATTTGTTTTGTTGTCATACATTGCTTCAGTATACTCAAATAGCACAATATCGGTACATTGAACAGCCATATATGGCATGGCGGCCATCTTGGAAAAAATAGCAAAAAATTGAAAAATAGTAAATAGTAAAGCCCTGCCTCCTCCTTTTTTGAAAAAGTCCGGACGAGAAACTTGTTTCTTTTTTTACTTGGCCTTATAAGACTTATGTAGATCTGATGGGATATACGAACAAAATATTTAAATTGTCAAAAGCCTCAAAACTAAGGTGGGCACTAAAATATCTCTCAAGGTGGAAATGCCCTCCTTTGTTTAGAGGTTAATGACTGAATATGATTTTGTTGTAGTACAAATGACAAAAATCAATGTTTGCGCCCTTACTTTTTTCACCCTAACATTTCGGGGGCGTGTATTGTGATGGGAAAAAATTAAAGGGCATGAGCACAGATTTTTGTCATTTGCACGTCAACAAAATGATAAACATAAAACCATTGTTATAAACATATTTTGATACCTTATTCCAGGCGGCAAATGGCATGATAGAGCCGGCAACGAAACCGCCCGGCCGTATGGCATTTTCCATATACTCGGTTAGTTTTGTGGGGTTCATTATCGAACCCCAACGGTTTTAGCATGTATTTATATTATTTATTAACATGGGCTTATTTGTTTGTGATATTTCAAGCGTTTTAAAATTTCAAAATAATCCCATTCAATTACACAGTTGACGATGAAAATTTACTGAATTTAGAGAATGCACGGCGCATACCACCTGCCTTATTCGGCATGATGCGATTTTATTCCACTATAAGCTGTACTCAAATGGTTGAGTTTCAAAAGTGACAAATTTCAGGGATGCAGGTCTTCCGGTTTTCCTTTTTTGCCGGATCCATATCTGGATGATATTTCATCATAAAAAGAGCGAAAAATTTTTTTAGTGGGTGATACCCTCATAGCCTATTCCCTGATCCCTAGTGTTCACTAAAAAGATAGTGCTGCGATCAAGCGTTCGGCTCGCACCATTTCAGGCTTTTTTTTTTCAATGTTCCTTCTTTTTATAAACTAGTCACTTGCATCCCTGAAATTTAGATATTTCCTCCAAGGCAATTTCTGCTACCTATTGTTATGGGTTCAATAAAGCGCAATGGATCAATATCTGTGTGCACCGAGGGATAAGTCAATGCAAATTTATGATGCAAAATGCAATGCAAAAGTGTGACATTTTGGTTGTAATGCAAAAGTGTGATATTTTTTCCAAGGTACCAAGCAAATTGAACATTTTACCAGTACTTTCAATAAGATTTAATTTTGATAGCTTTTAGAAGGTATGTCTTGCCCTGTCTTGAAGCTTGCAAAGATTTTGAAATCCAATATGGAACATGTGTACCCCCCCCCCCATGCAAACTCAATCAAATAAGCTTGAGAATACACATTATGAAATATTATTCACTAATTTAAAGTGTTTAATTACAGAGTTCTTCCAACAAAATGCTTATTACTGGTATTTTTGTAAAAAAAAACCAATTTTTCAAAAGGGAAAATATGTCATTTCTCTGCGAAAAGTACACAGCACAAAAACAAAAATGCATGGTAGCTCAGTACCTTTTTTGCCTAAAGCTAATCGCACCTTTTTTGTAGTATCATGAGAACATGACCGAATTCCAATATATCCAGGGTGGGGCTTACCTTAAGTGGATAGAGCTCAATAATGAAAATAAAACATAATATGGAGTACCTAAAACATGTTCAAGCTTTATTTCCACAGCAGCTTACAAATTACTATTAAACATAACTCATGTTGTGAGGCCGGTCGAGTGCAGATCCGTCGGAACACACTTTTCAATACGGAATAAATGCTAACCTCATTGTGACATCACACAGTGTCATCGCCCTGATATCTTCATGGCAGAAATCGCCACCGCCACGCATGGCCATTTTGTATTGACCTGTTTAATAAGTTTTGAGTCGCATAATGGGCTGAAGGACATCTGACTATTAAGGCTACTGACAATAGCCCCGATTAGCTCGGTGACTGACCTTGCTAGCGTGTGAGTCGAGCATTGACGCCATAGGTCATATGCCTTTAGACTACCTTCACGATTGGCCTATACAATGCGCTATATAATTCGGCAGATATAAATCAGAATTATAGTCAGTTTTTGACTCAAGACGCAAGCTACTCTCTCAAGACGCAAGCTAACGACTATCATATCTGTTCAAAATATATATTCAAGTGCAAGGAACCACATCTGGTTTCTTTATACAAAATCATTTACGGGAGATATTCATCATTTTCTACCCCGGTATCCAAATATTTTCTTCTCATATCAAACTTGTGCATAGTAAATTCACGTGTATCGATTTTTTTTATTTTAGTATCTCTGCTGACAAAGTAATTATTAGCCAGGCGATGTCGGTGTGCATCATCCAAGCAGCAAAGTTCATTTCCCTTTGAAAAGGCATTATCTGACAGATCTGCAGTCGACTATTCTGTTGTACAAAGTACTACATGTAATAAAATAAAATTCTTTCTCTTTCAAGATAATATGCGACGTGTCATGTCAAAAGGAGACACTTTTGGGCAGGTTATCAATTTTGAGGTTTTTGCATATCTTAAATACAGAGATATTTTGCTCCACAACGCCGTTTACCCCAATGAAATCGGACATTCCTAAGCGAAGATATTGAGTTCGTAAGTTAGTATTATAAAATTGAAAATTGAGATATCGGCCTTTAAAAATATTATTGACAATGTTGAGAGTAGGAATTACCTTGAAAAATGTCTCAAAAAATACAAGATGCCAGTTATATTCCGGTCTGAAACTATCAGACAATATTTTAAACATTATCAATATCATAAATTTGCAACAAACTCAAATTGTGAAAAACTCACACCCGGGCAGATTTTTGGCTATTTCTCCATTTACTTAACCTGCCCAAAAGTGTCTCCTTTTGACATGACACGTCACATATAACAAAATAAAATTCCTCTTTACACTATAAAATTCATTATTTTCCTGAATTCAAATTTGTGCATAATTTGGTTTAAAATGAAATTTAAATTTGTGCGTAATTTGGTTTAAAAAAAAATAAGTATCAAACTTAAACACCTACAAGAAAAGAGATTGTTGTCAACCCAGAGAGTTGATGAATGAGTGCAGCAGTCTAAGTTTCATCATGGTCCATAGCTAGTGAGGCATCTGGTTGTAAATCAATGTTGGTATTCCCAAACAAGCTCTGTATGCAAGTCGGATAGTGTGTCTGTTGATATCCAGGTCTCCTTTGCCATGTGATGGAACATAAAGAGCATAATCTTTTGCATGAATTCAATATAGTTTATTGGTTCATTTCAATTTGATTTTACCATCTCAACAATATTTAATGGCGACTACTGAATGACCCTTTGCACCTTAGGTAGGCAAAGTATGGCAAGGGGAGGCACTTAAGTTTGGTTTAGATACAAGAGTGCCACTGTCTTGAAAGTGGGCCAATCAATATACCAATTTTTCAAGAAATTTTGACCTATCGATATTTTTGGCCAAATTTAACACAAATTTTCTTAGTTTTTACAACTTTCCCAAAAAATTTCGGGTAAATTTCAACATTTTTGGCTACAGTGAGTCACAATTGAGCTGTTTTGGGGAACAAATTTAGAAAATAGGACCCATCCATATACCAAAATTAGACTAGAAAAATGGGTCATTGATATACCAAAAGTCTGAAAATACTACCCATCTTGGCAGCACCTCACCGAATGTCCATTTGTTCCGAGTTAGTATGTACATGTCCCGGGCACATGTAGCTACATGTAGGGAAGAGACTCACCTTTGTTCCATAATCATTAACCCTAACCCTACCCGTGGTTTTTGTGCTATCGGAAGGGAAAGAAGGAACGAAAAAGGAGAGAAGATGAAGAAGAAAGTCACTTGGCACCCCCGGGATTCGAACCTGGGACCCCTCGCATGCCACGCAGAAGATCCCCAGCATGTAGCTACACAGGTGACGTTAGCCCGGCAAACGATTCCCTGGGTATATATGACTTGGTCTGATGGCGTCATCAAGTCCCGTGGAATGCATGCACGCAGAGCGTTTTTAATAGTGAGCTTTAGTGAGTCCTAGTTGGGTTAGGGTTAAGAAGGCATATAGGGAAAACATGCATATAGCTTAACCCTAACCCTACCCGTGGTTTTTGTGCTATCGGAAGGGAAAGAAGGAACGAAAAAGGAGAGAAGATGAAGAAAGTCACTTGGCACCCCGGGATTCAACCTGGGACCCCTCGCATGCCACGCAGAAGATCCCCAGCATGTAGCTACACAGGTGACGCGTTGGCCCGCCAACGATTCCCTGGGTATATATGACTTGGTCTGATTAAGTCATCAAGTCCCGTGGAATGCATGCACGCAGAGCGTTTTTAATAGTGAGCTTTAGTGAGTCCTAGTTGGGTTAGGGTTAAGGTATAGGACATTTTTTGTTTTTGCTATAGCCCCCGTATGAAATGTATTTAATTATGTTTGTACTCACTCAGGTAGCATTGTGTGTGAATTTTACATCCAAACTTAGTGCTATTCTTTTTTATGGGCATTTTAGTGTCTAAAATGGCCCAAAATGAGGGTTTTTCAATATTGCCATCCATTTCTAATCGTCACCCCCATAGACTTTACATGTAAAATAAAAAGGCTCATAAAATGTAATAGCACCTAGTTCGGATGTAAAATTCACACAAAATGCTTTTTGAGTGATTACAAAGATAATTAAATACTTTTCATGCTTGGGGCTATGTGGAATTTTTTTAATGTATTCCTTGTACAATGAAATTTCACAATAAAAATGTCCATTGGAAACAAAGGTGTCAACTGTCTCCTAGTGTGATTTGAGCCTGTGTTATCTCCTTGTCATTGATTCACACAATAAGTTTCTTCACTATGTCTGTATATTTCCTGATATGCCGCCATCCACAGTTTTAACAGATGACTAGACGAAAAAGAATAATGGAAAGAAAAACAAAATAACATGAATAGGTGGTCTTCTAACAAGATGTGAATATAGATTCCAAACGATATTAGAATTTTGTGAAAACTTCAGAATGTATTGGACCTCAACCGCTTCCAGAAGTAGGGACAGAATCTGTATTACTGATTTTGATTTCTTCCTAGCAATAAAGAACCCCTCAATTAATGTTAATACCATACTTTTTCATAACATTACATAGAAGTTTATCCCTAGTTTTGAATTGTTTCATTTCATCAGCTTCACTGGCATAAAAATGTAGTTTGATGCTACTTTGTTATTAAAGGGGCTGGCACTTTGTGATCCCCAGACTCATCTGCTCTCCAATTAATCACTCCCAAAAAGTTAATAATTGGTCATTTGAGAAATATATCATCCAATAATCTGTATTTTCAGACTGTCCACAGCCTGAAATTACAACATATGATAGCCTATAAGACGCTATAGTTCACATAAATTATGTGCAAATTCAATTACTGAAAATAAGCTTTTTTCGTGGATATCGATTAAATCATGACCAGGACCTTAAAAAACGCCCTTTTAAATGTCAGGTTCTACATTTATTAGATTGTCAATGTGCTATTCCAGTTGAAATCCATACACCCTCAATGGAAGACATGACCTTAATCTTCCACACAGGGAGTGTAGATTTCAAATGGGTTACCTGAATGGGTGACTCTATTTGAAATCTACACCCATGTGTGAGAGATTAATGTCCATGTCTTCTATAGGGGGTAAGGATATTAACTGAAATACATGTAGCCTATTTGCATGGTTTATTCCCATGCTTGTTCATTAGATGGATGCACCCTATTTAATATTAGCTTTTGATATTTAATTATTTTATTTATTTTTCACCAGACTTACCCGGGTGAAAAATCAATAATACGTCCAAAGGGCGCCTCTACCTAATGTCCCAAATCTGATTTTTATTTTAATGGATATTAGGGTATTCTGGTTTAGGAAGTCACTGATTGTGCATTTTAAAATACTTACCAGTAATTTTCTGCCTTTTGTTTCAATTGGTAGCAACATAATAAATATACAGGACACAAAGCAGAGTCCTGCATACACAGACAGGGTCAGCTTTGGGGAAGTGTGGAGTAACATCTAAAATAAGAAAGAAACAAGAAAAAACATTATTTGTTTATTTGTTTGTATATAATTCTTCTGTCAAGAGATCTAATCAATGTGTTAGCAGCAATTATCTATAGTGCTGATCAGTTGGCACCAAGATAACAGTTTACCCTCCCCCACACACCCACCCACCCACTTGAAGCTAGTTGTTCAGGATATATTCAGGATCTAACAGAAGGCCAAAGGTGTGTGTTTGTCGTCTGCAGTTGACACCTGCATGGAAAAAGTTAAGCATGCTGTGATGGCAAAAAGGTACCGGATGTTACACTTCACAGTGGCGTGGCGTCATAGGGGCAGAGGGAGAGGCACGTGGCCCCCCATCAATCTGAATTTTTTTAATCCCATAGGAAAATGGCCGAAAAATGGCTTGCATCCCCCCCATCAGAACCGGTGCCCCCCACAACCATGGTCAGTGACCCCCAATATGATGAACCAAGCTACGCCATTAACACTTCAGGTTACTTCTGAAGACAATAAAGTGTAAGGGACAACAGGTATAGGTCTTCAATAACCTGGTGTGCTTTTAAGCTCTCCGACGAAGAAAAAAAAGGATACGTATTACGTACTCACCTGGGCAAAGAATGGTGTAACCATGCTTCCAGTTTTTCCCATTGATTTCAAGGTGCCATATGCAAGACCCCTCATATGGGTTGGGTAAACCTGCAGAAACACATAAACACATAATTATATTGGTCTAGCGTTTAAGTATAGGGCTGATAAAGGAGATGTTAAAAGGCCCTCACACTGCTCCTTGTCCATCAGGCCCAGAGGCTCTTGCTATGCCCCTATATCAGTCACAGGTTATCCCTGATCAGCAGCAGTAACACTGGGGGGGGGGGGAAGGGCATGTGAAAATTAGCCCCCTCTCCCCCAGAAATATATTCTGATAATGTCACTGTCCCTGAACAATCATGATTATTCATTGATCGGGTCATAAATAGGCCCTTACAAAACTACATGTAGTATCAAGTCATGAATTTATTTTTGGATTTAAAATGGTGACAAAAAGTTTGTGTTCTGTTCACCTCTGGCGTGTAGACATGCACAGTCTGTAATGCTCCTGATATCATCCCTCTAGCAACAAACAAGTAAACTGTCAACCATAACCTGTCGATTGAAATAAATAAAAGAAACATTCATCCACTGGTGTAGTAGGAGAGTGCAACTTGGGGGGGGGTCCCTACCGAGACTATAGTTTTAAGTAAAAATATACCCTAGCAGGAACCAGATTTCTATAAAATCCTACCCTAACAGAACTAGTTTTCACTATGAGTGTTCAGTTAAAGTCCTCCCTATGAGGGACCGTTTACAAAAACTAGTAACAGGGGGACCTGATGCAAAAAGAAAAAAATCACATACTTTTTTCAGGGCCCCTCTTTCGGACCTAAAATTATTTTCAGGGCCCCCTTTTTGGCCATGAAAAATGAGCATCAACCCCATAGAAAATAGTGTAAAATCATGTTTCTACGAGAAAATTAAGGTGATATAAAAAAAAAACCTTCAGAGGGATAACATTTTCAGGCCTCCCCCTTTTGCACAATATGATAATTTTGTACCAGAAATGACATTTGAAAGTCAAAGCCTCAAAAAGTTATATTTTTGTTTTATTTTCTATCAAAATTCAAAAAAATTATGCAAGACTAGATAGAAGAGGTGAACTTGATATCTCTGGTGGGAGACTCGAGACTAGTGCTAGTCTCTCTTTTTTTCTTTTTTCGGATCGAGCATTGGTTAGAATTCAAGAATCCCCCACACAGGGAGTGTATATATCAATGAAGTTAGTCATCCATTCAGGTAGCCCCATTTGAAATGGGTGAAGGGGGAAGACTTCTCACAGGGGGATGACAGCTCCCACCCCTCCTTGGCTATGCCAAGATGAAGCAGAAGAGGAACGGAGGAAGCTTACCTTGTAGTACACATGAACAGCATGAATATAAATATTCCAGTGATTATAGATTGCACCACCATGGTTTTCTTCCTGCCAATGATGTCTATGATGATCAGGCTGACAAACATGCCTGGAAAGGAAAATAATGGGGTATTCCAGTTGTAATCCATACACCCCCTAGACTTTAATCTCCCACAAAGGGGGTGTAGATTTCAAATGGAGATACCCATTTAGGTAACCTCATTTGAAATTTACACGCCCCATGTGTGAAAGAGTCTATGTCTTCCATTTAATGCAGGATGCATGGATTTCAACTGGATAGCCCAAGACATCATATTTAATAGGTCTAAAATTAACTTCACATTTGTGACCAACTCCAACAAAACCCAGAACAAGTCGCAAGGCATGTTTTTGAGTTATAGGCCTTTAAAGATGACATTCCCATCAAAAAAAATCAAATTTTGGAATTCTTAATTTCATGGTATTTGACTGTGGAAATAAGTGGACTTTCAAATCCTTCAAAGTAATTATTAAAGAGAGGTTTAATTAATCAATAATTGACAGTTAAACTATGATAATCCCTATTCAATCCTGTGTAAGGCAGGAAACTAATCAGCTAATTAGCCTATTACTCAGAATAGCAATTTTGCAAAAATATCAAGGTATCATTTACAAAATCATCCATATCTTGAAAAGTATTGATGCTATGTATATAACTTTTGTATCATTTTGAAGGTTCTTTTCCTATGCTTACATTTTTATTATCATGAAATGTCAAAAATGCAACTTATTCCTGGTTTTGTCAGAACGGGTCACATTTTAAGAACAAGTACTTTGAAAGTCTAGTTATGTAAAATATAATGGTATCGTAAAGCCAAATAAAAAGTAAACATGTTTCACATCCCCTCCCACTTCCTTTTTTGAGGTTTCTTCAATTATATTTTTTGAAAAGTTATAATTGAATTTCAAAAACTAAAAATATGTCTAGGAAGCTTAGATGCTTTCTAAACCTTGCTATAATAAGAAACACTTTTGGATGGTTTTGAGATCATTAGTTTTGAGATCAGTATTTTTACTTTTTTTTTTACTTGGCCTAATTATAACCTTGATATTAAGACTAGAAGAAATGTTAAGATTCAGAGTCATTCATTTATAAATTAAATGTCCAATCAGCAATTTGCTGAACTGGCAGAACACCCTGAAATTCATCAAAACTCAGATTGATTGTCTCATATCAATAGTTAGACAAAATCGTTTGTACAGAAAATCTATGAATGGGCCTAAGTTTAATAGATCTTTTTAAAATACCTGGAAACTCAGCTAGTGTAGTCCATATCATGGATGCATAATCAGCTCTTGTTAAGGAGTCACATGATTCAAGACACCCACCAGTAGAATTTTGTTCTTTACCTAAAATATTGGATAATACAGTACACAACTGAACTATTTCATAAAATTTACTTCATTTTCAGCTATATTCTAAAATGTGCAAACAGGGTAAGCTAGATTAGGTCTGCAACTGTAAGCACCAACTAGCATGATGACAGCACCATATCGGAGCCATCTAGCCAAGGGGGACAACATTTTCAAATTGTCCCACTGACCATCTACCGGGGTACTAAAATGTGTGTAAAGATGTGGACCTACATTAGGATACACACAGTGCATCTGTGGACACCACGGTTGCTGGCTATAACTAGAACAATGCAAATAATGTAAAAAAATGCATTTAAAAGTGGTCCATGTTTGTGGGGTTCAGGGCAGGTCACGGTTAGATAGGAAATTGTGGGGTAGGACCACGGTGTGTGAATTGAAATTGGGTGCGTTTGTCCTCTGATAGTATGGATTAAATCATATGCAGAAAGAGGTCCTCCTTTGCAGGTAGTGGTACACTACACGATTCTTAATGCAGCTGCCTGCACAGGTCCCGGCACAGGTATACCCTCGCCAAGGTACCTGAGTTGTGCACACAAAGTACATATAGTACCAATGCTGCAACTGCAAAGGACCATAGGTCTTCGACAGGACTGGTACTACACTGGTACTGCACAGTACCAGCCAAGTAGGATACCTTGGCAATGGTATACCTGTGCAGGCAGCCCAATAGGAATCTTGTACCTGTAGTGTTCTTACAAACAAGTGTGTGTGGGGATGGGTGGGTGAAATTTTTATGATGTTACCATAGCACATCTCTAATATTTGAAGCCCTCCAATAGGTACAGGGAGCTTCTTTAAAAAAAATGAAAGTAGATTATTAAGCAATTCATATGAAAACAAAAACATATCAATTTATGCGCACCATGTGGCATAGCCAGAGTGGGCCGGGGGTACTGTTTAGATTCTTGAGTGCACTGGGCAAAAGAATAAGGCTAAACACTTCACAACTTCCTTCAGCAACAAATTTTCCGTCTGTACATTATCAAGTTTGTGCTCCCGCGTTCCGAAAACCTGGCTACGCCACTGATGCGCAACACTGTTTAGATAAATATTGGTATTTATACAGCACCATTCACATGTGCACATGCACTTTACATTTATTCCGCTGTCGTTAGAATATGTCAACTGCCATACAATGCCCAAGGCATGCTCATACCTCTGGGTGGCGCTCAATGTACAATATTCATAACAGCTCCCCCATTTCACCCCTGGGTAGAGAGAGGCAAGTAAGGTAAAGTGCCTTGCCCAAGAGCACAACACAATGGCACCGCCGGCGCTGGAAATCGCAATCCACCAATTACAAGGCAAAGCCCGTACCGCTGCGTCAACATGCTCCAAAATAATGTAAAAATGCATTTATAAAAAGCTCTCCATCTCACCTGCACATACGTTTCCCTTTGCGAATAATTCTGATGATAGCAAGATAACACCATAATATACAAACTGCATGGAGAACCAAATAAATACTAGTAATACTGTGGTAAAAGATGTTGTCTTGTCTTGGAAGAGATCTCGAAAGGTTCCTCTCTGGTCCTGGATGGGGAAAAAGATTATTTTGATTATTACTTTCATATCACTAAGCTAAATAAAAACAATGTTATTTCTCAAAGCACTTGGCAGTTCAAAAATATATACTATTTATTGCCAATAGCTATAACACAAGTAGCACAAAAGACCAGGGGATCTCCGTTCATCTTTAAAACCCTCTCCAACCAGGTTGACTGCAGACGACAAGTTTAAAAAAATCAGAAACTTAAAAAAATTCAGAACTGTACATTTTCATGACCATATTTGGAATCAGCTTGAAAAATGCATTAAAATGAGTACTATAAGCCTAGTATTGTTTCAGTGGTTCTTGAGATAGATATCTCAAAACTGGGACATTTTATGTCAAAGCCTTTGGCAAGTATGCAGAGCATTAAAGCTTCTTGCTCAGACCAGTGGCACCATGCTCAGACACAATGTATTAGGCCTATATAAACCCATCAACTTTACCTCCTGTACACCAACTTTAAGAGTCCCTTCAGGTAGTGGTTTCTTGTTAACCTCAGACACTTTCTTGAGCGTTGCCATGGCTTCTTCCCTCTTACCACATGCTGCATAGTAATGGGCACTCTCTGGTAGTATCTGAATATCAAAAGATGTCAAATTTAAAAAAAAAGAGTAACAATTTTCAAATTGTGAGAAAGTGTCATTTAATGTGGACCATTTTGCCATTATAGTCTCATTACCAATGACAAATGTCAAGAGCTTGCATTCAACAGCAATAGCTTAAAATTTGACCTCAAGTTGTAGAGTATGAGTTTTTACCAGCAATGGTCATTCTCGCAGTGTTTCAATATATTGAAATTAAAGAACTTTGTGATGTGGGGATGAGCATGTTTGAGATCCTATTAAGAAGAATATTTCTTTTTATGGTCTGTAAAAGTGGCAATTACCACATGCTGCATAGCAATTTGGCCGTTTGTTGATTTTGAGCTACCGGTACATCCTTTGTTGGTTTAAAATTCACTATTTTGACATTTCTGTCATATACCTCAAATATGAAAAATAATAATTATTGCAGCCCTTTCAAATTATGAAGGCTTTGCAAGTGCAATACCTGATTAACCTCCACAGCTACCGGGGTAGTTTCTTGAAAACAGAAAAAAAGGAAATAGGACCAAATTCGATGTGGTGCCTAACTGTCAAGACAGTTGATGTTTGTTATACTTACGCTGATAAAAAAAAGCTACGTCTCAAAGCCCTTGGTAGCTTCAAAAACGAATGCGCAATGCATTTTTTTTTTTTGTGTGTGTGTTTTTGAAGAATTTTTAAAAACTTATTTTTGAATATTTAAGATGTCATTGCGAGTGTTCAAAAGTACACAGCATAAAATTGTGGTTTGTTTACACAACTGATTTACAAATATCAATTGTTTTACAATCTGAGTATTGAATCAAATACAATACAAACTATCGGTCCACTTTTCCTATTCTACTCCGTATTAAACCAGATGACCTCTACAAACCCATGCGTGCTACGCTATAGGACCAGCAACAGCCGTCGGCGGTTTAGTGTTAAAAATTGGGAAAATGGTAATAGTCACAATTTATGCAGAGGTGTATATGGATTTCATATACATTTGTACACTTTGTGTATTTTTTTCGTGAATTTTGATGGCTGTTATACACACCGCCCGATTTTTTTTGTATGAAAAATACGACAAAATCACCCATACCACAAAACACGCGACCTTGCATAGGACTGAGCTAGTCTCGCAATGCACCAGCAGGTCTCTGTAGAAAAACTGCCCTGGAAAAGTACTGCAGTGTCGCAGCAAATATGCAGAGGTGTCTGAACCTAGTTTACTTCAATAAGTAAACTATAAGCTCCGACCATCAGTTTCAAATTGATAACGGTCAGATATTTCAGTAAGTTTTCAGGTCAAAATATCTGTGCTTGTCACGTCACGTTCACTCAAGGTTATTGAACGCTGTTCTCCACATAGGATATTTTGGTTGGTTGCAGTTTTCAGCGGGTATGATTTTATTATTTTTTTACTACGTGGCATGATTTTATATGCTGCTTCTTTGTTTACTTTAATAAATAATGATTACTCTTACTTATATTTGTCTTTGGATGAACTACAGAAAACATATCAGTTACTACACTTTACATTTCAGCGCATAAAAACTATATATTTGTCTACTCTTTGTAATACCAACCACCTACTGGTGTGAATAATGGTACAGTCTGAATGGATGGTAAATGGTAGCAAGGTCGTCCTTCGTTAAGTTGCTGTTGAACCTGGTATATCATGGAAGGTCGCGATTAACCCAAATTAATAGACGTTCATGGGACAAACGTCACGCCTATGCGCCGCACAGTAGAAAGATTGAATTGAAATTTTCTTCAAAATATTTCTCAGAGTTTCACGATTTTACGGCAAAATTTTTTTTTTTTATTTAAAAGGAAATAAAAGATGAATTTGCCATTTCAGCTGAAATGAACGCTAAGAAAAACAAACTTGTGCGGGGCTTTGATACATTACATTTTAGTACTTACATATGTGCATGCTATATAGATGAGTAATGGGAGTCCAGTGATGAAAACAACATAGCGCCACCCTAATGTTGGCATGACAAAGAGCCCCACCGCTGTGACGTATACAGCTCCTATGACCCAAAAAAACTGAAGCAACATGAAAAATGTTGTTATATTATAATCAGCATGATCAGTATACAAACAGGGTTATTCCGGTTACCACATAATTGGAAGTTCTAAGTGGACACCTTCAGAAATGTTTGTACAAAATATTGTCTCTAAGTGCACCAACAGACAATCAACAATTTTGGTAAAATATATTTATATACACAACAACAACATTTATTAAATTCTTATTCATACACTCTTAGATAGCGAAAACCAATCAGAGCAGGTGTTAGAAAAATCCAAATCATGCATTGATTGTGTATAATATGCATAGGCACGCACTCCGCGTACTACGCGCAGTGCTTTTGGACACATTCATTTTACTTGTGGGTTGGTGCACATACATTTGCTTGTATTTTCCAACATTTTAATGTCAATTTTGTTTTAAAAATAGCAAAAATCATGGAATTTTTTTCTTGCGCATGAAATAGATTACTAAATGCATATCACTTGTTGCTCGAGAAATTGTACAAAATAATGCACTTGTACTGAGATGTATGAGCCCCGGCATCAACATCTCAGTATGTGTGCATTATTATGTACAATTTCACTCCCAGCAAGTGATATGCATTTATTACCCTATAATTATAAATTTGTTTTTGCAAATGTTTATAAAACATTTTGTCAATAACATTGGGGCCTAAATATTTTGCAAAAAGTCATTTTTTATTATTATGTTTGTATGTACCTTTACATGTACATAACTTGACATTTATACATTATCTGGCAATTTTTTAGGTTAACTCACTGATACTACAGTCAGCCAAAATCCTCTGACTTTAGATGGCAAGAACTCAGAATACAGCACATTTCTGAAAAGGAAGGAAATTAATAAATATGAGAAAAAATTAAAAACTTGATAAACATAATCTTAACCTTTTGAGATAAGCCACCAACATAGACCCTATAACATGTATAGTGCTGGTTTAAATAAACCCCATAGTGGTTTCCCCATCTTAATGGCTCGTCTGTACAATTTAACTCTCCCAATCTTAACTCTCGAAATTTGCCAAAAAGTTTGAGAAAAGTTGTCAAAACTGGCAAGTTGTGAAATTTTGACTTTTGGTATAGCCATGGGTCCAAATTGCTATGCAAACCAAACTTGAGTAGGGGAGAGCGGGGAGTGTTCGCCCTATTTTTTTCTGACCAGCCTAGCGATGTCAATTTTAAGGTTAGGGATGACCTGATTAGCCAACATGAAAGCCCTATGTCTTAGCTATATACGACCACAATCCCAGAACTATAGGCCTTACAATAGCAACAGGATAGAGCAAACAAAAAAGTTTTGCAAAGTGGCGAACTTGCCCCATATTGGGGCAGGTTCAGCCCATATGGTGGGGTAAGTTCACCCTAATCACAAAAAAAGGTGTAAACATTGCGTAACAATAACATATTCAATGCAAACATTTAGCAAGAGTATACAGGGCATTCATTCTCTTCTGGGGAATCACTAAATTTGTTGCAGGGGTCGGGTCAGGGTAAAATGTAGGGGTCCAAAGTGAACGTGCCCCTTGTGCACATTTTTGTTTTTTCTTCAGGGTATGCAAAATACAAATCGAACAATGAGTTTATAACTGCATTAAATCTTTAACAAATCCCATATGTTCCAAATACAGATTTCCATTAAAACCATCTGTATTTATGTATCAATGATAATACAACATTGTTAATGCAAGAAAAAATTACGTTTTTGTGTAATTTTTTTGTTTTGGCTGCAGTTCAATGAACACGTCCCTATATGTCGCGTAGCTAATATGAGAAGTTTATAATGACCTATGTCACCTAATTTTGCCATCACCAAATCCCCCGATAGCCGAAGTGCTGAGAAACAAGGGGTGGGCGAACCTGCCCCTAGGGCGAACACTCCCCGCTCTCCCCTACCCACCTTGGTCTGGGGCGGACATTTTAAAAATGAATTTAGGAGAGCAGCAACGACATCACTTGCATTCAAGATGTTAAAACTACATCATATGCAAAATTTGAGGAAATTCGTACGAGTCCATTTTATTTTAGGGCCATTTGTCTATAACTGGTCTTTACATGTAGCCCTATGTAGAGAGTGCCCATTGAGGCGCTATAACCCCATTTTAGGAACAAAATGTGATTTTTTTTAAAACGGACTTGTCGAATTTTCTAAAATTTTCAGAGTAAGTAGTATGAACATGTAGACATATAATCAAGTAGTTGCCCTACCTGCTCTTCTCCGAAAAAATAAAAAGTCCTATACCTCAATGATAATGAAACCTAGGTGATACCCACAGAGTTCTTTTTCGTATGTTAAAATGTGTGTTGTTAGTCAAATTTTAAATGGAAGTGAAAATTCTTCTAGGCCACAGTCATATGACTTTAAGCAATATTCCTTAATTTTTTGGTATATTTGTAAAGTTTACCCCAGGGAGGAGGGTGCTCAGTACAAATGGCCATATGGGGATGTGCCACAAACATGGGTCGCATTTATGGCCATTTGGTCTATCAATGACCCTTTTCTAGGCTAATTTTTAATATGGATGGGGTTTTTTTTTTTTTTTTCAAAAGTTTCCCAATTTTTTTTCTGAAATTTGTATTAAATTTGGCTATATTATTGTGACTTTTGGTATAGCGATATGTTCAAATTTCTTAGAAAATTGGTATATGGATGAGTCCACTTTCATATTGAAGACCTCAGATCAGAACTAAAAGGGGGTTAAGTCACATTGAGTGCGTTTCAAGATAAATGGCAAAAAAGTTTGTTATTTCCCTGTCCATGTAGTTTTGATCCAAGGAGGTGGTTTTTCAATGCAGTTTCAATGCTCTACATCATTATTTCATCATGCATGAGAAATCCGCTCTCAACTAAATTGATATTAAAGGCCTTGGCTCTTACTAACATTGTTCCTTGTTATACAAATGAGCAGTTTATGCTTCTGTAGCTTCTATACAAATATTTCGAAGCCATTTGTTTGTTACCTACCCCCAGAGTTTACCATATCCCAACTTGCAACTAAACAATGCTAAATGGGATCAGCCAAATTAATCATGTTTGTAAGACAACAGAGCATGAAGGTAGGCTACTACCTTCATGAACAGTGCAATTCGTCAGTTGCATCACATACTGTCATATCTCAAAAGGTTGAGATACACTGCAAAATTCAATCATTTTATATATCAATTTTGAGGTATTATCACAATATTACAATCCCATGTCCATTCATAAAAAGAAATAAGTTAAGTGTAATGATCATAAAAATCACTAAAGGTAGCCTTTTGAGATTGACAGTATGTGACCCAGCAAACACAAAACATTTTTAAAATGTTTTAAACTGGTTCTATTTTGGGTTTGGTTTTGGTAAAAATTATTTACTAATTAAATGTCAAGTTATAAAACATTTTGTATGAAAACACACAACAATGTTGTCAAATGTTATTGTAAAATATTTTTTGCAAACTTTTTTTGCCAAATATTTTGTCAACACTTGAATAAAATTATGTTAGAATATTTTGCAGTAAGATTTCAAGAAATGTTTTTGAATGGTATGAAAATGTTTTATACCCTTTTTATATACCCTTTACATAACCCAACATTTAAACATTTTCTTGCAACTTTTTCGAAATCTTTGCGAATAATGTCAAAAACGTTTTGTATTTGCTGGGGATGTGGACGACAAATTTTGAATTAATGGCTCGGCTAGGTAATGACATCATTCCATACTCACACTTGTCCAACACCTCCAATGCAGGCGCCAACAATTCCTCGTAGTATAATGATCCAAATTAACGTAGGTGAAAACGTAGTGAGAACACCATAGTAAAATAAGCAGACACCAACAATGTTCAAGATCTAGAAGAAATCAACCAAAAGCACTCATTGAGTTATTTCTTTTGAAATCTTAAGGTTAGCAACTATTTTAAACTGTTGCGATTTGGTAGTTCACAGCATCTTGCGAATGGTAGTGAGCTTTGGAAAAAATTGCATTGATCATTTCATAGTGAGTGTGTAGAAGAATTCAATCACAGCTCACATACTTTTGTAGGTCCTGAAACAACAACACTTTTATAAAATGTGAATAACTCATAACAACAATAAATCAAGCAAGTACATGTTTTGTAGAATGAACTTTTGCAAAACATCGAAGTGTTCTTTTTCAATAATACATTGATTTGAATAATGAAAATCAATTTTTGGCTGCTTCGACCAACAATACCTAGTCTAGCCTTAAGAACGGAAAGAAATGGAAAGAAGGAAAGAAATTGTCACCTTTTTTATTCTTTACTTTCTTCCTTTATTTTCATCTCTCTCTCTTCCCCTTCTTTGCATTTCTTTTATTTAGAGATTGTCTGTGACCACTTAAGCTCACACTACTTTAACATGTTTAATGACAGATTGATAAAGCACTCTTGTACAAAACATTTTCGTTTATTCGAACTTCATGACCATATTTTTCGGTCTTTTTTATATTTTTATCATGCGATGTCACATGGGAACCTTTACTTTTATCTGCTCCTTTCTTCCTCACCTTTCTACGGCCAAATTTATCAGCAAATTTTCCCAATAGTGGTGCTCCAAGTAGATACCCAAAGAATACGACAGTTGAGATGATAGCCTTTTGCCAATGTTCAAGTTGCCATGTACAGACAAGTTCTGGACCAAGGATACTTAGCAACATCAGTTCACCAGACTCTGTCATCTGTTGACAATTACACCATGCACAGTTATATTAATTATGTTAATAATCCATATTATATTGACCCAACTCAGATTTTGGCTGATTCAGTGGCACTAAATATATTTTTTTCTTTTTATGTTCTTTTTTTGGGAGGGAGTGAAAGTATAAATTCTGGAGGGAGAATCTGCCAAAAAGTGGCAATTTCTTGCTCTGGAGTTGGAAATTTCTCTGAGTTTTAAAAATTTTTGACTGGGGGAAGTTGCAGGGGATCCAAAGATTGGGAAATGACACCCCTCTGCCCATGCCCCCACTATATGTTGGCATTACCGATCTACAGTGCCTACTGATCAAATCTGCTTTACTTACATGTAAGACACTATCAATGAGTGTGAATTGGATTTGAAATCTCCCAAAACCAAGCTGATCTATGGCTTCTTCCACTGTGAACTCAACTGTACATAAAATAAATTATGGAACCATATTATGCATATTAATAACTAAAATCCCTTTAAAAAGGGATGTCGTAGGCCAAGGATGTTCACAATGAGTAACATTGTATTTCCTTTTGTTCCGCAGGAACCATTGGCCCAGTTCAAATACCAGTTCTTAGCATATCCTCTGTTTGTAAAACTTGCTTGAAGTGTGAATTATGTTGTGAGAAAGATACTGGTAAGAGGTAAATGCTGTCTCTTGAACAACATGTTAACAAACATTTGCTTGGTTTAATAGTCATGAGAGTGCATTGAGGCCAGGAGATGTAGGAGAGACATTTACTCTCCGTTTAGTATGTAACAAGGCATTGGTCAATTCTTCAAAATAGACTAAACATGCTAAAGAAAGAACTGGATGAACATCAACCATGAGAGCAGGCAGGTTTTAGAGAAGGTTTCTCAACCATGGACCACCTACTTGCAATAAACCAACTCATAGAAAAGTCAAACGAATACCAACTTGACGTATTGGATTTATTGATTACGAGAAAGCATTTGATTCCGTAGAACATCAGGATCTCTTCCAAGCATTGAGAAATAGGTATAAATGAAGGGTATGTTTGTATTCTGGAGGATATATACACAGATGCAACATCTCGAATCCATCTGGATACTGACGTTTTTAAAATTGTTAAGATATCCAGAGGAGTTAGACAAGGAGATACGTTGTCACCAAATATATTCACTGCAGCTATGGAGGCTATCTTCAAAAAAGCTACCTTTGGATGAAAGAGGAATCAATGTTGATGGAGAAAAATTAACAGACCTCCGATTTGCAGATGACGTTGCCCTTACTACCTCAACAGTGGAGGATATGGAAATACAACTTAATGACTTGAACAAAGAAAGCAAGAAGGTGGGATTGAAAATGCACAAAGGAAAAACAAAATATATGACAAATATGGCAACAGATAAAAAGATCGTTATTGAAGATCAGGAAATTGAAAGAGTTGAGGAGTATAAATATCTGGGCCAAACACTGAGGTTAAAGGATTGTTCGAAGGAAGAAATATTGAGAGGATAAAAGCAGGATGGAGTTGCTTTGGAAGACATAAAGAAATCTTATGCAACAAAAATATACCCATGTCACTCAGAAGGAAAGTATATAATCAATGTGTCCTTCCAACAATGACGTATGGCTCTGAAACATGGTCATTAACTAAATACTTAGAAACTAAACTACAATCCGCTCAAAGAGCAATGGAGCGGCAAATGTTAAACATCTCACTGCGAGACAAAGTAAGGTGCTCAACCATCAGACAGCTGACCGGTGTTGCAGACATTTTGAGAAAAATCAAACAATCAAAATGGAGATGGGCTGGACATGTTGCCAGAAGAAATGATAACAGATGGACAAAGAGATTGTTAGAATGGCAACCAAGAATGGGAAAAAGAAGAAGAGGTCGACAGAAGAGGAGGTGGAGAGATGATATAACATCATATATTGGTACAACATGGGCGAGAGTAGTATTAGATAGAAAGGTATGGAGTGATCATGAGGAGGGCTACATCCAACAGTTGATTGACATAGCCTAGATAGATAGAAGGCATTGGTCCTGCTATTTGACATCACATTCGGTTGGTTCAAGTAATGAGTTTTAGGATTGGTTTTGGTCATGTGGTTTCCTATTATCTTAAGCTCTTGACTGACATTATTACCGATAGGCCTATCTGTACCCTTTGTTAGAAAGTTAAAACTATTTTTTTTTATCTTTCGACAGCCATAGTGTTACTGCCTATGATTTATTAACAAATTACACAATATAAAAGATGGCTGATTTTATGATATAAATTTTTAATAAAATTCCCTTTAAAAGGAAAGCCAGCCTCAATGTAGAAGAGGTCTTGTAATTAGTTTTGGTCAATGTGAAAGGCATTTTTAGGATCACGCTTACATCTACATGACAGTCCACCAAACCATCAACGATGAGAACATGCACACTGAAACAGCAGAAAACATTAATTCCTAATCTCATGTCAACTCTTTTAATTCATTACATGTACTCCAAATTGTTCTGGTCTGTTTGTTTTGTTGTTGTTGTTGTTGTCGTTGGGTTTTTTGTCTTTTCAGCTTTTTACCCACGATATCTCAATTTCCAATTTTGTAATACCACAACTTACGAACTCAATATCTTCGCTTAGGAATGTCCGATTTCACTGCTTTCGATATATACACTGCGGTTTGAGTTAACTTACATGTACATTTTATTTTAAAATAACTTAATTAATTCGCAATGTATAGTTTAAGCCTACTATATTATAATAGATAGTGGCCAGCACATTTATAAAGGACTGGTTACTCACTACAATCTTCACTCTTAAACTGTGTTTTTCTGAATGTGCTGATCATGTTGATTGCTAGTCGGAAACTCCTGCGAAGCTATGGACATGGCATCTTACATACTCCATTCTATAACAGTCTGCCTAGTGCCTTGTGTGTTTTCTCTTCAATCATTTTGTTGAATGTAATTTTATGAATCAAATAGTTATGTGTCATTTTATTTATAATAAAGAAGTTATTAAATTAATAAAGTAAGACAATTTATTTATCTATAAGTGCATGTCAAATGGGGTACATTGTTCAATACTATATGCATAAATTATGCCCATATTATAGCTAGGCCCTAAAAACTTTATTTTGCATCGGATTTTTCCCGTTGAAAAGACAAAACTGATGTTTATGATAGCAACCATTTCATCAATAACATTTTGAGTCATTTTATCCATAAAACGACACAGGATATGATAGATAACTAGGGCCTACTTTCACATCAATATGGTCCATATGATCACAGATTGTTGAGAATCTGTGATATGATCCGAGGATATGATGAAGATTTTGATTCTATAGATCTGTTATCAACATGATATCACGCTGTTCAGTGGTCAAGGAGTAAGGACCCCGGTCAAGGACACTGATATGACATCATAGGTGATGTCAGATTTTCTTCTGCTGACCATATGAATTATGATGCTATATATATTAACTATTATTGTTACATTTAGGCCTTTAAACTTTTAAAGTCATAATTAATTAGTTCAAACACAACTTTGGTAATACTCACCCGTTTTCGTTCGTTGAAACGGCAAAAAATACTTACTTTTCCTAACAAATCGAATTAAAATATTTTAAAAAAAATTTAACCACAAAAAGTAAAAAAAAAAATCATTCCAATACCACTAAAATATAATCTCTTGAGTAAACTGACCCCAAACCTGAAACAGGTACCAGCCCGAATGGGCTGGCGAAAACCAAAAAGGACAAATAGAAAGTTAAAACTTGTAGAAAGCAGTTTCAGTTTTCATTTCAGTTTGTTACATATTCATGTGACCGCAGAATCTGTTGGTTTGCAGTTACCTTGATCAAAATATGCAAAAGTGTTTTGCAGTGCAATATTCATGAGTAGGTAAATCAAATAAGTCAATCTACATTTGAAACATGGTGTAGATGTTCAATATTATTTCCCTGTAAGAAAATATTGACAATCAAAATATTTTCCCAGAGATTACAAAAGAATATACACTCGAGTGATATGATACACTTCTATTCATATGCATATCACATACTGGATGATCAATTGAAGCTATGTGATTTTGGATATAGGCTAGTTGACTTTTATTCAAATTATTTATTGCACACAAAAATTAGAAAACCTTCGGGTTCAGGGTGGTAGACCTGAAGCCAGTAGCTCAGGAAAAATAGTTTCCCCTATTTCCCTTCACATAGTGTATACATATTGGGTTATGGAGTCTCAGACAAACTTATTTGGTAAGTTTGCTTACCTGGACCCGGGCCTGGACCTTCAGCTGTAGCTTGTCCACCTTCCAATCCATTCATAGGTTTATCACCATCACCAGAATCACCTTTGTCTAATTGTCTACTGTTATTGGTTGAAAAGTCCAGTTGGCCATTGTTTTGTGGGTCATTTTGCACCCCATTTATTGTTTCATTTGCAGGCGTACCATTGGCTGATTCTGATGACTGGTGAGATGCTCTTGTACCACCATCACCATGGTAACTGTGAGTCTCCTGTTTGTTGTCGGGTTTATTTGAGTTCCTTACGTTCATACTGTGATAATTGGCACCAGTGAAGTCAGTATCATCTTGTAGTTGGCCATATTCTACAAATGGTTCCATTTGGTTTAGTTGTGTTGTCTATATACTCTAGAAAACCTTGACCAAAATTGATAAGGACACATTATACATTGTAATTGCTTTGTAGACAAGATATTATTAAAGGGAAAATTTCAGATTTTCTAAACAAAATATTTTTCACTCTAAAAACATTATTAACAATATTTAAGCAACACTCTGTTAACACTTTGTCCTTTTATGTAACACATTATTCCATTAAATTTGTAATACAGGGTGAGTCAAAAAAGTGCAATAGAGAAAAGAATCCATTTTTATTTAAGAACCGAGTTGAACTTTTTAGGTTTTAAAACATTTTATAAATAACATATCCATCAGTGATCTTGTGTGAAAAAATCAAGGAATTAGCATTTACCGTCTTGTTTTTATGACACATTTTATAGCGATACCAAATTTTAATGTTTGTCCAAGAGACATCTAAAATTTGAAAGTCAGCCCACTCTGTGTAAGGTAGATTTGGAACAACTGCCATTTACTTAACCTCATTGGCATTGAAATAAATTTGTGCACCCAAAGTGTTATTGTCCTTGGTCTTGTTTAAGGAGAAGAAACATGATTTATTTGTTGTTATTTTCATTTTCCCTTTCCTTTAAAGATGTTTATTCTCTATCAAAAACAATATACATATACATTCGTAGGCGGGTTTTTCAAATGTCGAAATGAAATGCGCTCAAATTGAAGTGGAGTGAATTGCAAAATATCCAGTAAGTTGGACATATTGGGTTAAAAAAACTGAAGTTGGAGTCGAGTGAGGTATGAAGGGCTTAAAGTAATTTTAGAAAGTTTGTTTGAACAGAAAAAAAAGAAATTAAAGTAAGCAAAACTCAACCTTATTTAAGTTAAAGTCAGTTTCAGAGCTGGTGCCTTTATCATGCATTGTGTGCTCTCATTAAAAATACATGGTACCTCATGGACAAATAATGAAATTGGGTATTGCAGCAAAAGGACTCATAAAAATTAAACGGTAGTAGCGAGTCACTTCATTTTTTCACAGAAGGTGACTATTGAGTGTGGCATTTATAAAAACTTTCAATAATGGGAATGTTCATCTTGGTTCTTACAAAAATATTGATTCTTTGCTCTATTGCACTTTTTTTGACTCACCCTGTACTTATCTTCACATTAACACATTACATTACATTTTTGATTTCAGTTTAAAACTTTTGATCCAAACACAAGAAAGTTATTCCTACATTAGAATTTTCGGACGGTTACTCCATCCTTCATCAGGGAGACTGACACTGCGATAGTTTAATATAATTAAAATCATCAGGTCGTGACCTTTTTGACCATAGACTTAATATGATTAAAATCATCAGGTCGTGACCTTTTTGACCATAGACTTAATATGATTAAAATCATCAGGTCGTGACCTTTTTGACCATAGACTTAATATGATTAAAATCATCAGGTCGTGACCTTTTTGACCATAGACTTAATATGATTAAAATCATCAGGTCGTGACCTTTTTGACCTTAGACTTGATCACAGTCTCATAGACTCCTGGAAGTTTGAACCTGCCACTTGATCTTTGTTGAGAGACAACCATGTTACACTTTAGCACTATTTTTAATAGATGAGTTGACTTCTGACGTCATTGCCTGGCAGTATGCGCACACATCAGAACAATTTCCATTGTGTTTTGCCTGGCAGTATGCACGTGCATCATATTTTGTTCAGGGCCTGTGCTTTTAAAACTCCCGCCATATCACAATAAGGCTATTGAACAGTGTAGTGGTTGTAGGAAATTTGCTCAAGCATATCGATCCCTTGCCATTGTTGATAAACATTGAGGAATTTGAATTTGAATTTTGAATTTGAATTTAGATTGTCATCAATATATATTGTTGAAAGAATAATATTATCAACTCATCTGTATGTTCAAATGATGTCCAATATTATATTGTTGAAAGAATAATATTATCAACTCATCTATATGTTCCAATGTGTTAATGAATACCCATCTTCATTAACATGTTAATGTGTTAAAATTATGAACATTTGAACGTGTGAAAAATAGTGTGAAAGTTAAAATAATTTAAACCAATAATTTGACAATTTGTAGATGCTTTTTTTGGCACATTATATGGGGTGGGGGCAGGGGGGGCAGAGTTCCCCCCTGACAAAAAATGAAAGAATAAAGTGCCCCTCTGACAAAAAATAAAAGGGAAAATTAGGAGGGCAAAGGAAAAGAAAAGTACCGAAATTCAGCCCGAAAATACACAATTTTTCCACGCTACGCGCACATATTGCATTATATTTTAAGCCCTTTCCATCCTGATAATGGGTGAAAATAGTGTCAAATACCAATTTTTTGCGAGCTACGCGTGCACATCGTCCCAATAAAGCCTTTTGCCTCTATGTATTGTATGATGCAACTGTAATTTTTTTCGTCTGTGCCCCAAAAATTTTATTTTGCCCCCCTGACCAAAAAAGCTGGCTGCGCCCCTGCATGACTAGACCCTCCCTCGGGTCCGTGGAGAACGACTGGTAATGTAGATTACATAGCATTAAAAATCAACCCAATACAGCGTGGGGAGCGGTCACTGAATTTTAGCGTTCAATGTAGGAGGTGTGATTAGTGTAGTGGCATCAATTTTGTAGAAAGAGGAATTGGTTTTAGGCGCTGGGAAGTGGTTTTGGTCGCTGTGTATTTAGAATCGGGGTGGGGTGGGGTGGTGAAGGACTATGGCATATTTTGATAGGCTATTGTGTAATTATGTATCGGTCCATTATCCAGGCCGGACCGAACCGAGACTGTGGGACAGTCTACTGCATGACATGAAAGAAAGAATTACATATTTAACTGTATGCAATGTTATATGAATGGTTCAATTCCCATTCATGCATGCTGCCAGATCAAGGCTCTCCTCACACCTGGCGGAACCATGCAATGGGTGAAATACAGCTGGGTGACCACAAAAAAATCTGTCATAGAGTGACCAGTATGATGCATGCCTGTAATTTGTAAAAAAAAAGTTTAAAAGTGACCTACCTTTAATATTTCAATTTCTCCAAGTAGTTCTGATGAACATATCAGTGTGGCATGTACACATCTTAGTACATATGACCCTCAGTCACTGTATTATATTATTTACCATGTCATTGCCACATTATCACAAAAACAAAATTGCATGCAAGTAGAGCTACAGAACAAAATTTTCTATTTATAGACAGCAATAATCCAGGTTGCCAAAATTTTGCACCCAATTGTTTGTCAAATTATCCTAAAAATCACCCAATTTTTTCTCTTAAAGGCATATATTGGAATGTCATCTTTCCCTGGGTAAGATCTTACACCAGGCCAGCCCATGGCCAGAGGGTAACATGAGTAGGTTTGTTTCACCTTGAAGGCAAGGATAGTCTTGCTAATATGGGCTAACTTTCCCTAGGCCATCCAATATGACATAAATTAGTAGGACTACAACTGGTATCTACTGTTCAGTTTATACTCCTATTTCCACATCTGTTAATTTTATATGGGCCTTTAAGCATTGGCTTTTAACAGAACAGGAAATTACCGGGGAAATTACTGAAAATCACTAGTGCCAATTATGTCACAAAGACACCCAATGTTTCTTAACCATTGCTTTTTGGAATTGGTCAAAAGTTGCCAGAAGAAATCTTCAAAGTCACCCAATTGGGCTATGTATTTTGAAGTTTGGTAACACTGGCAATAATCATCCTATATTCTGTGCTGCTCACCAAAGCATGTAATATCTCTTTTTGATAGTTCACCTGACCTGACAGACCTTTCTTACGCTTGAATGAGCATCTAAGTCACCTTGGTTTTAAAGTAATTATTTTAGCAAATGTTAAAGGCCCCTACACACTCCCATGTTATGTAGAATATTTTGATGTCTAATAATGGGCAGCTTTTGAAAATTAACAGTAATAATTGTTGGAAATTGTGGAAATAAGACAAATGATGCAAATGATAGTAGTATCTAAAACAATATCAAAACTTTATTTCCACAAGGCTTGGAATTGTTTACGTAGGCCCCTATTGTTATGATCACAGCACATTGTTGAATAGAACTTAAATGAAAGTATACTTTACCATGACACAAGGGAAAAAGCGGTAAAACAAGCAAAATCGCTCAAAAACGCTAAGTTCGCCAAAATGTCCCAAAATTTCTGTTAAGTAAGCTTATAATCTGAAAAAAGAGTCGAGATTCTGCAAATAATGTGCAAATAATGTGAAATAATGTGCGATTTACCGCTTTTTCCCTTGTGACATGGGGGCTTCTTACTTGCAGATGATTTTACATGCAGAACTCAAACAGGTGATTAAACCATTGGGCTATTCCAGTTAAAATCCATACACCCCTATGGAAGACATGCCTTAATCTTCCACACAGGAGTGTGAATTTCAAATGAAGTTACCTGAATAGGCGATTCCATTTGATATCTACAGCCGTGTGTGCGCGATTGAGGTCATGACCTCCATCTAGGGGGTGTATGCATGTCAAATGGAATAGCCCATTGGCTGCAAGAGTGTGGCAGTCAAATTTCACTGTATCAGCTACACATTGAGTTTGTACAGTACACAGCCTGTGGAGCAAAATATCGATTTCAATTTTTTGCGGCTTTTTTTTTTTTTTTTTATCTCGAAAGCCCTAAGTAATATGCGCGTTCTCGTTGCGAAACTTTGATCCGGAACCAATTCTAATTTTTTGACGCCAGAGGAAACAAGCACTTAAAAAACCAAAAAAATGCATTTGAAGTTTTAATTTTACATGGAACCCTATGCAAAATATACAAGTTGGAGTCCAAATTGAGCTATATGCTACACATTGGCTGCCTTGAGATTCCAGTGGTTAAAAATATGAGTGATTTTGAACGCTTCAAATTTTCAGCCCCCCTGCAGATTTTTTTTTTTTTTTTTTTTTTTAAAGGCGAGTGATTTCAAACAGACTTAAATATTGAAATCCTTCAAATCCTACAAAAGAAGAAATGTTGGGCATTCCATTTGAATTCCATACTCCCCACCCGGCAAGACATCTTCCACACAGGGAGTGTGAATATCAAATGGAGTTGCCTGAATGGGTGACCATATTTGATATCTACACTCCTCTGTGCAAGATTGACGCCATGACCTCCATCTAGAGGGTGTAAGGATTTTAACTGGAACAGCCCATTGGTTGCATTTCACACATATGACATACAAGGTATGCTGGTAAATCACAGTGTCAGCACATTGTGTACTTTGGCGATGTGGAGCAAATTTGATTTAAATTTCCCGCTTTTTTTACACTCCTCTGTGCAAGATTGACGTCATGACCTCCATCTAGAGGGTGTAAGGATTTTAACTGGAACAGCCCATTAAGCATTTGCTGCATTTCACACATCGGACATACAAGGTAGGCTGGTAAATCACTGAGTGTAAGCACATTGTGTACTTTGGAACCTGTGGAGCAAATTTGATTTAAATTTCCCGCTTCTTTCGAAAGCCCTAAGTAATATCTTGCGTTCTCGTATGAAACTTTGATCCGAATCAATTCTAATTTTTTGACGCCAGAGGAAAAAAGCACTTGAAATACAAAAAAAAGCCATTTAAAGTTTGAATTCTCCCATTGAACCCTGTGGTAAAGCCACATTTTGGAATTCAAATTGGACAATATCCTACATATTGACTGCCTTAAAATTGCAGGGGTTGAAACATTTTTTTTTTTTGACCCCCCCAATGCATTTTTTTTTCCCTTCAAAAAATTTGGTGTATGGCGGGTGATACAGGCCCCATGACACAAGGGAAAAAGCGGTAAAACAAGCAAAATCTCTCAAAAACGCTAAGTTCGCCAAAATTTCCCACAATTTCTGTTAAGTAAGCTTATAATCTGAAAAAAGAGTCGAGATTCTGCAAATAATGTGCAAATAATGTGAAATTATTTCCCTTGTGACATGGGGGCTTTTATATACTGCGCTAAAAATGTATCCTTACACTTGGAAGAAAAATCCTAACTTTAAAACTAAACTATATTTGGGTAAATTTATTTGTTTAATAGATGCACTATTTAATCCGGCACATTATGACACTAATGGGACTTCAAGAAGCAAAGTTACAAGCATTTAAAACAAAAGGAACAAAAGAAAACTGAAACAATATACAAAATATATATCAAATGACCCCTTTTTCTAGGCTAATTTTGATATATGGATGGGTCCTTTTTAAAAAACAAATCTCATTTTTTTCTGAAAATATGCCAATTTTGCTTCAATCTAGCCAAAATTTTTGAAATTTCATCAAAAAAAAAGGGGGAAATTTGTAAAAACCAAGACAAAATTTGGGTTAAATTTGGTCGAAAATTTTGACTTTTGGTATATATCGATGGGTCCAAATTTCTTAAAAAATACATTACTAAAATTCATAAGCCATTATTGTAATAACATTGGATTGATTGAGCCCATATTTTTTGGTCGAGCTAAGAATTTAAAATACTGGACGAGACGTAGTCAAGTCCAATATTTTAAAACTCATAGCGAGACCAACAAATATTGGACGTAAAACATCCAATTTTATCATTATTATGTTCTGGATCCAATATTTTCACACTTGGATTCATCCAAACATAATAATAAACATGGATTCATAAAAAATATTATATAAAACACATAAATAAGTCAGTAGAATATCTTTCAAGATGCTATTTACATTATACACTATTGATTAAAACTGGTGAAAATATACCCTTTAGTAATACTGCTTAAAAGTTTGCATATTTGTTGAGTTTATATCAATGTTAATATATTGTTCCATAATTTCACACCACTATAACTGAGTAATGATCTAAAACATTCCATAACATAACCATTAACTGAAGGTGGCAACTGATCGGCAGCTGCTTGTCTTGTGTTAAGTAGTCTGACTCGCAATAGTGGGGACACACGATCAAGGGGGGTGAGCGGCGAAGCCGCGATGAGCCGTGAAGTGGCGAGAGCGAGCCGTGAGCCGCAAAGCCGCGATCCGAGTGTGTGGTTCCCAGTACTTTCTCTCCCTATGGATAATACAGGTACACGGTCTGTAACACAGACTATGTATTAAGGGGCTGTGCAATAATAACGAGCCCCCACCAGGGGGGGTCAAATTGCTCACCAAAAATTGCTACCCCCACTCTCAGCCCGCTAAAAATTGCTTCCCCCCCTCTCGGCCCACCAAAAAATCCCCCCTTTGCACATGCCAAATTTTTTGGTTCCCAATTTGCAAACTTTAAATGGTCTAGATATATGAATACATGAATACAAAAGCCACCTAAGTCCATGCGAAGTTATTTTGAGAGAAAAACCAGTGTATCATTTTAATTCCTTCAGTTAGATTTAGGCCTACCTGGTCAATATGGTAAGTTTTACGTGCAAATGAGTGGATTAACCTGTATTAGGTATGACGATTAGCATTTCAGGGACTTCGTGGGGTTCATTTTAAATTTTGGACTTAGGTGGTTTTTTGAATCATATACAAAGACAACAATGTTAGAATGAGATTACCACTAGTAAGATAATACAAAATAAAGCACACAGGTATGTATAATGTTGATAAGCATTCTGCCATGTAATATAAACCACACACTTTCCTTTATTAAACCCATTTTTTGTTCAAAAGTCATTCTCTAGCAATGAATGTGTTACAAGTGGACTTTTATACATACTGGATTTCAATCAATGTGTTACAAGACTCAAATCATGGAATTGGGTGATTCTTTCATACATGCTATTTTTCACATGTCCAATAGACACAGAGAATGAATTTGAGTTGTTCTTTCATGCATATGACAGGCCTATGTATAGCAACAATTTCCCATGCTTAACTCAATTTGGCCAAAGTATGGACTTGGGTGGCTTTTGTATTCATATATTCATATGATGCCAGCAGAGCGAGCAGGAACTTTTGCATATTTTAACATTTGTGTAATGTTTTTTTTGCTAAGCCTTTTTAGGACTTTTTTGCCTTTGTACACTTTGAAAGTCTGGATTTCCAAAAATCATGGCTGGATAAAAAATGTGGAAATCTGAACTCCTCTACATGGGGTATGCATCTATTTTCGGAATAGCCCAATTAGCCAGGCCTGAAGTCCTTCCTGTCCTGAACACCTCTGATGGTTTTAGGAGACTAGGTGTTGTCTTCTATCTTCATCACTCTTTATGCATATCTATTTTCTGATATACTGCAGTTTTATAAGATGACTAGAATGTGAATAAGAAAGAAATAATGAAATCAATGACAAAACAGAAACAGGTAATCTGATCAATTTGAAGATATGCTACAGATAACATGTGAAAAGTTAACAGCTAGACTTAAACCCAATATTTTGGTTCACCTCAAGTTCGTTAGTGACATATAATGCGTAATTTGCTCTCCATGAGTATCGAATCGCACGCATAAAGTTAAAATGCGCTGAGTGTACACGCATGCGTACAGAGGCGACTTTATTGGCACGATTATGGCCTAACTGCAAAAAAAGCATTGACGCTACCACCGAACTTGAGGTGAACCAAATCATAACCATACCGCATACTACAAAATACTACTCTACAAAGTGACGACAACACCAAGCATCCCCCGGCCCATTTAATCCGATTGCATGATCATCCGAAATCACATACACACAAAATCGTCTGTCGGGCAATGTTCACACTTGTGGCTTGCTACCTCTGGTCTGCTCCGCACCTGAGGGGTCAGTTGCTAAAACCTGGGGGCAAAAAAACAACTTTTCTCTTCCCTGGTTTTGAAGAATGAACTTTTCTCTTCATCTTCTTTCTTGCTTCTTTCCTTTTTTTTTTCCCTTGCCAAAAAGTAGATGAGGAGTTATAAGATAAGCCTAACATGTCCTTCGTCAAGGCCTTATTTAACAGCCAGGACTTCATTTATCCTGTTCGTCTTAAACCCATTTCTAAAGTGTAACACCAGTGGTGTAAAAATAAAATGGCGCATTGCTTAATAATACCTACCAGTAATTTTCTGCCTTTTGTTTCAATTGGTAGCAAGATAATAAATATACAGGATACAAAACAGAATCCTCCATACACAGACAGGGTCAGCTTTGGGGAAGTGTGCAGTAACATCTAAAATGAGAAAGAAACAAGAAAAAAAAAAGTTTTATGACCTTTAGCTAACTGGGTGTTCACTATTATCAAGTGAAGTGTATTCTGAGTCTATTCTGGTCCACATCCTCAGTTGAAGGCATTCATCGCCAATGCACACATCTACTCACCTGGGCAAAAAACGGTGTAACCATGCTTCCAGTTTTTCCCATTGATTTCAAGGCACCATAGGCAAGACCCCTCATATGGGTTGGGTAAACCTACAGTAACACATAAACAAAATATCAGTCATAGGGATTCCCTAAACAGTCATGAAACTGTGGTGCAACTATAGCAATGCTACTGTGAAATTACTAAGGCCTAAAAAAATTGTTTGATTGGCGTAACATAAAAAAAAAAATTAGGGTAGGTAGGTAGGGATTAAAAAAAAAAATTCAAGGATATTCTCTGTGATAAAAAGTTATCAATGCAACTTTTAAAGATGTAAATTGTGTTTGATAAAGGCCTTGGATCTTTTTTTCTTCTTTTTTTTAAATTACCTTTTTTATTTCCTTTATTTTCCTTTTGCAAAAAAAAAAAAGAAGAGAAAAATTTCTACCCAGCAAACACAAAACGTTTTCGACATCATTCGCAAAAGGTTATAAAAGGTTGTCAGAAAACGCTTAAATGTCGAGTTATATAAAGGGTACATTAATGGTATAAAACGTTTTCATAACATTAAATAACATTTGTTGGTAATTTACTGCATAGCAAACACAAATATTTTACAGAAAACATTTAAATGTCGGGTTATATAAAGGGTATAAAAACGTTTTAATAACATTCCCAAAACATTTTTGAAAACTTGGTACAAATCATTCTAAACAGAATCTTATTTTGGGGTTGAAATAATATTTTGCAAAAAATGTTTGCCCAAAATATTTACAATAATGTTTTTAAAATGTTTTTACGACCTTTATATAACCCGACATTTAAATGTTATTAAAACGTTTTGTAAAAAACATTTTAAGAACATTTCTGTGTTTGCTGAATGCAAATATTTTAACATAATGTTATTTAAGTGTTGACAAAATATTTGGCCAAAAATGTTTGCAAAAATAGTTTACAATGACATTTCGAAAACATTTAAAAAATATTGTTGTAGTGTGTTTTCATACAAAACGTTTTAAAACGATTTCATGACCTTTATATATAAACCCGACATTTTAATGTTATTAAAACGTTTTTACCTAAACCAAAACCCAAAATATAACTTATTTAAAACGTTTTAAAAACGTTTTTGTGTTTGCTGGGTAGGGTCGGGCCTAATTTTAGGGTAGGTCGGTTACGCCAACTTACATTTTTCTTTAGGCCTAATGGCGTAACCAGAGGGCAGGGAAGCATTTGATTTGGCTTCCCAGTCAGGACCCCCCTTGATACATGTGACCTGGTGCATGGTGCAGCAGCAACCCTCCCATAAAAAAATTTCCACATAAGTCCACTATTTGCTTTTTATTTTTTAAACAATGGTTCAAAAGTGGGAGAAAAAATTACAAAAGGTTCACTTTTTTTTGACAATGCTAATCAAAAGTCCAAAACTGCTTTGGGCCCTATGCCCTGTCCCCGGAAAAAATCATTGTGCCGCCACCGCCACTGTAATGATCTCAAGTTTATCATCAAAATGGTGTAAATTAAAAATATCATTTATGTATGAAATAAAGTATATTCACCTCAGGTGTGTAGACATGCACAGTCTGTAAAGCGCCACCTATCATCCCTCTCGCAACAAACAAATACACTGTCAACCAAAACCTGTGGATTTAAATCAATAAAAGAGTTATATAACATATCAACTAGAATTACGCGGTTCATAATTAAAGTGGGCCCCCAGCAGTGGGCGTAGCCAGATTTTCGAACCGGGGGGCACAACTTGAAAATGTACTGACGGAAAAAAAATTTTGCTGACGGAAGATGTTAATTGTTGACCCAATTTCTTTTTGTCCAGTGCGCCGCTCAAGAATCTATAAAAAGTGTGTGTGGGGTGTGGGGGTGAATTTTGCAACATCAGCATGCAAAGAGGGAAGCGTCACATCCAAATTTGGAAGTATTACAAAATATGTATTCGTTATTTCTTCACTCTGTATAAGCAGCTAGTGCACACTAATTTTCCTACTGTTGACCCCATTTTTTACCCAACACTCTTAGTGTGCTGATGGCCTCAGATGAACCAACAGCCATAACACCAGTGGCCCCACACAAACGGATTGTAAACACAAAGAGTACTGCTCCTCAAGAACTCTCAAGCCCAACCAGTTACCTCAACGGTGTGACAATGTGACTTATGCGAGTTCAAGCCCCAGCAAACTTGGAAGTCCCTGCTTGTTCTTGTTAAATAATTGCATGAACTTGAAATCCCACAAGCAACTAACTGCTTATTATCTCAGTTAGCAGTACAAGAACTCTTGGAGCCAATCCTGTGATGGTTATTCTAGATTTAGGTTGACTAAGGTACTGTGTTTTATAAAGCTGTAAACCCTGAATGATGCCAAATGGTTTATATTGTGTGTCTTGAGCCATAGTGATCAGCGAATTCCTGTAAATGTATGCTGAGCAGGGGCAGCGCCAGGGTTCAGTTCAGTTCAGTTCAGTTTATTTCATCCATTCAAAATACATGTTAACATAATACAGAATAATATTTTCTTGTATAAAACAGTGTGGAACATTTTAAATTATATGACAAAAGTATGAGAAACAGAGGATGAGGATGCCACCAAACGCACAGCGTGATGACGTGGCACCCTATACATAGTGTTTCAATTTTACAATAAGCAAAACAAAATTTAATACATTAGGAAAAAAACGAACAAAGACAAACAAGCCTTGTAAGTAGAGAAAATACAAGATTTACCAATGCAAAATTCAAAGTATACAATGCATATTAAATAAGAAATAATTTTATAACCAGTAGGCATATCTAGAATATTAAGTCATTTTAGGCAATTTCCAAAATATTACATGAAAAAGATGTATTGTAAATGTAACAAGTATTGGATATAGGCCTACAACCTTGAAAACAAAACATGTATGCATGAGCAAATCAGAGGCCTAAATCCAACATTTACATGTGAATTTGTAAAAAGGCTAGTACCTACAAAGTAAATGATAAATATAGCAAATGATAATGATATTCAATATTGGAGTTACATACAAAAAAATTGTTGGAAAATAATTTATTGGGGACAAACTCCAACCAAGATCTACCCTCAATGCAGAGGGACAATATAACACAAACACACGAAAACAAGTACAATCTGAGATATATTTTAATATAGTAATAATAATAGAAATATAAAAAAATATTTGATCCATTAGCCAGAAATGTAGCTACTGATGAGATGCTTTTTAAAATCAGTTTTGAAGGATGACACAGAGGGGCTGGATTTGATTGACTGGGGGAGTGAATTCCATAGTAGAGCACCTTGAATCTTAATGGTATTATCAGCAAGTTTTGTTTTGGTTAAATTGACATGGAATTACTGGCTTGTCTTGTGAGGTGATCGTGAATACTTGCGTTTGTAATGAACAAGTTATTTAGAGACAAGTCAGTTGGAAATAATTTGTGGTGGGAATTGAACATGAACGTTCCAGTTGGTGAAAATGTATATCTTGAATCTTAAGTGTGTTAAGTTGCTTGAAGAGGGGTTCTGTGTGGGCCAGCCAAAGGGAGTTAGTGCACGTGGGATGATTCTTTTTGGAGGAGAAAAGTGATTCAAGGTACGAGTTGTTTTGTCAGCCCAGATAATATTGCAGTATGAAATATAGGGAACTGCAAAGGTGTTGTAAAGTGTAAATAAGGATTCCTGAGGAAGAAAAGGACGAACTTTACTTAATAATGCCATTATATTTAGAGACTATTTTAGATATATGGGACGTATGAGATTTCCAGGAAAGATTATCGTCAATTAGTATGCCAAGAAATTTGCTTGTGTGGACTTTTTCTAGTTTATTATTATTAATATGAATATTAATTTCCTTTTGATGTTTGGTAGTATGTTTATTTTTAAAAATCATGAAATTAGTTTTTTTAACATTTAATGAGAGTTTATTTAGCTTAAACCAGTTGGAGATAGTTTCCAATTCATTATTAATCAGGGTTTCGAGAGAATTTTCGTCCTTGTGAGAAAAGAGGATATTTGTGTCATCTGCAAAAATGATGAAGTCAGCTGTGGTAGAACAAAGGGGAAGATCATTAATGTAAATTAGAAACAAAAGTGGACCTAATATCGATCCTTGCGGGACACCGCATGTGATTGATGTCATTTCAGATGAGGTTTGATTGAATACAACGAACTGTTTCCTGTTATTAAGATAACTACGGATCCAATTATTAGCAATTCCTCTAATGCCGTAAGTGTCAAGTTTATTTAAAAGAATTTCATGGTTGAGCGTGTCAAAAGCTTTGCTGAGATCAAGGAAAATACCTACAGTGTGAATTTTATTATCTAAATTCTGGGTAATTATGCTATAAAGTTCATTAATTGCCATATAGGTTGATCGTTTTTGCCTGAATCCAAATTGGTTGGTACTAAAGAATGTTGTGCGATGAAATGAAATCATGGATTCGGTTATAAATAACCTTTTCAAGTAATTTAGAAATGGCTGGAAGGATTGAAATTGGTCTGTAATTGGAAAAATCATGGGTGTCACCAGATTTAAAGATTGGTGTCACTTTGGCAATTTTGAGTTTATCAGGAACTAAGCCATATTTAATTGAAATATTGAAAATGTGGCAGAGGACCATGCTGACATTGTTTATGATTGATTTCAATAAGATAGTGCTGATGCCATCCATGCCTGAACTATGGCTTGATTTTAGGTTAGCACATAATTTAATTAGTTCCTCCGGTGTTGTTGGGGATATAAAAATGCTATTCATTAGTGGCGGTTTTGATGGAGCCTGAAAATCGCCACATGGAGGTGGAATTTTATCAGCAAGGGAAGCACCAATGGGTATTTTGATATCAGCAAGGGAAGCACCAAAGGGTATTTTGATAGGGGGGGCAAAACAATTGTGGAAATTTTGTGTGCAGCGCAAAAGCGTTTCCCGTTGCGCTTGCGCGACGCAGGGGGGTGTAGAAAATTTTCAAAATGAAAGCACAAATGAAGCCATTTGATGCACCATTTTCACCCTTTTTAGGGTTATTTATTTTTTATGGATTTCATTCACGGGCCCGACTTTCAGCCCACTGGTTTTAGGCATGGACCTACTCAATTAGTAAATCTAGCACCTTTTGGCAACAAAATAAGTTCATGGTACAAATGTACACGAAGTGAAATAAGGTGGAAACGTTAAATAAAGAAAAAATATGGCACTTTTTAGGCTAAAATGACCAAATATGAGGTACTTTGGTCAGAAACCCACATACAGGCGTCAACATTGGGGAATGATTGTATGGACCATCTACCCAATCAAAATATTGGGGTGATTTATACCCCACACCCCGGTCGGATCTCGCCTCTGGTCGCAACGCGTGTATGTTAAGTCAGGTACATTGTATATGATATGCCGGGTTTTTTTTTTTTATAAATTGGCACGATAAAATGATATGAATGGGGGGGGTGTCTTGAGGTTGGAAATATTTCAAATTGAAAGCCGCAATCAAGAGCATAGGCGGGAGGTAGTTGCCCCCTATGATCACTAAAAGCCGAAAAGGCCCAAAATATAAAAACCAACAACTTTAAAACCGCGTAGGTCAGTTCCACAAGGGGCAAGATGTCCGAAGGAGGAGTTTCCACCTTCTAACCATGGCCAGGGAGGGCAATGGCTCCTTTTCTTCTCCTCCTCCTCTCTTTTTCTCCCCTCCCTTTTCTCTCTCCTCCTTCTCTTTCTCTTTTTCCTTCCTTTTACCTCTTTTTTGAAAATTCATAGGGGGGGGGGGGCAATTGCCCCCCTTGCCCCCCCTGTGGCGCCGCCCCTGATGCTGAGGCAAGTTGTGCGAAGCACTCCAAATCATTGTTTTATATATATTTTTTTTATAAAACAATGTTGTTGTGAATGTGATAATATCCTGAACAACCATGATGAAGGAATGAAAGGAAGAACAAAAGGAGGGAAAAAAGAAAGAAGGAAGCTGATCTTACCTTGATGTGCACATAAACAGCATGAATATAAATATTCCAGCGATTATAGATTGCACCACCATAGTTTTCTTCCTGCCTATTACGTCTATGATGATTAAGGTGATCAATGCACCTGTTCAAGGGAATAACATAAATAATTATGAGTCATAGAGAAAAAAAGATAATTATTCAAATTTTGTACGAGTTTCTATCCTAAATGAACAGCACAACTTATATATTTTTTCCTTCCAAAAATCAAACAGGCTAACCCAGGGGCTATATTAATCGTGCCTCTCTGGCACGTTTCAGTGCAGTGAGAATAGAAATCCGTGCAGTGAGAATACAAAATCCGTGCTTAAAATAGTTCTATACTAGTTTCGCCAAAAAAATTACTAAGAAATTAAAAAAGTTCCTCCACAAAGTAAAAGATTGATCTAGTCGGGAAATCCTATATCCTATATTGTATAGTTTGTGGTGATCAGTCAAACATTCAATTGGCAGGGGAAATCACGCAAATATTGCCTCACAACGCCTCTAGTAACGCCCTTTCCTCCCAATTTTTCGGTCACTCGTGGGGGAAAGCCTTGGACGAGAAAATCCGCAACATGCATGGGGGCGGCTCCATCTACCGGACAAAAATTGTCCAAACTTGCCCTGTGCATCTTCTTTTTTAGACCGTTAAACACCTTAATTTGGGGCAAAAATAGTGTAATGTTGCAAATTACCACAACATATCACCTTTGTTTTTGCTAAAATAGTGTAAAATGGAAAGGTTTTGCATGCTTTTTGCGCGCTTCGTGCGCAATTGTCCCAGTAAAACACGCCAAAAGTTGTGACCATCAAGAACATTTTCATCGCCGCTCATCGCTGATATGCCACCGGCCGGGGACACCAATAAAAAAGCAAGTGCGCAGCCTGTATGGAATGCAGACCTGGTAACAGAGGCGCAGCTTGATAATCCCTCTGGCTCAATATCGGGACTTTTTATAATCAGAATTTACAATATTTTTGGCCAAATTAGTGTGAAAAAGGCTAAAAGCAAGACTTTCCTCAACATGCTCAAAGAAACCATTAAAGACCATATAATTTATTTATTTGCGATATCTTAGTAGAGAGGAGTCCAGATCAGTGAAAAAAGCACTGCTTAACCATATGATAATCATTTAAAAAAATTGATTGGTTTTTTTCATTTGCTAAATGCATGTGGAATCAGTCGGTTCTTCTAGGTGCTTACAAGGTAAAGGTATAGAGGTAAATACTAAATTAAACACTTTCAACCCTAAACTAAAAACTAATCACTTAATGATGAGCACATCAAATCATATGGGTATTAAACATATATACAGGGTGAGTAAAAAAAGTGCAATAGGTCAACGAATAAATATTCAAGTAAGAACCAAGTTGAACTTTTCCATTATTGAAACTTTTTATAAATGCCACACTCAATATTGACCTTTTGTGAAAAAAAAAAAAAGTGAACCCTTTAACTTTTATGAGTCATTTTACGGCGATACCCATTTTAACTCTTTGTCCACGAGGCACCATGTAATTTGAATGAGAGCACACAATGCGAAATAAAGACACCAGATCTGAAACTGGCTTTAACTTAAATCAAGGTTGATTTTTGCGTTCTTTCAATTCCTTTTTTCGGTTCAAACTAACTTTCTAATATTACTTCATACCTTACCCAACTCCAACTCCAATTTTTCAATTCCCTGCAATGTGTCCAACTTTACTGGATATTTTGTAATTCACACAACTTCAATTTGCACGCATTCCTTTTGACATATGAAAAACCTGCCCATAAATTTGTATGCTTCTTTTATAGAAAATGAATATTTTTAATGTAAGGGTAAATATGAAAATAACAACAAATAAAAGTAATGTTTCCTTTAGTGGATAATTAAATCTGGTCAACCAGAAAAACTCACTTTTTTGGTCAGATGGAATCACTGACGTTTCGGCCAAAACCTTTGGCCTTCAGCTGCGTGGCTGATTTAGTTTCATCCGTGGTCAATCGATGAGGAAGTTGCTTGATGACCCGATCCCAACCATGTGACAGATTCACTCTAACGCCTCGCTCCTGTTGAGTGACGGTTGTTCGGCTCGTACCCACACTGCGTCTCGTTCAAACCAACGGGGTTCACGGTCCAAAATGAATCTGTCACATGGTTGGGATCGGGTCATCAAGCAACTTCCTCATCGATTGACCTCGGATGACCCTAAATCATCCACCCAGCTGAAGGCCAAAGGTTTTGGCCAAACGTCGGTGATTCCATCTGACCAAAAAAGTGAGTTTTTCTGGTTGACCAGATTTAATTATCCACTAATTGATCAAATCCCAGATGACTGAAAGTATACACAGTGTTAATGTTTCCTTTAGTTATACAAGACCAGGGACAATAAAACGTTGGGTGCTCCATTCTACTTCAGTGCCAATGAGGTTAAGAAAATGGCAGTAGTTCCAAATCTACCTTACAAAGAGTGTGCTGACATTCAAAATTTATATGTCTCGTGGACAACCATTGAAATTGGGTATCGCTGTAAAAATGAATATATGTGTTTTAAATCCTAAAAGTTCAATCTGGTTAAAAAATAAAGATGGATTCTTTGCACTATTGCTGTTTTACTCACCCTGTATATTGATTGTAGAAAATAAACACCCTGTTTATGGACTGAACATCTAGTGTTTTTTAAAACTTAAAATTTGAGAACTATAGACATTTAGTTCATGAAGAGTGTGTTTAATCTTTTGTAATGAAATTTGTATGCAACTTTTCTATGCAATTAGCCGACAACTTAAACTTATGCACCTTTGCATCACTTTAAGTTGCAGAAATATTATCACATTTTGAGAACTTTACGCTACCATGGCTACTGTGCGAGGTTAAGGGATGGTAGGGACATGTGTGCATTTCATTCAAAATTTAATAAAGAGGTTCTGTGTACCAGGGGCGGCGCCACAGGGGGGGCAAGGGGGGCAATTGCCCCCCCCTATGATTTTCAAAAAAAGAGGTAAAAGGAAGGAAAAAGAGAAAGAGAAGAAGGAGAGAGAAAAGGGAGGGGAGAAAAGAGAGGAGAGAGAAGAAGAAAAGGAGCCATTCCCCTCCCTGGCCATGGTTAGAAGGCGGGAAACTCCCCTTCGGACATCTTGCCCCTTGTGGAATGCTGACCTACGAAGTTTTAAAGTGGTTGGTTGTTATATTTTGGGCCCATTTTCGGCAAATGTCCCCCCATAAATGTCACATGGCCTCTCTTGCCTTCTCCCAACTTCTTTCCCAACATGGCAAATGTTGTCCTTTTCTGACTGAAAAAGCATAAAAAATTGAGTTTTTTTCACTCGCTACGCTCGCAAAGTGGACCTTTTCGGCGTTTAGTGATCATGGGGGGCGACTACCTCCCGCCTATGCTCTTGATTGCAGCTTTCAATTTGAAATATTTCCAACCTCAAGACACCCCCATTCCTATCATTTTATCGTGCCAATTTATATTTAAAAAAAAAAGCCCGGCATATCATATACAATGCAACTGACTTAACATCTGACCCGGAGTGTGGGGTCAGACCCGGAGTGTAGATCTGACCCGGAGCGTGGGGTATAAATCCTCCCCAATATTTTGATAGGGTAGATGGTCCATCATCCCCCAATGTTGACGCCTGTATGTGGGTTTCTGACCAAAGTAACCTCATATTTGGCCATTTTAGCCTACAAAGTGCCAAATTTTTTCGCTCTTCGCGCGACTTTATTTAACATTTCCACCATATTTCACTTTGTGCACATTTGTACCATGAACTTATTTTGTTGCCAAAAGGTGCTGGATTTACTAATTGAGTAGGCCTCCATGCCTAAAACCAGCGGGCTGAAAGTCGGGCCCGTGAATGAAATCCATAAAAATATGCGGTTGGAAAATAAATAAATATGGTGCATCAAATGACTTCATTTGTGCTTTCATTTTGGAAATTTTATAAATTCTGAGGGGGGCACATCCCCCCTCAGACACCCCCCTGCGTCGCGCAAGCACGACGAGCAGCGATTTCGCGCTGCATACAAAATTTCCAAAATTGTTTTGCCCCCCCTATCAAAATACCCTGGCGCCGCCCCTGCTGTGTACTTTTATGGAGTTATCAAATATGATAATTCAATTAAATGGAATGACATTTTAAATGAAACCTAGCCTTCTGAGTAAATCAAAAGGATTTTTTGTTCTTATTACATTTTACAGATATTAATTAATTTTGTGCAATTGTAGGCACCTGTGTGCATTTATGCATTTTTGCCGAGTTTGTATTCGTTTTTGCATATCAATACCATCAATACCATAAACTTAATGACATTTATGATGTTAGTGTGTACTTTCATGGAGCTGTAGGTAATTAAAAATAATGACAAGTCAATTAAATGAATTAGTGAAATTTTCAACTTTAAGTGCATTAGATTGATAAGCATTACTTCGAGAACTGTTCAATGTCAAAAATATCATTTTTTAATAATTTGTCATAAAATTTGTATTATATCGCAAATTTCAAAAATACAAAATTATTTGATATCAGTTAAGGGGGGGTCGATCTTTTGTGCGTAATTATAGAGGGCCAGGGGATTCACGCTATCATTAAAAAAATTATTTGAAGAAGTCAAAGAGCCCTAGGAATAAAAACTGTAGTGTAATTCACGCCAGATACAATTTCTTTATACGACAAAAATTAATTTTTGTAATCGATCAAAAAACAAACGTTTATATCAATTTTTAATTTAGCCTGAATCCGTAAATATGGTATCTCTCGCCTTTTTTAGGTCAAGGCTATTTTTACCATTATGTAGCGAACCATTGTTGAAGCTATTTCACATACATGTACAAAACATTGTAGAGAAAGAATGAGGACATATGGTGTTGAAATATCTTTTGTTGATTTCGAATGATAATGTCATGAAGTCGTAAATTTTAAGGTCAAATTCCTAAAACCAAAACAAAACAATGCAACGCAGATAATTCCTGACTTACGCAATTTCATCATCACATCAGTGTCTTTATTATTTGTTTGAAACCTTTCCCAAACGTTCGTGCTATTTATGCATAAAACGGCTAATCTATCTTTACAAAACGCGTCTTTTTTAGTAAACAAAAGGCTAAAGATGGCATTATGAGATTTATCTTTTATCATTACACTCATTCGCTCATCTGCCACGGTGGCCGAGTGCTAAAGCGCTAGACGCGTAATCGAAGGAAGTTTAGAATCGCTGGTTCGAGTCCCAACGAAGCCTGTGGAAACTGTTTTTCTTCAAAATTCATGATCGCATTCCGAAATGAGTCACTTGTCGGTAAATCATGGATCGTATCCTTAAGGCTATTCCTTGTATTCAGAATGCAATTTGGTATGTCTGAGTGATGTGCTCTCAGCTCTGAGCCCTTAACGTCAAAAATGAGTCCGTAAAATGCGTGATTTTAACGCGTGATTTGTAAAATTTTACAGAACTCGAGGGGAGACAACCCTCTGCCAGCAACCCTTTCCTCAAGCTTGTCTCCGCTAGCTGATCCTTTAGATTTTACGTTTGCTAACGTGCAGTGACTTTTTCTTTTAAAATAGCCCTGGGCTAACCAATTACAGCAGGGCGAAATCACACTATGTGCAAATATTTCCACGTTCCGCTCGTGGAATGGAACAATCCATCTTTCACCTCGTGATTATATTTCACCATCACACTCATAGACAGTTAATATTTGTATAATAAGTGTTATTCTACCATTGTTACATTTATACAAAAAGTAGTGGTAGAGAGAGAGAGAGAGAGGCTATTGTTTGACTGAGAAATTTATTTTTAAAACTTTTCTGTTTATATGAGGTTGAGATCATCCATAAAAATTCATATGAATATTTAAATCAAAATTTTCATAGCATTTTGTAATATTTTAGGCCCTATTACAGTGAATTTTGTAATTTTCGTGCATTTCCAGCATGTATCAGTCATCCCACCTACGCATGCGCAGATTGTTGTTTGATTTGCACCAGTTATCATCATACTGAGTACCAGCTCTCACACGTGACCAGTCATTATATTTTAATCTGTTTCATTTTGGAGATAATTAATGTCATTTGTAATAACTGCTTTTTCATTTTCGCCATTTTTGCAGAATAATGTTGCTTCCATTCAAGCCCTAAAGTTGTCAAAGTTCCCAGGCGTCCCATTTCCACCCAAGTTTAATGGGAAGTCTCATATTTTGCCAAAAGCAAAAATTAGCCATATGCACTTTGTACTTTTGCTGTTCTCGGACATTTTAAACATGTGATAATGTGCCTTTGCTGTAATTTAAAAGGCCCGCCTTTTTGCGTGATTTGACAGTGTCTCTAGACCATTAATATTATGGTATTATGCTGTGACGTAATCATGTGTGTGATATAATTTTTACATGACTGTTGTTTGAAAGACAAAGTTACAGTGTTTATGTGATCATTGAGAAATGCCATGAAAACAATTAACCATATATGGCGTCACAAGTCAACTCTTATTACATACTGACCCACCCTCGTAGGCCCCTACATAAAAAAGATTGTTACTCTTGATGTACCTGGGAACTCAGCTAATGTGGTCCATATCAAAGATACATAATCAGGGCTGGTCAGAGACTGACATGATTCAAAACACCCACTAGCAGCATTTTGTTCTGCACCTAAAAATAACAAACAAATAAACAAACAGATCCTTAAAACTACAGCTCAGTACACCATATACCATGCATACAGGTTATAGAGGACTGGTACTAAACTGAAGGACTATAGATAATAACATCGCTGCTCTTCTCCATCTGACTCATTAGCTCAGTTGGTAGAGCATCAGTCCGGTAGTAACAAGCTCCCAGGTTCAAATCCTGGATGGTCAGTGATATTTTTATAACACATAGCATGATAACCGAGGACACCCAGCAACTGAGGATGTCCGAGCTTTCAGTATATCATTGCAAACAACATAAGAATGAATACAAGGCCATTACATGTCTTGTGTAAAGTCTGGTCTCAGTTATATAGCAGGTGGGTCCACAGTTTGAAGCTTAACTTTGGGTGTGCAAGGTCCTTGGGCTATTCCATTTAAAGTCCGCACTACCCCTGCGGAAGATTTAGCTAAAATCTTCCACAGAGGGAGTATAAGTTTTGAATAGAATAGACAATTGGGTAACTTCCATTTGAAATACTCACTCCACTTGTGGAAGATATAGGTATAGCCATAATACAGGGGGAGTATATGTTTCAAAATGATTAACACTGGTTAATTACATTTGAAAAACACACTCCCCCTGTGGAAGATATTGCCAAAATCTTCCACAGGGTAGGCCTGTTATTGACACATGATTTCTAATTCAACCCTTTGTCAGGGAAAAAAAGTACAACAATCGACATGTGTCGAACCTTGTAATGAGATTTAAAAAATGCTGAAAAAAGGTGATAGATAAGCTTAAAATCATGCCGATATGAGTTATGATTGCCGACTTCCGGTGTAAACATACTTCCTGGTTTGTTCTACTTCCGGGTTCAGGTCAACTTCGGGAGGTAATTTTTGACTTTCTGATGAAAACATGATCGTACGGTAAGCTTATTCGGACAAAATAGCATGGACATTTCATTTTTTTCCTTTTTGATATGTGTCGTAAAGTGTCGAAAAAGGACAATTTATTTTGACATGTCGGACTTAGGGTCATATCGACGATAATACGACACATACGACAGTCGATAACAGGCCTACTACAGGGGTAGTGTGGATTTCAACTGGAAGAGCCCCTTGGTTAGATAAGAAAAGTGTTTACAAGTAAGGGTGTGTGTTATATGGTATTATTGCAGAACACTGCTAGCTCCAATCCAGAGTTTTTCGGAACTAGAGATAGATGCCGTTGGTGGCGTCTGGCCAGATGAAGGGGGCTATACCCGGCTACCTGTACATATATAGACCCGTGACATCACGCAGACGTCACAGGTTTATTACATCTGTCGATTAAATGTACTTTTTTGGCCCAGGTCTATGCTGTTTCGTATATTTATCAGCGTTTCCAACCCCATTCTAAGGCATTCCATGTGTTACAATGTCAAAATTGTGGCTACGTCAAAGATATCTCGGGCATCTCAGAGCATTACCTGGTTTTTCCATATGAAAGTAATTGTGTTCCATCAAAGCTTTCGTCGTGTGCTGCCACCTAGCGGTGGTTCCGGGAACGTTGCGTCCAGCATTTTTTTTTTTGTTAAGCATCCCTATTTAAGTCGGCCATCTCACCTGCACATACGTTTCCCTTTGCAAATAATTCCGATGACAGTAAGATAACACCATAGTATACAAACTGCATGGAGAACCAAATAAATACTAGTAATACTGTGGTAATTGACGTTGTCTTGTCTAGGAAGAGATCTCCAAAGGTTCCTCTCTGGTCCTGCAAAAGGAAAGGGAGGAAAATGAAAAAAAAAATGATTGCCTCGCTTCTTCCTGGGGGAGGGGGGACTGGTAACAATAGCTAACAATGGCTCCCTCTTATAGGGCAATTTCCAGTGGCGGCACCACGGGGGGGGGCATGAGGGGCAAATGCCCCCCAGTCAGAACTCTTGCCCCCCCTGTTGCCCCCCAGTAAAAACCCCAAAATTACGAAAATTTTCACCTTTTTGCGGTAATTTTACGCAAAAATTTGTTGATTTTGCTCCCCTGAAATTCACTTTGCCCCTCAATGCCCCCCGGAAAAAAAATTCCTGGCGCCGCCACTGGCAATTTCTGGTATAAGAATGTGTTATTCTTGTAAATTTTTCGATAAAATACCCCAATATCCGGAGCCCAAATTTCATGTTTTCGAAATTTTGTTAAAATTTTGTCAAATTTGGCCAAAAAACTGAGCCTTGGGTATAAAATGGAGTCAAAATTTGTATATGGGCATGCCCCTACTCATGTACTCACCCGTCACTTTCCTTCCTAGATCTAACTAGTCAAGTTGGTACGGTGCTTGGCTCGATAGATGATCATGGTGTTCCAGTCCACATTTACATGATAGTCTAAGCTAGTTTAAGTCAAGTATTTGAAGGGGCTGTGTGAGATTTCATCAAACAACACCAAACATATGTTCTTGAATTTTTTCCAATAACCCCAAACAACCCCTAGAATTATGGATCAACCCCCTTTGGCTTCTGTTTTGGACACTTACACACTTTTTGTTTAAAGCCTTAATGTACGATCTTTTTTCAGAATATACCTTTATTTTTTCAAAACCGATTTTTTTGGCATATGTTCCAACTTAAATCTATGAGCAAACTGTCAAATTCACCCTATTTGTAGTAAAACGGGATGATTTTCTGTTGGTCAGACATATTATCATAATTTTTCAGATTATGATAATATGTCGGAATGATCGCATATCGTAGTCTCCTACGTAGCCAGTTTGGTTACGCTCCTCCACATGTGGAGGGAGCGTAACCAAACTGGCTGCGTAGAGGACTCACTCCGAGGCCACACTCGCCGTCCTAATCCAAAAAGTGTGAGATATTTCGAGTGATAGAGGTGAAGTTTGTGATGTCGTTTCTTTGCAAATTCCCAATGTTTTTTGCGTCCAAATGTATTTATTAATGATTGCATATCATCATTTTGGAAGAAAAAAAGAAAAATTTAAAAATTTAAAAGATCGTAAATTAAGGCTTTAAGTGTCCATACAGTTCATGATGCATGCAAATTTGACATCCCCCATCCTGTTTATGCCCCTGTCAACTGTACCTCCTGTAAACCAACTTTAAGGGTCCCTTCAGGCAGCGGTTTCTTATTAACCTCCGACACTTTCTTGAGCGTTGCCATGGCTTCTTCCCTCTTACCACATGCTGCATAGTAATGGGCACTTTCTGGTAGTATCTAAATATCAAAAGATGTCAAATTAAAAAAAATTGTATTAGTCGTATAATTTTCAATATTTTGCCAAAAAAGTGTCACTGAAAATGGACCATTTTGCCATTATCCTCATTCCCAATGACATAGTTCAAGAACCTCCATCAATAGCCTTAGCTCAAAATTTGACCTCAAGGGAATGGAGAATGAGTTCTTGCCCCCAACAGCTGCAAAGATCATAATATATTGAGGTTAAGGAACTGTGTGATATGGGGATGAATATGTTTGAGATCCTAAGGGGTGGTACAAAGAGTACTGGCTTTAAAAAAAGTGACACATGGATCTGATTGGGCTATTCCAGTTGAAATCCACACTACCCCTGTGAAAGATTTCGGAAATATCTTCCACAGAGGGAGTATGTTTTTCAAATATAATTGGTCAGAGTTAATCATTTTGAAACCCATACTCCCTCTGTATTATGGCTTTACCTATACCTTCCATAACTGGAGTAAGCATTTCAAATGGGAGTTACCCAATTGTCTAATTCTATTCAAAAGTCATACTCCCTCTGTGGAAGACTTCAGCTAAATCTTCCACAGGGGTAGTGTGGATTTTAAATGGAATAGCCCATTACAGAGATCAGCTAAACAGGTCTTGCCCTTCTTGATACCAAAGAAATAATTTTGTATAATAAATGTCAAATAACTGGCACACACATTCATTGTGTGGTGTGTATTCATCTCGGAGAACATGTTTACCCCATGAGAACTACCTGCTGATTGGCCAAACTAAATATTGTGTCCAATTTTGAACCAATCAAGGAGGGTATTAATAAGATCATCTGCAAATGCAAGTTTGACCATAAATAGTTTAAAACCCAGTCATAATTGGCAACCAATCAGAAATGCTGTTAGATGACCAGTAGTGTCCAGTGGGTTAAGAAAAGTAACATACGAGGGCTGGTCAATAAGTTCCCGCAACTACACACTAAAAACTACGGGTTATATTTTCCGTGGTCATTTTGAATTGACCCCGTTTGGGGTTGTTTTAACCCTTCAAGGGGGTTGTACTGTTTTAATTTGACCACATTCACGAGGTCATTTTAGCCACGACGAACGTGGTCAAAAACTTAGTGGTCATTTTGCCGATACCGTCGCGCATTGATATCAGTTTCAATCTTCAGCTTTGAAAATCTCAATTCATAAATGAGTTTAAACATGAGCTGCAATTAAAGTTTGTTGATTAATAAATAAAACTAATTTTTTGACCGAAGTTACCCAATTTGTCAACTTTATAATGACTTGCATTTCGGAACTATTTGCACACACGGTGTGCATCGGCTCACGTGGTCACATCAGCGCCATATTTGTTCTGATTGTGCAGCTCAGTGGATTGTCGTGTGTGCTTGTCTGCATGATGGAATATGAAAAGTTAGTTGAAAAGTGAGATTGCAAGGATGCATAGACCCTTGTCTATGCACGCAGACTCATTCCAATTTCATGCTGTCGTGGCTGGTGTCTTGGCTGCAGTTGTTATAAGCTTATATCATGTAAGCTTATAATATGTGAACTGTCATAGGCAATGACTGACTGTGTGTGAGTGTGATACACAGATGCATTTTGTAGTTTGCTGTTTATGTAATGCTTTCTCTGTGCAGAAACACACTTATGTCCTGGTGGGACCAGCATGACCATAGGCCTACTAAAAAAATCCAAACAACCCCTAAATGTGGTTATTGAGTAACCCTATAAAACAACCCTTTCAAATGGGTCATTTCATTTGACCCCGAAATGAGGTCATTAAGTAACCCAATAAGGCAACCCTTTTGAAGGGGTCATTTCATTTGACCCCGAAATGTGGTAATATTTTGACCCCAATGGGGTTACTATTTGACCCAAATACGTAGTCATTGCAATGACCCGACCAATGGGGTCAAAATGACCCCCGTTAGTGGTATGGTGTTTAGTTGATAACTATGCTGGGGTCAAAAATGACCCCGTTTGGGTCATTTTTTGACCCCGTAGTTTTAAGTGTGTATGGTGTATCTCCGCTCATGCATGACTTGGATGGCTGTTACTTACGCTAAATTCAAGTTTGTACTTTTGTCTTTCAAAACGAATATGTATTAGCGATGCTGAATGCTTGGTTACGTAATGACATTAGCGTAAACACAATAGCGTATGGGCACTGCCTGATTTATGGTGAAAAGTAGTCAAGAAAATCTCGCGCCAAATTGAGGTATTGTTACATAATTCCAAATATCTCGAGAATAAAAGTATAGAATCTGGCACGGTTTTTGCAGCTTTATAGACCGATAACATAGGCATGATGCTGGACTCTTTTTAGACACCATTTTTATTAAAGAAAAGAAATTGTGTTGAATATCTCCAATTTTGAGTAGGCTTTATCACCCATTGTTCTTTACATAATAAGAGATAGAAAAGATTAATCGATGACAAAATTTAATCAATGGTACCTGGTTTGATTGGGTATCTACTGATTATAAAAAAGGGAGGTCCCACACACTTAAAACTACGGGGTCAAAAATTTTTTGACCCCAGCATAGTTATCAACTAAACACCATACCACTAACGGGGTCATTTTGACCCCATTGGTCGGGGTCATTGCAATGACTACATATTTGGGTCAAATAGTAACCCCATTGGGGTCAAAATATTACCACATTTCGGGTCAAATGAAATGACCCTTCAAAAGGGTTGCCTTATTGGGTTACTTAATGACCTCATTTCGGGTCAAATGAAATGACCCATTTGAAAGGGTTGTTTTATAGGGTTACTCAATAACCACATTTAGGGGTTGTTTGGATTTTTTAGTAGGCCTATGGTCATGCTGGTCCCACCAGGACATAAGTGTGTTTCTGCACAGAGAAAGCATTACATAAACAGCAAACTGCAAAATGCGCCTGTGTATCACACTCACACACAGTCAGTCATCGCCTATGACAGTTCACGATTATAAGCTTACATGATATAAGCTTATAACAACTGCAGCCAAGACACCAGCCACGACAGCATGAAATTGAATGAATCTGCGTGCATAGACAAGGGTCTATGCATCCTTGCAGTCTCACTTTTCAACTAACTTTTCATATTCCATCATGGAGACCAGCGCACACGGCAATTCGCTGAGCTGCACAATCAGAACAAGTATGGCGCTGATGTGACCATTTGAGCCGATGCACACCGTGTGTGCAAATAGTTCAAATGCAAGTCATTATAAAGTTGACAAATTGGGTAACTTCGGTCAAAAAATTAGTTTTATTTATTAATCAACAAACATTAATTGCAGCTCATGTTTAAACTCATTTATGAATTGAGATTTTCAAAGCGGAAGATTGAAACTGATATCAATGCGCCGACGGTATCGGCAAAATGACCACTAAGTTTTTGACCACGCTCGTCAGTGGCTAAAATGACCTCGTGAATGTGGTCAAATTAAAACAGTACAACCCCCTTGAAGGGTCAAAACAACCCCAAACGTGGTCAATTCAAAATGACCACGAAAAATATAACCCCGTAGTTTTTAGTGTGCAGTGGTGAAACCATAAACATTTCTTTCATAATGAACACTTAATTTCAAAAGGTCTTGTTTTTGTAATTAAAGTAGCACACCATAGAGAGGCTCTGGATTGAATAAGAAATTTGAATTTCAAAAGGTGTGTCTAATTTTAGCATAAGACTTGGTATAGCAATTCACTCATACAGCTACTGTTCCAAACCTTGTATTAGTCATATTTTCAGCGTTTTGATGAAATTTTACTTTTTCATACATTTTGGTACTTTCAATCATGCATACCATCAACGCATGACGCATATTTCTATTTTTGTTGCAACAAATTCTATTGTCCTGACTATGATCTCTAATACCATACCAATAACCATATTTGGTTTTGTTTTATTTTGAAGATAATTTGGATTCTTTCTTCTGCCGTGTGGGCTCTTTTTTTTTCATGATTTTCACACCATTTTTGCTTGTTGTTATAGGCCTATTTTTGGTGAAGTTCAAAGACGGTCCCTTTCCTCATCTGTTGACGGATACATTTCTTCTTTCACAATTATCAATTGAATATACTCAGATTACCTCATACCAAAAATAAGGCCTGTAAACTGCTTTGGTCCTTACTTCTGCTTCTTTTTATTACACGTTCCTCAAAGCCAATTCAATTTTCTCGCAAATGTTGACAATTGTCAGTGTACATAATAGCAATGACTTTGTGCAAATGAGATTACATAATTAATGGTACTCTGATACTAATTGTTGTGCGTTTTGAAAGACAAAGGTACAAACTTTATTGATCGTAAGTAACAGTTATCTAAGTCATGCATGAGCGGAGATAAATAATGGTTGCGGGATATTATTGACCAACCCTCGTATGCATGAATCTTATCCCTACGGCCACTCATACATGTATATAAAAGTTCTAAGCATCCACGTGAAAGAAAACAAGGATTTAGGGTGGTTTTGAAAAGCAAAACAGGGATCCGTGCAGATCCACGATTAGGGTCTCAAAACAGTCATTTTAATAGAAGGGGTGTTTTTTTAAAGGACGATCCTCACTTAGGGTAGTTTTTTAAATGACCCAATTAACAGCCATTAGTGGTGACATATTTATCAAGTTATTCAGCACAAAAGAGCGGTTTCCGAGTGATTTTACAAACTAGATTTTTTAAAATCTGAATGACACTCATAGTCATAGCGACACATGCAATGTCTATCCTTGTTTAGGGGCAAATTTCATACCAATTCCTCGCTTAGGGTGCTTTTATAATGTCTATCCTTGTTTAGCATGTTTAGGGACAACTTTCAAACCAATTCATCACTTTTTTAGGGCTAGTTTGACCAATTTTCGACATCCTAGCTTAGGGTCATTTTTGAAAGTTAATTCATGTGGATGCTTACAACTTACGGGGATCTTATCACAGATATCAGCTAAACAGGTCTTGAGGCTCTTGATGCCAAAGAAATAATTTTGTAAAACAAATGTCACAGAGTGCCGCGCCTATTCATTTTGTGGTGCAAATTGTCTCTGATAACATGTTAGACATGTTACAAACAATGCCTCAGTTATATGAGGATTAACTTCCACAGCTGGTTTTTTAAAACTGAAAAAAAAACAAAAAAATTCAAAACTTTTAACAGTTAATGTTTGTTACTTACATATGTGCATGCAATATAGATGAGTAATGGGAGCCCAGTGATGAAAACAACATAGCGCCACCCTAATGTTGGCATGACAAAGAGCCCCACCGCTGTGACATATACAGCTCCAAAGATCCATGATAACTGAGAAAAGATGAAAAACTTGTTATACAGGGTTCAAAAGAATATGCCCCTAAAATTGCAAAACATTTCTTTGCATAACTTGACGTACATTTTGTTGATTTGAAAAATTCAAAAAGCTGTCAATAGAAGAATCTTTTGCTACCCTCCCAAAGTTGCCCCATTTCCAAAAACAATTTTTTTGGTCAAAAATAATCACATTTTCCACAAATGGTGCTTTCAGAAAAAGTTGCATGCTTTTAAAAATCGTGTAATGTACGAGGGTTGATTTAATGGCGTTTTTGTTTTCTTCATTTTTATTTATGCAATCATTTTGCAGTATAAAACAATGATTCATTGACATGTACAGGGTTTTTCTAGAAGGTTTTATTAAGCCGGTGTTTAAAAATGGTAAAATCAATTTAGGATCATTTCTTTGCATAACTTGACATTCATTTTGTTGATTTGAAAAATTCAAAAAGCTGTGAATAGAAGAATCATTTTGCTACCCTCCCAAACTGATTCCTAGTGATAATTTTGAAACAACTGCTGATTAAAAACTTAAATGAAAACCTCATTTTTGACTGTACAGCACGAATGAGCCGTAAATGTCCTAAATTTTATTCTGAGTTACAGTATAAAATGTGCATTAAGGTCATATTCATCGGTACCTCAAGTTGGTGCAACATCTATCTCATTTGATAGTCAAACACCAATCAATAATCCTATTGTTGAAGAGGATAATAAGCTTCTACCTTAGATGGCTATAGAATTTTTAATAGCTCTGGTCTTTGTTTGCTTTGGCTAAATCCTGTTCAAGTGGTGGGTTACCAGGCATTGTATTTTGTATAGGTATGTATAACCAACAATTAACAATGAGAGACTTTCTTGAACCTCCTCGTTGACTTCGGGATGATTTGAAATGAATTTGAAAGTTTGTGCTATCTACGACCTATCGTTACGGAGTTATTCTATACATAAACCTCATTTTTGGGTAAAAATGGCACATTTCGGCTGTACAGAGGTAAAAATTTCAACTTGCTCCTAGTTTTGTTGAAGGGCAACTGATTTGCTACATTAGACCCATCTTTCTTAAAGCCATATTATAACATTTTCAAACAAAATAGATTAGCATTTCTTTGCCATAAAATGTTAGCGTTTACTGTCAGATATATCCCCTTTTATTTTTGAGCCGAACAACTACGGCAAAGCAAAGAAAATTGGAATTTACTACCAGCACACATGTCGCCAATACGTACCACTCCTTCGGTCATGTTGTGGTACGACCCTTTGTTGTGTATATCACCGTCCCATACGCCCGTGTATACGTATTTTGTGTTATGAACATCGTGTATGCGTTCGACTAATAATTCCATCGTAATAATAAAGCGCCGGTTCCGGCGTTTTATTCAAAATCTCGGATTTTGACAAAACTACAGCACCTAGAGTCTTGATTTTTGGTATTTGGTTTAATAAAGTACAATTTAATCGTGTAAAAAAAGGAATTTTAAAAATTCAGTGAGGGTGTCTTCCTCAGCAAATGTTATAATATGGCTTTAAGTTTGTCACATAATATAAGTTGATAAGATTGTCATGTATCATGATGGTTATAAAATTGCAGATGAAGCAGTTGTTGCTAAAAAAAATAACAAAACATGCTTTGGTTTTTTTTTTTATTAATGAATAGGTTTACTCACTGATACTGCAGTAAGCCAAAACCCTCTGTCTTTGGAAGGCAAGAACTCAGAATACAGCACATTTCTGAAAAGTAAGTAAATAAGTAAGTAAGTAAATAAGTCAATCGATCAATCAATCAATCAATCAATCAATCCATCAATAAATAAATAAATAAATAAATTAATTAATTAATTAATTAATTAATAAACAAATAAACAAATAAATATATAAATAAATAAATAAAAATTATAAATAAATAAATAAAATTCAGATGCAAAATGGGATAATACTGTGCAGCAGGAAATTTTTGTGAAGTTTCTATTTTCATGCTCATTTTTTAAAAGCACAAATTTATAAGCCTGTGAAAATATTTTTTTAACTGTTTGAAAACATGACTACAAGAAACCGCAAAAGTGTTAAAAATCACAAGTGGGTGTATAAAATTCAAATGGAACTGCCTAATGTGTTACTTCCATTTGAAATTCATACACCCCTGTAGTAGATATTTCCAACATCTTCCACAGGGGTAGTGTGGATTTTGAATTGAATTGCCCAATAATTATGCATGACAAATTTTGAATGGAAGTGAATTTTTATGATATAGGTCAGGTAATCAAATGAATATTACTATACCTCATAAATATTTATTAGGTAATCCAGACATCTTATTGGTTAATAACACCAGCGTCAGTGTATTTTGACTACTTCCCCGTGCCTGTGCAATTACGCTCAGACGGGGAAGTAGTAAAAACTTCCGCACCCCTACTACCACACGGTGTCTCAACCCCGTGCGTCACCGTTCCTTCAGACGTCGCCTTATACTACACACGGCAATTCTACAGATGCGTTTATCATGAAAATGGCATCTGCTGCAGTTATTTTTTTTATTTACTAATTCTTTTTGACGCCTTCTTCGTTTTGGCCCCCTTCTTCTTCCGCTGCCCTTCTTTTGGCCGCCCTGCTTTTTTACCCCGGGGCTCGCGCACCAAAGGCCCCCAAAATACGCCAAGATGGTATTCAAAACTGCTGGTCCCTTGATGTTGGATGATCTGATTACTTCCCTCTGCTGACACGTCGGGAAGTAGTCAAATCATCCAACACCTCGGGACCAGCACTTTTGACTACTTCCCCTCAAAACATGTTGTATTTGTATACTATACAATGCCTGGAGAATGTTTAAAACACTTTATTTGAAAAATACAAGAAGATTAGAAAGAAAAAAAAACAAAATGATATTTTCGCTACTCACACTTGTCCAGCACCTCCATCACAAGCGCCAACAATTCCACGCAATACAGTTATCCAAATAAACGTTGGTGAAAATGCAGTCAGAGCACCATAATAAAATAAGCAAACAGCAACAATATTTAAGATCTAGATGAGAGAAATGAATCAAAACAAATTTAAGACACAAGAACATAAACTAACAACTTTAAATGGATAATCAGATTTTCAGTATGTATGTTTCACCAAACTGGAGGGGGGGGCACTCAAATAGTAAAGTGACATGCACATGCATCCACTACTTATAAAATAAGGAAGGGGCTTTCTGGGGCTAAATATGGTCTTTTTTGGGAAAATGCTAAAAATGGGGACCTTTTTGGAATATTCCAAAATGGTTCTTCCGTGCACAGACTCTTAAAACTATATCTTTTGGGGGGTTGATGTTGTAACAGTAGCAATTTGTCTACAAAAAAGGTCTCAAGTTCAGGGTCGGATCCAGGACTTTTTGATAGAGGGGGCGCCTTTTGGTCGACGACGAAAAAAATGGTGTTAAGGGGGTTACCCCCTGAAAACTCAACGGTTTGGGCCCATTGTTTGCTGTTCATGGCGAATTTGTTCATTTTTAAAAATTTCTTTCATTTTTGTATTTTAAGTTAGGCTGGCGCCCGTTGTTAGTTAAAAAATAGAGGGGGCGCGTGCCGGCTGCGCCCCCCTAAATCCGCCCCTGAAGTTGGGAGTATATAATTGGCCTAAAGATCCTAAAAATGGTTTGAGGGAGGGGCAGATTCTAAAAATTAGAAAACTGAAACAAAAATTTTATGCTGGGTCCATTCTTTTTTATTTCTCACCTTTCTACGGCCAAATTTATCAGCAAATTTCCCCCATAGTGGTGCTCCTAGTAGATACCCAAAGAATACAACAGTCGAGATGATAGCTTCCTGCCAATGCTCAAGGTGCCAGCTACAGACAAGTTCTGGACCAAGGATACTCAACAACATCACCTCACCAGCCTCACTCATCTATAGAAAGATTTTAAAGCAATAATGTAAAACATTCAAATTTTAATTTTGGTTTTTCTTTCCCAACATTATTACATAATACCATATTGTTCCTAATAAGTGCCCAGTCTCTATAAGAGACGTCTCATAGTAGTTTAACCCCATGAGAACTACCTGCTGATTGGCCAAAAAGAAGTTTTCATTATCAATTGGACCAATCAGCAACATTGTTAGAATAATTTCATCACGCAAAAAAATTGGGGTGAATTATTTGCAAAGCTCCATTCTGATTGGTGATTAAAGTAAAGATATCATGTAATTGACGAATCAGAGGCAAAGTTAGATCGGCAGGTAGTGCTCAGGGGATTTAAAAGGTCAGGACAGGTATACATGTATGGGTGATTAGAGATATCACGAGAACCGCCCAATCCAAGAACCGAGAATCTACTCCCCATTCCAGAAAAATACAGAACTAATTTTTTTGGATTAAAAAATATTATCCGGATTTGCCAAATGAAACATAGCCTAATCCTAATCCTAACTGGGATTAAAAGTCTATTTTAATATTTGGTCGATTTTTAGAAATAAGGGCCAAAAACATGCATTTTAGGGTGTTTTTCGACCTTCTTCATATTCTGTAACAATCAGGCCCAAAGACTTAATGAAGACTAATTTCAAATTATGCATTCTAATTTTTGGAAAACACATTTTCCAATCTTTTTCATAACCAATTAGGAAAAATAAGATATAATATTAATATTATGAGCTAACTCTTAGCCTATACTCAATATTTTGAATGCTTAGACTTGTGCAAAGTCTAACAATTTTGTCACTACAATTGTAAGAAAATATGCAAAAAATTGTATGTTTTTGGACCATTCTACCTCAAATTGCAAAAATATTAAAATTTTACTTTTATTGCCAGTTAGGACTAACTTAGGATTAGGATTTAGCTAGGTTTCATTTGGCAAAACAGGATAATATTTTTTTAATCCAAAAAAATTAGTGCTGTATTTTTCTGGAATGGGGAGTATATAGTTCAATCTATTTATGACTGATCACATTACTTCTTTGAAATGCATGACTATTTTTTGCATTTCTTACATGTAAGACGCTATCAATGAGAGTGAATTGGATTTGAAATCTCCCAAAACCAAGCTGGTCTATGGCTTCTTCCACTGTGAACTCAACTGTACATGGGAACAAAAAGATATTATAAAGCTGTAATTGTTTGTTTGTATGATTAACATTTTTATGACGAGTAAGACAGTGGACCAGGACAATGGACCAGCATCGGAATTTTCAATACACTGGCACATTTTTTGCCATTAAACATACATGTTATAATTGAAGACAAAGATAATAAAAATTCCTTTAAAAGGAATAGGGTGGGCAAATGAAAAATTGTCAAGAGAAATGAAAGAATGAGTAAGTCAAGTTCACAATTAAAAACAGGGAAAATATGACACAACATCGATTTCCAATAGGGGAATAACACAAACGTATAAACAAAGTTAAAAGAGTGTTTAACTTTATACGCTTATACGCTTTGTTATTCCCCATTGGAGGTTGTATCATATTTTCCTGATTTTAATCTGATCTATTGCTTATCCTTTGTTCTCTGCTGGTCAGTTGGAACAGATTTTCCCTGTTTTTATATTAACCCTTCACATCATAACACAGGATGTTTTATGTTAACATTTTATATAAAACATGGTTATAAAACTTTTGTAGATAATAGTTATTTAAAACATTTTCGTAATCATACCTAGAGGGTTTTTTTTTATCATCAGATAGAAAGACTTCTGCTCATCTTCTCTGGTGAGACAACAGGGCTGGGGTATCTCTCCATATCAAAGTTTAAAAATCTGTCATATCAATTTCCTCAATATGTTGTATTGCAACTTATGAGGGGAAATGTTTGATTTTACAATATTTCGATATTATTTTTTAACTTTGTAACTTTATTATGATTAACATAACTGTATTTCAAAGCGTCAAACTATTATCATTATTTTGTCCCAACAAAAATAATCCAGGGAATAAAATATTCATTCATATGTTTATTAATTTTATTCAACCTGGGCCATTTCTACTGGTGTACATGTATTCTAATAATTTGTCTATAATACCTTGTACAAGCATCAGCAAACACTATTTGTCACAAGATTTGAAAAGTAAATAGCCTTTGTACACACTGAACATACAAGCTGTATTCAAGTACATGCCGAAGCTGTCAGTATAAAATGATATATATGACCTTCACGATGCTATTAATTTAGCCCAAAGATTAGGAAAACTAGCAAAACTGGTGAACTGGTACTGTTCAAATAAAAACATCTGCAAATCTTGCTGCAATTTCCAAAAAGTATTTCTTTTACTTAAATAATTATTTTTGTTATTTCTTTTAATACAAACATATTACTGCCTATGACGACTTTATCGTATTACTTACATATCAAAATCAAGTAATAATTACAAAACTCGCCAGTAAACTATCACCTCTGTGGGTGTTTGGGATATAACCCGCACGAATATTTTCTCAACACTGCGGTATGTGAAAAAGTAGGTCAATAGTCAGAGAATACAGGGTGAGACTATAGTTTGCGTCTGACGTCACTGTCAATCAAATTACCTACGATTCTTGATTGGTTAATAGTGCTTAAAAGGAAGGTCATTTATCTGGTGCCGATCGGAGAAGGAATAGCACAAAATGGCAAAAAATTACATACTTTTACAAGGCAAAAGGCAACTTTTCTAGGCATTGTTGACATGGTGCCTTTGAGAAAGAAAGTTTTCTACTATAAAGACCTAACTTTTGAGATGGTTTGTATGTTTGAAGGTGCAAAATTAACAATAAGGCACCCGGTTTTATCGCCGCGTTCAGCAACTCATATCATCACGACACTTGTAAACAAACTGCTCGAGTTTGATTAACAGATGACGTTAGATGCAAACTTGTCTTTTTATCTCTGTCTTCCAGTATAAATGTACTTGATTATATCAACTAGCATTGTTAACCCTCTCCTCACGGGTGTCGACTGCAGACGACAAGTTCCAAATTTTCTTTTAAAATTTTTTTCAGAATTGTACATTGTCATGACCGAATCAGGTTGTAAAATGCATTAAAATAAGTACAAACAAGCCTTGTATTGGTTCAGTGGTTATTGAGATAGCTCTTTATAATTATTTTGATACAGGGCCGTAGCAAGCGGGGCGGCCGGGGATGCCATGGCCGCCCCACTTTTTGAGAAATTTGTTGTTTTTTCTTTATATCTTTATTTTAATTTGGGCATATATTTGTATTTTGCCGCCCCACATTTGTGATGGCCGCCCCACATTTTTCAACCTTGCTACGGCCCTGTTTTGAGAAAAAATAAACCAACTTGACCTTTTTTATGATGAAGCCTATGGCTAGCACACATAGCATTAAGGATGGAAACAGCTATAAATTACACAAGGGAAGTTCATTGTATAATGCATTGTGGAGCCATAGATCTAGGCTTTAATAAATGGGTGACTTACCAAAATTGTTTGACCCATATTTGTTTAGTGTGCATACTTGGGGGCAGCACTTCAATATGAAATGGATATAGGTGTAGGGCTGACACTTTCATAGTAAGGGGCATTTGGTGAGAGCAAACTGTACAAAATATGGGGACATTGGGTGAGAACATGATTTTTGGCATTCGGTGAGAGCAAAGTGTAAAAAATATGGGGTCATTGGGTGAGAAAATGACCCTTTTTTTAAATGGATACTTTGGGTGAGAACCGAAACAGTGCCACAGAAACCTCGAACATTGAATTTCTAGTTCTAAATGGCTTCAAATGTTTGTTTGTTTTTTCAAAATAAGCAACAAAATCAGTGATAAATGAAAGTTGCTGTTCAAATTATTGAAAAATAAGGGTCTTTGGGTGACAGATCAAATGGAAAAATAGGGGGTCTTCGGGTGACAGAGCATGGTGTTCGTAAACAAATATGGGGTCTTTGGGTGACAGTGACACTGAAAAAGAGGGTCTTAACAGCCCTACATACATGTCATCTCCTAAGTGGGAGTGCCCCCCGGATGTGCATATATCTTTATTTGTCTTTAGTTATATATCTTATTTTATAAATAAGTACATAAAGATCAGCCTAATAACGATTGGCAAGCAATACATGCATCAGTGATGATAAAGGCACCGGAATGAACTAGCAATTATCTTCATTTTACCTCATTTGTTTGACTCAAAATTAAAAGGAGACATAATGTGATAGTGAAAACTAACATTTTGTGGAAAACAAATAAAATCTATTCTTATGGAATAAAGTCAATAAACACTTTGGTCCGTATTCACTAAACAAGTTAAACCAGGTCCAACTTTAAGATCTGGTCTAAGCGTCTTACTATGGAGATTAGTTCCATGGAGAAGGAACTTTTTGGTATAATAGGCCTACATGTCTTGTTCTGTACTAGTTCCTGTTAACATAGGTTTAAGGGCAACATGTAGTTTAAAGCCATAGACTGGAAGAATCAAAGACATCATGAATAATGTATTATTGCTTCTGGATCTGTTGACTGATCACCCTATCCACCATGCAATCTGGCAAATTTCTGTTCTTATAGCACTCAGTATGCAAACACAAACTTCTGCCAAATTCTTTCTTTATAAAAGTATAATTATATAATTATGTTTTGGCCACCATTAGTAACATTCCAATATGGCCAATTGCCATATTGTTACATAAGAAGCCTATAGATTAGGTGACCTCAATGTTTATCAACAAAGGCAAGGGACTGGTATATCGATATGCTCAAGTGAACCTCATGCAACCACTACACTGTTCAATAGCCTTATTGTGATGTGGCGGGAGTTTTAAAAACACGTTTCCTGAACAAAATATGATGCGCATGCATACTGCCAGGCAAAAACAATGGAAATTGTGATGATGCGTGCGCATACTGTCAGGCATTGACATCAGAAGTCAACTCATCTATACCAAGTCTAAGTTCTCCCCATCTAATTTCTATGGCTAGTTCACTTACCTGGACCATCAGCTGAAGCTTGACCATCTCCCAATTTCGGTTTATTGCCAACACCATCATCACAAGACCCATACTGAGAATGAGTATGTCCAGTGGTATCATCAATGTGGTCACATTTGTCAAAGTACCTCTTAGTCTTGATTGTAAAGTCCAGTTGGCCATCATTTTGTGGGCTGTATTGCACCCCATTTATTGTTTCATTTACAGGCCTACCATTGGCTAATTCTGATGACTGGTGATATGCCTTTGTATCACCATCACTGTGGTAACTGCGAGTCTCCATTTTGTTCATAGGTTCATTAAAGTTCCTCACGTCCATACTGTGATAATTGGCACCAGTCGACTCCGTATCATCTTGTAGCTGTTGGTGATATTCTACAAATGGTTCCATTTGGTTTAGGGACCGTTCACAAACACTTGTTGGGGGGTCTGATGCAAAAAAATTTTATCGCGAAAATTTTTCGGGGCTCCCCCTTTTCAGACCTCAAAAATGTGTAGTCATTTTTACAGGGACCCCAGTGCCGTGTGCTTAAAGGGGGGGGGGCATGTGCCCCCCTCTTTTGTTGGTCATTCGGGGATATTTGGGGGAAAATGCTAAAACCGCAACTTACACACCTAAATCAGACTCCATTCGGGGGAACTGAACAACCTGGCCCCCCACTTTCAATGTGCTGCGCACGCCACTGAGGGACCCCCCCTTAAGAGGGTACCCTTAGGAGGGACAAAACTTTTCAGGGCCCCCCTTTTTGCATCAGGCCCCCCTAACAAGTGTTTGTGAATGGTCCCTTACTTGTAATGTTACTCTAGATAACCTTGACCAAAAATAGATGTTATTGTTTATCTGCTGTGGGCGATTCGTATGTTCGTGTAAACAGTCATTCCATATGGAGACACACTTGAGTCCTGATGGAACCAGGCTCAAAAAATGCTCAAGCCAGGTTAAAACGCCTATATAAGCATAATGGGATACTGGCCTAAGTGGAAAGAAAAAAAACAGATAGGACAAAGTTCATAGTTTGACACAGGCCCGTATGCAGGATTTCATTTGGGGGGTAGCTGATTTTGACTTTTTTCCAAGGGGCCGGGGTGTGGATTTTGTGAAAAGTGGACTTTCTTCCCAAAATTTGGACCTTTTTTTGTCCAAAAAGGTGTAAAAAAACTGATTTTTGGGGACTTTTTGCATACTTTTCCAAATCCCCCCTGCATACGGGCCTAGTTTGACACATGAAACACCAACACTGGAGGGCAAAAGTGAATTTTAGGGACAATATCTTAACACTATTTGCCTAAAATCTACTTAAGCTGGTGGTACGCCACTGAAAGGTTATGAAATCACTGACATGACATGAGAAGAATACTCATTTTTGAAATCAAGATTTTTGTCACAAGTTTGTGCCCCTTTTCCAAAAACCTGGCCCACTGCCATGGACAATACTGATACAGTACAGGGCATCAAGCCAGCACTTGCAGAAATATTGGAATAGGCCTACATCAATTGGAATAAAAATATGGGAATAATTTAGGACAGCAGAAGTCAAATACAGTGGGTATCAGAGACGCGTAAAGCCCCAAAGATCTTTAATTTTCACTTGATATGTGCATCATTTTTTACTGGGCGAAAAATAGAGGTCAGTAAAATTTACCCACTGACCTGCTGAAAAATATGACAGCTGAGCACGAACCGTGCAGAAATTTTACATGTTACATATAATTCACAAGTGCAAGTGAAAAAAAAAGCTCCAAAACATTTTCCTAATTTTGAAACAAATTCATCAGGTTTGGTAATTAACAAATGAAAAGAGGTTTTCTTTTGTCAAAACCAATTTGAAGAAAACTTGCTAGTTTTTCTTGCTAACAGTTTGTCAGTGAACCACTGACTTTATCAACGCTTGTTGTTTATGATTAGCCAACAACTGATGACTGGCGGGAAGTTTTGTCCCTTCCGGTAGTGATGTTAGTCTTACTAGCAGTCTTCAAAAGTGGATCATACATGTGACTAATAGATTGTAGATCCCATCGATTCAGATCAGGAAGAGGGTTGAGGAGTAATGAACAGAGACGAGGGGATCTACAATCTAAGTCACATGTATGATCTACTTTTGAAGACTGCTAGTAAGACTAACAATGCTACCGGAGTGACATAATTTCCCACCAGTCATCAGTTGTTGGATCATCGCAACGACAACAAGCTTTGATAAAGTCAGTGGTTCACCAACAAAACTGTTAGCAAGAAAAACTAGCAAGTTTTTTTCAAATTGGTTTTAACAAAAAGAAAAAAATAACTCTTTTAAAACATTTTCTTAAGTTGGAAAAAATACGACATTTTGTAACAATACAGGAAAATATAATATCATATCCAGTGGTGGCACCTGGAATATTTTTAGGGGGGTATTTGGGGAAGTGAAATTCACAGGGGACAAAATCAACAAATTTTGCTCAAAATTGCCGCCTAAAGTAGAAATGTTCGTAATTTTGGGTTTTTACTGGGGTAGCAACTGGGGGGGGGGGAGTTCTGACTGGGGGTATTTTTCACCCTGGTGCAGCCACTGATCACTGTTGGAAAAATTATATTGATTGAGACATCTGCAAAAGCTATAGTTAATTTACTCACCTGTAATATATACCAACATAGTCAGGATGAACATCTCATAGTGGCATGAATCATGGACATAATAATAATAGTGCTACTGTATGTCATAATGAAAACTTTATAAACATCTCAAAAAAAGTAATTACCCCCTTTAAATACTAGTAGTAATAGCCATTGTTCAAAAATGGGCTATTGTATCACAAATCTGTAAAATGTGTTCTAAGCCGAATTTATTTTTGCACATTTGGACACCTCATTTCTAGCAATTGACTAAATATTGATGTCACAGCATACATTTAAATCAATGTAACCCAAGATTTGAAAGTTGCAGTAAATTCTATTGATTTGTATTCAGTTTAATGGAAGGAAATCTGGGCAATGATATCCTGAGTGTTTTTGTATTGTTGTAAGAGCAACTTTCAAATCTGGACCTCACTACGTTCAATTGACCGGTGTTTTATTGTTTTCTGGGCTATCCTATCAAATGTGACACGATCTGGTTCATGGGGGCCAAAGGCATTTTTGAAAATTGAGTTACTGTAACTATTACCTTATACAAACATTAGGCTATCATATGTGACCGTCCACTGCGAATGAGCCGTAAATTCCTCCCCCCGGTCAATTTTGTTTCATTTTGTGTTTAAAGAATAAACATCATAAACTTAAAAATGGTATATCACTTGACTTCAAACGATATCCAGAAGCGGGGTTATGGTTTGTTAAACTTTGCTCCTTCAACAAAATTATAGCTTTTTACGTTTTTACATGTGTCTCTTTTTCCACATTGTTGGCAATAAATATCAAACAGTCATAATTGGCGGTCATTTCAAATCATCCCCAGTCAACGAGGTTTAAGAAAGTTCTCTCATTGTTAATTGTTGGTTATGCATACCTGTACAAAATACAATGCCTGGTAACACACCACTTGAACAGGATTTAGCAATATAAGCAAACAAAGACCAGAGCTATTGTTAAAAGTTCTATAGCCATCTAAGGTAAAAGCTTATTATCCACTTCAACAATAGGATTATTGATTACTTTTTGACTATCGAAATGAGACGGATGTCGGGCCAGCTGAAGTTACCGATGAATATGACCTTCGTACACATTTTACACCGTAACTCAGAATACAATTTAGGGAATTTACGGCTCATTTGTGCTGCCGGGTCACATATACCGAAAACACCAAAGGTCTAGCATACTTGGTTCTAAAGTTATGAAGTTTTGTGATGTCTAATTTCTTATGTATTTCATTGTTTTTTACTCCATATTTTTGCCTTTATCTCAATTTCAAATGTACCGCCTTTGGCCCCCATGGACCAGATCGTGTCACAAATGAGGTGTCAAAATGCGCAGAAATAAATTCCGCTTCCAACGTATTTTACAGATTTGTAATACAATAGTCCATTTTTGAATAATGGCCATTATTTAAAGGGGGGTAATTACTTTTTTGAGATGTTTATTATATAAGCCAGCAGTCTGGGAGATTGTTACCTTGACTCTGTGGCCTATATCATGTGGTCCACATTCATTGTATGGTAAACATCAGCTACATACTAGTTGCATTGGTTGCTCCACAGTCAGTTCTGATGACGTCACCGATTTTAACTCAACACATTGGCCAAGTTCAATTGGAACACTGTTTTTTAAGCTAAAAAAACATACTACTGCTTTACAATAGGAACGAGGCTTATTATATCATAAGCTGGAGAATTAAAGTGACATGTCAACTCTTTACTCCAAGTTCGTAAGACCTTTTGTTTTTCATATACCATGCACAGAGATATTTTGAGGCCAAATGGGAAATAGGCCTACTCCATTTAATAAGAAGTTGTCAGACATAAACTTGCATAAACTTATCAAGTTAAAAAAAAAAACACCATACAGCTATGCAAATCACTTGAAGTTCATTCACTCATTGACTTAAATAATTATACCATAAGCGTAGATCACGGTGGGATGGGGGATCAATCTCCCCAATATTTTGATGGGGGTGGTCCATACAATCGCACCGCCCCCCCCCCCCAAGTTGACGCCTGTATGTGGGTTTTTGACCAAATTAACGCCATATTTGGTTATTTATTTTACCCTAAAAAGTGCCACTTTTTGCACACTTTGCGCATTTATTACACTTTTGCACCATGTTTCACTTCAATGTAGCAAATGTTTTCACACACTTTGCGCGCATTGGTACCAAAACCTTTTTCTGTCATCAAAATCTATAGATGAGGTGACTTCTCACGTCAATGCCTGGCAGTAAGTGCACGCATCATCACAATTTCCATTGTTTTTTGTCTGGCAGTACATGTGCGCACATCATATTTTACACCCCCAGCTAGGTACTGTAATGCTCTCCGATTCTTCTTTCTTCTGCCAACAAACTTCAAAATGCTTATTCTCCTACATGTTACACCCTACAATTAAGTAACTTGCACATATGCATTTCCTGGACATCTGTAAGGGGTATGGGGCTCAAACTTGGTGACAACAAACTTAATGATCAGGGGAACACTTTGCAGGGGTCAGGTCAAAGGTTATATGGGGTCAAATCTTATAATTTCATTTTCTGGATATCTGTAAGGGGTTTGGGGCTCAAACTCAGTGACAACAAATCTCATGAACAGGGGAACATTTTGCAGAGGTCAGGACAGAGGTCAAATCTTTCTGGACATCTATAAGGCGTACGGGGCTCAAACTCGGTGACAACAAACTAGATGAACAGGGGAACATTTTTGGAACATTTTGTATGGGTCAGGTCAAAGGTCATCTGGGGTCAAATCTTAAAATAGCATTTTCTGAACATCTGTAAGAAGTACGGGACTCAAACTCGGTGACAACAAACCTCATGACCAGGGGAACATTTTGCAGGGGTCAGATACCTCCACAACACCAACACGCCCCAGCTAGTTTTGTGGTCTATGACCACCATTTGCCACTAGTTAAAACTTCCATCACATCACAATAAGGCTATATTGAACATTGTAGTGGTTGCACGGGGATCACACAAGCATATCAATATACCAGTCCCTTGCCTTTGTTGATAAACATTGAGGTCACCTCATCTATAGGCCAACCAGAACCACTACTTATTAGGCCTATATTTGTCTTTTATTCATCGGTGAATGACCATTTTGTTCCCTATAATTATAGTGCGTTGTGAAGTAGCAAAACTTTCTTTATATATGGCCTCGTTCGCGCCTGGACAGTTCTATTGATTTTATCAAGTAAAAGGCTATCCCCTCTTACAACCTATGGAGGTCTAATGAGGTGTCACCAAACTTGGGACAGATAATAGCCTTTTCTTTGCAAATCTTATTGAATTAATGGCCAAAGGAATTTCAATAGAAAGTGAAGGTCTCGTCACTATAGCATAGTTGGGTGTTTTATTATTGCTCAGATAACACTTACTAAGCCCAAAATTTGACTTTCTTACATAATCTGAACAAAAGTCCCAGATAGAGCCCTGACTAGAAAGTACTTTTGGGTGCTAATTATGGCAATACTATTAACCTACCTAATAGCTCCTAACATTGCATTATATATGTAATACAGGTAGGCCATATACATACAAAATACATTACACATCTCAAAGGAGGTGCCTAGTACGCTCGCGTGGTAAAAATTGAGTTAGATTGAAATTCCCCTGGACAAGGAACTTACTGCTAATTTGTCTCGTTGTAACCCGAACGAAACTCGGGGAGCTGATCCTGGTTGCAAAGGTTATTTGTGGAAAACTGATAATATCTTTTACTGATAACATACCTCTTTAGGTGATCGCAAGATCATAATGTTATAACAGTAATATCCCATGTAGGTGGTAACAGAAGATCTTTGTCTTTAAATTTCATCTTTCTTCATAATGCCAAAATCTTACCAAGATATGTCATCTAAAAGATACAGTTACTGTTAACAAATATTAATAAAAGTTTGTCATATTTACATACCTGTGTGACAGAAAAACATTAACAGCAAGATTTATAATTAAAGACAAAGATAAAGACAATTTATCGCGTCTGACGTCACCTGTCAATCAAACTTGAGCACGGTTTGTTTACAAAGTGTCGTGATGATGACTTGCTGAACGCGGATTTATAACCGGGCGCCAGTATTGTTAATTTTGCACCTTTCGACATGCAAACCATCTCAAAAGTTAGGTCTTTATAGTAGGAAACTTTCTTTGGTGAATGCACCATGTCCACAATGCCTAGACAAGCTGCTTTTTGCCTTGTAACAGTACGAAATTTTTCGCCATTTGCTGCTATTCCTTTTCTCCGATCAGCACCAGATAGATCGGCCTTCCTTTTACGCGCTGAATAACCTGTGTAAACCAATCAACGATCGTAATTGACAGTGACATCAGACGCGATAAATTGCATTTATCTCTGTCTTTAATTATAGTTGGTTGTAGTCTTCATCAGTAGCTAGTATTTATATGTTAACCACTGATGCAGAGAACAACAAAAGAACTTTTGTGTCGAAAGTCACACAGGCTATACCAAAAAGTTTTATGGGGGTAGCTCGACCTTTTCATGAATAAATCAGGCTGTTACATATGGATTTGAAGTGGAATAACCCAATTTGTGTGTCAAATCATCTAAAAAGTTTTCTCTTGCCAATTGGTGTTATTAAAAATAGAACAGGAATTCACTGCAATGGCCATGCTATTCACTATGGATCACAATAGCCTCATCCCAATGCCATAGTTCAATAACCTCAATTAAACAATAATAGTGCAAAATTTGACCTCAAGTTACAGATTATGAATTTTTGTACTCAAAATTTCAAAGGTCATGCAATTAATGTACAAAATATATTGGGTAAAAGAACTGTGCATTGATAGATGAGCATGTTGTGGATCCTAGCGATTCCAGATTAAATCCTTGCATACACCCCCTATGGAAGACCCTAATGGCCTTAATATCCCATACAGGGGGTGTAGATTGCAAATGGGAGTCTCCATTCAGGTAACCCCATTTGAAATGTACACTTTTTGCATGGAAGATTTAATTCTTGTCTGCCATAGGGGGTGTATGGAATTCAACTGGAATAGCCCATATTGGCCCAATGACAAGAAAATGAGGGAATAGCCAATGGGTCAAAAGTTGTATAGGAGAAGATTTCATATGTCGCCCAATTGGGCTTCCAAATCATAGTTTGGTAGGCCTATTAGGCCTATGTAATGAAATTATTAGTTTCCCATCACCCACCTGCATCACCTTTTCAATTTGACCAAAAGTCAATTATCTGGAAATTGAGATGGAAATAATCAAAATTGAAACTCTCAAAATGTCTGACATCCCCTGCTGATCATAATCAGCAGTTTCTCTTAGTTGTAGGGGTAGAGTATGTGGTATATAATGGAAATTTAAGGATTACCTCGTGAGTCGTCATGTTTCTAACGATTACAAACATTGCACATTTCTTTTCATTTTAATAAAAACATATTCAAATCTTTTCTCAATCTGTTGTAAAATGTCTAGTGTAATGATGATCTAAGCATTAATACCTGTTTTGAGATGGTCTTTCATCAACACTATGGGTAATAGCCATGTAAATGAAAGTTTTCAGTTGACGATATTGACATTTTCCAAAATAATGAATAATGAAATCATGACCTCATATTTCACTGAAAAAAATGTGACAGGAAACTAATCATTTCATTTCATTAGCCTTACTGTAACAATACTCAGCCTGTTTATTTCCTGCTCATTAAAGCATGGAATTGTATCACTGTAATTGTTCAATGAACCAGAGTAGAGACCTGACAGACCTATGGAAAACTTTATTTGTGATTTGTGAACTTGATTTTGTTATCGGGTTATTCTTGTTGAAATCCATATACCCTCTATGGAAGACATGACCTTAAAGGCCCATTCAGTGATTTAATCTTCGGGACAACCATAAAAATCAGATTTTGGTACCTTTGTCATTGTATAGATGTGCTGACATATATTCTGCTAGTAGTTCAGCCGAAAACCATGTATTAAAGACAAAATAAGACATCTTACATGAATCTGTAATTTATATACTGACAGTATATAAATCAGCTACATGTATTTCAATGGAGTTTCAACTTTGACAATAATGCTGTCTACTTGTATTTTGCCCAATTTTTCATTTCAGATATACCAAATGACGTACAATTTTAACCAATTAATATCCTTCGCTTTTAAGGAATTTCGTCACAAGTTTTATTTTTTTTTATACTTTCGCTTTGATCACTGAATGGGACTTTAATCTCTCACATGGGGTGAGGCAAAATCAATAACAAAATGTTCAAAATTTTGTGTTTTTACTGTGGGGGAATCTGGGGGAAAAGTCCTGACTGAAGGGGTTATTTGCCTCCTACTGCATATGGGGTGTGTGGCTAGCCTATTTAGAATGGTCATACAACCCTGGAAAGCTGAAAAACTTTGTTCCATAGACTCAGTAATATAGCCAGCCCCCCCCCCCCCCACTCGGAGAAAGTGACCCTTGACAAAATATTTAAAGAAAAAATTGGGAAGGCAAAGGAAAAGAAAAGGGAAAAGCAGCCTGTTTCCTCCAAAATTCACGCCAATCATTATCATGAACCAAAATAGTGTTAAAAATTTTGCGCACATTGTCCCAATAATGCCCTTTTTTGGAAGCTCAAAGATGGTATATGTATTATATTCCACTGATGATAACGGTTCAAAATGATGCAACCAGATTTGTTTTTTGTCTTTGGTTTTAAAAAATCAGGTCAACAGTTTGAAGAAATAATGAATACATGTAGCCCAAATACTTCTAATATTGGATGTGACCCTCCAACATTTGGGGGGGGGCTGAAAATTGAAGAAAAAAAATTGGTTGCCTGAGGAGGGTTTCCCCCCTCGGAGTCAGAAAATGTGCAAAATATAGGTCACGAATACCCATTTCCCCTCTATTTTATCACAATTTTGTAACTTCACCTAGGATTATTGGTGAGGGTGGCTGAAAGGTATTCAAGCCCTCGCACCAAAAAATTATTGAGGGGGGTTGGGGGGGACTTCCATCAACAAAAATATTTCCGTCGGTACATTTACAAGTTAGAACACTGTTGAATTCAACAAAAAATGTCAAACTTAAACATTGTTTGTACATGTCGGTCTGCAAATTTTATATCAACATTTTTATAACTCATCCAATCCAATGTTATCCAATAATGTTTCATTTAGTAGAGTCAAACCTCTAAAAATCCGGCTAATTAAGTGCATTCATTTTGCATTGAATGACCAAAACTGTACAAAAAAAATTACTTAAGTTTGTTCGGCTTCCGAATTGGTGAAAAAAATTAATAACATTGTGTATTGATAGAGCATGGCATGCATGGAGTTGGATGCAGTGCTTATGCTAGTTGCGTGTTGCACAATGCAAGACTGCTGGTACACACTTAGGCCTAAAAAAATTGTTTGATTGGCATAACATAAAAAAAATTAGGGTAGGTAGGTAGGGATTTTTTTATTTAATTTTAAAGCTGCCAATTATGTTCTTTCTTTCTTTCTTTCAGTTGTTTCTTTCTTTCTTTTTTTCTTTCTTTATTTTTTGTTGCAAAAAGACGTTACGCCAATCAAACAATTTTTTAGGCCTAATGTGAATTTATGTGAGCTTAAGGTGGGACTTTATTGATGTGTGCAGTAACAAAAACCAAATAATTTTTGCCAATTGTAAGGCAAACAAACTTTTATGCAACATATCCTTCTAAATGCTTCTGAGCATTTATTAAGGTGTCAAAGTATTCAAAACACAGTGCAAAAGAGGTCCTGATAAGGTAGGTTTTACTGTAGTCCACTTTTGTTTTTATTTAAGAGTTTCTCCAAAGCAATATTCAGTTTTTCACTGTTATTTCTTTTCCTCAACATTTTGCCGCTGTGGGAAAGTGACTTTTTGAATCACAAAAATTTGACAAAATTGACTGTTGTAAATTAATAGGAAAAATGCACTCCAAATATTAGTCTTGGAAAATGCACTCACAGTTTTAGCCTTGACAAATGCACTCAAAATATTGGCTTTGAAAAATGAGCTCAAAATATAAGCCTTGAAAAATGCACTCAAAATGTTGACCTTAAAATGCACTCAAAATGTTACACTTTAAAAATGCACTTAAAAAATTGGCCTTGAAAAATGCACTTGAAAGTTTGGAATTGAAAAATACACTCAAAATATTGGCTTTTTTACCTAGCTGGGGGGTTCACCCCAGCTAGGTACTCTAATGCTATCCGATTCCGCTTTCTTTCTTCTTTCTGGCAACAAAACTTCAAAATGCTTCTCCTCCTACATGTTACGCCCTACAATTACGTAACTTGCACATATGTATCGGCTATATCCAGTGCCCATAGGGTGCAAACAGAATTGGGATCAAAGGTCATTAAAGGGGCATTTTTGGTATTTAACCAAATATCTTCAAAATGCTTCTTCTGCCACATATTACATAGCACAATGACGTCACTTGCACATATGCATCGGCTACACCACACGCCTATAACTTGCACACAGAATTGGGGTCAAAGGTCATTAAGGGGTAAAATCTTACAATTGCATTATCTGGACATCTGTATGGGGTATGGGGCTTAAAGTCAGTGACAAAAATGTCATGACCAGGAGAACATTTTGCAGGGGTCAGGTCAAAGGTCATGCAGAGGTCAAATTTTAAAAATGCATTTCCTGGACAACTGTAAGGGGTACTGGGCTTAAACTTGGTGACAACAAACTTAATGATCAAGGGAACATTTTGGAACACTTTGCAGGGGTCAGGTCAAAGGTTAACTGGGGTCAAATCTTATAATTTCATTTGCTGGATATATATGTAAGGGGTATGGAGCTCAAACTCAGTGACAACATATCTCATGACAGGGGAACATTTTGCAGGGGTCAGATCAAAGGTCATGCAGAGGTCAAATTTTCAAAATGCATTTTCTGGACATCTGTAAGGGGTACGGGCTCAAACTCCATGACAACAAACTTAATGATCAGAGGAACATTTTTAAACACTGCAGGGGGCAGGTCAAAGGTTATCTGGGGTCAAATCTTACACTTTCATTTTTGGACATCTGTAAGAGGTACGGAACTCAAACTTGGTGACAACAAACCTCAAGACCAGGGGAACATTAAGGAACATCATGCAGGGGTCAGGTCAAAGGTCAAAGGTCATCTGGGGTTAAATCTTAGAATTGTATTATCTGGACATCTGTAACTCGTGTGGGGCTCAAACTCAGTGACAACAAACCTCATGACCAGGGGAACATTTTTGGAACATTTTGCAGGGACAGATAAAACACCAACATGCCCCAGCTAGGTTTGTGGTCTATGACCACCATTTGCCACTAGTTCTTACTTGTATTTAAAGATGTGGTCTGTATTCTACTTTTCTTGCATTCCCCTTTAAATTCGAAGTGATTTTCAGATGCACAGCAAAGACCCAGTTGGCTGAGCACAGTATCATGGAACAAATCCAACTTCACATAGCTATGTGTACCGGTTTCTGGTACAAAACATCTTTTGTTGTGACTACCACAGACTACTGCATTGTCAATGCTCTTGATTTATAGTGCATTGTCCCAATGTATAAATTGGCATAGCATTGTTTTTGTATTTTTGTAATGTGATCCAACTTCACAACCTCTAAGGGCTACTGGAATATGTGACACGATCTGGTCCATGGGGGCCAAAGGAGGCATTTCTGAAAATTGAGTTACTGTAATTATTACATTATTCATACAATAGGCTATCATTTACTGAAAACACCAAGGGCGAATTTCTCGACGGGTGGCTTAGCAATTGGCTTGTCTAGCCTCAAGGCTTAAGAGGTCGTAAGACCAGGCTTAACTGAAAACGTATTTCCCGAAGCACGGCTACCATAGCCTCGAGGCTTCAAGTTAGCCCGTGTGCCAGGCTTGTAGGATTAGCCCCAGGCTTCAGTAAAATTTGCATTTCTCGAAATCAGTCTTCTGTAGCCGTAGTCTACGCAAGCCTGTTAGACCAGGCTTACAGCGGCTTTTCTTGGCCCTGCCTCAGAGCAGGTCTTAGGTCGTAAGCCTTGGTCTATTTCAATTTACAAATATTTAAATTGTAACGCAAAGTTTATCTTTCATATTTTTGACGGTCTTTCAATTAACATGAGTAAGCAGTCGCGTCTAGGGGGGGCGGAGCTCTTTCCCCCTGCACAAAAAAAAAAAAAAGGTAAATTAGGCCTACTTCTGACAGTTATTAATTAACCTCATTATTTGGTAATTTTAACCTTAAAAACTCAATTTTTAAGGTTAAATAAATGGCATTTATCCCACTTTTGTACCATTGGCAGATATGTCACCAGCTTTAATACCTTAAATATGGCATTTGTACCATATTTTTTTTTCAATCCCACCTCCACCCCATGTCAAAAAGAAATCTACGCCAATGTTCCTGGGACACATTCCAAGCAGATCCCATAACTCCTCAGACCCACTCCTCCCCTTACAAACCCAAACAGCATGAACGATGCATGCCCCTCATTTATTATGTTTGCCACCGCTTTCCCCCACCCCAGCCCAAATGAAAATGTCGAGTTACGCCACTGTGGGTTAGTAATTGTTCGATTTAGTTGAACATTTCAGCATTTTATTTTAGTGTTCATTTGAGTTAGTTGAATTTTTTTAAGTAGCTGTTCCTATCATAAAACCTACTCATTTTGAATGATGTTTTTTTTAATAACGATATAATTTTAAACAAATTCTTTTATCATCATCATCATCATCATCATCATCATCATCATCATCATCATCATCATCATCAATATCATCATCAATATCATCATCAATATCATCATCATCATCAATATCATCAATATCATCAATATCATCAATATCATCATCTCATCATCTCATCATCTCATCATCTCATCATCTCATCATATCATCATATCATCATATCATCATATCATCATATCATCATTATCATCATATCATCATATCATCATCATCATCATCATCATCATCATCATCATCATCATCATCATCATACCACCTGTCCCTATCCAAGCCTTAATAGTTTGATACTCGTACTTTTCATACGTAGGCCTATTACAATATTATTTTGGAGTGCCTATATTATACCAATATAGGACAAAATTGGTAAAGATATAGTAAATATTTGACACGAAACAATAATGCATGCAGTATTAAAACTGAATTTACGGATAAGATGCATATAATATTGCTATATCTTCTACTTAAATAATTATAAATATTGTACCAACAGATAACTTCATGTGAGATCTGAGAAGACTACTGTTATCAGCAGTAGATAGCACGTTTCTTGGTTGCTTTCCTTTTTACGGGAATCACAGATTCCTTTCCATATAGGCTTACAGTTTTACCCTTTTTGGGATGCAAAGAGTATAAAGCATAGGTGTATCATTCATACAAGTTGGACTCATAAAAAGTCAAGTGGAAATAAAATAATAAATAAAAGACACAAAAACAGACACAATATTCTTGGGGATTTGCCATTTGGTCTAATGTCATTTGGTCTAATATCCATTTCGTCTACATCCATTTTGTCTAAACCCATTAGGTCTATGTCCACTACGTCCAATAATCATTTGGTCCTTTAACCATTTGGTCCGATAACCATTTGGTCCGATAACCATTTAGTCTAATAACCAATAAGTCTAAAACCATTTGGTCTAACAACCATTTAGTCTAATACTTATTTGGTCTATAACCAATTGGTCTAATAGCCATTTGGTCTAATACCCATTTGGTCTACACACCATTTAGTCTTACAGGCATTTAGTTTATTAATAAATAGACAAAATGGTATTAGACTAACTGGGTATTAGACCATACGAGTATTAGACCTAACGGTTATTAGACCAAACAGTTATTAGACCAAATGGTTATTAAAGAAATATTAGACCAAATGGTTAGTAGACATACCGGTTATTAGACCAAACAATATTAGACTAAATGGACATTAGACTATATGATTATTAGACTAAGTGGCAATTAGCCTTTATATAGACCAATTGAATATAGACTAAACGGGAATTAGACCAAATGTTATTAGACCAAATGGCAATAGACCATATTCTTGCATCAAGTTGTGTACGGTATAAGCCCAAGCACAAGACCGCGGGTCCAGGCTAGTCTTTGCGCCGGGAACATTGCGATAATGAGACGGCAATCTTGTTAGTACGGTAAACCGTGAGGACCACAGCTTATGTACATCTACCTCCAACAGCCTATACAATTAAGCCGCTGGTTGAAAGGGACGAGGTTGTCAAGCGTTAAGCCTGCAAGGCCACTAAGACTAGGTTGAATTTGCGTTGAAGAAATCCGGCTAGAGTTAAGACTCGGGCTTCGAGAGCGGGCTAGGCTTAGTAGCCTCAAGGCCACCTTAAGACTACGGCTTAATAAGACTCCTGTCGGGAAACTCGCCCCAAAGGTCTAGCATACTTGGTTCTAGTTCTAAGTTTTTTGATGTCTATTTTCTTATGTATTTTATTGTTTTTTTACTCCATATTTTTACCTTTATCTCAGTTTCAAATTTGTCACCTTTGGCCCCCCATGGACCAGATCGTGTCACATAATGTGACCCGTTATGACAAAATCAGGAACAAGTCGCATTTTTGACATTTCATTATTTGAATAAAAATGTAAGCACTAGACAATAAGCTTTAAAATGATACCAAAATTATATACATACCATCCATACTTTTCAAGATACAGATAATTTTGTATTATTGATACCTTGATATTTTTGCCAATTGATAATCTGAGTAATGGGCGAATTAGTTTCCTGCCTAAAGGCTGGTTCAAAGTGAATATTCGTCGAATATTCGGCTTCGAATACGTTTTAGGCGTCAAAATATATGCGGCTTCAATATAAAACTATGAACCGGAGAAAGATATATTTCTACAATTTACAGCGTTGTCCGACTGTTAACAAGTATTGCCCGCTGACCAAGGTAATCAAAATTTAGAGAATTTCTTTAACAAAGTTAATAAAATCTTATTCTCCATTGAACTATTGTCATGATTTAATGTCTGTATAAATGGGTCTAAATAGGAGCAGTGGCGTAACCAGTGGGGGCCGGGGGGGAAGGGGGAAAGAGAGAAAAAGAAGGAAGAAAACAGATGGAAGAGAAAGGGGAAAGAAGAGAAAAAGGGAAGGAGAAGAGAAAAAGGAAAGAAAGAGGAAGATCTATAGGCCTACTACTTTCATTGTGAAATTTGTTCCTGAAACACTGATATTTTCTAATATGCCAAAAACAGGAGCTTCATGGCGCTCAGCCCCTTGATCCCGCCTGGACCCCTGGACCCCACCGACTCCACCTCTTTGATCAGAAATTGGGAAATTTTTCAATCTTGCCCCCGGAAGGTCAGGTCTGGTTACGCCCCTGACCTGAATAGGAGTCAAAAAGATTTGCTTTTGGGGGCATTTACGACCTGCCTGTAACAGGCGCGGAGGTTGACCCATACCTTCTTGTAGGTTTCAACTGCAAAACAAATCAAGAAATGAATGAGTCAATAGATAAATAAGTAAATAAATAAAAATAAATAAATAAGTCAATAAATAAGTCAATAAATTCATAAATAAATATAAATAAATAAAAAAAAAATAAAAATAAAAAAAAAAATAAATAAATAAATAAATAAATAAATAAATAAATAAATAAATAAATAAATAAATAAATAAATAAATAAATATATAAATATCATAAGATATGATTGAAGCGACGACTAATATGACAGCCCTCACAAGTGTTATATATGAGACCACCCACGGTGACCCACCAAATATATATCTGTCGAGTTCAACAAAATTCAACTCCCACAAATATATTTCAGGTCAATACTTTTTTCATTGGCTGATATCCACTTGAGATCGGTATCATCAAAGTAGTACTGCTCTCATTTCATGATTCATTGAGCAATCAATTTTGGCATTTGACCGAAATACGCGTCAAAAGATAAAAAGTCTCGTTCGAACTTGTGTAGGCCTACATTGCTAGGGCCTAAGTGTGTTTTAATGCCTGATTCACAAATTATAGAAATAAACAAGAATTTATTTTAAAAGAACACGCAATGATAGGATACCAACGCTTGTGGTTTTGGTTGTTCTGCATAGTTTATGAAGATATTCATTGCAAAGCGCTATATATCCATTCCTACATATTACTTATTTTGCCCTCTTAATTATTAATTATAATTATGAATTTGACTGATAACAACGCATTACATCTTTATTCCGCCCAAAAAGAACATCGCTTATCGGGGCCAAAAATCGCCAAGAATTCCGCTAGTGCGGAAAAGATGACAAAAATGGTTGAACCTCCATGGCAAACGCATTTTTATATCAATAACCAATGATTTACCACGCCAGACCCTCACACATCGTCTGCCATGGGCAGATGCATAATTATGGCCATGATATGGGGACCTAGAACTGGGGCCAAACATTATTTATGTAAAACCGGGGTGGAGGCATAAATCTGAATTTGGATTTTTTTCTGCATCAGTCGATTTAAAATATGGAAACATTCTTTAGGTTATGTTTGTAAGCCTAAATATCATATTATTTGCATAAAACATTACTTACCATCACTACAGCATTGGAATGCTATTGCCTGCCAGGCATTTTCCTTTACTTTCATATCATATAAAAATGGGTACGCTTGTACCGCACTAATAAGGGGGCACACCACTAAATGAATGCGCCATTTGTGTAACCCTAATGAGTTCCGGTAAAATACAGAAACTATTTGAGGTATTTTGGGCTGGGCTGGACTTATTAATCAGAAAGAGTGGCGAATTATAGCTTAAATAAAAGTGGAAAGCCTATACACATAAATTTGAGTCACCAAAAATGTCGCATTTTATAATTATTGAGAAAATAGGTCCGCATTATACTTATAGTGTATGTAGGTGGGATGAAACGCCGACAATCAATTGACAATTTTGACCTTTCGTACTGAAGATATGGATTTTTTCCCCAAAACACCAAAAAAATTAGGTCTTTTGGGGAAAAAATCCATATCTTCAATATGAAAGGGCAAAATTTTCAATTGATCGTCGGCTTTTCCTCCCAGCTACATACACTTTTAAGAAAAATATTAGATTTATAATATTTACTTCGAGGACTGTTATATCAATATGTGAAAAATATCAAATTTTAATAATTTGTCATAAAGTTTGTATTATATCGTGAATTTCAAAAAATGAAAATTATTTGATATCAGAAAGACATTCTTCGTATTCATAATGTAATTCAATATGTTTGATGTGCTCTCATGTCCCACAAAAATACTGTCGAAACGCTCAAAACGCTCATTCCAGATCCCTTGATTTTCATTGGGGATTTTTGAAATCATGGTTCGTCGAACGATATTCAGGTGACCTCGAGCCTTTCATATAAATCAATAGTATCTCGCTATCAGTTGCGCGATATTTAATCCGATTCAACTCGGCGTGTATTCGTTGCCGTATATATTTTGACGTCACAAAAAGTATTCGAAGCCGAATATTCGCCTTCGAATATGCACTATGAACCGACCCTAACACAGGATTGAATAGGGGATATCATAGTTCAATTGTTAATTATTGATTAAATTAACCTTGTTTTAGTAAGTACTTTCAGGGATTTGAAAGCCCACTTATCCCACAGTCAAATACCATGGAATTAAAAATTCCAAAATTTGATTTTTTTAAATGGGAATGTCATCTTTAAAGGCCTATAACTCAAAAACATGCCTGGTGACTTGTTCCGGGTTTTGTTGGAGTTGGTCACATTATAAACACAGATGTTTCAGTATAGCTGCTAAGCTTTTTCAGTTATTTTGAGCCATTATAACCAAGTTCAAATTTAATAAGGTATAGTTTCTTTTAAAATGTCTGCAGTGTTACAGGTACAGCATCATCATGATATGATGTAAATGATTGGTGTGGCTCTCATGATGATTTCAATGCAGATTTGGTTTCCTTCAATTGTGACTGGAAAAATAAAAAATGAAAATGATGAAAAAATGATGATAATGATGATGATCATGCTGATAATGATGATGTTGATCATGAAATGATGACACTGACTGATGTTGATCAAGATGACAATGACAAAAAACTATGTTGACAGTCTTTCATTGACAAACAATGATGATGAAGATGATGCTGCTGATGATGATGACAATGAGCATGAAGTTGATGATGATGATGACAATGTTGATGATACTGATGAAGATGATGACAATGCTGATGACAATGCTGATGCAAATGATGATGATACAGAATGATTAAGATGACAAAATGATGTTGACAGTCTTATATGGACTAAAATGATGATGATGACAATGAGCATCAGGTTGATGATAATGGTGATGATGATGACGATAACAATGGTGATGACGATGGTGATGACAACAATGTTGATGATAATGATTATGATACAGATGATTAAGATGGCAATGACGAAAATGACGATGATGATGACAATGAGCATGAAGTTGATGATGATGATAATGATGGTGATGATGAGAATGGTGATGATAATGATGGTGATGATGACAATGATGATGATGACAATGAGCATGAAGTTGATGATGATGATAATGATGGTGATGATAATGATAATGATGGTGATGATGATGACAATGATGATGATGATGACAATGATGATGATGACAATGAGCATGAAGTTGATGATGATAATGATGGTGATGATAATGATGGTGATGATAATGATGGTGATGATGATGACAATGATGATGATGATGATGATGACAATGATGATGATGACAATGAGCATGAAGTTGATGATGATGTTAATGATGGTGATGATGATGATGATGATGATGATGATGATGACAATGATGATGACAATGAGCATGAAGTTGATGATGATAATGGTGATGATGATGACAATGATGATGATGATGATGATGATGACAATGATGATGACAAAGTTGATGATGATGATAATGATGGTGATGATGATGATGGTGATGATAATGATGGTGATGATGATGACAATGATGATGATGACAATGAGCATGAAGTTGATGATGATGATAATGATGGTGATGATAATGATGGTGATGATAATGATGGTGATGATAATGATGGTGATGATGACAATGATGATGATGATGATGACAATGATGATGATGACAATGAGCATGAAGTTGATGATAATGATGGTGATGATAATGATGGTGATGATAATGATGGTGATGATAATGATGGTGATGATAATGATGGTGATGATGACAATGATGATGATGATGATGACAATGATGATGATGACAATGAGCATGAAGTTGATGATGATGTTAATGATGATGATGATGATGATAATGATGGTGGTGATGATGATGATGATTATGATGGTGATGATGATGATGATGAAAATGATGATGACAATGAGCATGAAGTTGATGATGTTAATGATGGTGATGATGATGATGATGAAAATGATGATGGTGATGATGATGATGATAATGATGGTGATGATGATGATGACGATGATGATGACAATGATGATGATGACAATGAGCATGAAGTTGATGATGATGATAATGATGATAATGATGATGATGATGATGATGATGATGATGATGATGATGATGATGATGATGATGATGATGATGATGATGATGATGATGATGATGATGATGAGAGAGGAGGAGGAGGAGGAGGAGGAGGAGGAGGAGGGGGAGGATAATGATGACAACCATGATGAAGTGATGACAATGATAATGATGAAGGTTTGGTTATAACAATCAAATTGTGACATAAACTGGTCTATGGGGGCCAAAGGCAGCAAATTTGAAATTGAGATAAAGACAAAAAATGTAAAAACAATAAAATATGTAAGAAAATAGACATAAAAAAACAACCTTCAGAACTTTAAGAACCAAGTATGCTAGACCATTGGTATTTTCAGTATAGGCCTATATGATATATATCGTAATATACCCTAATACGGTAATAATTACAGTAACTCAATTGTCAAATATGCCTCCTTTGGCCCCCATGGAGCAGATCATGTCACAATTTAAATGATTATAAATATTTTCCCAAATTTAAATTTGGTCATCTGAAAGTAACTACTCACCACAAGATTTCTGCCTTTAGTCTCAATAGGAAGGAATATAATAGCCACAGCAGCCAGAAAGCAAACAAATGCATACAGAGCTATGGTGGCTGTAGGAGATTTATCTAGAAATACCTATCAAAATAAAAACACAGTGTCATGGATATTGTGGAAACAGTCAAACAAATTTTGGTAGAATCTTTAGGTCAAAGGAGATGCCTTCTCAAAATACTCCTTCATAAAAATGACACCCTTGTTAGACACTTTCATAACCTCCGCGTATCACACCATATGTGCGTCCCAATCAAATTACTTGTTAGATGATATATGCACACCGGCGCGGAGGTTATTGATATCCATCAATGACCTCTGTGTGTACTTACGCTGTACAATGACTTCTGCGTAATGCGCATCTGTTGCGCCGAACACTTCACGCCAAGCGCAACTACCATATTTGCACATGGCGTGATTGTGCAGTGCTGTAATTGGTAAGTCCGTTTCAACTTTTTGAAGGGCGAAATATAAGTTGTGATAAAAAAAATTTATTTCAACAAATTTCAGAGAATAAAATCTTGAGATTTGGTTGAGTGATGAGTTAAAAATGACGGTTACGGTATGAATTCGGTTAATAACTTTGCATCAGTTATATGTCGGGCATTGTGAAAAATCTAAACATTTTGCTTTGAACCTTGGAATATACCACGGCAAAATGTTTAGATTTTCGCCAGCCCATAGGGCTGGTACCTAATTCTGAGATGGGATTTGTGTACACTAAAGATTAGCTAAGATTATAGCCTTCTTCTATTGGTATGAATTATTTTTTTTATTTCTTGTGGTGGAAATGTTTTTGATGTCTGCCAATTCGATTTGCAAGGAAAAGAAAGTATGTTTTGCCGTTTCAACGAACGAAAACGATTGAGTATTGCCAAAGTTATGTTTGAATTAATTATGACTTAAAAAGTTATCATAGGTTAGGCCTACACATATAAACATAAACTTGTTCAGCAATCAGCATATCAAAAAAAATGACATGGTCAACAATTAGTAATTAGCGGGAATGATCACTGGAACAAGGTCATATCAGTGGACTACTGAGCATAGCATGATGTTTGGTTGCCTGTGAGTGCATAATTGATGTTGATAACAGATCTAATAATGTTGTAGAATCAAAATCTTCATTATATGGACCACATTGAGGTCAAAGTAATTATCTATCCTATCCTGTATCGTTTTATGGATAAAATTGACTCAAAATGTTATTAATGATATTATTGCTATATTTAACATTAGTTTTGTCTTTTCAACATGAAAAATCCGATGGAAAATACAGTTTTTAGGGGTTAGCTCTAATAGTGAACAATATATCCCATATTTTGGCATGCACTTATAGAAAATAAATAAATTATTGTCTTACTTTATAAATTATAAATACTGTAAAATGACACATAACTAAAGTGAGGCCACTTTCTATCTTTTTTATTTGATTCATAAAATTACATTCAACAAAATGATTGAAGACTGAGAAAACACACAATGCAGACTATTACAGAATGGTGTAGGTAAGATGCCATGTCCATAGCTTTGCAGGAGTTTCGGACTAACAATCAACACATTCAAAAAATACAGTTTAAAAGTGAAGATTGTAGTGAATGATCAGTCCTTTTATCATGTGCTTGCCACTATCTACTTTATAGTAAACTATACATTGCGAAATAATATAAAATCATTTTAAAATAAAATGTGCATGTAAGTTGAGTTTACATAGGGAATTAACTAACAACTGCAGTGTATTTCTTGATTTTAATAATAAGCATGGGTAAAAAGCCGTAAAGACAAAAATACAGAACAATTTGGAGTAATGAATTAAAGAGTTGACAGGAGTTATAGGAGTTAATGCTTTTTGCTGTTTCAGTGTGCATGGTCTCACTATTGATGGTTTGGTGAACTGTCATGTAACATGGATGTAAGCGTGATCCTAAAAAATGCCTTTCACGGTAACCCAAACTATTTACAAGACCTCTTCTGCATTGAGGCTGGCCTTCCCTTTTAAAGGGAATTTTTATTCACAGTGCCCTCAGGCTCCAAATAACTAATGCCCAGTTATTAACCTATAATCGTAACAGATCAAACATTAGTATCATTATACCAGTACTTACCTGAGCTACAAAGGGAGTTATAATGCACCCAATTCTAGCAATAGAGCCACATGTTCCAAGTCCCATACCTCTAACATGGGTAGGGTATACCTGATAGGAGGACAAAATAAAGCTATAGATTACTATAACACCCCCTAAACGAGTTTTACTCTACCAGCAAATTTAGCCCCTTAATAAGGTAATTTAGTGTAGAATTTACCCCCTAATGAGTTTTTGGCTGGTGAAAATGCAACAACTGTACCCTTTTTGAAAAGGTACCCTAAACAAGTTGTCCAGTTTCAGAAAACTACCCTTATTCTTGAAAATCACTGTTTTTTAGACCCTAAACACGTCACGCGCGTAACTTGCCTTGCCTAAAAAAAAACCTTTTACTTGTTTTTTGGTCACGCATGCGTACAGACCATTTATGTGAGTGATCCCCCCGGGGCACTACCATGAATAGAGACGAGGAGCAATACAACCTAACTCACATGTTTGATGATCTCCTGAGGTAGAAACCAACTGGCAACCGCGTTGCTAAGCAACAATGAGTTGTATACAGAAGGTTGTCACAACAACATCAGTGTTGATAAAGAAATCTGACAGATTTCGAAACATCCACAGTAAGTGCTGTTTTTATTGGACTATAACTATGAAATAGTCTCTATAGAGGGTATTCATTACTACGTCATTGATGTGATTGCTCATGCATACAATTCCTCCACATAGGCTGTTTAGCTTAATCGGGAAAGTGACCTCTTGAAATGATATCACAGTGATCTTTATGTTATTACAGTGAGGCCCACATACAATGTTCAACACAAGGGCAAACAAACCAACACCGCCAAACTCGACTGACGTGTGTACAACGTGGGAAGCTATGGGGAAATTGAACACTCGTTGTCTGATCATCCATGTGTTTATGGTTTGGATAGCAGTTACTTAGGTTACTTAGCAACTCTCGTTCCGCTTGAATACACTATAAAGCTATAGATTTACAGATAATAATTAATGTATATGTATGAGATCACAAGCTCATCACTAAGCCGCTAGGCCACCATGCTCCCTTAATGCTCTGCGTGCTACCATAGCCTTCAACATAAAAAAGTCCTCAAGTTCTGAGATATTTTCTCAAAATAGCTATCACAAGAACCACTGAACCAATACCAGGCTTGTTTGTACTCATTCTTATGCATTTATCATGCTGATTCCAAATATGGTCATGAATATGTACAATTCTGAAATTTTTTGCATTTTTAACGAAAATTTGAAACTTAACGTCTGCAGTCAACACCGCGTGGAGAGTGCTAAAGATGAGTTTGAGTCACATCCCTGCCAACTTGTGTCCCAGAGACAAGGCACTTAATCCAGTTTGCATCACTTTACCCAGGTGTGAATGGATACCAGCTTATAGCTGAGAAGGTAACAGACTTGTTGTGTGAAAGGAGTAATGGACCACCCATAGTATACATAGTCTGGGCCCAAGCACAGACCCTGGAAATCTACAGCCTGTATCAAAATGATTATTCTTCATTCGTTTGTTGGTATCGGCTCATCTTCTCTGGTATCTGTAAAGCCTGCCTCTCTCAAATCCACCATATTGGATACACTTGAAATAACCAACCACCAGCCTGTATACTTTTACATTATATTTAAAATTCTGGTCATTACGCAGGCAAATTGTATCTTTGTCAAAATACAACATGGCCGCGAAGCGGACATCCCGGAGCACTTGCGCGACGCAGGGGGATGTCTGAGGTGGGGGGTGTGCCCCCCTGAGAAGTGAGAAACTTTTACAAAATGAAGACCTAATTCAAGCCATTTGGTGGTCTGGTGGACCATTTTGGCACTATTATTATGTAAAATTTTAGTTTAAAAAAGTTGAGAATTTGTGAAATGACGGGCCAATTCATGGTCAAGTTTTCACTGTTATTGTGTAAATTATTAGGCCTACTTTATAAATTTTGCAAAATGAAGGCCCAATTGAAGCCATTTGGTGGGTGATTTTGATACTATTATTGTGTACAATTTTAGTTACAAAAGGTTACATTATTTACTATTACTGTAGGCCGTATTATTAAGTTCCCTGGACCAAATAAAGCACATTAGAAATGTACTTTATCTGTACTTTATGGGTACTTTAACTATACTTTATAGGTAATAAGAACATATAAAGTGTACTTTAAATGTGCTTATTTTTCATATCCTGGAAAAAACATTATACTTTAAAGGTACTTTAAATGTGCTTTATATGACTTTAATTATGCTTTATGAATATTTTGATAAATATGTGAAATTTTTTATGCTTTAACTATACTTTATTTGGACTTTTTTTCCCAGTGTCAGTGAGTATACTTTAATTGTACTTATTTTGGACTTAACCAAATTTTGAACATCGGTGTGTACTTTAAATATACTTTATCAGTACTTTATGTATACTTTACCTGGACTGATTTTCCTGGTGGTATTGTCAGCAGTGTAAGAGTACTGAAAATGTGCTTTTCAGTGTACTTTAAATGTACTTTAATGTGGTCATGTGATGTTTACATGTACAAGTCACATGACTACATTCTAGATTTGAAAAATACCAACGGCCATCTTGTGGCAGTTGTGCTAAGGTTGTATATTGCAATGGATGTATAAAACTAGTCATATTTATACAAAACGAAGGACTTAATGGACTTACAAATACAGGCTTGATTACAGGAGATAGTTACTGGCATGGTAATGTATGCTTGTGAACACAATTGTGTTACCAACACTTTGAGAATTAGCTTATAAAGCTTATGATGTATACTGAATATACTTGTTTTGGTATAAAGTATACAGTACTTTAAATATGCTTGTTTGGTATAAAGTACAATTAAAGTACAGTACTTTAAATGTGCTTTTTTCAGTATGCTTTAAATGTACTTTTCTGGTAATTGTGCTTTATTTGTACTTTAAAGGTACTTTATCATCGTTCCAAATGTCGCACATTGGAGTGTTATTTAGAAAGCATATTTAAAGTACAGTGCTTTAAATATACTTGTTTTGGTATAAAGTATCATTAAAGCACAGTACTTTAAATATGCTTGTTTGGTATAAAGTACAATTAAAGTACAGTACTTTAAATGTGCTTTTTTCAGTATGCTTTAAATGTACTTTTCTGGTCATTGTGCTTTATTTGTACTTTAAATGTACTTTATTGTCGTTCCAAATGTCGCACATGGGAGTGTTGTTTAGAAAGCATATTTGCTTGTTTTGGTCCAGGGTTATTGCCAAAAACATACGCGCCTCTAATACAGTAGAGTTGTTTAGCCAGACCCGGGGTTTGAGGGGTGTTCCCCCCTCAGAACTTGTGAATTTTGCAAAATGAAGGTCAAATTGAAGCCATTTTGGTGCATCATTTTTACACTATTTATATTATTGCTTTCAACAAAAAAAGGGCCCGAACTAAATTTGCAAAATTGTAAATGTTACACTGGTCCACTGACACTTTAGACCTATTTGAGACTCACAATTACTAAATCATGCATGGATAGATCATGTTGATGTTGAGCATCAGTGAGTCCGTCTTATTTACTGACATTGGTGAACAAATGTGACAGGCCCTGCATATCAGTGGGCCCGCAGCAGTAATTTTCACAAGCTTTTGGGCCGAGGACTCACCATCAATCAATAATAGGCCTAGTGTTTTGATATACAATCTTCTATAAAATCACATGCAGTAGCCTACTATTATCGGGACTACATGTAAGCTGAAAAATAACCATAGCCTATGTATACTCATGATGTTTACCCCCCCTCTCTCTTTCTCTTTCCTCTCTTTCTCCTTCTCTCTTTTCTTCCCCTCTCTCCCCATCCCTTTTTCTCCTTCTCCTTTTTTACCCGGGGGCGCATGCCCCCTTTGCCCCACCCCTGGATACGCGCCTGTTACAAGTTGAACCAATGGTACGTTTGGAAGATGCAAGCATTTCAAAAATACCAAAAACAGATGGTGAACAGAGGAAGAAGAATCATTTTTATACAGCCTGTATACAGCCATTTTTATACAGCCCCATCTTGAGAGAGAGATAGACACTCTGGCTTGTAAACACAGGCATGAACCCTTTATCTGTATCCTACTTAGTGTACAGATTATTGAGACAAGCCAATTTGATCCTAACACTGAGTACTCAAACGTGACATGCCTCGGGCTTATGATTTCTAGTTGCTGTATTTTCATGATGTCATTTTTGAAGACAGGTGCGGATGCAGGGTGTGCTGAAGATGCACCAGTCCCTCCCCCCTCAAATCTTCACAAATCAGTCCATTTTAGCCAGTAATTTGACTATATTCTAAATCCTGTATCTGCCCTGACCCTGGAGACACACCCATCTTCATTTTCTGATCATTGAAATGCCAATCCAATCAATTCAAAATTAATATCCTTGATATCTCAGTTAGGCTATTCCAACTGAAATTCATACACCCCCTATGGAATACATGACCTTAATCTTCCACATAGGGGGGTGTAGATTTCAAATAGAATCACCCATTCAGCTTAATCCACCTACCTCAGGTGTATAGATATATATGGCTTGAAATGCACCGGATATGAGTCCCCTTGCAAGAAATAGAAACACTGTCAATGTTATTTGACTGTAGAGAAAAAAAAGAAGAATAACATGAAATGTGTGTAGGCCTATGCATATGTTAATTCCCAATTCAAGCACTCATCTTGTCCCATATTCTATGTTTGATTTGTTTGTAATCTTACAGTTTTGGTGAGTTCAGGAGGTAAAAAAATGTTTGTTTAATTAAAATCACAAATCTCAACTTAGTTACAAATAATGAAGTTATTCAATACCTCTCAAGCTGACTTTATACTAGATCACTTTTTGTAAAAGTAATTTTCATACATGCCTTTTAGTACCTTATTTTCAGAGTATTAGTCTAAAAGATCAAAACTCATTGCTTTTGCAAAAGTTTAGTTTTTTTTTCTTTTTGGACCTTTTTCTCTCAAGGATTTGGAAGCCCCCACCAAAAAAACCCAAATACATATAAATTGGGAACAGTTAATTAAAGCCATATTGTAACATTTGCTGATGAAGACGTCCTTAATATTTTTCAAAATTCAGGTTTTTACACGATTGTAATGTAATTTAGTAAACTAACATACTTTGCAAAAAATCAAGACTTTAAGTGCTGTAGAGATTTTGAAAAAAACGTATGAACAAGACGACATATCTTACAGTAAAAGCTAACATTTTATGAAAAGGAATACTAATCTATTTTTTATGGAAATGTTACAACATGGCTTTAATTAAACAACAAGAAAAACAACTTCTAGTTGATAATTTATAAGCAACATTGATCAGGAGTTGACAATTTTTCAACTCAGAAAATAACATTGATTTCTTTTGAAACAAGACTGTGCAAAAAATGCCTTAGTATAAAGCTATCAAGCATAAATTTGACTGTACATTTTCAATTTCAAATATTAACAAGAGTCATCCCTCCCTCCCTACTGTTTTTAATGTGACAAACATGAACAGTCTTGGGATTGATATTGAAGGAACATTACAATGACATTTTATGTAAAAGACGTACCTTTTTGTGCAAATAAATAATAGCAGTATTGACCCTGCACATAGCATGTTCTGTATTGAAATTGTCAATTTACGCCCAGCATAGTCTATGATGCCCAATGTGATCAAGTGACCTGAAAAGAAAAGGGCAGATAACTACTTTATCACTAGTATCAAAAGTAGATGGCTACTTCCTACATACTAACATCATCAGTTGATCACTACTTTATTAATACCAATATCAGTAATAGATAGCTACTTCATACCAACATCAGTTACAGATCACTACTTCATCAATATCAATATCAGCAGTAGATATCCTGTTGTTTAGCCTTTATGTTAATGATCTTCCATCCCATATAAACAGGGACAAGGCTAAGGTGTGTCTCTCTGCTGATGACACAGCAATTTTTACTAAAAATCAAAGTGTATCTCAGGTTGCTACAACATTAACTCAGGAAATGTACAAGGTGACCAAATGGTTACATAAGAATAAACTCACCCTTAATGTTAAAAAAACTAAAGCCATGCTTTTTGGAAGTAACATCAAACGTGCAAAGAACCCTGACAAATTTGAAGTTAAAATCCAAGATCATGTCCTTGAAGAGGTCAAACTCTTCAAGTACCTTGGTGTTTATCTGGATCCCACTCTTTCTTGGGAAGGTCACCTTAATCATGTCAGAAACTCAGTGAATAGAAAAATCGGGGTTTTATACAGAACCAGGTCTTTCTTGAAAGAGGACACCCTGAACACAATGTACCAATCATTAATTCTTCCATCCCTGGACTACTGCGATGTGGTGTGGGGTAATGCTGCTAAAAAACATCTCAACAAATTGACAAAGCTCCAAAATAGAGCTGGTAAAACCATTTTAAAAGTTAACAGGCGTTTCCCCACCAAAGATATGTTAGGATGTCTAGGGTGGACTGACCTAGATACAAGACGGGCTAGACATCTCAATGTCATGGTGTACAAATGTATTGCTAATGTACCTGTGCAATATATTTCACAAAATCAATGACTACTCCACCTATCAAACAAGGGGAAGCAAGCAGGGTAATCAGGAAAAAGAACTTTCAGATACAGAGGATCAGTGTCGTGGAACAAACTCAACATCACTTGTAAATAGTGTAAATCCCCGGTTCCTCTCACTACAAAACTGTTTAAAGGTGCAATGAAAAATCTGACTTAATTAATTATGTGATTATGTACTATGCAACTGTTCTTCAACATGCATCTCTCTCATGTGGCCTTACTATGGGTGTGCCCATTTGTGTTGACCGAAAGTCCTTGCTACATTCTGCTGGGGTGTCGGTGTTGTTGAGGGGGGTCTTCGGTTCTTGCCCGGTGGCTGACGGTCTTGGCGTTGTCCGTTTTTCGCCCTGGAGGCCTAGTTTCCCAATGTGGCTTACCTGGGGCGATGGCTACTGGGCCATGGGCGTCTGTCCGACCGGCGGGGACCGGGACCCCGACTTCGGCACCGGCATTCCCGGTGGGTGGAAGTCTGGACATTCTGCTAACACGTATGGACTTGCCCATAGTTCGACACTAGTGCAATATTGTCTTTTATAGCAATGTATATTAATGTTTTTTTGGTTTTTTTAATGTCTCTCTCAGGGCAATTTATGGGTGTTCGGGTATGGACGGACAGCCGGTTGGTGTCCTGGGCGCATGTGGATCGCTGGACCTTTCTCCTTGGATGGGGTGCTGCTGGGGACTGTGGCTGGGTGGGTGGAAGTCTGGACTTTCTGCTAACACGTATGGACTTGCCCATAGTTCGACACTAGTGCAATATTGTCTTTTATAGCAATGTATATTAATGTGTTGTTGTTTTTTTAATGTCTCTCTCAGGGCAATCTATGGGTGTTCGGGTATGGACGGACAGCCGGTTGGTGTCCTGGGCGCATGTGGATCGCTGGACCTTTCTCCTTGGATGGGGTGCTGCTGGGGACTGTGGCTGGGTAGGGGCTTGATAGGATCAATTTCTGTTGTTGTCTCCCTGCTCCCTGACCAGCCTGTGCCCCTACCAGTGCCTTGGTCGGGGTTGGGGTCCTGCGGCCTGCATGTGGCTGGGGGTCTGCTCTGGGTGTCCCGCCTGACCCTGATCCACTCTTCTTGCCGATTACCTTTTTAAATCTGTGTGCTAGTTTTTTACTATGTATATTAATTATTGTTCCATCTGTATTTTTATATGTTGTATCTTGTGTATTTTAATGTTGGCCTTGTGCCACCTGGGCACCTTGGGAGAACAATGCCAGTGCATTGAAAGGTTAACCCAGGTTAAATAAGAATGAAATAAATAAATAAATAAATAAATCTACTTCATCAATAAAGATATCAGTAGTAGATCACTATTTTATCAATACCAATATCACAATAGGTAATTACACCATCAATGCCAATATCAGCAGTAGATAGCTATTTCATCAATACCAATATTAGTAGTAGATAGCTGATAACTATATCATCATTACCAATATCAGTAGTAGACAGATACTTCATCAATACTAATATCAGTAGTAGATCACTACTTCATCAATACCAATATCGGTAGTAGATAGCTATTTCATCAATAGAGATATTAGAAGTAGATAGCTACTTCATCAATACCAATATCGGTAGTAGATAGCTATTTCATCAATAGAGATATCAGTAGTAGATAGCTATTTCATCATTACCAATATCAGCAGTAGATATCTACTTCATCAATAAAGATATCAGTAGTAGATCACTACTTTATCAATACCAATATCACAATAGGTAATTACATCATCAATACCAATATCAGCAGTAGATAGCTATTTCATCAATACCAATATTGGTAGTAGATAGCTGATAGCTACTTCACCATTACCAAATGAATGAATGAATGAATATCAGTAGTACATAGCTACTTCAACAATAAAAATATAAGTAGTAGATAACTACATCATCAATGCATATCAGCAGTAGATAACTACATCATCATTACCATCAATGCCAATATTGGTAGTAGATAGCTGATAGCTATTTCATCATCACCAATATCAGTAGTACATAGCTATTTCATCAAAACTAATATCAGTAGTAGATAACTACATCATCAATGCCAATATCAGCAGTAGATAACTACATCATCATTACCAATATCAGTAGTAGACATATACTTCATCAATACTAATATCAGTAGTAGATCACTACTCCATCAATACCAATATCGGTAGTAGATAGCTATTTCATCAATAGAGATATCAGTAGTAGATAGCTACTTCATCAATACCAATATCGGTAGTAGATAGCTATTTCATCAATAGAGATATCAGTAGTAGATAGCTACTTCATCAATACCAATATCGGTAGTAGATAGCTATTTCACCAATAGAGATATCAGTAGTAGATAGCTACTTCATCAATACCAATATCAGTAGTAGATAGCTATTTCATCATTACCAATATCAGTTATAGGTTAATAACTGCGCATTAGTTATTTGGAGGGCATTGTGAAAAATCTAAATATTTTGCCTTTGGAACCGAGGAATATCCCGAGGGGCGACATATAACTGATGCAAAGTTATTAACCAAATTCATAACCGTCATTTTTAACTCATCACTCAACCAAATATCAAGATTTTATTCTCCGAAATTTGTTGAAATAAACAATTTTCATCTAAACTTTTATATTTCGCCCTTCAAAAAGTCGAACAGGCTAAAACGGACTTACCAATTACAGCACTGCGCCATCACGCCATGTGCAAATATGGTAGTTGTGTGCGCTGAAGTGTTCGGCGCAACAGATGCTAACACGCTGAAGTCATTGTACACAGAAGCATACGCTGAGGTCATTGATGGATATCAATAACCTCCGCGCCGGTGTACGTATATGTGACCCATCACATTGAAACACGGCAGTTGTCGGAAACCCACATTTAAAGATAATAAAGAAAATGTGCCCCAAAAAATAAAGAAAATAATAAGAAATTTGAACTGTATTTGTCACATAAAATCGCCATTCTAAATGTGATATTAATGGAAGAGGTGTAATTTTAAAGCTTAAAAACAGTCCTTTAGTTTGGTAAAGAAATCTACAAGTTCATTTTTGACGACAACTGCCGTGTTTCGATGTGATGGGTCACATATCATCTAAAGAGCAATTTGATTGGAACGCACATATGGCGTAATACGCGGAGGTTATGAATAGTAGTTAGCTACTTCATCAATAGAGATATCAGTAGTAGATAGCTACTTCATCATTACTAATATCAGTAGTATATAGCTACTTCATTATTACCGATATAGCTACTTTAACAATACCAATTATGTTACTCCTTTGAAATGATCATACTCAAGGAACCAGTTCAATTTTTGGACTTTGCTGATAGATGCACAAGGCATACTCTTTTAGTCACCATCAGCAAAGAGGTTATTGGATTGTTGCACAATCCAATAACCTCTTTGCTTATAACTCAGTTTTCCCCTAGAGAACTATGTACATATACTTACCAGGAAATTCAGCCAGTGTTGTGATGATGATTTTAGTGTAATCCTTTTTGGTTAGTAATTGGCAACTGTCAAAACAAGTTTCATCTATATTTGCTGGGGTTGCTGTAAGAAGAAAATCATATATTGAATATGACAGTGACACATATATCAGAAACAAGCGACATGACTAGTACAATGTACAATTCAAAAAGCTTACATATACACAAATACGTTATTATGTCGTTAATATAGACTTAGCCGATTTAAACTGATACTCAAAGCAGAAATTAGCTCACTTGAGACCATCAGAATATAGTACTATTCCTTGTTCACCTAATAATGTTCACTCAAATGATAAAAACATTGTTTGATCATGTTTGTTGGCTCTTTTAAATGATTTTTTTTATGTATTTCTTTTATGTACTTGTCTGTTTTTGCTTTGTTTTCCCTGCATTGGTCCATGCTGCTGGTTTGCACTGGTTTGTTGGCCATGTCCTCGGTTTAGTGTGTGCTTTTAAAGTAATGAGAGGAAGAATGGACAAGTGAATGATGCTTGTTACTGGTCAGAAAACGTTGGACTGTATGTAACATTTAGTGAAGTGACATACACTGACACAGAAAGGAGGGTGTCAAAATCCTTAATAAAGAAATGGATTGGTTCCAAACAGGCATAAAGGAATCCATTCACATCAAGACAAATAGAATTGATTTGAACAAGGACCAGGGCTGCTATAAACTTTGAGCTCATAATGCCTTACTGCGTCAGAGTATGCCACATGACTTATGCCAAGATATGGCGGTATCTGACCAGCAACAAGCATCATTTCATGAATCCATCAACCAGGTGAACAAGGAAGAGTTACATTCTGAATTGATTCAAGGAAGTAAATATCCGCTTTGAGTATCAGTTAATTTTTTTCATCAGGACATTCACATAATCACCCTAATGTGATATTTGTCTGGCTCAATTTCTTAGCTAAATTTAATATTTTGGCTATCAACTCCACTGGCCATGTGCATCTAATCAGTCATAATTCATATAAAAAGAAAGATTAATAAATGTATCTATATTGTTTTAACCATGATGCTATATGGTTATATCCTAAAAATGAGGGTTATGACATGCAAAGAAGAATGTTAATATCTTCCCAATTTCAGGGAAAACAAGTTTCCTCCAATCAACTGTATTCTTATGAACACATAATAATATTGCATCATGTTAAGTTTCTTCACAGTAACATCCAATAGCAGAAACTTGTAGTCACTTATAATCAGGGTTTTCTTTAAGCATTTTGCTGAAGGGGTATTTTCAAATTTTTTGGACCCTTTCAATTGTGAATTTTCCTCTGAAGGAGTCAAAAATATTGCCCAAGGGGTATTTTTATAATATTATTTTTGCGACATTTTTTAACAATGTGTGTGTTTTTTGAGCAGTGGCGGAGGGGGGGGGGGCAGTTTTAGAAGAAAATAATAAAATGTAAAAAATGAGAAGTAAGAAACTTTGAGAAGTAAGAAACTTTGCAAAATGAGGACCTAACTGCCATTTTGGCACTATTAATGTGTAAAATTTTAGTTTAAAAAGCCGAAAATTTGCAGTCCATCGTGGACGGCAAATTTTCCCTATTATGGTAGGCCTATAAATGTTAAACATACATTGGCAAATGTCGAAAGCAGAAGTGAAAGTGGCCATTTATTTGTCCACTACACAGGGGAAATTCCCCCTCAGAACTTGGAACATTTTGCAAAATGAAGACCTTATAATTGAAGTGATTTGGTGGACCATTTTTGGCACTATTACTGTGTAAAAATAACGTTTCAACAGTCAACAGTTGAAAGAGCCGAATATTTGTGAAATGACGGTCCATCAAGCCCTTTCATGGGCACATTTTCCCTGTTATTGTAGGCCTATAAATTGGGTTAAACATAGGGCCTACATTGGCAGAAGCTAAAATGGCCACTTGTTTATCCACTACGCAGGGGTTGTCTGAGGGGGATGTTCCGCCATGAGAGGGAAAAGTTTGCAAAATGAAGGTCCAATTGGAGTCATTTGGTGCATCATTTTTACACTATTTAAATCGCATTAAACAGAAAAAAAGGACCCAAACTCAATTTGCAAAATTTCAAATGTTACACAGGTCCACCGTATAAGTCTTGAAACTAGCAATTACTAAAACATGCATGGATCGATGCTGACAAAATGTGGCGGGCCCTACATATCGGGAGTAGGTCCTTAATGCCAAAAGCTGAGAATAAATGCACAATATCGGGTGTTTCTCTATTCAAATCTTGCAATATTTGAACGTTTTCAAGATTTTGTAGGCGTTTGACTTTGGACTTTGGATTTGAAGGGGTCCGCAAAGTGCCTGAAAGCGTAAATACACGTGTTTTGTGCGTTAAAGTAAACCCTGCTTATAATACATGATGCAGTCATGTCTACAGTAGAATTCATCTCGACCTTTGCAGGACTTAACCCCATTAAAAGCTATTAAACCAAGATAACACTCATTGAAACAGCTCAACTGATTAAATCGGATCTTCTCTGGCTGTGCACATGTGACTGTTTTCATGTGCGATATCGCAATAAAGTTTGTATTATAGCTTCAGTTGGGTAACCGATTATAAAGGAAACGAAAGGAAACAATGGTATGTGTACTTTTGTTCACGAAATGAGACAATGGCGTGCTTTTTGTAAACCAGCATTCTTGAAAATGAGCAACATAATGATTGTTGACTTAACACGGTTTGGAAATAATTTCTTCATATTTTTGGTGTTATCTGTCATTTACATATCCTTCCTAAAACACAAAAGTACGACCCTCTCCAAACACCTAAATTAGCTAAAAATTTAGGACATGTTACAAAACTATATTGTCTAGAATTTTAGAAGAGTACTTTTAATATTGGCTGGTTATTTTTCACACAGCGACGTTAACTAGGCAATGTACTATTACCTATAACATTAACTAAAACACCAAAGTACGAATATTTCCAAACATCTAAATTAGCTAAAATTTAGGACATGTTAAAAAACTATATTTTCTAGAACTTTAGAAGAGTACTTTTAATATTGGCAGGTTATTTTTCACACAGCGACGTTAACTAGTCATATCCCCATACTTTTAACGTAGGGCTATTTGTAGAGGTCACACGTCAATAGGAAAGAGCACTGTGTATTGTGTATAGGAAAACGGACAGTAACTGCAGTATGAACTTCTGGAAGAAAAATACTCACATAGCTACTTTTTTTGGTCTGCTTTAGTTAAGAAACAATATTTTAGGTCAATAATGTTGAGGTATCTAACACAAAATTACCTGCACATGAGTGCCCATTAGCAAAATATAGTTCTGTTGTCAGTAAAACTATACCATAATATACAGGGGAAAGATGAATTACGCATCACACACTAGCATAATTACACATGAGCTTCCCTTGTTTATACCATAATATACAAAAGCCATTGTAAACCTGGGAGGGAGGTACCTAACACATAATACCATCACACTCTTACCTGCACATGAGTGTCCTTTTGCAAACAGTTCTGTTGTAAGTAAAACTATACCGTAATATACAAAAGCCATTGCAAACCTGGGAGTAAAAAACATCATATTTTGACAATTTAACATGCAAGACAAGCATCAAACTTGTAGTCAATCTCATGACAATTAGCTATTAATTTAAAGTTTAAATTGCTGACTCATGTCTCAAGAAGCACAACAAATAATGAAGTTCAAAAACATCCTACTTTGTTTTTTCAAAAAGCATTTCTTGCACATCGTACAAGCCCGAGGGAGGGGGTACTAAGTACAAATGACCATACGGACACGAGCCGCAAACATGGTAGCATTTTTGGCCATTTTAGGCCAATTTTGGTATATGGATGGGTCCCTTTTTTTCTGGAAAATAGCCCAATTTTGCCTCACTTAGGCCTAAAATAATTGTTTGATTGGCGAAACATTTAGGGTAGGTAGGAAGGGATTTTTAGTATATTCAAGGACATTCTTTGTGATAAAAAGTTACCAAAGTTACCAATGCATTTGATAAAAGCCTTGGATCCATTTTACTTCTTTTTTTAAAATTATTTTTAAATTTACTTTTTTAGGCCTTAGTCAAAATCTGTGAAATTTCCCCAAAATTCAGGGAAATTTGTAAAAATTAAGACAATTTAATATAAGTTCAATTTTGCTTAAAATTTGAAATTTTGGTATGTCAATGGATCCAAATTTCTTGAAAAGTTGGTATATTGATGGGTCCCCTTTCAAATTATATATTGTGATCAAGAATATAAGAGTTGCTTGTTTGTCGGTATAGATGACAAAATATCTCAAACAGAAAATCGCTGAATGGGCCTTTAAGTGGAAAACAAAAGTGAATTTTTATATTTTATAGAAATGTCAAAACTACATACCATATAAACAGAAGCAGTGATGTTGTTATGGTAGTTTTTCTATCGCTGTACAATTCAACAAATGTTCCTCGATCACCCTGCGGGGAAAACACATGAAAATACATTAATGAGTCACATTCTAATAAGAGCCATATGTTTTCCGTAATGCAGAAAATGGATGAATTTCACAGAATCAGAGATAGAAAACTGAAAATATGATTTCATGTAGTTGGAAAAATTAAATTGATATAATTTTAGTGAATAAAACAAAATGAATAAAATACAAAGAAAAGAGTGAATAGAATACAAAGAAAAAGAAAATAACAAAATGTGTGTCTGTTGTTGTTTTCAATACAATAAAGGTGTATAAAAAGGGAAAAGCTGGTAATATATCTTTATTGTAAAATGTAAAATAGACAAAACATAGTAAAACGGGCAAAACACATAAAATTGATAAAACAGAATTTGAAAAGTAGAACACGGAAAACGTATCGCTCTAGTTACACATTCCTTGCTGATTCAGTCAATTCAGCAGATATTGAGATTATGGATGCAAAAGATATTACTAACATTTACAATGTATTAAATATTGATTTGAACTCACACATTTGTATGCTGCAATTCCATAAAGGAATTTGAGAGTGATATGCATCATAAATAATACATATAATACCAGAATCCCATTGTTCAAACTCAGACACAATCATATGGATTCCTGAATTCTAACTGAGTTAGTTATCAACAGGTGGTATCTACTGTTGATACTGACATTGATGAAGTAGTCATCTACTGCTGATATTGGTGTTGATGAAGTAGCTATCTACTGCTGATACTGGCATTAATGAAGCAGCTATCTACTGCTGACATTGGTGTTGATGAAGTAGCTATCTACTCCTGATATTGGTGTTGATGAAGTAGCTATCTACTGCTGATATTGGTGTTGATGAGGTAGCTATCTACTGCCATTATTGGTGTTGATGAGGGGCTATCATCTGCGGATAGTGGTACTGATGAAGTAGCTATCTACTGCTGATATTGGTGTTGATGAAGCAGCTATCTACTGCTGATATTGGTACTGATGAAGTAGCTATCTACTGCTGATATTGGTGTTGATGAAGTAGCTATCTACTGCTGATATTGGTATTGATGAAGTTGCTATCTACTGCTGATATTGGTTTTGTTGAAGTAGCTATCTGCTGCTGATATTGGTGTTGATGAAGCAGCTATCTACTGTTGATAATGGTGTTGATGAAGTAGCTATCTACTACTGATATTGGTATTGATGAAGTAGCTATCTACTGCTGGTATTGGTGTTGATGAAGTAGCTATCTACTGCTGATATTGGTGTTGATGAAGTAGCTATCTACTACTGATATTGGTGTTGATGAAGTAGCTATCTACTACTGATATTGGTGTTGATGAAGTAGCTATCTACTGCTGATATTGGTGTTGATGAAGTAGCTAATTAATTAATACACCACTTAATTGTCAAGATGGCTACATGCAGGTCAAGCAAGAAAGTGTATACCAAGTTCCTATTCACCTTATAAAAAAGGTCTTGGGTGTGTACTTACCGACCCACTGCCTACTTTGAGATCTCCTGGTGGCAATGACTTTCCATTTGTTTTGGCTACAAGTTTCAAGGTATCCAAGGCAGCTTCTTTATTCCCACAGGCAACATGGTAATAGGCACTCTCTGGTAAAAACTGCAATGATAATAAAGAGATGTTGGAGAGTCTTTAGCCGTGTGCAATAATGCTTTAGGACATATGTACTATTGGATTGTCATGATGGGACCGAAATAGAGTACTTCAGCATTTTTGGCAAAAGCCTGTATTTTAAGAGCCTAAACCATAGGTTACAGTCCAATTTAATACAAATAAAATACAGTAAAAAAAAGCCATGTAGTGTCTCTGTGTAAAAATAAATTATGCAACACTGTTGAAACTCAAAATAACTGAATGCCCTTGACTAAAAGTGAAATTTTCTCAAACCGTGTAACATGGAGTTAAAACCAGTATATAAACTCCTCAAAAAAAGTTTGGAAACTTTCAAAAACGGTTGTATATCAGAAAATTTTGAAATCTATCTCCATATTGTTTCATACCAGCGAAATTATTGTTCTTTTCTGTCAACAATGATAACTCATTTGTGACGATGGCTTATTGCACGGCTGCGTAACTTGCTTTGAAAGACAGAGGTCTCAAAGAAAATGTGCTAAACTGACCATTATCTTCGCCATCTTGTTGCTCTAAATGAATGAAAGAGTGGTTTAATGCATGAATAAAAGAATGAATGAAAAGTTGTTTGCAGTACATCATGTTGAATGAAAAGTGCTAGGATGGGATTAGCAGTTCTACTACTTGTGGATTCAAACAGATCAACACAAGTCAACCTATCTTGCTGGTCACTTCTTCATAGTGGTCATTTGCAAGAAATTTCTAAGCAAACTTGGTTCGATTACCAGACCTGGATAAGGCTCGCGCTATTGGTCAGCTTGAGGCTGGCATACCTCAGAATCACGGCAACATTTGGATTTTCCTGCAGTATGATCTCCAAGCTAAAAGTCAAGTTTCGTCAGACCGGAGATGTCAAAGACAAACCAAGAAGTTTCCATCCAAGAAAAACAACGGCTGCAGAAGACCGGTACGTGAGACTGACAGTACAAAAACCATTTTTAATAAAACAGTGGGGTATTCCTTACTCATGTTTACTGATGCAAATGGCGCAGACAATGACAGATTTGGCACATTTTGTTTGAGACCTCCTTGTCTTTCAAAGACAGTTCCTCAACAATAAAATAAGTTATGGTTACAAATTTGATATCATTTTTGACAGGAAAGAACAACGCTTGTATTGATATGAAATAATATGGAAATAGATTTCAAATTTTTCTGATATAAAGCCGTTTTGGTAAGTTTCCAAACTTTTTTTGAGGAGTTTAGTTTGAGGTGTGTCCCTATACATTCCCATACTTACATAACAGCAGGCAATGAATATAATCAGTGGCATTGCTGATATCACCAGTAACCATCTCCAGCCTAGAGTTGGCATGACAAAATATCCAACGGCTACTACCCATACCACACCAAGAATCCAGGAAAACTGATAAAAGTAATCATGAATGAAATATTTTCAAAATAGAATAGAAGAGAATAAAATAGAATATAATAGAAAAATACAGACATAATAGCATAAAGTAGAATAGAATAGAATAGAATAGAATAGAATAGAATAGAATAGAATAGAATAGAATAGAATAGAATAGAATAAAATAGAATAAACTAGAATAGAATAGAATAGAATTCAGCATCGAAGTGGTTACGTAATTCTCTTGGTTACCGGATCACGCTATTTTGATATCCTTCGAGTACCATATACTTTGTGTGGTGATTGTTTCGATCGTAGTTCATTACTCTGGCGCGTGATCCCGTTGGCATAGTAACATTACGTAACTTCGATACTGAATAGCATGGAATAGAACCAAATAGAATAGAATAGAACAATACAAAGTAGCATAGAGCAAGATAGAGTAAAGCAATAAAAATTAACTAACAGAATAGAATAAAACAAAACAGAATATATTTTAATATAAATGTAAGCACTACACGAATGCTTTAAATACATGAATATTTTACAAGATACATAACATTAAAAGAAACAAATTTACTCCATTTTCACTACGAGTCGTTTCGCGCGAAGGCTCCTCAGGTGAAGGAGAGAAATGTAGAACAAACTTAGAGTCATGCGTTTATCGCGTAGCTTAAACATGTTTAACGCGATGATTTTTATACGCTTCGCTTATGCTTTTCCTTAAACATGTTTAACGCTCTGGTCGCTTTCTTGCGTGTCGCTTACGGTGTCGCTTATATATATATATTTTAATTCTCCTTAAACATGTTTAACGCTTTTTAATATAAACATAAAATTATAATTAGGCAACATTGTTCAAGAGAAACTTGTTGGCATGTCTACATTTGCTGATGAGTTCCGATTTAGAATTTAATGCAGTGGATTTGTCCGCAGTGATGATAAAATACTTTTCCCATAAGCAGAGATGGCACCTTTTAGAAACATTGGTGTATGAGTTGGTTTTCTTTTGTATTGACCACTTTATGCTGAATTTTACTTTCTTGTCTTTTAAGTCCCAAATGTATTTACTAAGTGCAGTTTATTTTGTAAATGATCCCTTGGATATTTTTGCTGCATTGATATTCTGAGAAATGGACCAATTACTTTCCTGCTTTACACAAGGTCGAATAGGTATTAACGGTACGGGCAATTTAAAATCGAGTTGCGAAAAGTTTTTTGATACGTTCATTGATTTCTCAAAAAGTAAAAATCGCAGTTTAACAAATAACGGTTCAAATGAAAGCCAATATTGGGGGCTAATTGTTGTATCACTATGAAAGGCCTGACACCAATATAAACATTTGTTTCGGTGACCCAAGTTCATGGTCATTTCCGCCCACGCACTTTTTTACAATACACAGTTCAATGGCTTTATTGTGATCTGGCGGGCGTTTTAAAAGCACGGTCCCTGAACACAAGATGACTGCGTGGGCATATTTCTGGGCAAGGAACAATAGAGACCAATTGTCTGGCAATGACGTCACATGTAATCCCAGTCTATGTGTGATCAGAACATTATAGGCTGGTGGTTATTGATAGTACGATCAGTACAAAAAGTCCAATGCGATTTTTAATGTATTTTCTAAAATTAAAAGAACCACTTTTTAGCTGGATTTTTCGTAAGTTACACAGCTGAAGTTGTGAAAGGGTTGAAAGACTACAATATTAGGCTTAAACAAGAATTTGTTTGTTTGGTCTTTATTCCTATAACCACATCCCTTAACATGGCACAACTGTGAATTACAGATTCCTCTCTTTAATAAGTACTTTCAAGGATTTGAAACATCCACTTAGTCCCTCAGTTGCATACCGTGAAATTAGAATTGAAACATTTTTGATGGCTCTGTTATCTGTATAAACCTATACCTGCTGGTAACTATATTCCTGGTTTATGCGTGTGGGTCACATTAATGAACAGAATATGGAACACAGGGGCATGCCCAGAAACCGGGACCCGGGGGGCTGAAGTCTGAACGCAAAATGTTGAAAGGTTTAACATCAGCGCGTCAGCGCCGCAGACGCGCATGCGCGACAGGGGGTGAATTAGAAAATTTTTGAAAGTGAAAGCCCCAATGGAGCCATTTGATGCAACATTTTTACACATTTGTAGGTTATTTTCGGAGCATATATTTTACCAGAATTCCAACTGAGCCGCAAATTTTAGTTTAATATGAACATGCATGCTCAATAACTCGCAATCAAGCCTCAATGAAGGCATTTGGTGCAACATTTTTACATTTAATATTATTGGTTATTTTGGAGCATAGGCCTTTTATATGCATCTATTTATAGGATTTTTGAATGAGAATTTGACTGAAAAAGTGGGTATAAAATGCGTTCAAATTCCATTCAAAATTTGTGAAATAGGCCTATGGATCCACTTTTGGGTGCCTTTTTCTCCCCCTTTTGATTTTAGGAGGTACTACACCCCCCTTCCCCCACTGGATATGCCACTCTCACTCCCTCTCCCTCCCTCTCTCTTCCTTCTCCTTCTCTTTCCTCTTTCTCTTTTTGTTTCCTTTTTTGAAGACCGGGGCTGCAGCCCCCAAAGCCCCTCCCCCGGCACGCGCCTGGAACATATCAGAACAATACAATGGAAGAAAAGAACATAACATAACAATAGAATACAATACAATAATAAAATTGAGTCTTACCGAAACAAGAGTCATCCAAAATCCACGCACTGTGGAAGGTAGAAACTCGGAGTAGAGGACAACTCTGTAAATAAAATGAATTTACAGCAATTACATCAAATTCAATATTTATATTGTTTTTAATGCATTGTTAGGATAAATGGATAAGCCCAAATTGTAGAGCCCGGATCAAACTCTGGTATATTTTTCCCTTAATTAACACACACACACACACCCCAATATGTTTAGTTTCCCAGTGCAACTTGAGGATAATATTCAAGTACTGACTGTGTGTAAGGTCCATCAGGGGTGCAAAGGGTGTGTGTCCCAGGATCTATGCCTAAAACATGCAAATCCAGCCTTATTTTGGAGCTATTCTTACTGGGGCGGGGTCCTGCTATACACTTGGAGTCTACGATTTCTGCATGCACTCGACATGCCATGTTTTGTCAATAAGGCCCTGTTTAAGGTCTTCATGGCATGTTTTGGTCGCTAGTGTGTTTTACAGTCATCAAAAAGAACTGAAAAGTGATACCAATGCATGGTCAAATTCTGGAAAATTAGAATCACATGGATAGAAAAGCTTACGTTTGCGCTGTACCTCCAATCCCAAATCCTACCAGACCTCGCAACAACAGCATCCATATATAGTTGGGTGAGAAACTGCTGAGAAGACCAAACACAAAAAGCCAAAGTCCTATCATGATCAGAGCCTGTATGGAATGGGGAATATGACCACAAAATGAAATCACTGCAAACATTCAAAATATTTATATATCAGAGCTTCTCAGGGGTGTGTGTAGTCAGCCTCATTGTTTGGATGTAAAAAAGTCATGACTCCTTCCTCAAAGTGAATATATTTTAAAATCAAAATCAACAAGAGCACCAATGGTACTGTGGCTCTACGCTTCTTTGGTGGGAAAGCGATTGTTCTTGAAGTCGAATGCGCAACAGGTTGGTAGCTGACCCCTAGGTGACACCAGATGACCCCGAAATGACCTTCCAAAAATTTGACCCCAAATGTTGACTGTACCCACCAAGTTTCATGCCCATACGACAGTTTTTGCTCATTTGACCTCAGATAACCCCTGGATGACCTCAGTTGACCTTGACCCACTAACCAATACAAACTTAATTGTTCTTGCACCCACCAAGTTTGAGGAACATGCTACGGTATTGCTACCCCACAAAATTTGGCTCCAAATGTTGACTGTACCCAGTTTCATGTCCATACGACAGTTTTTAGTAATTTGACCTCAGATGACCCCTGGGTGACCTCGAATGACCCCGAAATGAGCATCCGAAAATTTAACTCTAAATGTTGACTGTACCTACCAAGTTTCATGGCCATATGACAGTTTTTAGTAATTTGACCTCAGATAACCCCTGGGTGACCTTGGATGACCTTCCATAAATTTGACTCTAAATGTTGACTGTACCCAACAAGTTTCATGGCAATATAACAGTTTTTAGCAATTTGACTTCAGATGACCCATGGGTGACCTTGAATGACCCTGAAATGACCTTCTGAAAATTTGACTCTAAATGTTGACTGTACCCACCAAGTTTCATGCCCATATACAAGTTTTTAGTGATTTGACCTCAGATGACCCTTTGGTGACCTCGGATGACCCTGAAATGACCTTCCGAAAATTTGCCTCTTAATGTTGACTGTACCCACCAAGTTTCATGCCCATACGACAGTTTTTAGAAATTTGACCTCAGATGACCCCTGGATGACCTTGGTTGACCCCGAAATGACTTTCCAAAAATGTGACTCTAAATGTTGACTGTACCCACCAAGTTTCATGCCCATACGGCAGTTTTTAGTAATTTGACCTCAGATGACCCCTGGATGACCTCGGGTGACCTTAACCCACGAAACAATACACACTTGTTTTGTCTGGGGTCAAGATGCACCCACCAACCAAGTTTGAAGAATGTGTGACCCCCAGTCTCTGAGAAAATAGGTTTTCGCCTGTAATGCACAAATTATGCAAATTAAGTATTTCATAACCATACTTTGTGCTCAAAATCGAATCAGGTCGAGACCCTCTAGTCATGCTACCCCTATCAAGTTACATCATCATATCGCTAAGGGTTCTTATGGATCCCCATATACAGCTCCACAAGGCGGATTTCTTCAGATTTCCAACCATATTTATAGAAGTGTTCCGCATAAATTATGCAAATTAACAACTAAATGCGCATAATCTTTGCCAAAAAACTAACCAGGTGATCAGCAGGTGTGTATCGCTCCCAGGGGTAGCGCTAGAACTAAACACTCCAGTGTCGCAGGGACCCCGAACTTGCAGAAAATTAAAAGTAGGGGTCCGGAGGTAGAGTTTGGCGAGTCCGATTTGCACAAATGCAGCATAAATATGCCTGCAATAGCGCTAGATTGAAAAAACTGGGGATCTGCAGGGACCCCTGATCTTGCAGAAAATGTAAAAATAGGTGGTCCGAACTCTATTTTGGTGGGTCCGGGACCCCAAAAAGCAACCTAGCGCTATATACCCCTGATCGTTCCTGCCACCAGGTTTCGTTACCATGCGCCCAACGGATCTTCAGATCTTGCTATCAATTTATGCTGATTTTCGCATTCACCGAAAACATACGGTTACGGAGCAAACTTGGATATGCTTCCTCCCACCAAGTAACGCCCCCGCAGGTCTTACGGTTCCCCAGATACAGCTCCGGACGGACACACACCCCCCTCCCCCCACACACACGGACAGACAGAAATAGTGATTACTAAGGCCCATCCTGAACGAGGTATCGGTACATGAGACCAGATATAAACATAGTTCAGACGAGACAAAAATCAAACCCTCACTCTTTTGCAGTGTTTGTATCCAAAGCTTATGCTTACATTTACAACATTACTTTAATCAAATTCGGAAGACTGAACAGTCACTTCCGGGTCCATTTTATCAATATCTGCACCATTGATCCATTTCAGAATCCGAATTGATGCAGAATTTATCCTCATCTAACAAATACTCATGATTTTCTTCTTCATCTGAAACATTTGCGACATTATTTGCACAACTGAATCACTGCAATTTAATCTTTCCAAAAACTACGACTTTCGCCATTAGAATTGTTTATTGTGAACACATGTGCGAATGGTAGAGGGCTGACATCCTGAATTAATTGCATTACGTCATGCTCATCACTCTCTACACAGCCGCTGTGGTTCCGGTCCCTTCACTTCTAGTGTGGAGCGAGCGGACCAAAGCGGCTGGTGTAGAGACTGAAAATTATATTCATTCCTGATTCATTCATAAAATTCACGGCGCGTCGATTCTACTATATGGGTGACGTCGTACGAATTGAAAACAGCAGCAAATTAATTTCCAAGATTTTCTTTCGAGATTTATGAAGAAAATATGAATGTTTTTCAACAGATCATCAAATTACTTTATTATATATATTTTTTCAATTGGTAGCGTTACCCACACGCTTTATATATTGCTCCCACGCTTTTTAGAAACCCACCATTTATTCCACAAAATTTTAACCCCCACCCTTTTTACAGATTTTCAGAATTCCCAACCCCACGCTGGTAGAAAGCGTGCCGCACAAACAATGCCAGCTGTGACCTTCGCTGGCGAGACGTTGTTTTCAGGGTTGTCAAACCCGCGATTTGGTAACCCAATTGGGCGACTTTTGAAGATTTTAACCGGGACAATTTCCTGCCCCATAGAATACAAAGGGTAAAGAAAAAAATTGGGCGACTTTTCGATTATTTGATTTGGGCTGAATTTTTTTTGGCAACCCTGGTTATTTAGCGTTAATTTAACTAAATTACTACGCCACTGGTCTCTAAATATTTTGAAGTGTTGTCCCATGGTGACGAAACTCCCGAGAACTCAATAAACAATCTGGACAAAGGAATCATCCAATCACGTTTCTAGCCACGTGAGATCACCGCAAAAATTCATAAAAGGTCACTTTCCCAAAGAAAAATAGTGCAATCCGTCAATTCCCGCCATGATCTCGCAACTTAAATTACTCAGACCAAAATAATCTCTAGCGCATACAGGGAACCAAGCAAAAGATAGAAATGACTTGTTTCTCGTGACGACTTTTGACTTTTCTCACTTCAAAATAAGTACTTTCCTCACCCCAAATTCACCTCTAAAGGAGTGCAATCGATTGAAAAATAACTCGGCAAAGCTTAGAACCCAATTTGATATCTAAATATCACACACAAAAAAAGCCTTAGTATAAAAAAGCAGCGCCGGAAGTTGCCGAAAAATGAGGTAAAATATGGCTACCATCGAGCTGGACTCCTTAGGCCCATTAGCTCCGCTAAGAGCCAAAAACCAAACAGCATGGGTTATACAGGCTTGTTTTAGCAGCTCTGATGGGGGCATAGAGACATAGCTTCGCAGGAATGTTTATCTCTCTCCATGTGGATATTAACTGCAGATGACAAGTTTCAATATTTTTTTTTTTAATTCAGAAATTTCAAAATTGTAAATTATCATGACCATATTTGGAATCAGCATGAAAATACATTAAAATGACTCTTGAGATGGCTCTTGAGATAGCTCTTGATAATTTGAGAAAATATGTCAAAACTTGAACTTAGGGACCGATCGTTATTTACGGCAGGGGGGGGAATGGGTGTTTTGGCAAAAATATCGACAACAAATTTCGCGTTCCCCCCTCGCATCCGCTCAAAATTTTCGCGTTCCCCCTTGTTTTCCCAAGTTTTCTCCATTTAAAATTTAACAATCCCCCCTCCTGGTTCAACTAAAAATTTCAGGTTCCCCCTCAAGACCACTAAAAATTTCGTGTTCCCCCTAAATTTACCCATTCCCCCCTGCCATAAATAACGATCGCTCCCTTATTATGTTGAATCATGCAGAGCGTTAAGCTTATACAAAACTATTTTCTACCTCAAAATAGCATGCTCCAGTGCCTCAGTTCATTATTTTCCTTTCTGAAGAGCTACAAGGGCTACTGGGCTGAAAGTGTAATATTTTGGTCCATATATAATTGATACAATAAACTGCATGGATGCATTTAAATACCTTTACCACTTTGATTTTTAATAGAACAGAATTCAATTTTTACAGAAATACATAAATTTCCTAAAGACCTACCGTTTTCCTTCCATAAACATCAGCAAATTTGCCCCACAGCGGTGAGCCGATAAGATATCCAACAAACACTACACAGGTGTTGGCCCTGATCATTTGTTCGTATATCCGCCATTTTGGATTTTTGCCATTTTGTGCATTTTGAAACCAAAGACCAATTTTTTCTTCATTTTTTAAAGTCCCCAATTAATCTGTATGCAATTACCTATCATGTGAGACATGTTAATGGCTTGGCTTCGATTTAGTTTTCTTCTTCTGACAATTTTCACTTTACGGCCGCCATCTTGGATTTTGGGCTGAATTTGCATAAATTTTCAAGTTTTACCGGATTTTTAAGTCGAGGCGAATTTTTTCTTCAAATTTTGAAGTCGCCAAGTAATCCTTGTACAATTATCGTTCATATAGTACATGCAAATTGGTTGGCTTCGACTTAGTTATCTTTTTTTGAACTTTTTTGAACAAGTGATCAAGCGGTCTACGTACATCAACCCCTGTGACTATCGTGGTTATGAGGGCTTGTTGCCATTTTGCTAGATGCCACTTGCACTGTAGTTCCGGGCTGAGAATACTTAGCAACATCAATTCCCCTGCATCTGTCATCTGAAGTGAGAAACAAAACAAATCAAATCATATGAAATCAAATCAAATCAAATCAAATCAAATCAAATCAAATCAGAGCAAACAAATCAATGCATGTGATCATGGTTGTTGCAGAAAGAGGCAAAAAATTCTTAAATGCAACCATATAACTACTGGTAATTTTTTACATCGTGTGAAAAAATTATTTTGGGTCAAGAATGGACAAAGTCGCCAAATAATAAATAAATTTTCAACCAAATATCTCGTGAAGATAACACACCACAGCAATTATATGTAAAAATTTGTTACAGTTCAGTGTTCAGCTATTTATCTGATGATCATGCTGTTATAACATAATTACGCTGTTTTATGTATTTTATTACACGCTCTACAATCTAATAGTATCGAGCACTATCTTCAGCTGTTTTGATTAACTATATATTAAAAATTTGTATACATAATCAGAAAAATTATAGCTTTCTGGGTACAAATTGGAGAAAATTATAGAATTGTACTCTTAAACTTAAATATCTCAGTTCACATCACTGTCTGATTATGTTAACCCGGTCACTTCAAATTATGCTAACCAGGTCACTTTTCAAATATGCTAACTAGGTCACTTTTCAAAGTATGCTAACCAGGTCATGTTCAGATTATGCTAACCCAGTCACTTTTCAGATTATGCTAACCCAGTCACTTTTCAGATTATGCTAACCAGGTCACTTTTCAGATTATGCTAACCAGGTCACTTTTCAGATTATGCTAATCAGGTCACTTTTCACGCGAACAACAGATGCACTGCAACATCAACAAGCCGGAGAGAGCGCCTGGATCTCGTGTGAGATACAAGTAAATATATAAGTTCCAGCAAGGTTTAACAGGCCACAGGTTTAGAGTTATGCACAAAGCTTTCGATACAATATTAAAATTAAATTAAATTTTTGATTTATAAAGCGCCTTTCACTTTGCCTCATTTCAGCTTCATATGGACAGAAACCCTTCCTGGCAGTTATTACTAATATCATTTCAGCATTTTGAGTAAAGAATAATAAAATCAAAATATGACAGAAATTGTACATTATGGCTTTAACAGTGATTGGAATAGTCAGCTCCACATTCACTGACCCCAACACATCTGGCTGATTGTGAATAACACAATACAATTAATAAGCCTTATTATTGCCATTTTTTGCAAGTCTATATTTGTAACTAATCACATTTTTATGCAGCAGTCATTATAATTTATGCTGGTTTATATTTTGTAACTTACCGACAGTGCAGCAGTGATAAGAGATATTCTCACTTGGAATCGTCCAAATCCTATTTGATCAATGGCTTGTTCTACAGTAAATTTATCTGTGAATAGTAAAGTAAATTCATCTGTGAACAGATTTGATTGATTGAACTATAATAAACACAATGATAACATTTAATTCATGAATTCAAAAGGTAGTGCCTACATGTAGTTTAATTCAGTTTTATTTTATCCAAATATAAAAATGCAAACGTATGCAATATAAATAAAAAATAATTAATAGATATGTAAGGTAATGGCTTGATGAGGAAACACTGCTAGTCGGTTATCAGGTCGACTAAGAGCCAATCTGAGGTTGGGGCGAACTCTACATCAAAAGGGGGTAAAATACCCTTGGAAAACATCTCAAATCATGCATAAAGCAGTTCAGAAAATCATTGATCGATACATCATTAACATCATTATCGTACCAGTCCGCTGCTGTTATACATGGGCCTAACATCGGGTTTTGGTGTCTAAGGGCATGTTTAAAAATAAAAAAAAGTTTAGTGCCAATGTTAGATAGAAGACTCTGTACTGGGTATGTATAGCAGTTACATGCAAGTAAAATAATGTCCTGAACCATATTGTCGGCCTATCATGCACTGCATAAATGGTTAAAGAAGAATATTTAATGTTAGTGAGGAGAAAATATTAATATCAGTCGGGAGAAAACAATGTCAGAAACAATCTTGTAGGCTTATTCTTTTACATGCACCAATAGAGCTAAATAGTTAACTTAATACCTTCAGAAGATACAGCATAGCAGTTAGATGGTTTTTGTGAAAAATATTAAGATGGTTTCAGATATAATTCCTCCTGCCTTTCGGATTGTGAATGCTAAATTTTTTTATTAACCATCTAACTGCTACGTATGCTATGTTAACTATTTAGCTCTATTGGTGCAAAAGGATGATGGACAGAAATATGGGACATTGCACATTTTCAGGGTTTTAACTTCGGAATCACGCAAAAGGCAGAACAGTTGACAGGTCTGTATTTATAGTTAACTAAATACCTTCAGAAGGGGTACCGTTTAGATGGTTAATGAAAAATATTAATGTGCATGCACCATCTGAAAGTCACCATCTGTAGGCCTATTAAATAGCCTAATTATGCCGTTATGATCCATTCACCATACATGCTCCTTAAATCATTGAAATGGCATTTCCTGTTATTTTTAAAGCAGATCTTTTCATCAAAAGATTCAACATGAGTTTCAAATGACAAACACCTATCGTTCCATGAATCATGGCGTTGAACGTATTATGCCAAACATTGTTTAAGTCGGAAAGTTTAAAAGTTTTACAAACATTTTAACCACAGGAAAAATAATATAGGACATTAAAAAATTCCCTGATTTTCCCCGAAGTTTTATGGAATTCCCTGACTTTCAAGGCCAGGAATAGGCAAACTCCAAATTCCCTGACTTTCCAGGTTTTCCATGACCGGTACAAACCCTGGAATGAATGAATGAATGAATGAATGAATGAACGGGGCTGGACAGCATCATGGACGGATGAATGAATCAATCAAACAATCAATCAACAGAAGGTTGAATAATAGTATGTATCTTACCATCACTACTGCCACTATTTATTTCAGTCATTCCAATCATTTTATCATCAGGTGTTACCATGGTAATCATATGTCCATTTCTGTAATATGATAAAAGTAATTATGTATGATTTCTAATTTGATTTTTAAATGTTTCCACAAACTGTTGGTTTGCACTATCAGATTTCCCCTTTTAATTTTGAGCCAAACAAATGAATGAGGAAAAACAAGGAAAATTGCTACTACATTCAGAGCCTTATTATGTCATGTTAAACATCAAGCGTGTGGATCGGATTCCAAATGAAACCATCTACAATCTGACCAACACCACTCCACTGGTTGCCAGAGTCAAGATTCATCAACTCAAATTTGTCGGCCATATACTGCGTCTTGAAGATGACGAGCCTGTGAAAGAATATACCACACGGGAAGAGGAAAACTGGGACGGCTGCATACACTGTACTTACAATATGTCCAGCACATCCTGGGAGATACTGAAGGCATGCTGCAGCCAAACAAAATTGTTTCGCTTGCCCAAGATCGCAATAGTTTGAGAAAGCTTGTATTTGCCTGCTCCGCAGCCGACTGATGATGATGATATTTATTACTAATGCATGTCATCTGCTGACCGTTATTTAATAGAGCTTTACAAAGCTTCATGCAGAGACAAATTAATAAGACATAAACACAAATGAAATACACAAAGTGCGCAATTTTACTAAATAATGAATTTGTTTGGATTCTTGGTTCATAAACGCGGGCGAGATTTCATAGCGGGTGACGGGAAACAAGAAATCGAGTTCCAAGGGCCTTAGATGAAGCAGCAGAGAAATCCTTTTGATGTCACAAGCAGGTTGCACTCATCACATGAGTATGCCTGCAATCATAGATTGAATACAATACTGCTCTTTTCAAAGATACTAATCCTACAGGTGGGAGTGATCAACATGATATGGTTCAATGCAGAGGTACTATGTGAATGTACTCATGTGCCAAAACTTGTTTTAACCTATTGCTATGGTAGTTAATCCTGTTACATCATCACTTCTATGGTGAATCATACCAATTGAATTTGAATTCTCAAAAGAATGGAATGTTATAATCTACAGCCAGGCCCGTACGCAGGGGGGGTGCGGGGTGCAAAAAGTATACAAAAAGTCCCAAAATTTCAGAATTTGCAAGCGAAGCGAGCATAAAAATCAGGTTTTTTACGCATTTTTGGTCAAAAAAGGTCCAAATTTGGGGAAGAAAGTCCACTTCTCACAAAATCAGCACCCCCCCCCAAAAAAAATCCTGCGTACGGGCCTGTCTACAGCCATCCACACATACATTAAAAATTATAGGTATCAGAATATTTGATGACTGGAATTTCATCCATGGGTACAAATTAAAGTCCCTCACAGTATCTCATTGAAATGATAAGGAGACTAAGATTAGGGGTGAGACCTTGGAGAATCTCCCCACCTTTTTAGAATCTGCCGGCAGTGATGGGACTTGGACATTTTGACCCACTTATGAAATCCTGCACATAAATGCTAATCAAAGGGCCCTGTGGCCATGAGCCGGGGGAGAGGATTCAACTTTTGAAGTGACGTATATGCCTGTCAATGTAACCCCCTTTTTTGAAGACAAATATACCCGATGACCCCTTTTTTAAAAGTCATAACCAATGACCCCTTTCCCCTTTTTTTTAGGTCGGCTATACAATGTCCTTTTTTCTCTAAAATTTGATCATCAAAATGCCACAAAATAATGCAGAAACTTTCAAATTCTCTTATTTCAGCAAATTCATATTGTAAATTTGGGGAATTTGAGACAAGAAATAGAATTTTGGTACCCGATTACCCATTTTTGACATTTTATACCCAATGACCCCCTTTTGTTTGTACTCAATGCCCCCCCCCCCTTTTTAAAACAATGTTTTGTACCAATAAGCTCCAATAGGCCCCTATTTTGGAATAGGCACAGACTCGGTCCCTGTTACTTCTACAGTTGAGCCCCCCCCCCACGGGCCATTATACCCCGTGCCAGTAATGGCTCTCAGCAGCACTGCCCCTGATCTTACCTTTCTTGGTGAAATTTGACACTTGTTACATCTCTTGCCTCCTGTTCTGTCCTCCCTACCACTACTGCATCATCTGCTCCTGGTATATATATCATCACCTAGTGTTGGAGTTAGTGATTCATCACTGTTGAACCCATATGGCTGTGTGTACATGCGCTTGTCCTGTGTACTATTATCCATCATGCAAATTCAAAATCAAAACCTAATTGCATCGCCAATGAATTATTTTTATATTTATTTTTATTTTAATATTGTGCTGGGTCTATTTCAAAGGCAATAAATCTCTTTGCAGCTGTGAATCTGTAAATGAACACATCAAAAAATAAACAAATAAATGTATTGAAATCTGCTTGTCAACAAACAACATATTTTTATTATTTCCAAGCATATTGTGACAAAAACAATTTTCACTATTGGGTAGCAGACAGTGGCGTAGATTTCTTTTTGACATTGGGGGGGATCATTGTGAAAAAAAAAAAAAAAAAAATAAAGTGAATCCAGCACCTTTTGGCGACAGAATAAGTTGATGTTACAAATGCGCGCGAAAAATTTTGCTATTTTGAAGCTAAACTGATGTAATATGGTGCAAAAGTGGAATAACATTTGCACTTTGGGGGCTAAAATGGGCAAATATGAGATACATTTGGTCAGAAACCTATATTCAGGCGTCAACATTGGGGGGGATGATTGTATGGAGCATCCCCCCTGGCAAAATATTGGGGGGATAAATCCCCCCATCCCCCCGGGATCTACGCCTATGGTAGCAGAGCTAAGACCATAGTGAGAGCAATGAATGGGAGCAGCACAAAAGGGAGGGGAGAATGAGGGGGAAGTGAATTTTAGGGGGTAAAACACAGTGCCGCCAACAAGGGGGAGTAATCGGGGGCGTTACCCCGGGGCCCGGGGTCCTAGGGGGGCCCATAACAAGTGAAGAAAAGATACTTTATTATGGGGCAGTAAAAGTAACGAAAACGGACCTCAGGGGCCCGTAAACATGGTAAAAGGTTACCTTGCAATTAAGGCATATTTTCTTTGCTTTACTGTATGGACCAACAAAGGTCTCTTTTCTTGTCCATTAGGCTTAAGGTATATCTCTTCTTTGCTTTTTACGGGCCCTCCGATGTCTCTTTTTTTCTTTTTATGGGTCCATTAAGGTATTGAGCTTTTTTACATCATCCCCACTTAGGTCTCTTTTCTTTCCTTTATGGGCCTATGGTATCTTTTCTTTGCTTTTTATGGGCTACTGTCTCTTTTCTTTTCCTTTACGGGTCCATTATAAGGTCTGCTTTCTTTCCACTTTTACGGCCCATAAAAAGCAAACAAAAGTAGCGGCCCGTAAAAACAAAGAAAAAAGATGTACATTTTATCAAACAATACAAGATAGCCTTTGAAGCACACACTCTTAATAAATATTTCACTTGAATTTACTGTTTGCTTTTGCCAAAACGACCATCCTCGATATAATGAAATATTTGAGAAATCAGGGGAGTGCAGCTTAATTGTGGGAAATACAAATTGCAAATTTGCGTGCGCTTCACGCGCATTGTGCCCTTCAATAAATTATTAATTTTGATCATTTACCTTAAAATTGGCAATTTTTTCCGAGCTTCGCACGGAGTTTGTTTCAATAAGTCCAGTCTGGGAGCAAAAGTCACTAAGTTCGAATCACAAATTTTCGCATGCTTTGCACGCATTTTTCCAATTCAACGGTTCATACTTGGATCATTTCAGCTTCAAATTGGCTTTAAATTGGCAAATTATTTGCACTTCGCGTGGAAGTTGTTAAGGGGGTACTACACCCATTGCATTTTTTTGCATTTTTTTGCATTTTGAGAAGAAATGATAAAAAGAAATTGGACAAAGTGGTATGCAAAATGAAGGGGCAAATCTTCTCGCTCAATTGGTGGCATCAGTATCAATGACGCGTACATGCTTCTAATGGTATAAGCCACAAAGTGGTACATCACTGATGTTTTAAATTCACTTCATTTTGGAAAGCTTACTATCAACGGATTTCGTTAAAATTGTGGATATGTGTTGCTAACACATTAGGGAAATAATGTTGATATGTAAAATGGGAATAAGTGGTCCCTGATTTCTTTTATGACTTCATGAACTTGGTGCTCCACAACTATCAAAAAAACGAACCGGTTAAAATGCTTCTATTTTCAATGTTGAGCTATATTTTGTATTTTGAACTTGCAACACTATTTCACTGAAACTTAATTAAGCCATAGGTAACAGGTTATCACAACCACACTACAGCAATGTTGAAAAAGATTGTATTTTGTCACCTATACCACCATATTAGGTAGTTTTCCGTAAGCTTCATTGTTGTGATTTTGGTAACTATTTTATATTTATTTGCCCAATCCATCTCAACTAGGCAATCTAAATTGTACTCACCATTTACATCCCAAGGTATTTTAGTATATCCACCTCACACATTTCCATTATATATCCAGTAACATACAAAATATCAAAATTGATGCCTCATTATGACATGTATGATATCACAGACTATCACATGTATTCAGAATTGATGCCTGAATTTGACCTGAACCAATTGACCTATAACCTGACCTTTGATGACCTTATAGCCTTTTTTAATCTCTTTTCCTAACAACATATTATGGAAGATACATACATTGTGTAGTATTAAATTGTCTATGTGGAAGAGATTAGGCCTATTTAATTTATTCAGTATTATAATCAGTGAGTACATTTCTATAGATAGTATAACAAAGGATTTAATGTATTCTATTCATGTATTCTACTTGGACATGTTCAATAGAATAAATTATGGTTTGTTATGAACACACATCTCAGTTAATAGGTTACAGTAAACAAAAAAATATATAGGGCTAAAATGATTTTCTAAAATGGTTTAAAATCACTTTGTAGGTAGAGATATTTTATAAGTTTAGGACATGAGATGATGAACATATTTATGTAGTTCATAAATTTGCAAGAAAAAAAAGAAGAGGGGTACTGATGAAAATCAGGGTATTATTCCCCTTAAGAGAAACTAATAATCTGGGAGCAAATGCCGTTCAAATTGCAAATTTGTGCGCACTTCGCACGCATTTGTCTCCTTCAATGTTCATATTTGATTATTGGCAGCTAAACATGCTACTTTCGCTCCGCTAGAACATATGTTCAAGGAATTTACACCAACCTCCCCCCCACACACACACACTTATGGAGTCCTGCACCGTCATCACTGATCAAAGGGCCCGTGCGTTCACATTGCCCCCGGGCCCATAATGGCTCTCAGCGGCACTGGTAAAACAACACAATTTCCACAAAAAGGTTAAATTATCATAATTTGAACTTGTCATTATAAAGATAATTAACATTTATAGAATGCAAAAGAAATGGAATTCTGTTTTGGCCCTATGTGAAAAAAGAAAACAAACCAAGCAAACCAAAACAGAACAAATAAAAATTCCTTTAAAAAAGGAATGGGCGCCCAACTGTTTGGATACTTTTTTTTTCTCTTTAAAACAATAATGTAATATTAGCATAGAAAGAAGTCCATTAATTTTGTATTTTAAACAAAGAATATACGCACAACATTTTATCCCTAACATATCAGAAAACAATAATAAAATAAAATCCAAGCAAATTGTGGTTTTATTTCTAAGCTGGGCATACTTTTAAGCAAAACAGTTGCGAAGTAAATCTAGCAAGACCGAAATTAGACGCTCTTTGCAAAGTCAAGCCAAACAAGAGAAATGTGTCTGATTGGGGAAGGTGTTCTGACAATCCAAATATAAACTTAGTCCACCTCAAATGACCTGTAACAATTTGTGATTGACATTACTTAATTCACCTCGGATGACTTTGATCTGACATTCAACTTTTTCGTTCTTACACCAATCATATCCATAACAATTTAACTCTTACAACTTCCTGTCAACTCTCTAATTTAAAACTCTAAATTTCTGTCTGTTTGCCTTTTCTGTCTACAGTTTGTTACAATTATTATGATAAGCAAGCATTGCTGGGTAGATAACAGGATTTAGTTATTTACTTAATCCAATCATGGAGGTAGTATAGCTACAACCTTGGCGAAAAATGTTGCCACACCTGAGCGTTAATTGGCCAACATCCTTCCCGCTCCCCTATTGCAATGTTGATTTGGACAAAATCGTCATCATTTCTACATTACAGTCTCCCAACATTGGAAAATGGGGGTGGGGGGGTGGGGAAGGGCAAGTGTAATCTGAATGTGCATTTGCAACTATTATACAAAATAGTACGGAACTATCCCATATTTAACTTCGATTGGGTGCTTTTAACACCAGAACGTGCTGGTGTGGCCCTGGTGTGGCAACGAATTTCCGCCAGAGTTGTAGTAGGCTTACTACCTCCATGATCCAATCATGGCAATAACGTCAATTTTGGTCTTCAGTGTTTTAAAATACAACAATGTAGAACATGTATAATTAATATGCCGTGTTGTTTGCATACAGTTTTCCGCCCAATTGTGCCACCATATTGCAACTTTGGCAATAACCGCTATATAGATTCTATGGTAATTAGCAAACAAAAGCCATCAGTAGAGTCCTCGTTAATTGATCTTATCACTATGGACCACAATAGTCTCATCCCAATGGCATAGTCCAATAACCTCAATTACATAATCATAGTGCAAAATTTGACCTCAAGTTGCAGAGTATGAGTTTGTGTACCCAAATTTTCAAAGGATGAAAGTAGGCCTACAAATGTATTAGGGCTTAAGAACTGTTCCCATGATAGATGAGCATGTTGTGGATGCTAGTGTATGGTCAAATGTCACCGTCTATCGGGTTTCTAAGGCACACGGTAAACTGGTTGAACCCATACAAAGGTCAGGATTTATTTGGTGTTTTATAAATCCTAATTTTGTATTTTAAACAAAGAATATACGCTCACCATTTTATCCTGTGCATATCAGAAAACAATAATAAAATAAAATCCAAGCAAATTGTGGTTTTATTTCTGAGCTGGGCATAATTTTAGCAAAACAATTGCGAAGTCAATCTAGCAAGAGTGAAATTAGAAGCTTTTCACAAAGAATCACAAAGTCATGCCTATATGTTGGCGCCTCCGTAGAGGGCGCCAAAAAGTACACTTGGATTTATGATGTAGTTAATATATTTCATTACGACTAGTCTTGTGGCCAGGAAGCTATAAAAAAAAGTATAAATGAAAAATAAAATTAAAACAATTTCTGATGCAATTTTATATTTGAATTATATGTCAACACACAAATTTTGAAGGTGAAACAATAATCTCCTGATTTCTTGGAAATTATACACCCATCAGATGCCCGCTAGTTAAACCCCAAAATTATAGGAAGAACTAATATTTTGTCGGGTGTATATTATCAGTGGCAAGTGTCAAAACCGTTTTTACATAGTTATGTTTTACATAGTGACAGATGTTGATCTCAAATTTATCAAGATATGGATATCGGGAAAATGATGATTATGTGAATTATATTGGGCATAAATGTAACTTCCCATTAATGTTCAGCAATTCATATGTCTAAAAGTAGACCTTTGACATTTATTTTAATGTTAAAATGTTGTACAGATTTTAAAAGCTTTTTTGGTCAAAAAAGGTCCAAATTTGGGAAAGAAAGTACACTTTTCACAAAATTGCCTCCCTCCTGGGAAAAAAGTCCACTTTTTCAAAATCAGCAATCTCCCCCAAAAAAAAAAAATCCTGGCTACGGGCCTGATCTCATATCAGTGGCGTAAATAGGGTTGATAGCGCCCGGGGCAAGAAACAAAATGGCCACTCCTACCCCCCACCCGATAATATCTTCAAAGCGGGCAGTGGCGTAGCTAGGGGTTGTGGCGCCAAAAATTGTGGACAAATAAGGCCTATACCACTAATTAATTTTGGTTACTAGACCATGTAGAAGTTGAATCAGTCTTAAAATGTTCTTTCAATTGATTTTGTGCTGAAATACGTGGGAAGCGCGCAAAAATTTTGACTTTCATCGCTTGGAGGGGTGCAGAATCGATGCTGAATTGGTCAATTGGGCGCCCCCTAAGGGTAGCGCCCTCTGCCACCCCCCACCATTTCTTGTTAGGCATGCATTTGTACAATATGTATCTGGTAAATCCAGACAGTACACACAAATTCACGCATAAATACACACAAACACAAATAGCTTTTCATGCACCATTACAAACAATTCTAGATACAGACACACAGACACCCCCACACATAAACAGACAAAAATGTCTTTGGACCAAGTAAGAGTACACACCATATTATTAAGCCTACAGGTCAGATTCTAGTGAAAAAGCAATACATAAAAATAGGAAAAACGGTAATTTGTACTTACCAATTTCAAAACTTTTCTTCATAACTTCAAATGACTTTGGACTTGAAGCTCTTTGCCTTTCTGGGGACTAGATTATAGAATGACCTTGTCTCTTTTGTTCAAATCCAGTCACCATTGTATTTTATATACTTGCCTGAAAATATGATTTACTTTTTTTGTGAGATGTCTATTTTCACACTTCTTTTTGTTGTCTAAAATGTAGTTATAACCATGGTAACAAACGTGTAATGAATGTAAATTATGACTCGCAGTTTGATTCCAACAAGGTGAATTTAATTAATATATATCAGCATGCATATTGTTTTCATTACGAATAAATGGTTTTAGAAAAATTGTGTGTCAAATTCTATTGCGTTTCCTTTGCCTTTTGCATGTCATTCATGCATGCCAAAAAGGAAAAAGGTTAAATGAATTAAACCAAAGAGTTATACCCAAAGAATAATGACTTAAAATTGCCACATGTATATTGCTATGGCCGGTGCTATGGTAAATCCGGGGTAAATCCACCATTTTGGATTGCCGCTCATGGACATCATATAGTGTACCTCTGGCGTATCGGCAAAAGGGGGCAATGGTGGGTAAATGCTCCCCAAGTCGGAACTCCACCTACCACCATTTAACCCAAAATTATGAAAATTTTCACTTTTTGCAACATTTTGTGCAAAATTCATTGATTGTGACCACACCTCCCCTGCCCCTGAAAAAATATCTGGTGCTGCTACCACGCTTAACCTAATGAGAAATCATGTTAACAGGCTTGGGATGTAAGGAGAACCAGTGGAGGCATACACATTATTTTTCTGCGGGGGCATTCTGAGGGAGGAATTCGCAAGTTGAACTCCTGAAATTTCACATTAGATTTGCAGGACAACATGTTGTTTTGTGTAGGGGTGTGTGTGTGACGTCAAATGAGGACATTTTTATGAAATTTCACATTTCAGCCATGGACACTGCTGCAACCGAGGAATGTCCCCCTTTAGCTAAGATGTGCAATTGATTGCAAACAGCCTAAAAATGCATATCGCTCATTCTACAAAATCCGGTGCCAATCCACTATAAAAATTGAAAAAATAAAAGTTGTTCAAAAAGACCTGCTTTTTGTGTTTTTTAAGAGTAAATGTATCACTACTTTCAGATGTAAAAAATTGCCAACACCACTTGCATATTTTTCTTTCAAGAAGTCATGATGTTTTTTAACACTAAAACTCAATGTAATATGAGCTACATGTACGTTACCGACTACAAAATGGGCTGGTTTTACTCAATCCAAGGTCATAAAAAGCAAACTAAAGATCACTTGAGTGAAATGTAAAACAGATTTCACCATTTCATAGAAGTTTTGAAGATGCGTAAATGAGTGTGTAACGTAGCTCACAGTAACGTAGTTCACTGGTTTTGAATGTTTTTAATGTGATTTGCGAACGGTAGAACGTTATGTCAGTTAATTCTAATATAAATGGGGTTCGACCACTGGTAGCTTTCACATATTTAAGGAAGTACATGTAATACAAGTGCATATAGAATCCTGGTAACGTAGCTCACCAATCTTAACATGGTCGGTCGAAATTTCAATGTTTACAACATTTCTATGCCAAAAATGCTACAGCATCACAATTTTTACTGTGATTTTTAAAAACCTATGAGTGTTTCCTTTCAAAAACCGCAAATTACATTGATACCTCTGTTTTACTTCTTTCCAATAACGTGTGTTAAAAAGGGGTAACGTAGCTCACAGCGTTTTGGTGGAAAGTGCAATTTATTTTAGAATTACACAAAGACGTTTTAATCACTAAAAAATAATGTTGATAAACAATATGATGGTGCGTTATCTAATTAAAAAACAACAAATATGTAAAGAAATCGCATTTATTCAAAGAAAATATTCAGGGTTGGATGTGACACTTGAGCAGTGGAAACGCATTTTTAGCAATTTTTTAGCCTTTGCAAGGGTTAATCAGGCTGAAGAAAGCATTTAAAGTATGGAAAACTATATATGTCCGTGTAGATCTCGTTGAGTTCTACCAGAAAAACAACATATTTGATGCCCTAAATGCTCGACAAATTGTTTGTGGACCAAAGAATGGAAAAAAGGCCATTGGCACCGGATTTTGTAGAATGAGCGATATGAGAGTGCATCCCCTATTGTTTTTTGTATAAAATGGGGTCAACGTTCCTGGTTAGGTGCAGAAAATCAGAAAAAACATGACCATAAATTTTGAATGAATGAATTTTGAATGAATGAACAAACGAACAAATGGATGAGTTAACGCATGAAGAATAAAAGAATTAAATTAATGGATTTTTGGATGAATGAATTTGAATGAATGAATTTTTGAATGAATGAATAAGTTAATGCATGAAGAATAAGATGAATAGATTAATGAATGAATGAATGAATGAATGAATGATTTCAATCACTATTAATTCATTATTGAATAAATGAGAAAAAATGAAACTACAGATTTTTGATGTTAATTAATGATATGAATTTAATCTCAACAGTAACAATATAAAACATAAAACTGTTTTAATAAACCTTATATAATTAATATATATTATGATATGTTAAAATATATGAATCAACAAGATGTTGACAGTTAATAACCCTTAAAGTACACATTATGTTTACAGCATAACAAAATAATATAGAGACGATGGAATTCAACAAACAAACAATCCCGTATCAAAATCACATAAATGTAATATTTTATAACAACCAGTATCAAAATCACATAAATTTCATATTTTATAAGATAAAGATATTGCAAGTTATATGAAGGAATGTCTGCAAATTACTCTAAAATAAAAAATGTTTGTTCACTGCATTTCATTTATTTATTTAAAGAGTCCAATAAAATTATTTTTTTCATGCACAAAGTCCATAAGACGAACATTTCCAACATATTTTCTCATCAACTTTGTTTAGGAAATAACCCAAAAGTTTTATGATGTCCTATACACGAAAGTTCTTTTATTAAGGGGGGAGGGGGGTAAGAAATTCCAACCATGTTTGTCAAAAACTAGGCTAGTTAAAATATCAGTCAAAAGTTGATTCTTTTGGGTTGGAATTTTCAATATTTCACAATGTTTCAGGGAGGGAGGGAGATTCAGATCATGGTTTTTATCAATACCTTATTTTATAATTTGTTTTAGCCTTACAGAATTAATTTATATCCTTTCATGATATCAGTAATATAAAGTTTGTTCAGCTTATAATTGGCAAAAAAATGAGACTCGGAACATTGTGTATTGATACAGATGGCGTGCACACTGTTGAGCTCGGGCACATATGCTGGCTGTGCATTGCATAATGCGTAACTGGCACATGCTTATGTTAATTTACTCAAATGTAAGTTATACTTTGGACTTTATTGACGGGGCAATAACAAAAACCAAATAATTGTCACCAATTATAAACCGGACAAACTTTAGCTCGAATAACAGAGTATAAAAACAGACATACATACAAACAAATTAACATAGATAAATCAGAACAATTTTGTGCATTTTAACCAACACTTCACCTGTGTTTCCATTTGGTTTGAATACAAGATATGTGATAAGAAATACGAGGTCAGTCAGTATGTTTTAAGAGTTGACTTGTGACGTCATATGTGGATTGTTTTTATGGCATTTCTCAATGATTACATAAACACTGTACCTTTGTCTTTCAAACAACACATGTAAAAATTATATCATGCACATGATTACGTAACAGCATTAGCATAAAATCAATAGACTATAGGGACACTGCCAAATCACGCAAAAAGGCGGGCCTATTAAATCCACATATGACGTCACAAGTCAACTCTTAAAACATACTGACTAACCCTCGTACAAAGTCAAATACTATTCAAACTTGTCTTATTCATTTATCTAGTTTCTTCTTATAAAAATATAACTTTATGACATATTGTATCACTGAAAACAAACACTCAAAAACATTGTATCACTGAAAACATATACCCATACTCAAACATCCCCACAAACATATAATTACTAAATAAAATCTCTTTGTTCTCTGCAAGGTTGGTGCATTTAAGACATAGTTTATCCATTTACCGAGGGGTCAAAAATCATAGGGCATATGTCGCTGACTACTTTTAAGGCACATAATTTAATCAGCCTCAGCTTATTAAGACGTAAAAGCCTGGCATGCCAATGGTCCAGATCACAAGGGAAAGAGCTGATTTCATACAATTCTTCATGTTTTCTGCCCTAATTTTACCTAAAAATATTTCAAAGGGGGCAGTTCTCCCCACCTGTGCCCCTCATGGTTGTGCCACTGCTATTTTATGAAGCATTACCATTACATATAGTAGCAAATCTGTACCACATTCTGAAAAAGCGGGGGGGGGGGGATGGAGCAGCTCCCCCTGTTAAAAGTCTTGTCCTCTTTTGCTCCCCCTGTGAGATTCCTGGCTGTTCTGATATGTACTATTTCATGCCTTTTTTGCCATTTTGGTCAAATCCCCACCCCCCCGCCTTGAAAGTTGCCTTGCTCCCCTCATCCCCCTTACCCCCTCTGAAAAAGTTCTGGCTACACTACTGAAACTGGTTTTAAAATACAAACATGGGCAGGGTGTGGGAATATGTCTTTGTCAAATGTGAGCTTCACGCTTTTGGCTCTTAATCTCTTGCTGAAACACTCGGTATCCAGGGGAGGTGGTGTTCTTAGTGGAAACGTAGGTACAGTGATGTGCGGCATATTCTGGTTGTATTTTCAGGCAAGTAGGTTTAGATTGGGTTGCAAATTTAAGAAAAATTTTGCTTTTTGTCGCCGTAACATTGTAATTTGTAACATTTTGAACAAAAATAATTGAGGTTAGAATTTGCTGTTCCTTTTTTTGTTGTTAAAATTGTCAAGGGTACGTTTTCTGAAACCCAGCTATATATATATATATTCCCTGCCATTCCAAAATCAAGAACACCCCCTCCCTGAGGACTCAATACAATTCTCTCAGTCCAGTTGTGCCATCTATTGCACTTACCCACTTCTCACATCTGACAAAGGGGACACCTTCACTAAATCCCTATTGGTTTGTACAGGGCCTTTCAGTTCAAGTAAATTTTCTCAGCACAGAAAATGCCAATTTGCCTTGTCTTTGGTAATTATTAAAGTTGTTTTCCCTGACAAGAGGTATTTATTTTGTGATTACCCCCATTGAGTGCAACAGTAAGTGTTCCCTTCGTGTCTGAGGGGGCAAGATGGAACAGCAAATCTCGGCAAAAGTAACCAATGGCAAGAAGCGATCTATCGCAAGCAACGTCATGTCGACCAACGGATTCTATAGACGAAAAATATACAGACACATTCATGAGGGCTAATCGTTCAATCATGTGTGCGTCTAACAAATCATGACAGCATTACATACCTTTGTGTAATATGCGATTGCGTTTACGCGAAAGACTGTACAAATATGCGGCATGTGAATCAGTTTCATCTTTTGCACTTCATGGAATGATTGGCCCTCATTAACAGATGATGCTGGGTCTTTGCCTGTTGATAATTGGTCTGCATCCCTTTAGTTTATGGTACTATCACAAAGGTCTTTATTTTGATGACAGGCTTATAATTACTTTAAATTTAAAATTTCAAGTAAAAAATCACATATAAGTTATAATATGAAGCTATAGGGCTACTTATTAAAACAAATTGTACAAAAATATATTGGTGCATATAACAATGATTTCGGGTAGGAGTGCATAATATAGTGCATACAAAAATTTATTTTTTGTCATAAAATTGAAGCTGACATAACAATTTCATCAACCTGATGAAATTTTTACTTTTACATGTTAAGTGTAGAAGGACAATTTACTTTACTTCATTTAAACTACCATAATTAAATAGAACACGGATTACTGAAACACGGATTACTGAAACTACTGCAACATTTAAAAAATATATATATCAAATTTCAGTTCCGCAAAAGACAGTGACTGTGAAAGACGGTGACCGTGAAAGACGGGTGACCGCTATAGTAAAAGTACAAGTAGAAAACTGTTGTTTAAACATAAGTTCGGCTTAATTACAGTAAGCAAAAGAATAAAGGTACCAGTTATGTTCACCTATTGTATCTTCTAAACAAAGACAGATATGTCATCATTGTAACCAGCAGCCAATAGCTGCATCTTTCAGCTCAAATGTAAGACCTCATTTGTTGAAATCATTCAAGAAATAAAGGCACAATGATCCAAAAATCCAAGGAAGATGCCAATTAAAAAGTTGCAGTTTGCTCCATTGCATGCCCTACTGATTTGAACACAAAGTGTTCTCGAACAAGAGAACTAGTAGCATGCTTCCATTGATTAGCATGATAAAACCTAGCATTGTGATTTCATTGATTAGTGCGCAAATGTGCAATTTTTGATTTCATTTCTTCCTTAGGTTTCAGATTACTATTTCTTTAATTCTCAACATGCAATTTCAACAAAAAAAAAGGTCTTAAATAAGACTAAAGAATAATAGCTCCTTGTTTTAATTTTGACATATATCTGTATATACAGGGGTGAACATAACCGGTACCATAATTCTTTGGTTTACTGTATATAATAATAATGAAGTCAAGTAAGTCTTACTTGAAAATCAACAAATTTTCATTTACTTTCATGTCATTCTAAGCTGTTATTTGTTTACTTTTATGAAGGGTTAGCAAACTGACATGTAATAAAATTTGAGATCAAATAAATCAGGACTCAAAGAAGATTGAACCATATTCACATGATTACTTTTAGTTATTTTTAGCAGTAAGCTAGAGCCACAAATTTGCTGTCTTCTATATTCAAGGCAAATTCCGTTTTGTGAATTGCAATACCAATCTTCGCAGGAAAGTGTATAGAAAATTATTATATAAATTATTTTGCCATAAACTCATCCGAATCTGATTAAATGGGGATGGAACTACTGGAGACTTTCTTTTTTGGCTGTGTTTATAATAATACCAGTCATTTATTAACAGGCAGGCTAAGTTATCAGAAGAGCCATGTACCAAAGTAAAGAGTTGACCATAAGCTTAGATAAATTTCACCTGAGTATAATGTAGCCATCTCTATGTCATTTGAGAATAATGCATAGTTTCACTGATAACAGCTGTGGCTTCCTTCACTTGAGACTGGATGGAGGAAAAATGCATAAAAATCTTGCATAAGAACATTCTTGACAAAGAAGAAAATAAAACATGCAACAAAAAACTATTAATAGAGATTGTGCGTAAAATTATTGATTGGCTCCAAACAAAGGATTTAAACCAGTGTCCTTCACCGTAATCATGGCGCAGTGCAGTCCATTCAATCAACTGTTGTCATCAACCTATTTGATCGTGGTGCATTACTTATGTGTGTGAGACAAACTGTCACGTTAGATTACATGCTTTTGTTGAATGCATTTGAGTAGTCTGCCATATTTACGGTATGATACGTCATATGCACAACCTCTATAACCTGAAGTTTCTACATGATTGCAAGAATCCAAGCAAGTATCCAATTCCAAGAATTGACTCAAGAAGCCACACCACCAAATAGAAATCTGGTTGAGCACAATTGCTATATATTGCTGGATATGCTTTTAACCCTATGAGAACTACCTGCCGATTGGCCAAAATGAATATTGTGTCCAATTTTGAACCAATCAAGGAGGATATTAATAAGATCTGCAAAATGCAAGTTTGACCATAAATAGTTTAAAGCCTAGTCATAATTGGCAATTGAAATGAGCATTTCAAGTTATCAACCAATCAGAAATGTTGTTAGATGACCGGTAGTGTCCAGGTACATCTGAATTAAGATTAAAAGAGCAGAAATGTGCATGATTTTGGCTACAATTTGGATTGGCGATGACTATACTCTGATCAGCTTGTAATAGGCGGGATTACACACAGTCCGGTGCAGCTCTTAGCGAACTGTGCTTTGCGTATTGTGTGACTGACGTGTGTGTGTGTGAATTTATGCGAGCATAAGTGTGGACTTTATTGACTTGCACAGTAACAAAAACTGAATAATTCTCGCCTAGCTATTACAAGCTGATCAAAGTATAGTGTATAAGATAGACCATCATGATTTTGCTTGGGGGATCAAATCAAAACTTGACCGCCGGTTGCCCGCCAGTTGCGGGCGGTTTCATCCGGTTCTAAATGTCTAAAGAAATATAGACAGTAATGAGGTCAGTTGTCACACCCTGGTTCACATGGTACAATAGGAAGAATTGATTTTCCTTCCCTGGATTTCTTCTCATGTTACTCATGCAATCTTGAATATTCATAGCAATGACCTCTGACCACCGGACAGAACCGCCTGGAACCGGCGGACAATCGACAGTCAAGTTTTGATTTGATCCTCTAGAGAGTATGCAAGTCTCAGCAGTGGTGACAGAGACATTAAAATTTAGGGGGGTGAACATATTTTGTGATGCTTTTACTGGGACATTTGTGCACTATGAAAAAATTCAATTTTGGACTATTTTAGCCTAAAATGAAGGTGACTTTTGGCATTTAATGGGCCAATGCATGTGAAAAGCATAACATTTTGCAATTTTACCCTATTTTGGTCCAAAGGACAGTGTTTATTGGCTAAAAGGAAGATACACAAGGTAATTATTGCTTTATTGTTTCTATAAGGATTTTTGGAGGGGATGCCCCCATGGAAAATTTAGGGGGTGTATAAATTAATAAGTTACTTACCAGCATTGATCTCCCTTTGGTCTCAATAGGTAGTAATGCTATTGCTATGGCTGCAAGGATACACACCCCTCCATACAAGCCTATGGTTCCATGGGGAGAGTATTCCAATAGCACCTGAAAATAATAATTATGAAAATAGTCATATTTAGTTAGGTATCAGGCAAAATGTCCAAAGGGTGAAAGAATAAGCCAAATCGGCATTGGAAGTTTGCAATGCATTGTGGGATAGTTTTTGCAGTTTTGGGACACTTTGTCCTTTGACCTATTGGGAAAATTCAGAAATATTGGGTTTTTGTACATACAAAATATCATCTAAAATGTTTTACAATAATTGAACAAATGTAAAAAAATAATATTAATTTATAAATTAATTATTTAAGTATTTTCAATGATAACATTATGGCAATAATAAGTAAATTAATAATAATTATGTCAATTCCCCCGATATGTCAGAGGTCACAATGTCCAAAACTGCTCTCAAAAACCGGAAGTTAGAATGGCGATTGGGCTTATTATGTTACCAGGACAAATGCACTACTCAAAGTTCATGAATATTATTTTAATTCCAAAACAGACCAACGCAATCAAAATTTTAGTCAACTTTGTCCTGGTATTTTGAGGGGAAGCAACTTGCCTCCCACGAAAGTCTGACAAGGAGGATTAAGAGGTGAGCTGATACCTAGTTCACGACATGGTATCACACAAAAACATGTGCAGGGTTGCCAAACCCGCGATTTGGTAGCCCAATTGGGCGACTTTTGAAGATTTTTCCAGCGACTTTTGACAATTTCCTGTCCCATAGACATCAATAGTTAAGAAAAAATTTGGGCGACTTTTCCAACATTGGCTCCCGTGACTTCCGGTAGTTTTCTGCCCCATTGAAACCAATGGTAAAGAGAAAAATTGGGTGACTTTTCGATTATTTGACCCGCGATTCGGGCTGAAATCTTTTGGCAACCCTGACCATGTGCGCAGTTGGTAGACAACATTACTAGGATTCAGTCAAACCAAATACAATAATACACTCAAGTCTTACAAAAGTACTACATTCATACAGGGTCCAAAACAACCAAATACCAGATAAAAGGTGTAACAATACACCCATATCTTGTATGAGTACCACACATTTTAGTGGCAGTACCGAATATTAAAGGGTGACTTACCTGTGATACAAAAGGAGTAATAATACACCCAATTCTTATACAAGTACTACATTCATGTATAAAGGAACCATACACGACCAAACACCAGACAAAAGGTGTAACAATACACCCATTTCTTGTACTAGTACCACACACTATATGTACAGACAGTACCAAATACCAAAGGGTGACTTATCTGTGATACAAAAGGTGTAATAATGCACCCAATTCTTATACAAGTACTACATTCATGTATAAAGGAACCATACACGACCAAAGGCCAGACAAAAGGTGTAACATTACACCCATTTCTTGTACAAGTACCACACACGTACACTATATGTACAGACATACACCACATTTTGCCATACTGCAAGAGTTTCTAGAATGCTGTTAAAATAAGAAAATTTTTAATGCTAATTTATTGCACATTCTAGGGAAACATGGTTACCTTTTTGAAATAACCAGGTGAGAGGGTAATTTTCAAGAAAATATTTTTCTTGTCAACACTGAAGCATCCTCTGTATAAAAGAAAATATGAATATTAACTGCACATCATATATAACGATTTGTGATACCCAACTGTGGCACCATTGATGTGGTTTATGAAGCAGAGGATTTTATTTCAATTTTAAATACGCCAAAATATTTTTTAATTGAGTGTGAATGGCGATATTGATACACATTAATGTTTTTAAACAAATAAAATTCCAAAATATGGTAATGCTTTTCTGTCTTTGCTTGTCACATGGTATGTTGAAGTAATGAAGTTGCGATTATATGTTGAAATTTTCACATTGTCACAAATAAGTCCTTGCGGTCTAAGGCGCTGGTGTTATGTCAATACTGTATAGGACTAGATGGTAGAGGCTCAGTGCAGCGAGTTCAAGCCCGCTGGCGCCTCTGCCAAATAATTTTTTTTTTTTTTTTAAATTTCATATTATGTTAGGGAAATGTGGCTGGGAGGATGTATGTATGGCGAAGAGTGGTGTGGTACAGACAGTACCAAATACCAAAGGGCGACTTACCTGTGATACAAAAGGTGTAAAAATGCACCCAATTCTTATACAAGTACTATATTCATACAAGAACCATACACAACCAAATACCAGACAAAAGGTGTAACATTACACCCATTTCTTGTACTAGTACCACACACTATATGTACCGACAGTAGTAAATACCAAAGGGCAACTTACCTGTGCTACAAAAGGTGTAATAATGCACCCAATTCGTATCCAAGTACTACATTCATACAAGAACCATGCACAACCAAATACCAGACATCAGGTGTAACATTACACCCATCTCTTGTACTAGTACCACACACTATATGTACCGACAGTAGTAAATACCAAAGGGCGACTTACCTGTGATACAAAAGGTGTAATAATGCACCCAATTCTTATACAAGTACTACATTCATACAAGAACCATACACAACCAAATACCAGACAAAAGGTGTAACATTACACCCATTTCTTGTACTAGTACCACACACTATATGTACAGACAGTACCAAATACCAAAGGGCTTACTTACCTGTGATACAAAAGGTGTAATAATGCACCCAATTCTTATACAAGTACTTCATTCATACAAGAACCATACACAACCAATACCAGACAAAAGGTGTAACATTACACCCATTTCTTGTACTAGTACCACACACTATATGTACCGACAGTAGTAAATACCAAAGGGCGACTTACCTGTGATACAAAAGGTGTAATAATGCACCCAATTCTTATACAAGTACTACATTCATACAAGAACCATACACAACCAAATACCAGACAAAAGGTGTAACATTACACCCATTTCTTGTACTAGTACCACACACTATATGTACCGACAGTAGTAAATACCAAAGGGGCGACTTACCTGTGATACAAAAGGTGTAATAATGCACCCAATTCTTATACAAGTACTACATTCATACAAGAACCATACACAACCAAATACCAGACAAAAGGTGTAACATTACACCCATTTCTTGTACTAGTACCACACACTATATGTACCGACAGTAGTAAATACCAAAGGGCGACTTACCTGTGATACAAAAGGTGTAATAATGCACCCAATTCTTATACAAGTACTACATTCATACAAGAACCATACACAACCAAATACCAGACAAAAGGTGTAACAATACACCCATTTCTTGTATGAGTACCACACACTATATGTACCAGCAGTAGTAAATACCAAAGGGCGACTTACCTGTGCTACAAAAGGTGTAATAATACACCCAATTCTTGCAATGGAGCCACATGTACCAAGACCAATGCCTCTGACATTTGTAGGATAAACCTGCAAAGATAAGAAATGTGTTGCGGTTATATGTACCTGTATGTGTAAGTGCACCCCTACACTTGCTTTCACCTACAACCGTCCGTGGACCCAGATTTGTGTGTGTTTTGTTTGTTTTGTTTTAACAGGGAAACCGTGGACCCACACACCCCAACATATCATAATCCAAATGTGGTCTAATGTGATATTTCACAGCTAACCGTGGACCTGATATTACACTTACAATAGAGGACCCTACCCCATATGCAAAGGTATGCTGTATAGCACCCTTTGATGCTGTTTTACAACCATGGACATCCACGTTTCGCAGTGTTTGTTTTTTCACTACATAAGTGTGGACTCAAAGTCCATGTTTGTAGGTGAAAACAAACGCATAATACACCTTTTTGCAATAGGTTGACCCATATTTTTTAAGGTGGCCATTCTGGGTGGGGTCTGAGGGATTTTGCAAATAAGGGGTCAAAAAAACAAAAAAAAACATTTTTACTATGTCTTAACAGGTTTTCTATATACTCTAGGTTTTCTAGTGAGGGTCCAGCCCCAGCCCCCCGGATCTGCCACTGGAACAAAGATATTGTACTCAAAGATTACCGACTCAAAATTGCACTTTACGTGATGGCGCTATGGCAAATCCGCCATCTTGGCCACTTAAGGGTGGTCTCAAACCTGGAATTATGGAAACCTTTGGTGTCATATTAAACTGCTAAATTGTTGGTCTAAAAGAATACAAAAGTATACATTTTTAGAATGGCAATGACTTGATGAAATCATCTGAGAGGTCAAATTTGGGCCAAAATACTCATTTTCAGAGAAAATCGCAAAAAATTTTTTTTTTGGCCATTGTAACAAAAAATTCTTGGGTCAAAAATTTTAGTATAAATCACATTGGGTCTAAGGCTGTGCTAACACTTTTCTTTAATGAAAGAACAGTTACCGTCTTACCTCTGGTGTGTACACATATATACCCTGAAAAGCTCCAGTACAAAAAGCTCTTGCAACAAACAGCAAAATAACCAAATAGATCTGCCTGCAAAAAAAAAAAAAATGTCCTTGAATAAGTTCATCAGGACTGTTAGGTATCATACTATTAAATTTTGTTTTACAAGTGTAAGATGGATCAGAGAAGCCACGTGGGTTAGGAAACGGGGCCAAAGTTATCAACCACGATGAAGGGACATACTCTCTAAATCATGCATATGACCAGCTACTGCAAAGAACTGTACACTCTGGAGATGAGAATAAGAGTGTTGCTGGTTCATCACATTATTGATGAAGTCTTCCGATCGGAAGATGAAACGTTTAAAAAACATGAGTAAATTATTGGACTTGTAAAACAAAATTTACCAATAGTAACAAACAAAAATGTTTTGGATCTATTCACTGAGTTGTCCATTATGTTCATGCTCAAGTAACAGCAGTAATATATTTCGTAATATCAACACATCTTTGTACAAGGTACCCCCAACCCACCCCAAGGAATAATGGACTATTTCAGTTAAAATCCATACACCCCTATGGAAAGACATACAACCTTCATCCTCAACACAGGGAGTGTGAATTTCAAATTGGGTTACCTGAATGGTTGACTCCATTTGAAACCTCACAACCCCTGTGTAGGAGACTAAGGCCATGTCTTCCATAGTGAGGTGTATGGATTTTAACTTGAATAGTCCAATGTCACAAAGATACGGGGCTGCCATTTTCTTTGGAAGGGGAGGGGGTTCATAAATATACTGGGGGTCATAAATTTTGAAAAGAAAAATAGGGGTCATAACATTTTTGATGACCACAGATAGTGTGTTTATTTTATTTTAAAAAATTTCAATCCAATTTTAGCCTGTTTAAGGGATAATGTGTATCAGTGGTAGGGGGTCATAATTTTTTTTTTGCCGAAATAGGCGGCGGGTCTCAATTTTAATAACACTGGCTTTTTGTAAATTTGGGACCCCCTTCCAAAGAGAAAATGCCAGCCCCCAAGACAAGACAGATACATCAGGCTCTTACTTTTGGAAACAAATCTCCAGCATAAGTATTGCAGCTGCACAGCAGATATATTGAAGAGTCATACTCCTTTTCCGTCCCAGGTAATCTATGATAATTATAGTTAGAATGGTACCTGCAAGAATAGGATGTTGGTATATATTCATAAACGTCCATAATCGTTGGCCTGGTCAACTGGTAGGTGACCTTGTCCTTATAGATCACACTCCTGTATACTTGTATACTTGTCTGGACTTAGGTGGTGTCTGGACTGATATGCCCTGGGCCACATATCTCAATTATGTAGTTCATTATGTGGCGGTGGACCTTTAAGAAAGTTCCTACAATCTTATTGGTTCTAAGCCTTCTGATATGACACGATATAACATGTGTCGACGCAATACTCGTACGCGCTATTTGAACCAATCGGACGTGTATAGCAACAACAGGACCGATCGATTCTAAGCCCTAGGTAATTCCTTGTAAAATGTAGGATTTAATTTGATTAAAATTTGGTATATATATGATTAATATATTTATTTGAACTGAAGTGTATAAGAATGAGACTAAAGATATTGTTTTCAGCTGCTGTCTTGTATCTATCGTCTCATATAACACGCGACATCATTATTTTGTTTTTGTTGTTTTATTTAAAATAATGATGTCGCCCGTGTTATGTGAAGATAGATAAATGGCAGCGGCTAAAAACAATACCTTTATTCTCTAACTATGAATCATACTGTCGAAGAACTAATTGTCAAATTACGAGTAAAATACAGAACTTTTAAACATCCAACTTTTCGTCCAATCTCATTAAACTTCATCTGGCAACTCAGAGATGCTGATTTGGTGTAAGTTCATGCTGAGACTTAAATTTTATATAGTCTCGGATCTTACGTTTATCCACTTGGCTATTCCAGTTGAAATCCATACACCCTATGGAAGACATGACCTTAATATTCCATACAGGGAGTATGAATTTCATATGAGGTTACATTTACCTGAATGAGTGAATCCATTTAACATCTACACCCCCTGTGTGTGAGATTAAGGTCATGTCTTTCATAGGGTGTATGGATTTCAACTGGAATATCCCATTCTTTGATGAGTGTATCAGGCCCATATCAGGGTCACCACCAGACCTTGTACAGTGTTGTTTTGCACCACACATTACATGTTAGAGCGCATGTGCATAAGATAATAAAATAAAAACAACATAATATAATAATATAATAATATCCTACCTGGGACCTCAGCTAGTGTGGTGATTATCAAGTGATTATAGTCTGTCACTGTTAATGACTCACAGGTCTCAAAACAAAACTGATTTTCCACAGACTGGGCTGTATAAAAAAACACACAAATCCAGTAATAATATTTTTCATCCAATACTACTACAGTCCCTCCTCCCATATCCAAATCCATGGATCTCTTTGATATCAGGCTGTGTGATCTTCCAAATGAAACCATCTACAACCTGACCAACACCACTCCACTGGTTGCCAGAGTCAAAATTCATCAACTCTAATTTCTCGGCCATAAACTGTGTCTTGAAGATGGCGAACCTATGAAAGAATATGCCCTTTATATTCCACCACATGGGAAGAGTAATGCGGGACAGCCGTGCACACTGTACTTACAGTTTGTCCAGCACCTCCTGGGAGATACTCCAGGGGGTGGGGGGTACTCAGTACAAATGACCATACGGGGGCGTGCCGCAAACATGGGTAGCATTTTCAGCCTTCTGGTATATCAATGACCAATTCAAACCCTATTTTGGTATATTAATGGGTCCTTTTTTCAAAATTTTCTCAATTTTTTCGGAAAACAGCCCAATTTTTCCTTAATATAGCCAAAATTCAAATACTAAGACAATTTTGGTTAAATTCGGCCGAAAATTTTGACTTTTGGTTTATCAATGGGTCCAAATTTCTTGAAAAATTGGGATGCTGCAGCCAATTGTTTCGCTTGCCCAAGATCGTAACCGACTGATGATGATGATGATGTGATCTTCATAGGAAACCATATCTTAATTTCATCCATAGGCATAGATCCCTCCAATATTTTGCCAGGGGGTGGTCCATATAATCATCTGCCCCCCCCCCCCCGCCATGTTAACACCTGTGTGTGGGTTTCTGACAAAATTAACTTCAAATTTGGCCAAAGCGCCAATTTTTCTGCACTTTTTGCAAATTTATTTCACTTTTGCACCATATTTCACCAGTTATGCTTCAATATGGCTAAAATTTCCGCACCCATTTGTACCATGAACTTATTCTGCCGCCAAAAATGCTGGATTCACTATGCTTCAAGAAATTTTTCCAACCCCATACCCCCAAAGACACCTACAAAGAGGCATTATAATGGAGTGCTCATCTGTATAAGGGTGAAATCCCTAAGGTGACTGCACTGGTGCTCTACCAATGAATTACTTCTCTGCATTTTCACCGTTTTGTTTTTAAATCGATGCGTTAAAATGTGATATATTTAATCATGAAAGGAACACCCATTATAGCCCATTCAGCCCAGATCCACATGCTGTATAGAATATTAAATCACAAGTCTATAATACAATGCACCATATCGAGACACTATGCAACTTTCTTTATCTGCGTCAATAATAGAATATTATTATACTTCATCACTGAGCAATCTAGCGACCGATTTCTAGCCAATCAGATAGGACTCCTTTTCTTGCGTTTGGTGAAATACCAATCGCCGTCGCTCACCAACAGAGTATTAAGACGTGATTCATTGCAGGAAAAAAGTATTTATAATACAGGGTGTCGACACTGTGCGCTGTAGGTATATATTTTGTATTGGGGTATATAGGCTTACTCTGAATTAATCAATTATTACATGATCACATATTTGTTAGTTATCTAAAATACTAAACACATAATTTCTTCACAACCTTACCTGTACATGAGTGTCCTTTAGCAAACAGTTCTGTTGTAAGCAATAGTATACCATAATATACAAAAGCCATTGAAAACCTGCAAAAGTTAATATAAAGATAAAAAATACATGATGTATCAAAGTTATCCTGTATGGTTACGTGTGAGTACAGGGCACTATGGGTTTGGGATTTTATTTCCCTACATAAGTGGAACCAATGTTTTTTGGCATCCTTGAACGTGAAATTATAACAATTTGATTGGTTTCATTCTTTCTGTGCCCCCTGTGGTTCACACGAGGGGTCAAAGGTCACAGTGGGGCCAAAACTTAAAAATAGTCCTATTATGTTGTAATGTATCTTAAAATTGTTCCTCTCATGACAGGGAATAAAAAGTCAATTGTCTTATTTTTCTAAGGTGCTTAGTTCAGGAGATTTTAAGTCTCTCTTTGAAAGTGCATGACACAGGTGTGATCGAGGCTGGAACAGGCCATATAATAGTCTTTACAAAAAACTTAATAAAATAAAAATTTTGTTTTTACTGATTGTAAATTTCACATCAATTCAGCATTTAGCTGCTACCGTGTCTTTTAATAAACCATGAATGAATGAATGAATAAAAAAATTACCATATGAACAGTAGTAATGATGTGGTTATTGCTGTTTCTTTGTCGCAGAACAAATCCTTCAGCTTTCCTCTTTCATCCTGTATTAGAGAAGAGAAAAATGCAATTAACATATAGTAAGCCAAAAAATTCAGATACCAGTTGTGTTCACCTCTGTATATCCTAAATAAAGACAAGTATGTCAAAATCAAAACAAGCAGCTAGTACCTAAACTCTTTAGCTCTGATTTAAGACCTGATTTGTTGAAATTGATTGAGAATTAAAGAAACTGTGATCTGAAACCTAATGAAGAAACAAAATCAGAAGTTGCACTTTTGTGTTTTAATCAATTAAAGCACAATGCTAGTTTTAACGTGCTAATCAATGGAAGCACAGCGCTAGTTCTCTTGTTCGCGAATGCTTTGTGTACACATCAATAGGGCTTGCAATGGAGCAAACTGCAACTTTTAAATTGGCATCTTCCTTGGGCATTTGGATCGTTGTGCTTTTATTTCTAGAACAATTTCAACAAACGAGGTCTTAAATTCGAGCTAAAAGATGCAGCTATTGGCTGTTGGTTCCAATTATGACATATCTGTCTTTTTAGGATATACAGGGGTCAACATAACTTATTCCTTAATTTTTTGGTTTACTGTATATCCCTCTCCAAGGATTCTTCAGTTACTAGCTACTGAGTGACACTCCGTAATTTGCATGGAAGAATGACCCCTATATTGTGTTTGTTCATTTGTGTATGAAAAGCCATTGTACTACTCTAGAAATACCTTTTAAAAGTATTAAATTAGTATCACATCAGCGGGCCCTGTGCACTGAAAACCCGAAATTTGTTATTTAAATTTTAACGAGTACTGATAAATGGGTAACAAAATTGGTCTCGAATATTAATGAATTCACAGAAACATACGGGATATGATGAACCATTGACCTGATGCCATGATGACAGAATTTATTAATCCTTTTATTCCACGTATATACCATATATCAAAATTCCACTTCTTGTTTAAATTATAATGACTCATATTTTGCATCTTCAATGTGCAGTCCATATGCACAAACGAATGCTTAATCTTTACGATATTAAGCTTTTTGTAAAATATATATGTCACTAAAGCAGGTCATATGTGTTGGCCTTCTTCTATTGTATTTATTCATCTGTGTATGGAGAGCCAAATTCCATCAGTTTTAGTGCATAGTTCATTGAACTGCGATTGCAAGTACTTTCATATTATGCACTAATCGCTGCTTATGGATCGAGGCGATTGCATTGAAAACTTATTAAATTATTCATAACAGTTACATAATCAGTCGCTAGTGTGGACACTCTTCACTCGCAAACCTCCAAAATTGTGATATTTTTGCATTGGAAAAGAAACCATGTGAATAGAGTGCCCTCTCAAGAATATGTGCTCTGTGTTACTATAGTGTTGTGTTTCTACTGACCCACATCAGAATAATTATTAATTTCTTTTGAGCATTTCTATTCTGCAAGGCTTGAATACAGTTATTTATTTATATTTATAGATGGTAGCCCAGATCACTGAACAAAGCACTGTTTTCCACTTGTTGTAATAGGCATAAAGTGTATAATTTATATCCAGCTTTTTACAAATGTGTCCAAGACCTTTTTCATTCAGTGCAAAGTGCACAGATATCTATAGTCCTGGAATATTTGAATGTGATAGTCTTATATGTCTGTAAAACAGGATCAAAAGCACACATAAGTATACATAATGAAGTAAATAACATAACATCACTTTTTAGGCTGTCAGAAGTCATTCAAAATGTACAACAATTTAGACTCATAATGATAAAAAGCCTACTGCAAACAAAAACTGTAATTAGCAGTTAACACTTTTCTAAACACATTCTTGCCATCACTTTGTAAACATGTTCAAATACAAATATGTGACACAATCAATGGAAAAGAGTTGCACATCGCTGACAATGATTTTGAGATATGGGTAAAGAAAGTGTTACAATTCTTTTGTTTTGTACTGTTTTCAGCGTTTGATAAATTGACATAACTTTGGAAAGAAAAGTTGTATCAACATGGGGTTTTTGGTTTCATAAAGCTCTAAACGTCCGTTTTAGACACATAGGTCACTTTCGACCAGGGTTGACATGTGACTCATTTCCCTTGATCATGTCACATGTTTAGAATATTGACGGAGAGTGTTTAACAATTACTGTTTAGGAAGATTAGGCTATTGAAAGTTGATGTTGAGTTTAGCGTCCCCATTTTTTCAGCTCATAATGAGGCAACTATTTAGTTATTCATTATTCATTATTTTCAAGGTTTCATTATCAGCGGCCTTTTACCAATGCTTAATGCGCATTTGTTCATTCTAATTGGTATCGCCAGTCGCAATATAATGTCACAAACACACCCCAACATTTATAAAAGTATAATTAGAGTTTACTGTTCAAGATTTTAAAAACAAACTAAATGTATTCATTGTATTCCGAGGTATACCATGCCAGTCTTTGTACTAACCTCTCCGTATACATTAGGGGGTGTGACTCATTAAATACAAAAATAACAATCATGTAGAACATTATTAAACAAATTTGTGGCATCAATTTGTCAAAACTAGCAAAACTAGGTCTTTCCTACATTGTAGTTAAATTTATATTTACAACATCAACAATCTGGTAAAAACATTTTGGCTAGGTTGATTCTCTTCTAGTCTACATTTTTGTACCTGGTATCCCAAAGGTATAATTGAAATAATTGGATAGAGCAAGGGTCAAAAACCTGTATATTTTTAATGCTAAAATATTTAGATGGATTCATCTAAAAGTTCTCAAGGCTTTCTATAGAAAAAAGGGGTTTAAAAATTTTGCAGAACAAATTTTCTTTCTGGTTTAGTAGTAATGGCCATCTTCTCTAATGTGCCTCTGTTAAAAAAAGACCCCCTAGCTTACTGAAAAAAAGTTCTTACAGACTACGCTAAAATGCGTGATGGATTTTAACATAAAATACCCAGTATGACTATGCTAAAATGAGTGACAACATAAAGTATACAGTTAAACATTTATATTACGAACTGAAAATGCGAAAACTTGTTACATAAAAATAAATTATTGGCGTTGCTGTGTATTAATTAATTAAACCTTGTTAAACATTGTATTTATTGGATAGTGAACTGTCTATATACTAGCTCTCTAATATGCCTCCCTCCCATACCTCTAACACGTTAAAATCGCGTCTGGAGGCATATTAGAGAGCTAGTATATAGCGCCGGACCAACTATATATACTAACTCTCTAATATGCCTCAGGCGATTTTAACGTGTTAGAGGTATGGGAGGGAGGCATATTAGAAAGCTAGTATATAGCGTCTTCCAAAATATATCGACACTCTATATACTAACTCTCTAATATGCCTCCAGGCGCAATTTTACCGTGTTAAAAGGTATGGGAGGAGGCATATTAGAGAGCTAGTATATAGTGTCTTCAAAAATATCGACACTATACTAACTCTCTAATATGCCTCAAACAGCGATTTTACCGTGTTAAAGGTATGGGAGGGAGGCATATTAGAGAGCTAGTATATAGAGAATCCTAATTAATACCCGCCCGGAGGGTGAGAAAAGGGGATTTCTTTTGGGGGATATTCTAAGCTGAAAGAGGGGTGTTTTGGGGGGCAACTACAAAGAAGGGAGATCTGCTCTAAAGAAGATTTTTTTTTGCCCAAACTAATATGCCTCCAAAAGTCCAAACTAATATGCCTCCTTCCCATACCTTTAACACGGTAAAATTGCGCCTGGAGGCATATTAGTTTGGACTTTTGGAGGCATATTAGTTTGGGCAAAAAAAAATCTTCTTTAGAGCAGATCTCCCTTCTTTGTAGTTGCCCCCCAAAACAAACCAAGCCCCTCTTTCAGCTTAGAATATCCCCCAAAAGAAATCCCCTTTTCTCACCCTCCGGCGGGTATTAATTTGGACTCTCTATATATAGCTTTCTAATATGCCTCCTCCCATACCTTTAACACGGTAAAATTGCGTCTGGAGGCATATTAGAGAGTAAGTATAGTGTCGATATCTTTTGGAAGACGCTATATACTAGCTCTCTAATATCCCTCCCTCCCATACCTTTAACACGGTAAAATCGCTCTGGAGGCATATTAGAGAGTTAGTATAGTGACGATATCTTTTGAAGACGCTATATACTAGCTCTCTAATATGCCTCCCTCCCATACCTTTAACACGGTAAAATCGCGCCCGGAGGCATATTAGAGAGTTAGTATAGAGTGTTCACTATCCAATTAAAATAATTTTTAACAAGGTTTAATTATTTATATTAAAACTGTGCTTAAACACTGATTTCCAATATAGGCGGGTTAGGGTTAGGGTTTAGGGTTAGGGTTAGGGTTAGGGTAAGGGTTAGGGTTAGGGTTAGGGTTAGGGTTAGGGTTAGGGTTAGGGTTAGGGTTAGGGTTAGGGTTAGGGTTAGGGTTAGGGTTAGGGTGAGGGTTAGGGTTAGGGTTAGGGTTAGGGTGAGGGTTAGGGTAGGTTAGGGTTAGGGTTAGGGTTAGGGTTAGGGTTAGGGTTAGGTTAGGGTTTAGGGTTAGGGTTAGGGTTAGGGTTAGGGTTAGGGTTAGGGTGAGGGTGAGGGTTAGGGGTTAGGGTAGGGTTAGGGGGTTAGGGCTTAGGGTTAGGGCTTCGGGTTAGGTTGCAATTAAAATTAGGTTGCAGTTCATGATGATGGCATAGACCTAATCAACCCTAACCCTAACCCTAACCCTAACCCTAACCCTCACCCTAACCCTAACCCTAACCCTAACCCTAACCCTAACCCTAACCCTAACCCTAACCCTAACCAACCCTAACCCTTACCCTAACCCTAACCCTAACCCTAACCCTAACCCTAACCCTAACCCTAACCCTTACCCTAACCCTAACCCTTACCCTTACCCTAACCCTAACCCTAACTCTAACCCTAACCCTAACCCTAACCCTTACCCTAACCCTAACCCTTACCCTAACCCTTACCCTAACCCTAACCCTAACCCTAACCCTAACCCTTACCCTAACCCTTACCCTAACCCTTAACCTAACCCTAACCCTAACCCTAACCCTTAACCTAACCCTAACCCTTACCCTAACCCTAAACCCTAACCCTAACCCGCCTATATTTGAAATCAGTGTTTAAGCACAGTTTTAATATAAATAATTAAACCTTGTTAAAAATTATTTTAATTGGATAGTGAACACTCTATACTAACTCTCTAATATGCCTCCAGACGCGATTTTACCGTGTTAAAGGTATGAGAGGGAGGCATATTAGAGAGCTAGTATATAGCGTCTTCCAAAAGATATCGTCACTATACTAACTCTCTAATATGCCTCCAGATGCGATTTTACCGTGTTAAAGGTATGGGAGGGAGGCATATTAGAGAGCTAGTATATAGAGAGACTCCAAATTAATACCCGCCCGGAGGGTGAGAAAAGGGGATTTCTTTTGGGGATAATCTAAGCTGAAAGAGGGGCTTGGTTTGTTTTGGGGGGCAACTACAAAGAAGGGTGATCTACTCGCAAGAAGAATTTTTTTGCCCGAACTAATATGCCTCCAAAAGTCCAAACTAATATGCCTCCAAAAGTCCAAACTAATATGCCTCCAAAAGTCCAAACTAATATGCCTCCAGGCGCAATTTTACCGTGTTAAAGGTATGGGAAGGAGGCATATTAGTTTGGACTTTTGGAGGCATATTAGTTTGGGCAAACAAAATCTTCTTTAGAGCAGATCTCCTTCTTTGTAGTTGCCCCCAAAACAAACCAAGCCCTCTTTCAGCTTAGATTATCCCCAAAGAAATCCTTTTCTCACCCTCGGTAGGTATTAATTTGTACTCTCTATATACTAGCTCTCTAATATGCCTCCAGAGGCGATTTTACCGTGTTAAAGGTATGGGAGGGAGGCATATTAGAGAGCTAGTATAGCTTCAAAATATATCGACACTCTACATACTAACTCTCTAATATGCCTCCAGACGCAATTTTACCGTGTTAGAGGTATGGGAGGGAGGCATATTAGAGAGCTAGTATATAGCGTCTTCCAAAATATATCGACACTATACTAACTCTCTAATATGCCTCCAAACGCGATTTTACCGTGTTAAAGGTATGGGAGGGAGGCATATTAGAGAGCTAGTATATAGAGAGTGTCCAAATTAATACCCGCCCGGAGGGTGAGAAAAGGGGATTTCTTTTGGGGGATAATCAAAGCTGAAAGAGGGGCTTGGTTTGTTTTGGGGGGCAACTACAAAGAAGGAAGATCTGCTCTAAAGAAGAATTTTTTGCCCAACTAATATGCCTCCAAAAGTCCAAACTAATATGCCTCCAGGCACAATTTTACTGTGTTAAAGGTATGGGAGGGAGGCATATTAGTTGGGACTTTGAGGCATATTGTTTGGGCAAAAATTATTCTTTAGAGCAGATCTCCTTCTTGGTTGCCCAAAACAAACCAAGCCCTCTTTCAGCTTTGATTATCCCAAAGAAATCCCTCACCCTCCGGTATTAATTTGTACTCTCTATATACTAGCTCTCTAATATGCCTCCCTCCCATACCTTAAACACAGTAAAATCGCCTCTGGAGGCATATTAGAGAGCTAGTATATAGCGTCTTCTCAACACTCTATACTAACTCTCTAATATGCCTCCAGAGGCGATTTTACTGTGTTTAAGGTATGGGAGGAGGCATATTAGAGAGCTAGTATATAGCGTCTTCAAAAGATATCGACACTATACTAACTCTCTAATATGCCTCCAGACACGATTTTACCGTGTTAAAGGTATGGGAGGGAGGCATATTAGAGAGCTAGTATATAGAGAGTCCAAATTAATACCATGCCGGAGGGTGAGAAAAGGGATTTCTTTTGGGGAATAATGTAAGCTGAAAGAGGGCTTGGTTTGTTTTGGGGGCAACTACAAAGAAGAGTGATCTACTACTTAAGAAGAATTTTTTGGCCCGAACTAATATGCCTCCAAAGTCCAAACTAATATGCCTCCAGGCGCAATTTTACCGTGTTAAAGGTATGGGAGGGAGGCATATTAGTTGGGACTTAGGGTTAGGGTTTAGGCTAAGGGATATGCTTAAAATTATGTTACAGCTCATGATGATGGCGTACCTAGTCAAGGCTAACCCTAATTCAACCCTAACTCTAATAACCCAAACCCTTTCTACCAAACCTACGTAGGCCTACAGGGATTAAATTGGAAAACAAAATTATATAGGCCTATCTATAAATTATATTGACCTACTGCAGCTAACGAACCACAGCGCAATGCATTATGGGATTGATTTGCTATGCGTAATGGGAAGGGTATCACAATCATTTATTAACATGGGTTTCACTGCGGCGTTCAGTCAAGGACACACTCTGTGGGCGTGTGCGTTCAGTCGTAAGCGTAAATATTGATCGGGATGGTACGGCATACAGGTGAACTTTTTTTCAGTAAGCTAGGGGGTCTTTTTTTAGCGGAGGCATATTAGAGAAGATGGCCGTAGTAATTTGCAAAATAATGAATTATTTTCAGATTTTACATCTCAAACGCGGCACAAAATTCATAACGCGGGCGGTGGACGCTAAACTCAGAATCAAGTTTCAAGTGCCTTACACGTAATGTTTAGCATCTAAACATTGTTTGAGCAAGAATGTGTTTAATTGGTAAAAGCATTTTTGGAGTGACGGCAAAATGGTCCACTTTTTGCGTCAACATTTTGAAATATCAAATTTTTGCAATATCCTTGAATGCTATTCACATAGCATTCAGAATGCTATTCACTTAATATTCAGAATGCTATTCATATAGCATTCAATACCCAAAGACATAACTGAGTTCTTACCAGATCGTATAGCATAAAATCACCTCATGTTTGTGTATCTGCCAGATTCATTACTATGATAAGCAGTGCAATCAAGAAGTTATAGTACATTTAAGGGACCCTTGGACTATGTGTGCTGGAAGATAGGTAGAAGGTTAGATTTGAGGTGCATGTGCTTGGTTAGAATGTTAAATGAAAGTTTATACTTGGCCTAGCACCTACGAATATGCGCAGATGTGTGACGATGTTAATCTTGCGTGCATGCTTCATACCTAATTCGTTTATTTACACACGCCACACAAGAAGCATATTCAAAAGGCTAGCTTCGGGCAACATCGCAGTAGATGCTGGTAGATGCAAGTATGAATACAACATCATCCAAGTGTATAACCTCTTAAAATCTTTAGGTCCGAGAAGTACTAAAGTTTGTAATGATGTTCTATACGTTAGTGGAGAATTATGCCATGCCACCGCATCCGTAGTAGGCATATATGGTACAATGTCATTCAACACTCGGACAAGTATCCAGAATCAAAGGTCTTTTGACAGCAACGGTTGAGTACACATTCTCTAAACGCTGGATAAATAGACAGATTTGCACTACAGACCTTTAGTTCAGGCCGCGCACACAGAATATTTTGTTGACTCCCCAAAAAGCATTACAAATGCAGGCGTGTATTAAACATGTTTAATGCCAATTGGAAAAATCACAAAAGTACTATAACCAATACTTTGTAATTCAGAATCATACACTACATTAAATTTAACTTATTCCCACAAAGTATTCTTCACACAATTGATATATTTCCCATGCCATTATAGTTGATTGTCCCGGTAGTTGATATCAGAGCCTTCATCAACCATCACACAAGTATTTCGTATCTTTAAACATGGCAGCAAAAATATCTGTGACATTATTTCCAGCTTGAAAACTTTATTTGAAAAAAAAAAAAAAAAAAGGTGGAGGGAAATCCCATTTTTTAGACTATATTGTCACTGATACTAATACAAGTTATATATGATGTAAAGGTATTAAAAGAAAAGAAATAGGTATAATATTAATCAAATCAAGAAGAATATCAAAGAAATTATCCTACTACTTTTACATTACACTTGAGGCAGGTCTGTATTATGATTATAGGCCTACGTAGTAGATAAAGGGTGAGAAACAGACCATTACCATAGATAGCGGGTGTCTTGTTGAGGTATGGTGAGCATGTTGGTTGCTCGGGCGAGACCCGAAGGGTCGAGCCTTCAGCGACTCAACATGCTAACCATACCTCAACAAGACACCGATTATCTATGGTGATGGTCTGTTTTGAACCGTTATCTTACATATACAGCGAGCAAAAATAAACGAATTTGTTGTAAAAGTGTATTCATTTTCCAAAAAAACCAAATGGAAAAAACTGATGTATTATTTTGTAAAAGTTGTGGATTTTTTCCCAAAATAAAAACACCTCGAGATAGTGTAATATTCTTCCCATGTGTCCTGCGTGCGAGTCTATTTAATGACAAATGCAAGTGATTTTATCAAATCAATACAGAATTGATCTCAATTGACAATTGTATTTGAAGTTGTTTGGTAGGTTATTCACTTGCTTTAATCCGCTGGAGTTTATTCACCCCGTGACCATTGTTATTCAAATGATTAATGAATAATGCAAATTATATAGAGTTTTCAACGTTTTGACTACCATCTGTTTCAACACCATGAAATTTATATCTTAGAAAACTGTGAGTATAAGCAGATATTTGTAAGACCTGGTAACGTTGTGTCCAATGGTGCTCCCCATTATGGGTAGGTCACAGTAAGGCTTTGCACCCCCAGCCTCTTGACTTGTAATGAGAACCGCAGATTAGTTTGCGAAGCTTCCTGGTCGGGTAGTATCCGGGGTTCTTGCCTAGCAGCTAATTTGCATGGACCTTTGAGCGTTTTTGGGTTGGGCAAGGATAAAGGCAGATTCCTTTCTAAAAACCAATGGCAAGTTTATACATGTACTGAGTTTACATTCAACGAAACGGATTACTTTTATTTATGAATATTTACTTCGTTATGCTAATTAAAATTTAATTTGCATAAATCTAACTGAGCACCAGTGGTGTTATATGAATTACTGTTATACGGACTGCAGGTGCCCTCTATAATTTTCTCTTGCCATGTAACATTTGCATTTAAATCGAGCTGTAAATGCATTTTTTCCAAAATTCTATCTGAGACTAGTAACCAACTCGGATTCCACATGTATGTTGTGATCCTTTCCATAGTGTTTCTAGAATGTCCATGGTATTCCTTTTGTTTAGCTCGCTGCCCGAGACCGTTATCTTGAGCTATTGTGTTGATAACGGTCTCTGGGCAGCTAGCTACCTCCATTACTCTAGGTAATGGTCGAGGCAACAAACCTCAAAAAAAAGGAATACAATGGATAATCTGTGAATAGAAAAGGGCTAGACGTATATGTGACGTGTCATGTCAAAAGGAGACACTTTTGGGCAGGGTCGTAAATGGAGAAATAGCCAAAAATCTGCCGATGGGTGATTTTTTCACAATTTGGGTTTGTTGCGAATTTGTGATGTTATTAATGTTAAAAATATTGTCTGATAGTTTCAGACTGGAATATAACTGGCATCTTGTATTTTTTGAGACATTTTTCAAGTTAATTCCTACTGTCAACATTGTCAATAATATTTTTAAAGGCCGATATCTCAATTTCCAATTTTATAATACCATAACTTCCGAACTCAATATCTTCGCTTAGGAATGTCCGATTTCATTGGGGAAAAGCGGCGTTGTGGAGCAAAATATCTCTATATTTAAGATATGTAAAAACCTCAAAATTCATAACCTGCCCAAAAGTGTCTCCTTTTGACATGACACGTCACATATGGTAAGATAATATGTGACCCCTCGGCCCAACTGAGCCCGGATGTCGCCAGTGCCACTATTGAGATATGCTCCATCGAACTTAACAATAAACAATAGGAAACAAAGGATTTATTGACTGTTTTATTGATTTTTCACTACTTAAATGTCAAGTACTAAAGACATGATATACATCATTTTAAAGCTAATTTCAAGCAGAATATTTTGGTTGAATATCTCAAAAATGATGATTGGCGACTTCAGGGCTCAGTTGTGCCGAGGGGTCACATATGCTAGTTCCGCTAAACAAGAAACTTTTCGTGCTTGGCTGATCCTCACTTGATGAAGGTCATATTGATTTATCGTCTACAGAGATGCCTCCTCTCCAGGCCAATGGTACGTTCAAATCGCTAGGTTGGACGTCCAAAGGTCCCGTAAACGTATTATAACATATGAAAAAGTTTGGCCACAATATAATAATGAGTGGTAGCATGAAGAGCAACATTTTTCATTGTCCAACCTTGTATTAGGCAATCATGAAAAACCCATTGTGTCCCCCATTTTTTGCTCATTATGGCTCATTGATTTCCATTGTTATTGTTTTGGATCAAAAAATGCCACCTTTGCTATCCACTAATACACATGCATTTTATATTATCATAAGGATATTTCACAAGTGCTTATTGCAATGCAAAGAAAAAAATTATCATGTTTTTTCCATTGAAATATTCTGAAATTATTTATCAAATAATGTGATCAAAAAACTCGAAAAATGTCTCACTTCCCATTGAAAATTGAAAAACATAGAACTTTCTAAATAAAAAGGGCCACCTTTTCCCAAAACTAAATGGATTTATAATTTATATTATTTGAAAGTAGATAAATCAAAGTTTTTAATTCGAGCGAAGATATTTAAAAATATTTTCATTTTCCTGTGGTGGTTGAAGATAGGTAGAAAAGTCGACATTTTAATCAAATTTCCTGTGTTAAAAGACCTTTTGAAAGTGGGTGAGTAGATGCACCAAAATTGTCCATATGGGTGCATGGTATTTTTTTCACAACATGCTTGCTTAACTTTGCCATGTACCTCTTTGTGCGATTAGTAAATAAATAAGCTGCCCCTTGCCTATGAAGTCAGTGATCACACAGACTGATGTCAGATGATCATTTGCCCAAATAATCGTCTGAAGTTATAATCACACAACTTCAAAGAGGTACAGGTCAACCTACTTCATTGCAAACTCCCTGCAGTTGCATAAACTTCTTGTTCTTTTTTGTTGACAAGGGCATTCTTCAGCGAATGGTTCTTTTCAGAGCCACCAAAACCCTTTTACATTAGCAGATAGGTGAGATCTGCTTGTTCTCTGTTGACACGGAGCAATTTTCAGAGAATGTTCTTTTCAGAACCCCCTCTTATTTATTTTACTCTGTTGGCAAGGGGTGGTCTTTGATTGAACGGTTTTTTTCAGAGCCACCAAAAACTTTTGTTCAATGTTCACAAGGGGCAGGCTTCAGTGAACAGGCTCTTTTCAGACCCATCGGTAGACAAGGGGTGGCCTACATGTCTTATACATTGGTACTTTGTCCTGAAGAAGTCAGAGCTACTCCTGACGAAAGCTTGACAGTTCCAATCTTGTCCAATGGCGAACCCGCTAAAAACTTACTAATTGTTTTTAAAATTTATTTTGTGACTTATAAAAAACCATTCAAAATTGTATGTTTTTGGCCCATTTTCCCTCTATTGCAAAAATATCACAATCATGACTTTCATTGCCAGTTAGTACTAACTAAATGATTAGGATTTATTGTGTTTCATTTGGCAAAACAAGATAATATTTTTTAAAATCAAAAATGAATAATATCTTTCATCAACTTACTGCACCACTTACAGCTCCTACTTTAAGTTCTCCTTTTGGCAGTGATTTCTTGTTCATTTTAGCAAGTTGATTCAGAATATCTAGAGCAGCTTCTTTATTTCCACAAGCAGCATGGTAGTAGGCACTCTCTGGAAGGAACTAATGAAGAATAAAAATATTACTATGGCACAGGGTTTCTGTACCCTTTTATGTGACACAATCTGGTCCATGGGGGCCAAAGGCGGCAAATTTGAAACTGAAATAAAAGCAAAAATATGGAGTAAAAAACAATAAAATACATAAGAAAATAGATATCAAAAAAACTTTTGAAGCAAGTATGAAAGACCTTTGGTGTTTTCAGTAAATGATAGCCTTTTGTGTATATAATGTAATAATTACAGCACCTCAATTTTCAAAAATGCCTCCTTTGGCCCCCATGGACCAGATCGTGTCACATATAAGGCCCACAACTTATAAGTTCCCCCAATACTTTTTTAAATAAGTTAAAAATATTTTACGAAATCTAAAAATGTATAAAGATATGTATAGCCCTATTTGTTTTATCCCTGTGGACCAATTTATAGCGTCACACGTCATTGCGTTCAGTCACAATGGTTAATTGTGTAAGAAAAGAGGCCGTTTTAAAAGTTGCACCTGAGAACATAGCAGTCAGGTTTTCTTTAACAAACACATGAATAGGCCTACTGTATTGTTTGATTGACTCCTATGGACTCAGATGCCACTTTTAACAATGTTTAAAATGGTCTCTTTTTTTATATAATGAACCATTGTGACTGACCGCAATGACATGTGACGCTATAATTTGGTCCATATGTGTAAGACAAATATGGCTACACATATCTTTTTACACATTTGCATTTCTTCAAATATTTTTAGATTTCTTCTAAAAAGAATTTAGGGGGGAACTTTGGAAAGAGGGATGGTAAATTAAGATGATCTACTAAAGCAGACTACGTCTGTTTATGATTATAGGCCTATACTAAATGCATGGCAGAATAAAGCTGAATTTATACTCGATCGCCGAGCGATTGCGATTAAACGCTTTTGGAAAGCGATGGGCAATCACAGAATTTTGCGATGCATCGCCCATCGCTTTTGCATTTATACTCATCACTGCGATAGCAATTGCAGACGACAATTAAAATATTCTAAATACCACAAAATACATTTTTAGAACATCCTTTGCTGTCAATAATTATTGGTTTGAATTAATTCATCACCAAAAGTTAAAAATCAAGAAAGTTAAATTAATTAGCAAAATAATAGATCCAGTTGGTTGTATATGATTGGTTGACGCATTCACGTGTCAAGCGATATCGCTGGGAAGTTGAGATTTCTTCAACTTGCAAAAGCGACATCGTTTTTGCCTCAGCGATTTGAATCGATTGATCGGCTCGACGCTCTGGAAATGTAAGTAAACACTGAGCATGCGTGAGAATCGCTTAAAATCTGTAAAAATGATCGAGTATAAATTCAGCTTAAATGGCTCACATTCTATTTTTTTTTTTTTGGAGGGTTCACTATTTTACTTTGCGCTGCAGCTCAATGCAACTTGTCGCATTTCCAAGATAAAATGTATTTAACTTAATTGCAATATCGCTATGCAGTATTTTGGCAACACACCGAACTGCAAGGCAATTCCGGCGTATTATGAAACGGACATGCAAGGTGGTGGTGGTGGATGGAGGGGTGTAATCCCTATACTTACATAACAGCATGTTATGAATAAGAGTAACGGCATAGCAGCAACAATAAGAAGTAATCGCCATCCATAGACTGGCATGATTAACCTTGCAATACCAACAACCCATAAGACACCTATGATCCATGAAAACTGTGGAAATGATTCAAACAAACTTAAAATTAACATTAACAGTACTGTTAACACTAGGATCCACAACATGCTCATCTATCAGGACAAAGTTCTTTAACCCCAATACATTTGCACATTCATTGAATGAATTTTGAAAATTTGGGTACAAAAACTCATACTCTGCAACTTGAGGTCAAATTTTGCACTATGATTGTTTAATTGATGTTTTTGAACTATGCCATTGGGATGAGGCTATTGTGGTCCATATTAGGGTGCAATGGCAAAGGATATGACAAGTTAGGGGACATTCATGTACAATATGGCCAAGAAAAAAAGAATGTATGTCTCAGACACCCGCGCGGCGCGCATTGCCATGTGAAATCCAATTTAGCGCTTAGCGCTACGCGTTGGCCGTTTTTTTTTCCCTATATGTTCATTTAAAAAAATATTTTTCAGTATCGAATAGCGATCCAATATTTTTTGCAGTTTGGTTGTTGTTTTTTGTATATACACATTTCACTATGATTGTAAAAAAGACACATAAAACTATTCATTGTGTATATTACTGTTTCTGTATTTGAAAATCAAAAAGTACATAAATATTGTGCCTTGACTGTAAAAAAATAAAAAATTAATTAAAAATATCGCATGTCGCATAGCTCATTTTCTTAAAAAAATAAAAAAATAAAAGACACATAGCGCTTAGATTTTTTACCAAATGTGTCTGAGACATACTTTATTTATTTTTTTGCCTAATCAAAATGTCTTTTATTCTATATTCTATTACCCCCACGACCCATTATTCAAAATCGCGCACTGTGATTTGTTGAAACGCGTCACATGAAAGACCATTAATTAGCAATAAAGTGGCCAGGGCAACGAACTTTATGTTCTACTCGCATCACAGCGCACAGCAAAGCGTGATGCAGTATATTATTAGCGTCGTTACGCACTCTACGCAAAGCATTACGCTTGGTTACGCATTCTGCGATATTCGCTGTCACTTGCGCTTTGGCTACGCGTAGGCGCTCCACCTTGAGGTAAACAACTTGGAAATATTTGTGCAAAAAATGTGATATTTTCTCTTTAAATTGCACTATTTTGTGGTAATAGAATAGAAATAAAGGGTGCAACATTATCCTTTACATGCAAATAATGTGTCCTCGGCAGTAAGAACGTTTAAATAATGGGTGAGGCGCAGCCTTACCCATTATTTACGTTTTTACTGCCTCGGACACATTATTTTTGTGTAAAGGATAATGTATTACCCTTTATTTCTTAATTATAATATACTTACGGAGACAATATTAAGCCAGAATCCTCTAACTTTGGTTGGCAGAAATTCTGAATACAAAACCACACTGTAAAAGAAATGAACACTTACAATAAATCATGCTTTATGACATAAGCATTTCAAGATAGGAAGCCACAGAGGAGAGAGAAAACAGAGCCCGTACAACCAGTCAAAGTCTCAGCATCACCCGATAATGAGGACCGATTGTTCCATGAAATGCGACAAGCAAAACTGCTATGCAACTACCACATGTTTTCACGGTCTATCACGTAATCGCGAAAGCACACAACTCTCTATTGCGTATACGCGAAGGCACGCAGCGCTGGCGTGATTGTTAGACACGGCACGATCGAACAATCGGCCCTCATGAATATGCGTAAATTCACACTATCCAATACACGGGGACTTTGACTGTTGATACATGGTCCAGAATTTGGAATCAGATGAAAACTTTATGACATAAGCATTTCAAGATAGGAAGCCCAACTGACAGCCTCATCCTTCTACTTTGCCCCATCAGAAATCCAGAATTTGGAATCGGATGAAAACTCATATTATTTTGATAATCCCAGTGAAATTTTAGACCTGAAATGTGTTTTGTTCATGCAATATTAGTCTTGTTCAAGACGGTCTCAATATACTATGGCCAGCTAATTTCCTCAAGCCCTGGCCGCTTTATACGGCCAATAAAATCAACTAAATTTCTGCACTGATCATTTATATTTCTCACCATTGGCAAGCGAAGTGATCACTCATAGCAATTGGCACCGTCAGTTTTACCTTCATGATTTTACAAACCGCGACCAACCGTCTTGTACAACTTGTTTAGCTCATTAATGTTTGTATGTAAATGACCCAATGCACTGATGAAATACGCTGTTTTCATTGGTTGTTGTACGATGATCAGACCGCCCATTTGCTGTCAATCTTTTGGTCGTTATGTGCATGCACCACTGGCTCGAGTTATGTACAGGCACCACTGGCTCAAATGTTTATGTTTCAAACAATAAATGACAAAAGATCTTGGTACATGATTGGATGGCTAAAGTCATAATGTGCAGGATTAGATTTACCCCAATATGGTTCAGTTTTGAAATTGTGATTATTTTTCCAAGTGTAAGGATACTTTATTGCGGAGTATATATTTATGCTTAACTTGTTGATCAATAAGACAAGCCCTCAGACCAAAAGTCATATTGATGAGGGCCCATTGGGTTAGTTGAAATCCTAAGGAAGACATCACCTTAATCATCCATACATGGAGTGTGAATTTCAAATGGAGTTACCTGAATGGGTGACTCCATTTGAAATCTATGCCCCCCTGTGTAGGAGATTAAGGTTATGTCTTCCATAGGTGTATGGATTTCAACTGGAATAGCCCGTTAGATTATCAGACCTAAGGGTTTGAATGGTCCTTAAAATGCTGGCTTATTTGCAACACAATTGTTGATCATTTTGTGGATCGATTATACAATTCTTTTAGAGAAAATCTCTGAGTATCCCTTTAAAGCACCCAATGCATATGTGATAAAATTAATTTATGGTATTTTCTAGAAAGCCAAAATTGATATATTAAGCTGATGTCATTATAATATTACAATATTCATCAAAAACATCTGCAGCTATTTTTAATTTAAATTTATGGTTACTACAATAAAATATTGAATTTTTATTTCTAGAAAAAAACACAAATGAAAAGATACAATAAAAAAAAGAAGAAAAAAGTGCAGTGATTTATAGTGCGCTACGCACAGGCACAATGCCTAGACATTGATCCACAAGCCTCAGCACACTTTACAGGTTGTCGCTGACCACTACGGCCCACATCATTCCATTAAACAACAAAACTGGGACTTTGCTGTTTCAAGAGCGCACACCCTAGACTTTCCACAAATAACCTTCGCAACCAGGATCAGCTCCCCGAGTTTCCTACGGGTTACAACTAGACAAATTAGCAGTAAGTTCCTTGTCCAGGGAAATTTCAAGCTAACTCAATTTTTCCACAAGAGCATACTTGGCACCGCCAGGGTTCGAACCCGCAACCTCTCGCACCATAGTCGAACGCCTTAACGATTGAGCTAACTTGACTGCTAGTAAAGATTTGATACAAATGCTCCACATGGGCTCCTTTGCTTTAAGGTAATTAAATTTCATGTACAATGAGAGAGTTTCCTCCTCTGATTTTTAAGGGAGGGCAGATTTAGTTTTTGCCTAAAATTCCAGTTATCGCAAATTCCAGAATCTTTACAACATTCGACAGGCAACAGGCAACATTGTGCTAATCATCTTCTGGAGACATGTGACTTGAAACTGACATCATCGGTTCATGCGATCCATTTGTTTTACAAGGAATAAACAGCCATTCAATGTGGATTGGAATGATAACTTTCATGTTCGTGTGCCATTAGAGTTTTGTGTGTGACATCATTTTTACATACCACATCTCCTTAAGATGTGTTGCACAATCTCTCAAATGACTTACTTTTGTGCCGCGCCACCTATGCCAAATCCAGTGATACCTCTAGTAACCAGCATCCATGCGTAATTGGGTGAGAAACTACTGTAAAGACCAAATGTGAATATCCAGAAACCAACCATAATCAAAGCCTGTATGGAGAAAAAGGACAACAAAAAATAAAAGTGATGCTATAGGCCTATAAATTATGTTCTTTGTACCATATTTCTCTAATGAATGCACCCTTTTATAAATGCCCCCATGGTTTTTGTGATGAAAAGAATCCTCAAAGAAACACCCCTTAGTGAATTTTATATTTCAATGCCATAGCATGCATGGCAAGTAAGCTTAAAACTGACATGTCATGATCACGACATTATACATGGACAAACTGGGACAGAATTATTTTTGCCGACGTCAATGTTCATTTTGACCCATGATTATTTGAGCCACGGCACTTAAGAATGTAAAAAGTGGGGGTAGGGACAACAAATTACTTTAAAGATGTGTGAGATTTTACTCATTTTACAGCTCCTTGCATGAGATTTACAACCAAGGCGTGAAATTATACTACTTTAGCATGAGGCCGTTAAAAAGTGACCGAATGCGTGAGACCCGTGCCCAATGCATGAGAGTTAACATTCCTGCCGAAAATCCTTGCCCTTTGTTTCTACTGATGGTCTGTGTATGGTCTTACCTTTTTTCTTCCAAACTTATCAGCAAACATTCCCCACAATGGAGAAGCAATGAGATACCCAACAAACACCACTGTGGTTATAAGAGCTTGTTGCCATTTTGCCAGATTCCATTCACAATGGAGTTCAGGACTCAGCATACTTAGCAACATCAATTCTCCTGCATCTGTCATCTTGGAAGAGGAGCAAGATAAAGAGGATGCCATTAAAGAAACATTTTTGAAGCACTTTTCTTATACATCACATTTATATAAAGTTTGTTTGGCTTATAATACACGACAAAAATAAGACTTGCAACACTGCGTATTGATATAGAACAGCTTCTGATTTCACACCACCAAATAGTTTTATACAGTCGTGCGCCCTGAATGCATTTCTCAGAAAAAACCATGCATAGCCTAAAGTAAGCATTAAAATGAGCAGAAATTTGCATAACTTTGGCTAAATTTGGATTGGTCATGATTAGTAATATTAAATCCTGCAAGTGTACCACAGATGGGAGAGATTTATTAATGATTTTAAGCAGTCGTTTCTGTACAGAAACACTGGCATGATTTTGGAGGTAAATTAGGTAATTCCCAGACATCATAGACTTCGAGGGCCAGTCGTAAAAAAAAAAGATGTTTTCTTGAGGCGAATTTAGTACATATCTCTATGGGGATTTATTTGGTGGTGTGATATCTTCTATGTATTTGGGCGCAGCACTTGCGCTAGTTGTGTGGTGCGTAATTCGTAACTGGTGCATGCTTTTGTGAATTGAGCATGAGTTGGGTCTTTAAAAAAATCCATACACCCCCTATTGAAGACATGACCTTAATCTCCCACAGGGGTGTAGATTTCAAATGGAGCCACCCATTCAGGTTACAAGTAAATTTGAAATTCACACTCCCTGTGTGGAAGATTAAGGTTATATCTTTCACAGGGGGTGTGTGGATTTCAACTGGAATAAACCAATAAATGAGCCAGAAATAGTGTTCTTTTTCCTACTGCCATCAGTCACAGTAAGTCAGCGCAAGTCAATTTGATGAAGAATGTTGAAGCCAGATGAGAATGAGAAACACATACAAGACATCCGTAAACAAGTTCATCAGGATTGTCAGTAGATATCATATATAAAATTTCATGTAAACAAATCCAATTGATTATTTGGTAAAATGATGTTAAACATACCTAACAATGACGTTTCGTGCTACATCGTAGCCACACCAGACATGAAGAAACATTCTGGTCCACCCAAAGGACAAACGCGATTCCTTACAAACCGCCGAATGCGTTTACGAGATCCCCTGCCGCAACTGTGAAAAAACCTATATAGGTGAAACCTCTAGAGTTCTAGGTACAGCGGCTTAAAGAACACAAAACCGAAGCGGAAAAAGCCTCAACTAAGGCTTATACCAGAGCTCAGAGGAAGGCCTCGGTCACCGGTGAGGTCAACAAATCCGCTATTACTGACCATGTAGCGGAGGATAACCATGTGATCAATTGGGATGACGCGAGCATAAAGGACAGAGAGCAAAACAGAAATAGAAGACACATAAAAGAAGTGATTTGGATACGGAAAAGGGGGCCCAACACACTCAACCGGGATGAAGGAAATCACTTCCTACCGCACATCTATGACCAACTCCTAAAACCACCTAAAACAGCGCCACCAACGTCACGCTCCGACAGGAAGCAGACGAGGAGGACTGGGAGAATTGGTCAGTCGATTTGAGAAAGTGCTACGATGTAGCACGAAACGTCATTGTTAGGTATGTTTAACATCATTTTACCAAATAATCAATTGAATTTGTTTACATGAAATTTTATAATACAAGACATCTCTTTTCCAAAAAAATTTAAGACTACTATTTTATAGAAACTTTAAGAAAATAACTAGCCCCGGTGTTGTCACTTACAATTCAAAGGTATAATGCATGATAGTTCCCAGAAGTCAAAAATCCTGATTTTCAAATTTCAATCACACCATCATCAAAAACACCCTTTATTTTTTAAATATTGTGAACATTTATGTCCACAGACATATTTTCTTTAAACATTATCCCTTTTCCTGTAAAATTGGGAACAATCATGCATACACATATGGTCAATGGTAAGAGACAACACCAGGAAATAAGCTTACGTGTATAACACAGATTATGGCCGACATCTTGAGTTGGAACCTTCCAAATCCAACATGTTCTATGGCTTCCTCTACAGTAAAATATTCTGTAATTAATGCAAAACATGATAATAGAACTTTAGTAAAATATGATATCATGTTGGTACAAAGGTTAATTGTAAAAATGAAAATCCCCAGGAAGAAATTACTGTCTGCATGCCTAGAAGAGTTGTACTTAACACAACTTTGCAAAATTTTTACATTTTTGATATTTAGGCTCCAGTTAGATTAGACAAGAGGAAATCTCAAACATGTGCTTGTATGGTTGTACATTTATAATTAAAAATTAGTAAGGTGGAAATCTTTACCAATTTGGACCTTTTGAATCCAAATAATAAATAAATAAAATATAAATAATTAAGTTATCAAACGTTATTTTGAGTCTATACAAGACTCTCAAAATGACTCCCAAAATAACTCCAGGGTTCAAATTTTAAACACGCTCCAATTTCACTCAAAATCATATCAAATTATCTGTTTGGTCATAAGGATTCCAAAAATATAAATTTTGTGTGTGTATGACCTGTGGCTAATACTATATGTACGGAAAATTTGGAAAAAGCGTGGAAAAAGCATGTGAATTGGGGCGAAAAAGCATGTGAATTGGGGCGAAAAAATCCAAATTGGGCTGAAAATAAATAAAAGTTGAAGGTTAACTTTCAAGTTGTACAAAAATTAAAGTTGCTCCAATTTTCAAACAAATTGGACCAAAATGTTTGTCTAGCTTCATGCGGGCACCAAAAAATAATTATTTGACAGCAGACAGATCAAATAATTTGATACATCAATCTTTCATTTTCCTGTTGTGGTTGAAGATAGTTTTCTTTGTTAAAAGCACCTTGGCATGAAAAATTCTATTATGTTTCAAAACAGGACAACATAACATTTATTTATTGTTGTTGCCTAGCAAACCCGATTAGTTATTATTAGGTGAGGCTGGGTGGGATGGGATATGGAATACCTCTAGTCGAAGAACTTGTCTACATTTGTACGTTTTGAGTTCTGAAACTAGCGATAATCTATATTTCACCCTGAACCGAACCTTAAACAAATTTATCATAATACTAAAAACATAAAAAAAATTTAAGCAAATACACAGGCAAAACTAGAAAGAAAAACATTAAATACAATTCACAAAACTTATTTGTGATGCGATCAAGCAAAATCAGTCGGAACTCGGAAATATTGATTTTAAGATATAGCCAAACAAAGGAAATTTTTCCTTTTGTTTCCTATTGTTTTGGAAACTCTTTAATTGCTCATATCTTTGGAACTGGTTGTTCAATTTCAATGGGATTTTCTGCAAAATCCAGCTTTATAAATACTTTTTACAATCCTATAGGAAACTGAAAATTTATTATTGCCGAGTTCCGACTGATTTTGCTTGATCGCATCACATTTGTGTGTGTGAAAGGAATACTGCACTGTGTTAAGGGCAGGCATGGAACTTAACTTTTTTTGCCACTCGCCAATCGGGCGAGTAGGTCAAAAAATTTACCCGTCCGAACAAAGTTGTACTCGTCCGATAATCACGGTCGCCAAATCGCGATCAGTGCTGTTTTTCGTGGGTCCATTTTCTCGGCATGAAAGACGCGACAGCCGCCGTGTGTTTTAAAATCCATGACTCACTTTGTGTGCATGAAGCTAAAAACTTAATCATTAATTCATGATAAAAAAATAAGAAATTTCCATTCTTAAGTATGCAACATCAGGAAATCTTGCACTTTTTTATGCTTTCCGATGAAATAATATTCAGACTGACGAGTGACGATGTGCGGTTAATGTTTATTTAATTATTTTTTACAGTTTTTAATATATTAAGTTAATGTTTTCCTAAATAATCTACGTTTCCTTTATTAATATTATTGTTACGATAAATAAAAGCAATTTTAAAAGACAAAATCAAAATGATAACATTTTTTGTATTATTGTGGCACCACGTGCTTAGTGTTTTAGCATGACAACAAAACGTTAATTTAAGAAGTGCGGAAGAACCAGAATTTTGTGAAAATTGGCCGAGTTTGCGCATGTTTTTGCACCTGTTTCTGACCAAAACTGACTTAGAATTGAAAAGAAGAAAAAAATATCATAGCAACTACAGATGGAATATGATAAAATATCACGGTGAAAATGCACTTTTATTTTAGAACAATCGACATTTGATGAGGTCAAATTGTACTCTGAGCCTGGGTAAGGGTTAGGCCGGCCGTGAAATGTTACTCGCCAGTCGGGCTGGTGAATTTGAAACTTTACTCGACCGGCTGCAATTTTACTCGCAATTGGCGACCGGACGAGTGGAAATTTCCATCCCTGGTTAAAGGGGTACTACACCCTGGCCAATTTTGTGCCTATTTTTGCATTTTCTCAAAAATTATAGCACATTGGTGACAAGTAAGATATGCATATTACAGGGGCACAACTGTTGTCTGCGCTGAAATAAAATTTCCAGTGCAGTAGTTGTAGTCCTTGCCCCTATAATATACTTATCTTACTTGTCCCCAATGCTTACAATTTTGAGAAAATGCAAAAATAGGCACAAAATTGGGCAGGGGTGTAGTACCCCTAAAAGAGAAACAGGGGTGCCAAATTGACGGAAGAAAAAATCCTGGAATAAGCGCACTAAAAAACACCATTTTCTGATTTACAAATAGAATTTGTGATGTGATCAAACAAAATCAGTCGGAAGTCGGAAATATTGATTTCCAGATATAGACTAACAAAAGAAAAAAATTCTTTTTAGAACAACATGTTTGATTTCAAAAGGGGGTTTTCTGCAAAATATACCTTTGCCTTAATATGCCAAAATCCAATATTAGAAAACTGCATGTAAATGGACGATTCCAGAAAATAAGTACACACCCCAGAGGAGTAATTTTAAAATAAAAGAAATGTCTAGCTTTCCAAGTTTGCTTTCTGAAAACAGGCATGAGAATGATCATCCGTGAAAAAACCTGAAAAGTTTGAAAAAGCCTGAAAAAGCGTGCGAAATTAGACTAAAAAGGCCCAAAACAGGCTGAAATTTAAAGAAAGTGCGGAAATTTGCCTGAATTCAGGCTTAAGCCTGAAAATTCTCATGCCTGTGAAAACGACCGGAATTCCAGTTGCCAATGTTACTGGAAAGAGCTTAGAAATCAATGAAAAATCATGGAATTGTCCAAAATGAGCTCTCAAATTTAGGATTTTTTATTTTGAACAATTTTCTGCTTTATATTTTTCGTGTTCAGACACTTAAAAGTCTGGATTTCCAACAATCACGACTGCACAAACAGTCTGGAAATATGAACTCCTCATTAGGAGGTGTGCATCTATTTTCTGGAACAGACCAATGTTACTAAAACATTTTAACCCAAACCCAAACATTTTTTCATTTTTCTGTTTGCTGGGTAGCCCTTACCTTGACTTCCAGTAGTTTCCCCTTTCACATCGGGTGTAGTCTTTGCCGCATCCTCTTGAATAACACTAATCTCCGCTGCAGGAGTCGTCTCAACCATTGCAACAGCTCCACCATTATCATTATTCTCAATTGAGTCCGAGAGGCCACTGAAAACCACCACATCACCAATGACAACCTCGCTTTGAAAAGAGTTCACGATACCTTTAAAACTCATATCAGAATCCTGATTACTATCCTCCAATTTGGGAGGTTCCTCAGGATCTGTCCTTGTTTTTCTGTGTCGTGTGGCTTCCATTTTAAAGACAGCTTGGTTTGGTTCAGTTTAGTACCTTTTAGTTAATGGGTGGGCGTTATGTGCCTCATATACTGGTTTTTAATTAGTTTCCAAAAAGGTGCAACTGTACAAATCTTGTTTTAGCTGCATTTCCTGTAGAAAAACAAAATAAGAATTAAACCAATGTGCATTATAAACACAATGTGGAGTTGAAAGTTGTTTTTTGTTGTTGTTTTTTTCCATTTTTATTCACCTGTTGGAAGGGAAAAAAGAACATACAGACTTAAAAGAACATACAGACATGTGCAGTTGAAAGTTGTTATACTTAGATCTCTGGGTTGATAGGATGAACAAATTTTTAATCTTTTCCCAGAGCAGCCAGTGCACATGAATGTTGAAGAAAAAAAACCAGGGCCGATTCGAACCTGTGATCTTTGTAATATTAGCACAACGCTCTAACCAACTGAGCCACCCACAAAGGCATGTTGAAGAAGAGCGGAAGACACAAATCCATACCTGTTACGTATAGATTTTTATATTCATTTTCAAAAGTTCTTGGGCTTTAAGGGGGTGAGCTCTGCCTCTTCAAACCTCGCTGGGGGTTTCACTCCCAGACCCCCACTTTCTGCTACACCACTTTACAATTTGTTCAAACAGGCCTGCCCATTGTTATACCAAAAGTCAAAACTTGTTTTCCAGGCATTAAATTACAATTTTCCTGCATTAAAAGGAACTTTTGAAAGTAGCGTGAGCAGATCATGAGCAGATCAATGCACCAGTTTTCTGTATGGTGCAGAGTATTAACATTAAAACATATACAGGCTACACATTCACTCAATTATTGTGAGATATTTTGGTTATTTTGCTGACCTTTCCTGAGGACAAGGCCAAATAATTATCAAATCGTATCAGTCAATTAGGCAAAATCAATTACATTTATTTTAGTGCAAGCAGGAAATAATTGCAAACCAAATTAATACTGGTTATTATACTCATTTATTTTGATGGAAATTTGGATGACTTGAAATAGGTATTATCATTTTACTTTGAAAAATCAATAGTGCTACTTTGCATGCCCAGCAGAAAATAGGCCATATCAATGGGTACATGCAAACTGCCCCTTTCAAAAATATTTTAAGTGGACCCTATATGCAATAAACCTAACCATTTGTACATAAAGCACACTGTTCAATCTAAATGTGTTTAATATTGATGTTCTGTGTAATTTGTATTTTTATGTTCGATGCACATGAGTGCATGTGCCACTGTTACAAAAGTGCCCGGCAAAAGTGATTCCAATAAATTGATTGATAAATTGATTGATAAATCTCATACTTTTTTAGTATTTACCCTAGTTTTTCCCCTTTTATATCATCCGGTGCAGCATTTCCATGCAGCTCCAACCAAGACAATTTTTAAATGACTGCGCATAATTTGCCCCTCATGCATTGGAATGACCAGGCTGGTTAATTTTTTTATGTCCATCACCACACAAATGGGCTGTATAATTGAGTGTAAGTCATCATTTTCACTTTTCGAGATATTGGACAGGTTATATGCATTGTATGCACCCGACCATTTTGGTGTTCATCAACCCAAACTCTCTTGTATCTGATCGGTTCAATTAGACCCAAATTGAACCAGTGCCCATCTGACATATGATCACATCGGATATACTGGAGTATCCTTTTGATAAATGAGAGCTCTGATAGTAAGCTTACCTAGTAATAACAAGATATAAATGGTATTCCATGGCTGCATGCTTGTACAAATTATACTGCCACTCACTCACCTCATCTCCCGGTAGAGAAAAAAACAGAAATTATTGTATTTAACAGGTCACATCATACACAGAAAGGATTAATTCCTTTCCATTTACAGCTTCCTTTTCCTTTGCAGCTATTTGCTTGCATGCCTGGCTGGCCAGCTGTAGATGTATGCATAATTTGTGTGGTGTCTGCTGTATATATCCATGGTGACCTTGGCTTGCTTTAAGTTAACAATAATTGCTTATTTTTTGTAAACATTGTAATTCAAGCATAGGTAAAACAGGTAATTTTTCATGTAATTAATGTTTAGGGTGATATCATGACAACTAGAGTATATGAATGCAAGTGTTCCATCAAAAAGAGCACAAATTATTAAATGTAGTGAACAATTTTTAGTCTATTTTCAAGTGTGAAAATATATCACCTTCAATATTTCAAATCAATTTTTTGTTTGCAAAACACAGATTCAAAATGTGGCAATTCACTACATTTTTTGCACATTGCAGGTAGGTATTAAATAATATAATGAAAAAAAATTGTATGACACCATTTCTCATGCATGCACTGATGAGCATAATTCAAGCATGAATGATTACAATTTGAAAAGAATTTAATTTGAAAAGAAAAACAGATAAAAGTTCAAACCCAGGTTCATTGGCCCTTCTTTTTACCTAAGGTCAAACCTGGTTGAAAGAGCTTCAAAAGAGGGCCTGGTGTAAGCTATGGATTTGTAAATTGAGCTACTGTTAGCTACTGTTGACATCTTTGCATATTGTAATGTACTTGCCATCTTCAGTTTTTAAAGGACAATTTTTTACATTTACAATTATCATGCTGTGCTCATCTTTTTATATGTTTATTTAAAGTGCCATTCAGTGATCCCAGCGAAAGTGTAAAAAAATTAAAATTGTTTATAAATTGCTTTAAAGTGGAGGATAAGTCATTCAAATTGTCATTTTTAAAATAAAAAATTTGGTAAAAAAATTAAGAAAACGGCAGTATTAGCAAGGTTGAAGCCCCATTCAAATAGATGTAGCTAATTTATATACTGTCAGTATATAAATTACAGATTCAACGTAAATTCCTTATTCTGTCTTAGATACACAGCTTTCTATGTTAGCATATCTATGACAATGACAAAGGTACCAAAATCTGAATTTTGATGATTTTTATGATCGCCCAGATGAGCAAATCACTGAATGGGCCTTTAATTTAGGTATTTATATCTTTTGCTGAATAACTTGAAAGAGCTTGCATGTGGGAAGTGAGATTTGTTTTCAATAAAGTTGAAATTTAAGTTGTGCAAAAAAAAGTCTCCCCAAAGTGGACCAATATGCCATTAAAGCAATATACACTAAATTTATTTTATTTTTTATTTAATCTTTCTTTAAAATGATGAATTATATACCTTATAATGGAACTTAAAAGGGCATTTCATGATCCACAGCCTCATCCAAAGGCTCGATGTCTTATAAACGTAAATAGTTATGATAGCTGACCCCTCCCTCCCCATCTATAACGAAACCGGAAGTGGGTCAAAATATCACTATGATCAGCTCTCACAAAATGAGCATAAATAGACTATGGGACATGGGCATTTATCTTTCACTTCCGTAGTCCACTCTTGGGCAGAACATAAAAACATAACAAATCAAGAGTAAATATATGTCTGAATTAATATCCAAAAAGTTCCCACGTTTTACTTTACTCATTTAGGAGTTATTTGGGGTTAAAAATGTGTTTTTCGTGATTTTTTTCCATTTTTGCCCAAAAATGTCAAATATTAAAATAGCTGTAAAATAAATTGAGTAGAAATTTCATTTCTATTGTAGATGTTACATGTCATATGGATTTCCAACACTGGTGAATAAAAATGTCATAGCACAACTCTAAAATATAAAAAAAAATGGCAAAAACCATATTTTTGTGCTATTTTGGCCATTTTTTGACCTAAAGATGTAATTTTTGCATGGGAAAAAAAATATATATATATTTTCTTGATTTAAAAATATGTCATTATATCAACCTAGTTATTCTGAACAAAAAAGTTAATGATGGTGAATGTCTGTGACCTATAGTTTTTGATCTATGGCCCTTTCAAATTCACATATGGACTAAAATAGCATGTTTTTGTCAATTTTTCCAATATTAGGCTGAAAATGGTACTTTTTTGTAATTTTAACAAAATTTTCAGTGTTTGGAAAGTGGGAACTTCACATATATTATGGCTATATTATAGTACTTTCATTTTAAGCTAGTTGTAGATCCACGTAGCTCGGTTTCCATGGCAGAAGCAATTATATCGTCAATTTTACTACTTTCAATGCAGCAAAATCATTTTAGTCATCATTTTACTGCATTGAAAGTAGATAAAATTGCTGCTAGCACGGTAGTGGGCATACTAGTGGATCTTGAAATAGCTTAACATTAAAGTACAATTACATGTTCATATTATTAAGTGACGTTCCCACTTTCCAAAAACTAACAAGTTGGTTAAAATGGCCATAAAGGACCATTTTTGGCGTAATATTGGAAATATTGAACAAAAACATGCTATTTTAGTCCATATATGAATTTGAAAGGGCCATAGATCAAAAACTATAGGTCACAGACATTCACCATCATTACACAGCCGTGACGTTTAGTCACGGCTGTGTCTTTTTTCTTACAGGTTCTTTCTTTCTTTACCTAGCCGGGACACCGGCTAGGTCTTGTGATGCTATCGGATCTTTCTTCTTCTTCTTTCTGGCAACAAATTTCAAAATGCTTCTTCTCTTACATGTTACATCGTACAATGACGTCACTTGCACATATGCATTGGCTATATCCAGTGTCTATAGGGTGTTCACAAATTTGGGGTCAAAGGTCATTAAGGGGTCATTTCCGGTATAAAACCAAATATCTTCAAAATGCTTCTTCTTCCACAAATTACATGTGATGGTGACATGCTTAGGTCATGTGACTTGACTTTGGTCGGTGTCTATAGGGTGTTCACAGATAAGGGGTCAAAGGTCATCAAGGGGGTCATTTCCGGTCTGAATGCTAAAAATATTCAAAAAATCACTGTCTTTACAAATTACATAGCAGAGTGTTGTCATTAGCACACATGCATTGCTACCAACCAAGGTCTTTGGGGTGTCTACAGTTTCGGGGTCAAAGGTCATTAAGGGGTCGCTTCCGGTCAAAAACCAAAAATCATCAAATATGTTAATTTTTTTATATCTCAAAACGTAACCAGACCAGAGTGACATAAACATCATATATGCATTAGTGTTACTCGAGGTATGCACGGTATTTTTACACAGCCGTGACGTTAGTCACGGCTGTGTCTTTTTTCTTACAGGTTCTTTCTTTCTTCTTCTTCTTCTGTCAACCATTACATTTGCTCTAGCACTCACATGCTTACATCGATTTTGACCTAACTTAGTCACAATGATCATTGACCATGCCCCTACATGTCACATGAAACTCGCAGGGTCAAAGGTCACGCAGGGGTCACAGGGGTCAAAAACGTGATTTCAACTAAAAATGCATCTTCTCCTATAACTTACGTAGGACAGCGACCCCACTTGCACACATGCATTGTTACTACCCAGTGTCTATGTGGTGTACACAGATTTGTGGTCAAAGGTCATTAAGGGGTCACTTCCGGTATAAAACAAAAACCTTCAAAATTTTTTATTAGCTAAGTAAAACATAGCACAGTAACGGTATGTTCACATATGATCTGCAGTCACCCAATGTATATGTGGTATTTTTTATTTGGGGTCAAAGCTCATTAAGGGGTCACTTCCGGTATAAAACGAAATACCTTTAAAATGCATCTTCTTCCACAGATTCTGTAGGACAGTGGCGCCACTTGCACACATGCATTGTTATTACCCAGTGTCTATGGGGTGTACACAGATTTGGGGTCAAAGGTCATTAAGGGGTCACTTCGGTATAAAACGAAATAACTTCAAAAATTTTTATTAGCTAAGAAAAACATAGGAGAGTGATGGTGTGCTCACACATGAATTGTGTTTACCCAATGTATATATGGTGTTTTTTTATTTGGGGTCAAAGGTCATTAAGGGGTCATTTCCGGTATAAAACGAAATACCTTTAAAATGCATCTTCTCCCACAAATTACGTGGGACAGTGATGCCACTTGCACACATGCATTGTTATTACCCAGTGTCTATGGGGTGTACACAGATTTGGGGTCAAAGGTCATTAAGGGGTCACTTCGGTATAAAACGAAATAACTTCAAAACAATTTATCAGCCAAGAAAAATATAGCACAGATACGGTACATTCACACATGAATTGATGTTACTCAGTGTATACGTGGTATTTTTTTTAATTTGCGGTGAAAGGTTATTAAGGGGTCATTTCCGGTCTGAGACAAAAAACACTTCAAAATGCCCCTTCTGCCACAAATAACATGGCAAAGTGATGCCACGTGCACACATACATTGACATTAGCCAATGTCTATGGGGTTTTCATATATTTTGGGGTCAAAGGTCATTAAGGGGCCACAACACGGCTGTGTTCGTGGTCTTAGACCACAACTAAGTCTAGTTATTTTTTTTGGTCAAAGGTCATTTAGACGTCATTTCGGTTTTAAGCTAAATAACTTCAAGAATTTTTATCTCCATAACTAAGCATAGTAGATTTTTTTATTGAAACTGTAACAATGCATTTTCATGCGTGTATGTGAGTTTTTTTTATATTGGGGTCAAAGGTCATTAAGGAGGTCAAAACGTCAAATTTGCAAAAAATGTTTAAAATTACGTAGCTGTATCTCAGCCTATGGAAGACGGATAAAGCCCCTACATGCTACAGTGATGCACCACTAATGGTGTGAGATGTCCATAAACTTTAAGACTGGCATTTCCGGCCCCGGGGGTCATATCAGCTTAACGGCTACGGCTAGGTTCAGACCTATAACTAGGTCTAGTCTTTCTTCTTCTTCTGGCAACAAATTTCAAAATGCTTCTTCTCTTACATGTTACATCCTACAATGACGTCACTTGCACATATGCATCGGCTATATCCAGTGTCTATAGGGTGTTCACAGATTTGGGGTCAAAAGGTCATTAAGGGGTCATTTCGGTATAAAACCAAATATGTTCAAAATGCTTCTTCTTCCACAAATTACATGTGATGGTAACATGCTTAGGACATGTGACTTGACTTTGAACGGTGTCTAGGGTGTTCACAGATATGGTGTCAAAGGTCATTAAAGGGGTCATTTCCGGTCTGAAAGCTAAAAATATTCAAAAAATCACTGTTTTTACAAAATACATAGCAGAGTGTTGTCATTAGCACACATGCATTGCTACTAACCAGGGTCTTTGGGGTGTCTACAGTTTTGGGGTCAAAGGTCATTAAGGGGTCACTTCGGTCAAAAACCAAAAATCGTCAAATATGTTCTTTTTTTTATCTCAAAACGTAACCAGACCAGAGTGACATAAACTTCATATATGCATTAGTGTTACTCGATGTATGCACGGTATTTTTATTATTTTGGTCAAAGGTCATTTAGACGTCATTGCCGGTTTGAAGCTAAATAACTTCAAGAATTTTTGTCTCCATAACGATGTATAGTAGATTTTTTTTTATTTAAACTGTAACAATGCATTTTCTCGGTGTATATGAGGTTTTTTTTATATTGGGGTCAAAGGTCATTAAGAAGGTCAAAACATCAAATTTGCAAAAAATGTTTAAAATTACGGAAAAGTAGCTGTATCTCAGCCTATGGAAGACGGATAAAGCCCCTACATGCTACAGTGATGCACCATTAATGGTGTGAGATGTCCATAATATCAATCACTGACATCAAATAATAGCCGGTCAAAGGTCAAACTTTAAGACTGGCATTTCCGGCCCCGGCTAGGTCCAGATCTGTAGCCAGATCTAGTTCTTCTTTCTTTCTGTCAACCATTACATTTGCTCTAGCACTCACATGCTTACATCGATTTTGACCTAACTTGGTCACAATGATCATTGACCGTGCCCCTACACGTCACATGAAACTTGTGGGGTCAAAGGTCACGCAGGGGTAAAAAAAAAAAAAAAAACGTGATTTCAACTAAAAATGCATCTTCTCCTACAGATTACGTACGACAGTGACACCACTTGCACACATGCATTGTTATTAACCAGTGTCTATATGGTGTACACAGATTTGGGGTCAAAAGTCATTAAGGGGTCACTTCCGGTATAAAACGAAAAACCTTCACAAATTTGTATTAGCTAAGTAAAACATAGCGCAGTAACGGTATGTTCACATATGATCTGCAGTTACCCAATGTATATGTGGTATTTTTTTAATTGGGGTCAAAGCTCATTAAGGGGTCACTTCCGGTATAAAAAGAAATACCTTTAAAATGCATCTTCTTCCACAAATTATGTGGGACAGAGATGCCACTTGCACACATGCATTGTTATTACCCAGTGTCTATGGGGTGTACACAGATTTGGGGTCAAAGGTCATTAAGGGGCCACTTCCGGTATAAATCGAAAAACCTTCAAAAAAAAACATAAGCTCGGAAAAACATAGGAGAGTAATGGTATGTTCACACATGAATTGTGTTTAACCAATGTATATATGATATTTTTTATTTGGGGTCAAAGGTCATTGAGGGTCATTTCCGGTATAAAACGAAATACCTTTAAAATGCATCTTCTCCCACAAATTACTCAGGACAGTGATGTCACTTACACACATGCATTGTTATTACCCAGTGTTTATGGGGTGTACACAGATTTGGGGTCAAAGGTCATTAAGGGGCCACTTCCGGTCTGAGACGAAAAACTTTCAAAATGCCCCTTCTGCCACAAATAACATGGCAAAATAATGCCACGTGCACGCATACATTGACATTAGCCAATGCCTATGGGGTTTTCATATATTTTGGGGTCAAAGGTCATTAAGAGGTCACAACACGGCTGTGTTCGTGGTCTTAGACCACAGCTAATTAACTTTTTTGTTCAGAATAACTAGGTTGACATAATGACATATTTTTTAAATCAATAAAATTTATATTTATTTTTTTCCCCATGCAAAAATTACATTTTTAGCTCAAAAGACGATTAGCACCATCATTAACTTTTTTTTTCAGAATAACTAGGTTGACATAATGACATATTTTTGAAATCAATAAAATTTATATTTATTTTTTTCCCCATGCAAAAATTGCATTTTTAGCTCAAAAATGGCCGAAATAGCACAAAAATATGGTTTTTGCCATTTTTTTTTATATTTTAGAGTTGTGCTGTGACATTTTATTCACCAGTGTTAGACATCCATGTAATATGTAACATCTACAATAGAAATGAAATTTCTACTCAATTTATTTTGAAAGTTACAGCTATTTTAATATTTGACATTTCATATCAAAACGTTTTAGCTATGAGAGACCCATTTCAAACTGCGACTTATTACTTCTTTCCAACACTGCTTATAGGGATCACAAGGTCAAACGCGATCTCTGTGTGTAGTTCAATGCAGTCTCAGATTACCATCTTTAACCTTTGGTGAAACCTCAACATAGCAATCGGCTCACTGCACGGACTGTGCACGGACTGTGTACAGACCAATATAAGCTAATATACCTAGTTCAAACAGAGGTGATTTGGGGTTTTTGCTTGCACCAATTTTTTTCAGATTTTTCGCTGTATGCGATCCGGCGAGTGAGATACTTGACAAATCAAATTCTTTCTTAGATGATAAGCTTGGAAACATCCCAAGCTTCAATTGGATACCTCGACCAGGTATACAATGGTCCCATGTTGTTGTAACGCTTTGAGATGACTGGTCAAAATACGTAGAAAAGCTGAAAAACGCGGATCTCAGGCAGAGAACGAAGCATTTTTAATACATAGGTGGAGGTGAATAAAAATTATTGGCGAGTAAACAATATCATCTACATTATTTCCGATCACGATCATAAATTGCAGGACATTCTCATGTTTATTTTGGTGTAACGACTGTGACATATGACTAATAATTTCAAAGTTGTGATTTTAGTAATACAAATGTTTTGAGAAAAAGTCTGATTTTTGTTGATGTCAGTGGACGGTTGTTAATGGAATGAAATAAGAAAATGAGTAATGACGCTTAGGGTACCCTAACGTTTTGATATGTTGGGCAAAAATGGAAAAAAATCACGAAAAACACATTTTTAACCCCAAGTAACTCCTAAATTACACAGTAACGTGCAACTTTTGAAAGTGGGAAATGTTATATTATTGATCAGTGATATAATAGCTATATTTTCGTGTATAAACCATCCTCTACCCAGAAAGGGAGAACGAAAACTACTTTCTGAAGCACTTAGCAAGCCTTGTCCCATGGTCTAAAAGTTGGCTCCTTGCTTTGGTCTTCAAAAATCAATATTGCCTCCACAATGTCTATAGAGGCCCTGCATGAAATTATTGATTGGCTCCAAACAAAGGATTTGAGCCGGTGTCCTTCACCGTAGTTATGGCGGAGTGCAGTCCATTCAATCAAATGTTGTCATCAACCTATTTGATCGTAGTGCAGGGTTATGTGTGTGAGACGAACTGTCACGGTAGATTGCAATCATGCTTGAGTAGTCCGCCATATTTACGGGATGATACGTCACATGCAAGGCCTCTATTGTCTATTGAATTTTGTCATGATTTAATTCCGGGGATTTAATGGACTGTAGTATCTTCTATAGTGCTGACAAGAGACTGAAAAATGTCATAAAAAGAGGATGGTAGGATCACAAAATCCTCCCTTTTTTAAGATAACCAATTTATCTTTTCAATCAAACGAATAGGTTGGGATCAAAAATAAATGAGTAGGGATATTCTATTCAAAAAATTAATATTCAGAAAAATGATGTGTGAAATTGGTGTGTAAGGAAATGTTACAATCTTGCTTTAATTGTTACTGTTATTTTAGTCAAACCATAGAAATAAGAAATTAGGCCGACAAACTTAAATATTCAATACAAAGATTTATTTGATCATGTTACGTTTGTATTCAAAATATGAAGTTCTGCATTTTCTCCAGGAATCATATAAAGTAATTTCATAAATTAAAATTCATAGTTATGATACACATAGAGTTACATAGAGATCTAACCCCCAATACAGTGGCGTACCATAGCTGCTCCTACCCGGGGCTGAAGAAAATTCAATTTTGCCGCCCTTCCTCAACAACAAAAAGTGAAGAGCAAAAAAAAATTATAGGTGCTAGCGCCTAAAAGCAACACATTTTGATGTATAGTACCATTTTTTCACTATTTTTTATACTTTTTCAAATTTTTCCGCCTTTTTTCTTTTACTAATTCTTTTTGTCATTTCTTCTTCTTCCTCCGCCTTTCTTCGTTTTGGCCGCCCCTGCTGTTACCCAGGGGCTCGTTCTAAGGACCCCCCCCCAAGGCCCCCAAAAAATATGCGCATGCCTTACCAAACACATTGATGATGGCATAATAATACATATAGATTGACAGACACCTAAAGACAGACAGCTAAAGGTATTTTTGTCTTCATATTTTTATTAACAAGATTTTTTTTCAAAAAATAAAATCGTCTAGAAATTACAATTTATTTTGATGCTTTAAAAAATCTGTGTTTAAAAAGGACAGACTTGTCATCAGCCTAAAAAGTTAGCCCCATTGGGAAATGCATACTTGTTGTGAGTAGACTTGAACAATCTGATTTTGTAAATAATTAAAGAGACACACAACAATTTGGCATGTGCAAAGGGGGGCAACCATTTTTTGGCAGGTCGAGTGGGGGGAACAATTTTTGGCAGGCTGAAAGGGGTGGCTAGCAATTTTTGGCACACCATTTGAAAAATTTACCGGGGGGTGGGGACTCATAATTTAATATTGCACAGCCCCTTACCTAGGGTATACAAATACAACATGATTTGAGGGGAAGTAGTCAAAACTACTGGTCCGAGGTGTTGGATGATTTGACTAATGTCCGACGCGTCAGCGGAGGGAAGTAGTCAAATCATCCAACACTGAGGGACCAGTAGTTTTGACTGCTTTTTACTACACCTCATAAATATTTTCACTATCACAGTAAAAATGTGAACAAAAGTCAAAACACACCGCGTTACCGGTCAGCGTGCAGGCCGGCAATAAGCTTAACATTTTGCTTACCTGATTTTATTGGAGGATTTCTGTTCCTTCTGTTCAATCAGTTTAGATTTATATTATGCTGAATTTCTTTTTAACACTCCATAAATAACATTTTGTTTAATAAAACCAAATTTGTGTGTTATTATCTATCGGCAAGCTCAGTGGGCTGCATGTATGCAGCAGACGCCATTTCATGATAAACGGCAACGCATCTGCAGAATTGCCGTTGTGTAGCATAATGCTACATCTGAAGGAATGGTGACACGCGGGTTCGAGACACGTGTGGTAGTAGGGGTGCGGAAGTTTTACTACATCCCGCGTGCGCGTAATTGCACAGGCGCGGGAAGTATCAAAATATCGTACTCGGACGCTGGCGTTATTAACCAATAAGATGTCTGGAAGCTCTGGATTACCTAATAAATATTTATGAGGTAGGCCTATAGTATAGTAATATAAGTTTGGATATTTACTATGCATGCATTTTATCCAACCCACTTTTTCTGGGTCAAAATATGTTTAGAATGTAAACATTTGTAATTTTGTTTGACCATACATTCAAGTAAAATAATTTAGGTGGATTGAAAAGGTTCTCTTGTACATAAATTACTAGTATTTCAAAAATTGGTCTACAATTGTGCCTTCCACTGATGCTTTGCATCAAAGTGTTCTTGTTTAATATTGCAATACCTAGAATAAACACATATTATTCCCTGTCACAGTGAATATGTCATACCTTAATTACCAATTTATGCTTGGTTTGCACACCTGTAAGCAACCCATTGACTATGTGTTGTGATCATTTTGATTATGGTTCTAAACACAGATAGCATCAACTCAAGCGTGCTGATACGGGCTGCATTTGACGCATCGATATCTCAGTATGTGTGCATTGTTTTACAAATTTCACTCCCAACAAGTAATACACAGTTATTAACCTATACGTGTTGGGATATATCTACACTGTAGAACGCAAATTATTTAGATCACACTCCGTATAGATAGATGATTCATTTTAATTTGCACAACAGTCTATAACAAACATCAAGATCAGCATTCCTTAGTGTGTTCCTCTATTATTTGTGACTGAAAAGAAAGAAAATAAGAAAGTAAAAATGTAAGCTAGGTTTTTCAATTTTTTAAAACATCACCCAAAGATCAACTTATTTTCACACAAACACTGATATGATTTTGAAAAAAAATGGCAGTCAATGATCTTAAAGGAGTATTTTGTGATCCTATAGCATGGTCTTTTTATGAAATTTCAGTTCCGATTTTGTGTTTGCTCCATAAGCAATGCGCTGTAATTTCATTCTGGTGTACCAGAACGAAACTCAAATTTCACAATATTTTAGCTGAATTAATTGATCTGCAAGAAATATTTTGTACATAAACATTAGGTAGCCAGAGGTTTCCGGTGGTATAAAAATATCAACTTTTTTTGAGAAAAAAGGGGGATGATGCTGTGGACCACGAAATGCCCTTTTAACATTGTGGGTTCAAATCCAGCTGGGCAAGGTACTTTATCCCACTTCCTTCATCTCACACAAGTGTCATGGGGAGCTGTTAGAGGGGATTACTGTCTGAGAGGAGCTACACCAAGGTACAGTCTTTTCAGAGCCACCAAACCTTAGCAGATAGGCCAGATCTGCTTGTTCTCTGTTGATGAGAGATAGTCTTCAGTGAACAGCTCTTTTCAGCGCCATCAGTAGGCAGTGAAGTGTACATCAATTCACAAACATTTATTTGTTTTCTTAGCCTGTAATCCTAATGATACGTACTAATGACGATAATGTTCACAACTTCGAAATATATATTTTTCAAGATGATCACAAAAATACAAAAACAAAAACCCTTACAAAAGATTACCCTTCATAATGTCAACTTACTTTCATTTGCCTTCCTTTAGTCTCAATCGGTAGCAATGTAACAAGTAAAGCAACAAGAAAACAAAGACAACCATACAATCCTATAGCACTATGTGGAGAGTATTGTAACAACACCTGAAAAGTCACAATCAAAAAGATATAGTCTAGGAAAGGAGCACCTAATATAAACGGCTCTTTTCAGAGCCACCATCTCATAAATGTTATATGTTATACATGCTATTTTTGAGTTTTTGGTTTTGGTAAAAACGTTTTAATAACTTCAAATGTCAGGTTATATCAAGTTCATGAATGAAAACACACTACAAAATATTTTTTAAATGTTTTCAAAATGTTACTGAAAAATAGTTTCTGCAAACATTTTTTGCCAAATATTTTGTAAACACTTACATGTAAATAACGATATGTTGGAATGTTTGCAGTAAGTTATCAAAAATGTTTTTGAATGTTATGAAAACATTTTATACCCTTTATATAACCCGACATTTAAACATTTTCTGGCCACCTTTTCTAACCTTTTGGTTTCTGGCCGCCTTTTCTAACCTCATATCTTTGGTACTGGTTGTTCAACTGATTTTGCTTGATCGCATCACATATCATTGGGTAAGCTCAAGGGACACTCCATTCCAAACCATTTTTTTCCAAAAAGACAAAACATTTTTAGGTTTTTTCGTGAAAAAATGTCCGTCTTCAATACAAAACGTTAAAATTTTCAAATGATGAACAGCTTTTCACCCAAACTACAATGGATTTATAAAGTATACTTCGAGGACTGTTAAATATCAAAAATATCAATTTTTAATAATTTGCCATAAAACTTGAATTATATATGACACGGTTTCAGATTTGAAGCAGGTTTGACTGCCAAAAATGGCAAAATATAAAGTTTCAAAAAATATTGTTTTAAATATGTTTTCTAGACTGAAATTTTGTGCAGAATTCATTTCTGAAGTCAGAAATGCACAATCTGTCATTGTTTTCCTGATATGAGCATTACAGTAGAGGCATATGCTTTTGACGGAAATAAAAATATGAGATCCATAAGTGACAACATCATCACAACATATTTGAACTCTATTGGCACACTTATAAAGGCTCTGCAAGGCTCATATCATGTTGTAGTGCAAGTCTGACATCTGATTGGTGCACACACATTGAATATAGGTCACATGATTGTGCAATATTACAGGTACTAATTGTTGCCGATTTTGCTCAAAAATGGGGTGGCGGGTCAATTTGATAAAAAAATTAGAACTCAAAAAATATGCATTTTAGCACAAGTTTGGTACTATATCCCTGTAGTACTGTATCATGGGAATAACTGATTAGTTTTTTAAACATGTCGCCCTCATATTTTTTTTTTTTGCGATTTTTCGAAATGCCAAATTTTACGTCATTTACAGATGTCACAAATTGATAAAAAAATTAGAAAAGAAAATTGAGAAGGAATGGAAAGATATTAATGTTATACTCAGGTAGGAACTTAAACTGTGCATAAGTGATTAGTTTTTCAAGCCTATAGCTCTTGTAGTTTTCTTGTAATCCTGATTTTTATAAATGGCGGGAATTTTTACACACATCAAAAATTTAAGGGGTAGGGGAAACATTTTTACATTTTGCAAGTCTTTTCCTTAGTTAAAATGAACAAAGTTAGGTATCAAATGGAAGCCCATTAAGTACTGCATAGACTGGTAGGTCAACCATCACTGTAGCACTTTCCTATCAAGAGTTATGATTTTTCAAATCAATTGTTTTGCCGAAAACGGCTTATTTTGGCATGTCAATTGTCACGAGGCATGTCATATTTGAATGATTCTGGCACGCAAATGATTAAGTCAATCACAAAACAAATGCCTGAATCCATCAAATAGTACCCTCAGCTGATATGTTAACATTTTAAAGGGCCATATCTATGTATATTGTAGACTCTATGAGTATACAAAGTTGGCATGTGAAAATTTTTGTCACCCAAAAAGTGTGTTTTTCGGGCAAAATCGGCCACAAATCAACATTTTGTAGCAAAAAGATGTACGATGCACACGTTTTGACCAAAAAATCATGTTCTACAAACAATTTACCCTAGAAAAGACACCTTAGAAATTAAACATAGCTATTTTCACTCTGGGGTGAATTTTTACACACTTTGGCAGTGAAACCTGCTTCAAATCTGAGACCATGTCATATTGCAAATTTCAAAAATCATAATTATTTGATATCAGGACATTCCTCGTATTCAGAATGCAATTTGGTGTCTGTTGTGCTTTCAAGTCCTTTGCAAATGTTACTAATTAATCCCTTAACTACAAATTAAATACAAACAGAAAACAACACTGTCAGGATTTGAACCTGGGACCTTGTACGTGCTAGGCACCTGCTCGAACTGCTGAGCTACAGTAGATCCCTGATAGGGCTTCAAACCATGTAGTAATGAATAAATGATAGAGTGCTCCAGAAAAGTATTTGAGGAAAGTAATTATACTGCTTCAACCTAAAAGTACAAACCAAATCTGTGGCATCGGGGTTGGTGCATAAAAAATGTGACGCATAAAGAGCGTGGTGCACTCAGCAATTAAATAATTATTCTCATACCTTCAGTTTCTGAGGTCTATTTACTTTGTACTTCTGAGTTGACGGACTATAGATCCCATACATAGCCTGCGTCTCGGAAAAGATAAGCAGTATCATGAAAAAGCACAACATCTCGACAGCCATGAAGCCCCATACTACCACCAAAAAGATGCTTGTTCACCCCAAGGACAAACAAGAAAAAGAAAGAACTGCCAATTGTGTTTATGAGATCCCGTGCAAAAGTTGTCCCCAAACATACATCGGTGAGACCAAAAGGCAATTTACGCGTCCGTATGAGCGAGCATAAGCGGGAAGCAGAGAAAGCGGGCCAGCTTAAATACACACGCTCCAAAAGAAGGGAATCTCTTACGGAAATCCGCAATTACTGATCATGTGTCAAGAGAAAACCATATCATAGACTGGGACAGTTCATCAATCATCGACAGAGATGAAAATCGCAGAGCAAGATGGGTGAAGGAAGCGATTAGGATTCGCAAGAGAGGGGACAAGACCATGAACAGAGACGAGGGCACGTTCTTTCTAAGTCACATCTTTGATCCTCTGCTCAAGACCACCGCTGGAGACAGGAGTAGGCCTACTACTTCCGGGAAAACCAAAACATCCGGTCAAGTTTCCCGCTCCAAGCAGATGGATCAATAACATCATCAATGCTTTGAGAAAGCCAGAAGGTTTTTGGCGAAACTGTCAGCATAAAAACGTAAGTTTTTCACTTGGTCTTGACAAATAAACTCTAAACAGCTATAGATACTATAAATTATTTTATTTCTTTTATTAGGCAAAAAAAAAAAAGTTTGTCTCAAAGCTTGTGCGCGCGTTTGTAAAATCCCACGATTTGACAAAAAACAAATGCGGAAATTTTTTATTTCAAAAAAAATTTTTTTAGTTTTTTCCAGAAAAAATCGTGCGAAAATCAGACTTTTTCTCAAAATACCCTGAAAAAAGTCGGAATAAAAATTTTTAAAAAAATCGCATTTCGAATTTGTTTTAAATTTCTTGTGAGCTTTGAGACAAATCTTTTTTTTTTTTTTTTTACAAGTTAAAACATAACAAACACTAGTACATACCAGTGGTGAATTTACTTGCACTACAAAAGGTGGAACAAAAAGCCAATTTTTGAACATGAGCCATATAAATCAATTAGATTAATTTGATTTGGGCCCCTGGTCTACATATATATGGGCGTCAATCATGGGGGGCTGATGGGTGGGGACACAATATGAAGGGTGGGGAACACAATATCAAAAGAGAAGAGACAAAGTTAAATTGCCGTAATTGAGTGGCCCATGCCTAAAAATAGGCATCGCTTGAAGGCCAAAAGCCTGTAAATATCATTGCGAGCCGGCCGATTTGCAGGACCCATCACATTTTGTCAGTATTAAGATGGATTCAATGCTGACTTCAGCATCATCCATGCATGATTTAGTATATTGCGAGTCTCAAATCTTATAAAAGTGTCGGTGGACCAGTGTAACATTTAAAATTTTGCAAATTGAGTTTGGGGCTTTTTTTGTTTGAAGCATTCTGGTAGTGTAACTTCTCAGGGCATGCGCAGTTGCAATTTTCCGAAATTGCGAAAGGGCTTATGGGGTATTTATAATATGTGACCATCATCCACAACTGAGCCCGGATGTCGCCAGTGCCACTATTGAGATATGCTCCATTGAACTTAACAATAAACAATAGGAAACAAAGGATTTATTGACTGCTTTATTGATTTTTCACTACTTAAATGTCAAGTACCATAGACATGATTTACATCATTTTAAAGCTAATTTCAAGCAGAATATTTTGGTTGAATATCTCAAAAATGATGATTGGCGACTTCAGGGCTCAGTTGTGCTGGATGGTCACATATTTCAACATGTAGTAAAATCACATGTGGCCTTTTAGGAAGCATGGCAGTTACTGTGTCTACTGTTACTTGTTACACAGTAATTCCTCATGCACACATCCTCAATAAACAATATTTTCAAAAGCGCTCATACATACAAATCATTTAAACACAAATAAAGAGTCAAAAATATGTATAATTATATGTTATATAAAGAATATCTTTTATTGAAATCATGATTTAAATTAGACACAATTCATTATTTGGTTAAAAATCAATATAATATGTAAATATATTTCACTTCTTCAAGAAACACATGTCAAATTTTACATATTAATAGATTTCAGTATAGAGTAAGCAAAAGTTAAAAAACAATATCTAGAAAAAAAAATAAAGGAAACAAATGTAGACAAACATATCCTTCTTTAATGTCCCATGCTGTATACTAGCAAGACATCCATTTAATGGGAGGAAGTTTGTCTCAGCGACCTTTGCCCAGAACCCTATTAAGAGCACTTTATACTTTTTCAAAGAAGCTAGCAAAAAGCTAGCAAAATATGTGACGTGATCAAGGGGAATAAGTCACATGTCGACCCTGGTCGAAAATGAGGTTAATGTATGTTTCTAAAGAGGACATTAAGATCTTTCAGAAACTGAAAACCCCATGTTGATACAACTTTTCTTTGCGCAGTTACATAAATATATCAATCGCTGAAAACAATATAAAACAAAAGAAGTTTAACACTTTCTTTGCCAATATCTCAAAATCAATATTAGCGACATCCGACTCATTTCCCTTGATCGTGTCACATATGTGCTTCTTTTTTATAGCAATTTGGCCCACTTTTCTCTGTTTTATTCTGCAAGCAAATTTCTATTTTTTTTTCTATGTCAACTTCAAATCATTCACTGAAGTGAAGTGAAGTGAAGTGTGGTAAAATGCACATTTTAAAAACAATGCATGCGGGAGGCTTTCTTTTTGTTCTTGTCAATATTACTGAATTGGTCCAGATGACAATTATTTTTAAAAGAATATTAATAGCTAACAATTTGTGCGTATTATGTGTGTACAATAATTTTACAGCTTACATTACAATTGCTGTCAAAAGCATAAAAGCCACTGACATACACATGCAGTACATATAACAACACACATCTGAAACTATAAAACCACATTATCATTTACTTATCAAAGGTTAGTAAAAGTAATGCAGCATTTTGGGGAGGATGGTATAAACTCAAATATCATAAACACTATTCAGCCTGATATCCTCATAACTAATATTTGGCACACATCAACAAGAAGATCATACTTACACTGACTGCGAATTTGAAACCCAAAGTGCTTTCATGGATGAATGAGCTCATTTAAAGGAGTATTTCATGATCCTAGCATCCTCTATTTATGTCATTTTTCATTAGATATCCATGAAAAAAACCTATTCCCAAAATTTCAGTTGATTCTGATTTTGCGTTTGCGAGTTATGCATGATTATGTGTATTACACTGCTCCACAGACAATGTGTTGTAATTTCGTTCATGATATCTTTGCTAAACGAATTAATCTGCAAGAAATATTTTGTACATAAACATTATGTAGCCAGAGGTTTCCAGTGATATAAAAATCTCAACTTTTTTTGAGAAAAGTGGGGAATGAGGCTGTGGATCACGGAATGCCCTTTTAAATGATGGAAGGCCCATTTCAAAAGCATAATAAAATGATTTTTTACATGGAATGCTATAAAATGTATATATATTTTTTATTAGTATAATCCCTAAAAATGTCAACAATAATATTTTTAATAAATAATTTTAATCCACTTATGATTGCTTATGTTATTTTTCCTACACCCTGAGCTTGTGTCATTTATACTGTTAACCCTTACTGAACTAGATCACACTAAATCTCACTATGAAAATCACTGCTCGTGCACGCATTGCATGTGACTTGATGACGCAATCAGCCTAAGTCATATATGCCCAGGGAATCGTTGGCCGGGCCAACGTCACCTGTGTGGCTACATGCTGGGGATCTTCTGTGTGGCATGCGAGGGGTCCGAGGTTCGAATCCCGGAGGTGCAAAGTGACTTCTCTCTTCATCTTCTCTCCTTTTTCGTTTCTTTCCCTTCCGATAGCAAAAATCCCTTGTGTTCAGTCAGGGTTAATACATATTTGTAAAGAATTATCTTAAGAGATCACAGCACTAAATCAGTTTTCCGCCTATCGGATTGACCAAATAACAGCCAGCAGTCAGAATTAATAAGTAAATTTTCACGGGAAAATTTTCTGGACACGTGACACCCATGGGCGCAGACATATTAGCATTATGGAATGTGATCCCGAGCACAGCGGGTGTTCTTCCAATGTATTTGAATAGGAAGAATTCATCCTTTGATGCAAAATAAGTTACTTGTCGCAAGTTAATAATATTATGGTAAGAGTTTCCGTAGATAAATATTTTTTTCCGTAGATAGATATTTTTGAAATTACGTTTTGATGATATTATGAAGAAATTAAGATAACATAATATTTAATAAATTTGCAATGCACAAATTTCTATCAAAATTGCAGTCAAAAATACTATTCCAATTCAAAATTACTAAGACTTGAATAGCGAGGTCACCGCCGGGGGTCAGAGATCAGGCTCGAGGTTACACTCACATTGATACGCATTGGTCACATGTCCAGAAAATTTTCCCTTGAAAATGTTTAATGTTGACTGGCCAGTGTTTCCATTCACTGACCACACCTGGTTGATTTTAATGGAATAGTAAGTTTAGAATGAAGGCTGATGTACCTGTTTTTGGTGAAAGTTGTGCTCTGCGGATGTTTTGCTCACTATCTAAGCATAAAATTAAATATATTACAATTCTAAAATTTTAGGAAAATTTTGGGGTTAAATTCACCTAATAACATCACAACATAGATGATGGCCTGTGCTGTAGAGATTGGTATGATGGTGTACACGATGTTCGAAGCACCACCGCAGAAAATCGAGCAGCTCAACTATCAAAAAATTGCAGGTTCTAGTGTAGAATATATCATAAACCTTTAGGAAAATGGTGTTTTGTATGCACAATGACATTTTAACCATGAGAATATGATTAACTTTTCTGTGCCTTTTAACACATAAAATAATAGGAACTTGAATTGGTGGTGTGATCCCTTATATTCATATATTTGTACCAACCACTTGCTATATTGTCACCATGCTACGATAATTGCCCAAGTCATTTTTTGAGAACAAGTACAAAAAAATGGTTCAAGCATGCATTTAAACATATTTATTTACCAATCTTTGCACAAGAACAAATGATAATGAGATGAATGAAAGGGAATAATCAGAAATATTTAGGATGATTACATAACTGATGCATGCTAGAACCACATTTTGTACTTTGTTCTCAAAATGACTTAGGCAATTATCATAGCAGGGTGACATTTTACTGTTTTATACATATTTTTAAAAAATTAGATAATATTCACATTCATATATTTGCACTAGCACCTTGATATACTGGTACTGGTGTATGAGCCCCAATGCATGTTGGAGATTCAGGCCCTTTATCCTGCTCCTGGACTATAACTCAATGACATACCTATTAGAGGAGGTACTTATTATTATAATGAAAATATTATACTTTATGCCAATTCATAATTTGATAATTTTCATGTTTCATTTCTTTAACCTAATTCTATCTATCTTTGAAAACAAATTAAATTAAATAAGAAATTCCACTAAGACTGGAACCACCGACCTACTGATTATAAGGCGAAGTCCCATACAACTACATCACATAGTTCGAGTCACCTGAAGCTTGTTCTTTTATAATACTTTAACGTATACAGTAACTGAACTGAATAAAGCCTGAATAATGAATTGCACCCCTAAAAGGGGATTCAGTTTCCTACAGTCAGGAGCAGCAACTCCAAATAGCAAAATATACCAATTTTAGTCTCAGAGTACTCCTGTTGTGAAACACAACAATATGTCCAACATTGGGTAAACACATTGAAAAAAGTGCGAGTCCTGGTGAGGAATTAATTCTATTTAGTCCTATAATAATTCTATCTTGTGATCACATCACAAACATTGATTAGTATGTATTCAATTAGCTTACTGTTACCCAGGTTGCAGATTTTGGCTGCTTTCAAGAGGCTAAGTTACAGCCAGCGAAGGGAGCAAAGAGTGTCTATCAAATATTGGCAATATAGAGGGTGTGCTCACCACAGGCATGTTGAGGAGAGACTCTGGTGACATTTTCTTCAGAGCAGTGTTGCTGCTGTGCAGTTTGATAAAGAGACCAGTAGGTAAAGGGGTCAAACCTGTGTTTCTAGGCTGGAATGCCCATCTCTCTTTCAAAACGATTGGGCTTAACTCCTCTTTGTATTGTTGCTGTGGGGTTGGGGGTGGTAAAGGGATGGTTACCCTTCCTCTACAGCAAGTATGTTACCTTCTGGGAATTGATTAAAGCCAGTACCAATTTGTACATCTGGGTGGGTAGAGTCAATAGGGGTGAAGAACCTTGTCCAGGTGAACAACACATTGACACCATGGAGATTCAAACTCACAACCTTGAGCTACCTCATGATTATGAGTCTAAGTCCTGTGCCCTCATAGAGACCAGCTCCAACATGGTTTCCCCTATAAGTTTGTCACCCTGGTCCAGGGGAGACAACAAGAGTGTAGATTCTTGGGTGATCTTTCTTGCAACTTTTAACTAAAATTTGGATTAAATACATTTTCGACAAAAATATGTAAACATGCTCATTATACATATATAGTTGATCCAGCACTAGAATTTATTTCAGCTGTTAACTTGGTTGAGTATGCAGCATTTATTTCAATACCCTATTCCTTTGTTTTTGTTCATTTCTGTTGTATCAATTAATGTAAATTCTCACTGGACTAAATATGGGTATATACAGGGTGTCCCAGAATGATTTGTACCGTGTTTGCAAAAATAACTAAAAATAGAAGACGGGCAGTGTATCTATTTTTGATACCAGCATTATAATGTTGGACATGTCTCCTACTTATTCTGTTAATTTCAGCACGCTACCTTTATTTGTTTTGGCGTGGCATGCAATAATGTAAAAGCGATGAAAAACGACTCGCATACCTTTGAAAAATGGCACGATACGATTAAATGAAGAACGTGAGATGTTTGGCACAGCATTTCGACGACAACTACTGTTGGGGTCACGCCTTAAAGCTTGCCGGACAGCTGCAATGTTCGCTCTAGTTCTTACGAGCACCTGAAGCTTCACTCTGCCGATTCCTGACAGTTCCGTGCTCGTCAAACTTCTTTACGTTATACACTATCGCCTAATGAATCTTCTTTATGCCTCAACATAGCTGCCAGTAAGTTTTTGAAAGAAATCCACGCTACTGTACAATAAACTGAGCAGCCGTCTTTTCTGTACCACAACCAGTTCGATCTCTGCAAGCATTTCAAATGACATGGACCTCACACCACATTAACTATATTTAAAACTACCGCCAAAGAGAGAATGGGATTAGGCCACAAATCCTTAATTCCATATAATGATTGCTTCAGAACGCCATAAATAATAGATAGATATCGGCTATTTAGTGGAAATAGGAACAGGGCACAACTAAAATACCTGCATAACTTTTTCCAAATAACTTTGTGCTGAAAGGTTAGTAATGTTACAGATTTTCAAAATAGGTTGCCTTGTCAAAACTTAGAATTCACCATTTTTACGCAATCTTCTATAACTTCTACTAGAAACGCCCAATTTTTAAAATCTAAAAATCTGAGAAAGCTAAATATATGTAGAACTAAAAATGCAAGAAAATATGACCATTCAACATGCCCTTCATACCTAAAAAATTCCATCTTTCCCGGTACAGATCATTCTGGGACACCCTGTATACAGATACAGTAACAAAAACAATACATGCACACTGTGCAACCCTTGCATTATACTGCCTTAATAATTGATCTGTAAGAAACACATGAAACAAACAAACAAACAAACAAAACATGAAACAAGTAATAATTAAGATGCTTTTAAGTGTGGCCTTTTTGTCATTGCATTGATGTAGCTTCATGATATTTGTCACCCCTGATGTTTAACTTGATCATTATTTCATTGTTTTTCCCCCCAAGTCATTATAAAACATATTCTATTCATAGACCGTGAAGACATGGACGGTCATCTGGATCGTAATTCTATAGGAATTTCACATTATGCTGAGACCATGTATGTCTCGCTCGCACCTGTTGGATTAGTGTGTTTGAAAGAACCGGCATTCAATAGAAGTGCCCCTTTGTCTATATCTCTTACACAGTTACAACGACAATATAAACTCAATTATTGTAAAACAAAATTTTGTAGTTTACAAGAAATGCCATGGCAAAACCTGCTTATTCAATTCAGTTTAAAGTTAATTATATAAATACATATATTCACCATTGTGATTCTCTGACTCTGGCAATGAACGAACCATAATGTACGATCTTATAATATGAAATTGATTAATTTTTTCAAACCTGATTTTTTTGCATATTTGTAATGTTAACACAAGTCCCAACTTGCACCTAAATGGAATCGGCTATATTTGTTGTCTTTGTAGGTCAACAGAGCAAAGTTCGACATATTATCATAATTTAAAAATTATGACAATATGTCCTCCCATAGAACTGCATGTTAAATGGCCAAAATAGCCAGTGAGGTTTCTTTCACTTTACCTTGTTATTTCAACTTAAAATGGACAGCAACCCTTCCCGGCAGTTATTACTAATATTACTTCAACATTGTGAATAATGAATAACAAAATCAAAATTTGACGGAAATCGTACATTAAGGCTTTAACTTGTCTTATCTAAGCCCCAGTCTCAATATCATGCTTGCATGGAAGCTCAGAACACAACATTCCATTGGTTTTCAACTGATAATGCAATTGCATGGACGAGGGTTGAGATATTGACCATTTGTACAGTAAATCATCAATTCGATGGCAGGTTTGAAGACAATCTTTGTGTTCAGATGAGATTGGCATAGATTCAAAGGATATGCCGGGGATGACCGTCCATGTCTTCATGGTCTATGCAGCCTCTTTATGTCAGTAAATGCTAATAAAAATTCACCAGGGTTGCCAAATCCGCAATTTGGTAGCCCAATTGGGCGACTTTTGAAGATTTTCCCCACAACTTTTGACAATTTCCTGTCCCATAGAAACCAATGGTTAAGAAAAAAATTGGGTGAATTTTCAACATTGGCTCCCACGACTTCCAATAGTGTCCTGCCCCATAAAAACCAATGGTTATGAGAAATATTTGGTGACTTTTTGATTATTTTTTTGACCCACGATTAGCTCTGAAATTTTTTGGCAACCCTGGAATTGCACTGATAGCAGCTTGAGCATAACTGTTCATACTGATATTGTAATCCATTTTGATTCATTTTAGACATTGTTCTGAATCTATCTGGATCAGATCCTAGATCTGATGTAGTTGTGTTGCTAACTGCTACAGGCATACCACGTAACATTCTGACCAACTGATTAATACAATGGTAGCTAAATCTGAAAAAGATATAGACCACTTGACATGTGACATCATTGCCCGGCAGTATGCACTCAAATTATGGCAATTTCCATTGTTCTTTGCCCTGCAGTGTACGTACGCATCGTAGTTTGCTCAGGGAACAGGCATTTTAAATCGCCCACCACATTTCATATAGTACAAGAAAGCCATTGAACAATGTAGTGGTACATTTGTTCAAACATATCGATAGACCAGTCCCTCGCCTTTGTTGATAAACAATGATGTCAAGTGGTCTATACTTTAACATACCGTCACTCTATGATCTATGATACTAGTAACTGCATAACTCAATGTTTTAAGGATATTACCTAAAACACAAAAACAGGATAAAAGCTAAATTGGACTAAATGAGCTGTGTAATTATCAAGTGACGATATGTTAATATATGAAAACAAGAAACACTTGTGATACCTGAAATTTTTTTGCAAGCTTCTGTGTCAGCAATGATTTTTTTCAGCTGGTTAAATTCCGGATGAAATTGAATACATACACAGATGAGTTTATCTCTCAGCATACCGTATTTCGTCAAATAAACGCCCCCGGTGGCGTTACATTTTCCCAAGGGGGGGCGTTTATTCAAGGTCAATTTTAGAACGATAAAAAACGCTCAAATGACGAAATATGAACTAGAAACACTGACTTCTGGTTCATTTCCGGCCAATTATTGACGCTGTTATCTACCATGTGGGCAACTTGGTAAGCTTACTACATAAGATAGCATGGAAATATCGGCATTTTTGAAACATCTTGGTTGAAAAAAGTGGTGGGGGCGTTTATTTGAGGGGGGGGCGACTATTTGACGAAATACGGTAGTTACTGAGATTATGTTATATTTACTCCTAATACTACATATCGAGGCTTAGAGCCAGAACTTGTTTTTTTACGGATGTAAATTTGGATTTGGTCTGATATTTAGCTCTTTCCACTTGTGTGTTGACTACAGATGACAAGTTTCGATTTTTTTTTTAATAAAAAATATCAGAATTGTAAATTGTCATGACCATATTTGGTACCAGAATGAAAAATACATTAAAATGAGTACAAGCAAGCCTAGTATTGGTTCAGTGGTTTTTGAGATAATATCTCAAAATTTGGGACTTTGTATTTTGAAGCCAATGGCCAGGATGCACAGCATTAAGCATGAACTTTGACATGGTTACTGTACATGGCTGTGCTAACCTGCCAGATGTGTTTATGTCATCATAGGTTTCAAAAAATTAAATCAAGAAGAATTAAAGAATCAAACTTTTAAACTCAGAACATCAATTTTGGATATAGCATGTTCTGCAACAAAGCCCTTGATATGTACCTATCAATTTGACAAACATTCAGTTGAGATACATGTACTTGCGTAGCCTGTGTCAGTAAAATCTCCTAAAGACTTGATCAATAGCAGCATCAGACAAAATAATATACAAGTACTGAGGAATTGACTGGCACTTAGGGAGATAGAAATTGCAATATCAAATATGTACTCCGAATAGTAACATGCAATTATTCAATCAAGATACTAACTATTATAGTTACTCCGTTTGTTCACAAAATATCTACAGTCTGGTGCCGAATACAGCACCAGACCGTATATATTTCCCGTATTTTGTGATAACAAACAGCAGGTAATGATTTTATCCTTTAGTGAACATGAATTCTAATATCTTCCGATTTGTTGGTTTGCTGAATAAATTCAGTTTGATAATCTTACTGAAAAGCAGGCCAGTTTCTTGCTTGCTTTTAAACAGTGTAGACATGCCGCATGTGAAGTATACACATGAGTCTTCGGATATCGCGCGAGTCATATTACGCAGACGCACATGTGTTAGGACTACGCAGGTAATACAAGAAATATTACCTGCCTGTATATATTAATGAGGAGGACACAGGTAATATGTGTACATCCATATCATGTGAAAGGATGCACTTGTCGGCTGCTACATGTGTCTCATTTCACATAATAGTGAGGAATAAATACCAGACTCATTTCAAGTGGAGGTCACTTCAAATCATCCCAAAGTCACATGGTTTAGGAATACAGAGAACATTCCTTAACCATGTCACTTGGAGATGATTTGAAGTAATCTCAACTTCAATTGAGTCTGTTCTGTATTCCTAGCTATTATGTGAAATGAGACACATGTAGCATCCGACAAGTGCATCGTTTTGATATGGATGTACACATATGGATTTTTGTCCAAGATTACAGAATTCTTATTAACTAAAGGATAAATATTTATACCCATCAGTTCATCAGTTTGGTAGATATTATGCAATATGAAAACAAACATTTCAGAAAACAAACATTTCAGATACCTGACTTAATATTACATAGCCTCTATGTCAGTGAATACCCAAAGATTTAATTTTAAACCAATAGCAGGTTCTCTTACAAATTATGTACTAGAAACACTGATGAGATGATCAGCACTCAGCATACATAATGTGTAAAGACTCATTCCGCATTTATCCATCAGTAAGACACATATTTGTTTGTGCGATAAAATATCTAAAAACAACAAGTTACCGATCTCCTTACATAGCCTGCATGTCAGCAAATTATCACAAAAAAGTTGATCAGCAGCAACTCTTCAGTCAAAACAACTGATATTACACTGATGCCATGCACAGTAGGCAATCAGTGTAATCATAGGCCTTCAAAAACAGGCCTATGGTGTAATTATACAAATTTCGTGATTGTGATTTCTTACCCCAAGGCTAACATCTACGCATAACACCAAGTAAAAAATTTATCTGTTTCTTGTCCGAATTTTTTTTTATAAATCCCTTATTTTTTGTTATTTTTGTCAAGATGGCCGCCATGTATAAAATGGCCGCTAAGACAGGTTATTGATCGTATTCATGTATTATCTAGTATTTATATTTCATAGTGTAGTGCATAGTGCATTTTCTTTGAGATATAGTTGAAAATGATGGATACACAAACAAAAAATAGGTATGATATATTTACTTAACTTTTTCCCGAAATGTTTACAGTATTTTTGAAAATAACAAATAACAAAAAAATTCTTGCGGCATCACAAATTGGTCATACATCACTTTTTTTACTTGGCTTAGTTAAACCAATTCAATATTACTTTACTGTCACAGGTTTTCAATTCATCATCTTGGTTTGCATGCAGAAGTAAGCTTTACCGTAAGAAATTGCAAACTGATATTGCACAATATATGACTCGAGATGGACTATTCCAGTTGAAATCCACACTACCCCTGTGGAAGATTTAGGAAATATCTTCCACAGGGGGAGTATGTTTTTCAAATGTAATTAGTCAGAGTTATTCATTTTGAAACCCATACTCCCCTGTATTATGACTTTGCCTATATCTTCCACAACTGGAGTGAGTATTTCAAATGGAAGTTACCCATTTTATTCAAAATTAATACTCCCTCTGTGACAGACTTTAGCTAAATCTTCCACAGGGGCAGTGTGGGTTTTAAATGGAATAGCCCAATATATATGTGATACATGATGTGGACAAACAACTTGCGTTAGTTATGAAGTAGCAATATTTTACAAAACATAGGTTAGTTGAAAATTGAAGTTGTATAAACACTGCAACTTGTGGGCAAGTTGATATTAAAAAGTTACATGTGACCTCTGATTCCAAATCAATTATGTACTTTTGGCCATCTATAAATATTTTTCACAGGGGCTGTTTTGGGGAAAATTGTGAAATTTGGGGACAAATCGCCTTTGTGTATTTTGGTCCCTGGAATCATTTTGCTTCTGTCATCACATATTCTTGCATATTCAACAAAATATGTGACACGATCTGGTCCATGGGGGCCAAAGGCGGCAAATTTGAAACTGAGATATAGGCAAAAACATGGAGCAAAAAAACAATAAAATACATAAGAAAATAGACATCACAAAACTTCATAACTTTAGAACCAAGTGTGCTAGAACTTTGGTGTTTTCAGTAAATGATAGCCTATTGTATGTATAATGTAATAATTACAGTAACTCAATTTTCAAAAATGCCTCCTTTGGCCGCCATGGACCACATCGTGTCACATATGAAAACAACACTGTGAAACTCTGACACTGAAAACTGCACTGAAATTTAGAGTAACACTGAAAAATTACACAATTGAGAATAGCACTGTACTGCAAAACCATAAACATTTGCCTAATGGGGCCATGGGCTCCTTTGACATAACTGGATCTTTGACACAAACTTAAAGTGCCCTCTCATAAAAATCCCACCAGCTAATTGAAATTTTTAGAGGAGGGAGTTCTCTATTTGTACATGAAATTTACTCCATAAGGAAAGGATCCCAGGTGCGCCATTACGCAAACGTTTACGGTATGACGTGAAATTTCAGTGTTCTCTGCTATTTTCAGCGTGACTTTCAGTGTTAAATATAATATGACCAACTGGTCAATTGTTAGTCAAATATCTCAAACAAAATTATTAGTCACAGTATGAGATGGTTAATTAAAATCCAAGACATCCAAATAGTAACTTGTTAGTCACAAAAATGAGATTCTATCCGTTTACTCCAAAAAATACGCTGCAAACATTTCACCTCGTCATCAGGAAGACCAACTGATATATTAGATGATGGAACAAACATATGGAAAGCAACAAATAACTGAGATACCTGTTGCCACTGTTCTGTTGTGTTTTTATTACGTGATATCGTGGTGAAGAGCCTTATCAACGGTAGCCTTGGCCTCTTTTAATTGTGACTGAAAACGAAGAAAAAAGAAAAATAAACGTGTAAATATATTGCATTGATTTAGGTCAAAACCAAACACCCATCTTGGAAACATAACAGAAATAGTATGGTGTGTAAAACACAAAAGCACAAAATATCACAAATATTATTATGTATCATAACGTATAGTCTGTAATAAACGCTCCACTCTATCCACTTCCATCCATTCCATTGCCTAATTATGGTAGAATTTCACCAGATTCTTGCTTGATGATGCACTTACGGGTGTAATTTTGTTGTATTTACCACCAACATATCACTTTCCACTTGATTTCTGTGAGCGCCGCCATGGTAGTTAGCGTTATTATAGTTGTAAATCCCGCCTTTCTACAGGAACACCATTGGAAAATTTAACCCGATTTTGAAGTTTTTTTCACTGACAATTCACCTTCAAGAAAAGCCCCCTTTTGGAAAAAATGCAACGCCACGCCCTCGGGGCATTTATTACAGACAATATGGTATATACCAACTTATAAATAAAAACACCAAGATCAATAAATATTTCCCATGGTTTCATCCCTTATAATGCAATTACAAGCCAAATTGCATGCATCAAACAGTAATGTACACATTCAAACACATAAAACTACTGAAGGTAAACAAAGAGTTATAATTCATTATTTTAAACTGTGATCTCAACACAAAATTAAGACGTACTATGAAATTTCCCCTCACAACGCCAACCTTCATCAGGAGACTGGCAATCAGTTAGAGATGATGGAAAGTGGTGACTTTTGTTTACGATTTTACCGTGATAGTGAAAATATTTATGAGGTATAGTAAAACAAATACAACATTGTTTCATTTCGGGGAAGTAGTCAAAACTACTGGTCCTCGGTGTTGATGATTTGACTACTTCCGCTGACGCTGGCCGGGAAGTAGTCAAATCATCCAACACCGAGGGACCAGTAGTTTTGACTACTTCCCCGAAAAACATGTTGTATTTGTATAATACTTGAAAAATCTATGAACCAAAATACTAGAAGTAAATTCTGCAACTCACAATCTATGCTAAGTTACAGTGAATCAGACCCAGTGGCGTAGAGCAAGTGGGGGGCACCGACCATGATTGGGGGGCACAGGCCGTTTTCTTGGCCATTTTTCTATGGGATTTTCTAAAGATTCAAATCGATGTGGGAGCATGTGCCCCCCACCCGTGCCCCTATGACGGCACGCCACTGATCAGACCCTATTAATTTCTTTTTGAGGTTTTAAGCATCAAATGGATAATTACCTTCCTTCCTCAGAAAATAAGTGCAATTTCATTCTCTTCATGAACATTGAAGAAGGCCCTCAATGCTTATAGTATAATACAGATTTTCAGCATATCAGAATTCACCAGAACAAGAAATAGTGCCCTTAAATTGATTATTACTATATTATAACATTTCGATATTAGGCCTTATCCTATACTAATGGCTAGTCAAACGCAATAATTGAAAACCATACACCCCTATGGAAGACATGACCTCAATCTCACACACAGAGAGTGTGAATTTCCAATGGGGTTACCTGAATGGGTGACTCCATTTGAAATCTACACCCCCTGCGTGTGAGGTTAGGGTCATGTCTTTCATAGGGGCTGTATGGATTTCATCTCATAGAATAGCGCAATAGCAAAGAGAGTTGCAAATTTTATTCCTGGAACTTGATGTAATTTCAAACTGAAAAAAAAAATTGATTACAAAATTTTAATAGTATAATTCAAGATTTCATTTCAATTGACTGAGAGTCCTGTATGGAAAACATTAGTTTTTTCTTAGAATTATACTATGAAAACTTTGAAATCTGATTATTGTAATCCTGATGAATCTCTTCAATAATGAAAAAAAATTAAGTGTTACTGGAGTTAGTGGCCACATTCCAAAACCTATGATGACTGTCCATTTTAACTTGTTACAACCAAATTTTTACCTCTTAATATATGCAAGTATTATACGGTAAATAGTTGTGAAAAAGGGTTCCAGTTCTGTTTCAAAGCTATCATAACCCTCAAGTCCAGCTCTTGTGCTCTTTTGGTACATAAAATGGTTAATCAAGATTAATAGAAATAAATAAATAGAAATTTAATTCACTTATAAAAATGAAACTGAACAAAAATATTTTTCCAAGTTTTTTATTGTTCAGACAAAACTGATATATGGAATTTGGTATTGAATTTTTTCCATGCACTGAGTTTAGAACCTCCAAATGCATGTTAGCAAGTTTCTGGCATATTTGAAAAAGTAGAACATCATTTTTTAAAAGTATTTTGGCAGAAATAACAAAATAAAAACAAAGTGACAAATAAAAGTGAGAGCGTATTGCATAAGCACAATACGCATTTATGGCGAGATACGGCACAATTTGCATATACCAGGCGCACAAAATGCATACGAGACGTAATACACGGAACAGTCATCCAATTTTTGGCAACAATTAAAACGCTTAAATTAATAATTTCAATATTTAGTATGACTTAGTGGTATGATAAATTTGTTATTACATTCAGCGTCAGTCTGGCACGGAAAATTATTGTGCGCTTGGTGTCATACTGGGTGAAGCCGAACACTTTGTGCACAATAATTTCCCGTACCATACCTCCGCTTCACCTAATAACTAATAGTACATGTATTCATCTTCAACTTGTACAATATTTTTATAGTCTATGAAATTTATTCTTGTATCACCCTCAAAGTCATTCAATATTACACAATTATCATACTCACAATCATTTTTCTTCCTTTAGTCTCAATCGGTAGTAATGTTATTGCTAAAGCTGCAGCAAAACATATCCCTCCATACAGGCCAATGACGCCATGAGGAGAGTAGCCTAGTAATACCTGTAACATCAGGGCAGATGTCAAAGAAAAAATAATTTGAATATTGATCAAATGGCATTGAACTAAAAATAATTGAATGAAAATGCAGTCCTGCTGACATAATCATCAAACATCATTCAGCATAGTTTTGACATACTCCTGACGATAAAATTTAATTCTCTAATTTCAGGGATACTCTCTAATAACTCATGCTCCCTCACAGCATCCATAATATACCAGTTATTTATGACATGATCCCATAGCTACCCACTATCTCGATCTATACTTGAGGTGAAATGACAATTTTCCGTTTAAAAAAAGGTGTGCCTGATGATAATCCAAGATGAATATCTAAAATGTAGACAGAGCGCAATCTGAGGTGACTGCTCCAAACCTAGCCTACTTTTTGTACATTACAATGCACACAGCCCATAGTGGGGCCTTCTATAACAATACACGTACTGTACAGAGTAAAGCGTAGTATCAACACAATGAGACTGAGGTCAAAATTATGACCTGACCTCTGTATTGTGTCATAATTACCTACCTGAGCTACAAAAGGAGTTACTATACAGCCAATCCTAGCTATAGACCCACAGGTTCCAAGACCAATGCCTCTTACATGTGTGGGGTATACCTACATGATAAGAAGACAAAATCACGACTTGAGGTTAAAAGAAGACACTTATTTTACCATATTCTTCTAGTGCACCAGCTCTTTGACCATTATCCATTGTTCACAATGGACCATCGCTGTCAGCTCTTGTGCATTCTTTTTCATGCTCACTGTACCGCCGTAACCAATGTGAATCATAACAAATGGCTTAGTTACACCTAAAACATACTAGCAGTCGCAGTGTGTGATTTAAAAATCATGTGTGCTTTAAAAATCGCTGGTAATCACACACTGGTAGCATTTTCACTATCATTACCAGCGTCCAGTCATGGCCAGCGATGTAGCGACAACGTTGCCTTCAAGTCAAGTGGTTGCAATTTGATACTAGGGCATGTTAGGGACTTATCAATCAGATATCGACAATCGCTTTTCTGAGGTTATGTCACAAAAATATATGTTCCTAGTGTCTGCCTAGTATGATATGTCCGTAACTTACCTCAGGTGTGTAGACATAAATGCCTTGGAATGCTCCAGATATAAGTCCCCTTGCAATGAATAGAAATAGTGTCAGTAACCACTTTCTGAAAAGAGAAGGAAAAGACATTGTGGAAACTGATGAAAGAGAGAACATATTGACATGACCCTGACTCATAGTTCACAATTACTTACATAATGATGCAAGTGGGTAATAGCTTAATTTTTGGAACATATATGGAAGCTTGTCCAGGGAATAGCCTATGGGTATCACCCCCTCCCTAAAAATACTTTTGCTCTTTTTATGATGAAATATCATCATCCAATTCTGGAAATGTAAATCTTTTTTTTTCTTTTCATATTTCCAGAATTTTATTTCATAAGGCCAAATTTCTGGAAATTTAGAAATTTGCAGAAAACTTGCATCCCTGCTTACAATGTACCATCAGACTTTTGTCCACCTATCTGATTTTGATTTTTACAGGGTTCCCGCACCTTGAAGACTTTTTCTGGCCGATAAGATATCTGATCCGATTATCAGTTGAGCCTTAGCCTGGACAATGATGTATCGACAGTTGGGATATATAAAACAAACATTCCAAGCCCCCTAAAAATGCTCCATCACCCACTATATATAACATGCAAAGAATACAAGGACATAATGTGTTACCCCAAATTTGGTAACATGTGCTAAAACAAGAGATAGTTACATGTATGTTTTAAATCCAGAATGAAACTTTCAAATTCCATTAAATATTCTGATTCAGTCTTATTTAAAATGCCCGGAATTTGTGTTGAGATCTGACTAGCAATGTGCTATTAAGGGAGGTTGATTTTGGAACTGGGGTTTGAAACAAGTGGAGATATCTGTGAATCCATGTAGAAACACCATTGCAACAAGTCATTTTCGTGGAAATCGCTGCAATTTTTGAGGAAATCCAAAATATATTTTGGAAAATAAACCTGTCGAATTCGGCAACCTTGCACAGTGTTATACTATGGGAGATTATGGACTGATTTATAAGTACTTGTATTATAGGAATTATAAACACAGCCCAGCTCATTATTTGGTATCAGTGTATTTTAACATTGAAGGCAACGGTTTCTTTTCTCTATTGCTGGCACAATATCATCAGTATAAGTACCAAAATCTAATGATTATGATGTCACCATCAATTGTCTTAATTGATTGCTATTTAGGCCTATGTCAATTTTTAGGAATGGTACAGAGGTCAAATGAAAAACCGTCAGTAATAAAGCAGGATGTGAAGATGTTGAGGGTAGTTTGTTTTTAAGATAAATATGATAATGAAACAACCAACCTATATAATTTAGTAGAATATAATTTTCATATAGGCCTAATTTTTCCCACAATCACATGGAGATCTCATAGGCCTACTCTGTTGGAAACTACACACCATTGGCTGTTCACTTCACCAGAATGAGCTTCTTTTCAGAACAGTATTTAAGCACCTTGATGACATTACTGAAAGTCCATCCACTTTCACTGGCCCCCTGGGAAAATTGTGTGAAACTGATCATCAGGATTTGCCACAGCACAGGTGAATTTCACAAAGGTGAACGGCCCCCTTGGCCAGATGGAATTGGATGGAGAGTCACTGGATGATCTCAGTAGTGACCAGAGGCTTCTGTTAGAGTATGTTAATGGCATTTCCCATGGAAAGGTCAGCCCAAGATTTGCAGCCTGGAAGATAGGACCATTGAATCATGCACGTTGGTTGACATTAGCAATAAGACTGATGGGCCTGTGGACCAGAGGTGCTTATCCTGCAGAATTACAAGAAATGCTTCACCATGCTATCAAGTTCATTGTTGAAGTGTATGCAGCAAGTTGGTTTGAGATCAAAAGGGACAGCAAGTTCCATAACCAGCAGCTGTACATTTTCAACATGATCTATATAGAAGATCAAGCTGCAGTCTGAAGAGATCCAATTTATCGCTTTCAGGAACCTCAAGTACAATGCATTTGCATTGCTTTCTGAGACTATACTGTACTCCATGGTGAAGTCTGATGATTTAGAAGTGAGAGAAACTGCACTCTATCTATTAGAAGTGAAGAGCCAGCAAAGAAGCGCTTAAAGAAGATCACACAAATTAATACTGAAGCCACCCATTGGTTGGAACTTATCAGCCTGTCTCAAAGTGGGATCTGAGCTGACAGAAAACATTCCTGACCAGGTGCTTCAAGAAGCTTAGAAGTATTGCTGAATGGTTCCAAATTAGAGCTGCCTGACCTGCCTTCACATTCCCAGAGTGTTGAAAGAGCTGTGAAGCTGACATCTGAAGCTGCCCACACTGTGTATGGTCTGGAAGCAAGGCAGAATCACATCATAGCAAAAACTGTGAGTCGTCAGATGAGACCTTCCTTTGCTTCTAAGGGATCTTACACTCAACATTATGATGACCTTGGAATCTAAGCAGAAGTGGGGTCATTGAAAGTGAGAACTATATTATGTTATTGTTGATATTAGAATGATCGACTCCTATATCTTGTGTGGATAACATTGGAACAATTTTTAAGTTAAACATAATGAGCAAGAAAGTGGCATATCTTGGGGTTGAAGAGTACAAAAATACAGCACTCCCAGGTGTGATAAGGGGTTAAATTTGAATGACTTTCTGGCATCTGATACATAATGGTTATTTTTCACATCAGTGGAATGAAACAGTTTTCATATGTAAAATATTGATACCAAAAAAAGTTCCAAAAACATAGGAACTTAATATCACATACAAACTTCCCATAGTAAATGAGGTGCAAAGCTGCCGAATTCGACAGGCTTATTTTTGAAAATCAAAATGGATTTCCTCAAAAAATGCTTCATGGTAGAATTTTTTTCTTTGCATGGTAGTTAATGTTATGGCAAGTCACAGATATCTCCATTTGTTTCAAATCAAATATCTAAAAAAAGTTGAAAATCAACCTCCTTAATGTGCTATTCCAGTTGAAGTTCATACACCCCCTAGGGAAGACATGACCTTAATCTCCCACACATGGGGTGTAGATTTCAAATGGAGTCACCCATTCAGGTAACCCCATTTGATATTCACACTCCCTTTACAGAAGATTAAGGTCAGATCTTCCATAGGGGTGTAGGGATTTCAATTGGAATAGCCTAATGTCTTACTTTTCTGTACAGATAAATAGAAGAAAGATTGATCCTCCACAGAAGACATACTGTATGGACATGGTCTTTTTACGTCCTACGTAATCTATGATGCTTAGCGTTAACAATGTACCTAAAATGAAAGTGACAGATATAGTGAATTAAAAGACTGATATTAGGAACATAAAAGTAACAAATATCTTCAACATGGGGAGTATGAATTTCAAATGGAATGAACACATTAGGCAGCTCTATGTGAATTTCATACACCCTATGAGAAAGATTCAACATGAATCTTCAACTGAGAGAGGATGAGTTTCAAAAAGAGTTGGTTAATTCCATTTGAAATTCATGCTCCCATTATTGTTGAAGATATTTCCAAAATCTTCCACAGGGGGAGTGTGGATTGTAAACGGAATTGTATTTCAATGATATCAGTAATAGCCACAGATTTAGATAAGGAGAACAGGGACTCCCTATACCGCCACGTACAATCGCGCCGTCAGCTATGGGGAGAAAATTGGGGGTATTCGGATCCCTGCCGACGGTGCGCGGAGACAAAAACAATTCTGCATCTCATCTGAAGCGTCTTGGTACTCGCGTGCAGGTCGCATCAAGTGCATCTCTCAAATGCGCCCTTCATCCATGTTGCGCTTGCATGACAACGAATGTCCCAAGTGCATTCCAAGGGAAACCGAATACCCCCAATTTTTGCTCCATGCCTGTATCAAGATGGCGGTCGAGTCCCGATTCTCTGTCTTTAATTCTGTGGTAATAACATACAGCCTGTATAATGAGCAAAATGGGCTATTCCAGTTGAAATAATAATAATAATCTTCCACACATGGAGTGGGAATTTCAAATGGGATTATCTGAATGTGTGACTCCATTTGAATTCTACACTCCCTGTATTGGAGATTAAGGTCATGTCTTCCATAGGGTGTATAGATTTCAACTGGAATAGCCCAATGTTAGATAACAAAATTTAAATTGATTTTATATGACTAAAAAATCATTGTGTTATTACTTGTGCGATGCGCTTTGCAAAAAAACATTTGGGTCTATAAATAAAGAAAGATTTAAGGAGCCACTCATTTTATGATCAGTTATGGACTATGAGGAGAGTGTGGCCTAGCGGTTAAGGCATTGGACTGTGAATCCAAGGGTCAAGGGTTTGAATCCCTGGTCCGCCTGAGCTCGGCTGGCTCTTTGTGTCCTTGAGCAAGACACTTCACTCTACTTGCTTAGTGCTTCGGAGGGCACTTTAAGCTGTCGGTCCTGTACATGCATATTTTCTCACATTAATGCAGTGTGCACGCTAAAGAACGTCTGAGGCTATTCGAAAAGAGCAGGGGATCATCCCAGTACTGTTGACTGTACTTCAAAAATACACTCATCTACTCTAGGTTCCAGAGTAAAAATAAGTACAGCTTGTCTGTACGCAGTGCGATAATACTCATACATATGAGGGAGGCACTTATAAGGAAGAAGAAGAAGAAGAATTAACTAGAAGGCTATATATTTGTACACAAATACGGCTATACCCGCATGTTATCGGTGTACCCAAACTTACAGTCCTTATTTGCTGCACTCTCGCAAATAAAGAACTTGTAAAAGTCCCTCCCAGGGGAGTTGTCTCTCCATAGATTGCCGTTGTCAGTCTCTCTTATTCACAGTGAGGCTATACAATATGATTAGGGGAAAACTATTCCAGAGGGAGTATGTAAATTAAATGGAACAGCCATTTCAGAGGGAGTATGTAAATTAAACGGAACAGCCTATTTTGAGACCATTTCAGAGGGAGTATGTAAATTAAATGGAACAGCCAATGGGTATGTAATTTAACTGGAACAGCCTTAAGGCTTCACGCTGGTATTTCCAATTATTATATTAATAATTATAATACGGATATGTCTGTTTAGTCCCACGTGTGTGGGAGGGGGTATTGGGGTGTTAGTAACAATATAATTCTCAGGTGCTACTGTGTACAAATTCTGAGCCCGGAAGCTGCTTTATTTGATGAGAAACGGCCGGCCCTTTGTTTTAACATGTGGGGCCCTGGGGCCCATAATTTTTGACTTATGAGGTCCATGGACATATATGTTGAAGTTTAATTCTCTAGTGCTATCAGTATACTCAAGCTGGGCACTGTAGCTGCTTTATTTAAGGTCCGTTCATACTACCACCGCATTTGCGATGCGTTGCTTTGCGATGCCGATATATCGATTACTTTTTGCCGCAACTCAACGCAAGTCGCCGCATTTCGGGTTAAAATGTATTTAACCTTATTGCGATATCGCAACGCAGTAGTTTGCAGTACGATGCAGTGCGGCAAGGCATCGCATTGCAAAGCACCGCATCGCAAATGCGGTGGTAGTATGAACGGACCTTTACTGAGTAACGGCCGGCCCTATGTTTTAGCGATTTGGAGCCCTGGGGCCCATATAATGTGATATATGGGGCTCACATGTACATATAACAATGTGATTTTAAGATGCAATATGTGTACTAACTCTGAGACCTAAAGCTGCTTTATTTACAGAGTAACGGCCGGCCCTATGTTTTAGCTGCTTTGGGGCCCAGGGGCCCATATTATGTGACATATGGGGTTCATATATACATATGAAAATATAATACTGAAGACCTATCTGTATACCAAATCTGAACCCTGTAGCTACTTTATTTGCTGAGAAACGGCCGGCCCTTTGTTTTAACATTTGGGCCCCTGGGGCCCCTAGCCTTGTACATCTGGGGCCAAAATGGGCAAAAGGCACATCTACAACTTAGGGCCCATACATATGCCACTTATGAGCCCTAGTGATTTTGTACTTTTAGAGCTAGGCTTGTCAATCTGTTGCACCATATTTTAACATTTGGGCCCCTGGGGCCCATAATATATAACATATGGGGCTCTTGTATATTTGTAAATATAGAGTACCCCTAGGGCTATCAGTGTACCAACTCAGGGCCCTGAGGCTGCTTCATTTGATGAGAAATGGCGTGCTTTGTATTTTCACATTTGGGCCCCTGGGGCCCGTGACCTTGACCTCTGGGGCCAAGATGGGCAAAAGGCACTTCTATTGGTAGGGCCCATACGTGTACCACATATGGGCTCCAGGGCCTTTGTAGTTTTAGCGCTAGCCTTGACAGAATGTTGTGTTTGATGGAGAAGGAGGAAAAGGAGGAGAAGAAACCACAGGATGGGAAGATACCCGTCCATGCTTCGCATGCGGGTATAAAGACAGAGTTCGTGTTTGTCGACACTGTCAATTCAATTCCCTCACGACTCTTGATTGGTTAATAGCACGCAAAAAGAAGGTCGATTCACCTGGTACTGATCGAAAAGGAATCGCAGAAAATGGCATACTTTTACAAGGCAAAAAGCCACTTTTCTAGGTATTGTTGACATAGTGCCTTCAGAAAATCATAACGACACTTGTAAACAAACTGTGCTCGAGTTGGATTGACAGATGACGTCAGACGCAAACTAGTCTTTTTAATTCCATCTTTTTGAACCAAGTGACATATTACCGGTCATCAATGTTAGTCGAGAAATGGTTACAGGTAGATAGTTCCAAAGGTCATTAGTCCATAAACCCAATAACATAGTTATAAACCATAACCCTTACCCTAACCCTAAACTATAACATAAGCCCCAAGAAACAGGCCACTTATTTCCAAGCCTTACGTGCCTTAAGTATGACTCCCCTCTCCCCTCCCCGAGGACAGGTGACATCATTGGCGCCAATCCGGCTTAAAATGTGGGGGGGACACCCGGCCAAAATTGTTAAAAAGTGGCTGAAAAGATTTTGCCAAAAGGTGGGGGACATGTCCCCCTGTCCCCCTGGGATTGATGTACATGGGTGACATATTCACTGATCTGATAATATCAAATGTGTATACATACCAGGGAATTCAGCTAATGTAGTATACATTAAATTTGCATAGTCCTGTTTAGTTAACACAACACAGCTGTCATAACAATTTGCACTTGAATCTACTGCAGAAGCTGTAGGAAAATCAAAACAGTAATATAATTTAAGTGTTTAAGAAATATTTATTTATATATGATGTTACCAATAAAAAAAAATTTTAAAGCAATAATGTGCAATTTCCATAAAGAATTGATTCTTATTTTGTTTGCCACAAAATGTTAGTTTTCACTATCACATTTTTTATGCCACCTTTAATTTTGAGCTTTTGAGCTGAAAAAAAGAATTTCATTCTACCGCTTATAATTATTGTCAACATGTGTACCAGCTCGCAGATCGTTAGTGAGCGTTGCTTCAGACAGGGATGTATAAAAATGATGTATAACTATAAAGGATATACACAGTTTATACATCAATGATTCACGCATGCACAACATATTTCAGCCATCGCCAATCATTTTGATCGGTGAACACAGTGAGAAAAAAACAGGATCCCAGGTTTACTATAAAAATTCTTCCTGGGTTTAATATAAAACTCTTGAAGTACTTCAAGCTTAATCTTACATGTGGTATTTTAGTACACCATTGGGCATTACAATCATGCAAAAAGTAGAAATTCACAAAAATTGAGGGGTCACTATTGAGTAAATCAAATGACACACTACGTCATTAAATAACTTTATTTTATCAAGGTTTTATGTTATTTTGGTTCACTATATGTGACAGGATCTGATCCAATCAGGCCAAAGTTGGCAATAATGAAATTGAGATAATATAGGGGGAAAAGGAGCAAGAAAATGGGTTTTTTTTAAATAAAATCATAATGAAATGGTCATAATTTTGCAACCAAGTATGCCAGTCATGTGGGGATTTCAACATCAGTAAACTTTAGGTATTTATAAGAAATGGCATTACAGTTTTCAAAATGTCATACATTGATATGAGTGGATCAGATCTTGTCAGATCATTTTTTTTTTAATATTTAATTTTACGGCATAAAGTTATGTAAGTAGATAACCTTTATTTTCCACAATAATTTGCATAAGTACCATTTGGTGATATCAAATAAAAAACAGGATTGAAGTCGTCCATATAAGGTTAGTACACATCTTACAAATGTTCCACCAGGTATATATATAATCCCCCACACACCCATGCGTGTAACCACAGGCAAGTTTTTAACACTAAGTACAAACTATAACCCTATGCCATTTTCGATATACAAACATTGTGTCCAGAAAGCTTAGCTGACTACGATTCCTGTGTGACCTCCATGGATGTTTTCAAAAGCTTTTAATTAATGCTGTGCTTACCTGCACATGAGTGTCCTTTTGCAAACAGCTCTGTTGTGAGTAAAACTATACCATAATAAACAAAAGCCATTGTAAACCTGTAAAATATAATATGTAATGGTTATAGTAATTATACAAAACATTTCAAACTGTCTAAAGAGTGTCAAAGTAAAATTAAAGTGAAACAATACTTTTACTTTGTCAAGTTATTAAAACAAGTAAATGCTAGAGTAGTGATCAAAATTGATATTGTGTTCCAGTGCCCTACTGTGTTATATGTTGTGCATGTGTTGTATACCTAACTAGGTACTGGTTTCAGCCTTGGCCTTGTTCCTCAGGGAGATCTGGTAATCTAGTGGTCATATAGTACACAGGTCTCCGGTTTGATTGCCATGCCAGTGTATTCTTCAAAGTTTGCAATGGGACTCACTTACTTTGCTTGTCTTGCATTTCAATTGTAATGAGTTACCTGTCTCCAGTGTTATGCCAACATTTTTGTTTAAAAATATTTTACTAATAATACATAACTTACCAAATAAACAAGAGCAATGAAGTAGTTATGCCAGTTTTCTTATCAATAAAAAGATCCTGAAATTTCCCCTTTCATTCTGCAATGGAGAAAACAAAGCAAAAAGGAATTAATATAACAGATGCTTAAAACAGAACTTTAAAAATATACAATGCACAGATGTATATACTGCAAGTCAGGGTTCCCGTTAAGGGTTTTAAAATGTGCGTCATGTGTGATGCAAGTTTGCTGACAAGATTGAAAAAACTTGCGTCCAGACAGATTTTTGTGCGTCCATCTGAAATTCACGATTAATCATACCGGGAAACGCAACGGCAACCCCTCGTTGCTAACACACGTACCCCGGGTCTACCTCATCAAATGTTGATTGTTGAAATAAAATTTTCGCCGTGATATTCCACCTCCAGTCGCAATGATAATTTTTCTCATTTCTGCATCAGTTTTTGTCCGAAACATGGTCAGAAACAGCTGCAAAAACATGCGCAAAGTCTGTCAATCTTTAGCAAATTTTCGTACTTTTACTTCCGGGTTTTACTTTTACTTTGATCCACGTGTTGTTGATGATGCTATAAAAGCTAAAACATGCGCTGCCACAAATAATACAAAAAATGGTTATCATTTGGATTTTGTCTTCAAAATTGCTTTGATTCATCGTAACAATAATACTAATAAAGGAAACATAGATTATTTATGAAAAAATAAACTTAAAATATTAAAAACTGAATATTGTCAGGTTGTGATAAATAACTAAATGAACATTAACTGCACGTCGTCAGTTCAGCATGCTTTGTAAACAAACAATTGCATCAATTGGGACTTTCCCCATCAAACAGCGATCGCGACGGAAAGCATGCAAAAAGTGCACGATTTCCTGACGTTGCATTTACAAATATTGCAGAATTTACTTCAATTCTTAGCAGGTTGGTCAAAATTTTGGGGCTTTTATTATCGTAAAAATAAAACAATTTCTTATTTTTATCATCAATTAATGATTAAATTGCGAAGTTTTGTCTGCGGCCACATGGACGCAAAATACTTGATTAGCCATGTGAACTTGCGTCCAAATTTGTAAAATACGCGTCTGGACGCAATGACGCACACTAACGGGAAGCCTGCTGCAAGTACATATAAAGATCATTGAGCTTTACCCAAAAGTGAAAAATTATTCCCTGCCCTTTATTAGCAAATTGAGGGAAGAATAGACAACCTTTTTTTCCAATGCTTATGTTCACTGGCTACTCGGGAAAGATTTAAATTTGTTCATCCTATTAACTCAGATAACTAAGTATAATAACTTTCATACCTATGTGAATGTGTGTATACATTTGTTATAAATATGCAGCTCTGATGTCTTCTGATAGGATTGTGACAAACATCATTGGAACCTAATACTTATAGATTTATATCTTCTGCTCTTCTCCAGCGTGCCTCTGTGGCTCAGTTGGTTAGAGCGTCGTGCTAGTATTACAAAGGTCGCCGGTTTGAATCCGGCCAGATGCACTGGTTTGTTTTCTGGTTTTTTTCCCAACCAATTTGTTCATCCCATTAACCCAGAGAACTAAGTATAATAACTTTCAATAGACAACCGTATGAAAAAGATTTACTCACAGAACCAGATCCGCATTTGAGTGTTCCTAAAGGCATAGGTTTACCATTGGTTTTGGCTACTTGTTGTAGTATTTCCAAGGCTGCTTCTCTGTTACCGCAGGCCACATGGTAATAGGCACTCTCTGGTAAAAACTGCAGTAAGAAAAATGGTAACATTGAAAATAATAGAATAAATGAAAATGACAATTGCAGTTAATTGGGTCTTGGGTTTTTATTGAGCGACTGCTTGGTACTCATCATCACATTTCGAATCTTCAAACCAATAAATGTTAGCCGAAGAATGTCTCAAGCTTTTCTACGGACAAGGGTCATAATTTATCTCTTGGTAATCCATCATCATATATTGCATAATTACTTCTAGAACAGGCAAAGAATGACACCACAAAATATCCAATAAAGCCCCACCTGAGAAAAAAAGACATTTCCATGGCTTTGCAGCTCTCACAGTGTTTTGTGATTCCACTTCCCTGCTGTTCCAAGGATACATGTAGTATTGGTGGGGAAAAGGGAAAAGCTCCAGATCCCATTTCAGAAAGACTTTTAATCTTACAGCTGAATTGATACTCAACAGCGGAAGCTAATGTGATGCATAGCTTATAAAAAGCAAATGGCAATCACAGGATTTTGTGATTAATCAATTGTCACTTTTGTATTTTCACTAATCACAGCTATCATGATTGCACACAACAATTAAAATATTTAATCATCGGTAGACGATATTTTATTACATAGATCTGCCTGAGTGCAAGATTCATGTTGCAATTTTCTTCATAATCATTGAACAGATTACAAACATTGAACATCCTGTCAAACTCTTGCCATGGGCATGAAACTTCATCCCTCATATTGTAAACAAAACACAGCAAGCCAAACACACTTACTGTGGCGCAAATGTGGTAAACGAGGAGGACAAAACATAGAATTAACAAAATCATCCCTTCTCATCATTCTTCCAAACCATGATGGCATTAATCTGAACAAATGTTACCAATATTCCACTTGGATTCAAGAAATTCCTGTATAAAAATGTCTGGAACGCTCCATCAATGCGCAATAAAACTATAACACTTTATGACTAGATACTTGATTCAGATGTGGACATTTTTGTAATCACAGAGTCATGGCTTGGTGAATAGGACCCAGTCGTCATCCCGGGTCGTTATAGGGGAATGCACACCATCTGGATATTCCCTTCTTAGTTTCTCCAGAATCAGTGACAAACATGGCAGTATTGCAAAATTTATAAATCCAATCTTAACTCGAGTATTTCTCTGACTGCTCTCATTAATAACACAGACACCACTTTAGAGCATGCATGTGTGACAGATATTGCTAAGATATTTTGCTTACAGCTATTTACCCTCCTCCACCGTCCAAGGATCATGGTTTTAATATATAGCTAAATTTTTGAAAGAATTTGAATGTTTTTGTGTTACATAGTAAATCTACTTGGAAACCCTTTAATTTTGGGAGACTTGAACATTCAAGTGGATGCATGATCCATCTATAAAGCATGATGTTTCACATTATCTCGCAACGCTGTCTCAAATTGATTTACATCAATTTGTTGGCAGCCCTATACTCAAAAGTCGGGTCATATCACAGACCATGTGATCTGTCGTGTTGAAGACAATCTGTTGACTAAATGCAGTGTGTCCCCCAAACCAACATGGTTCAGATCACCCATCAATAAGCTAAAACAAGTTCCAGAAAGAAGAGCGGTCATGAGAAGAAAGATCTTGACATGGAAGATTTCAAGACTGCTTTGAATCATGAACTTTGCGATCTAGTAATGCTTGAGGATCCTAACAAACAGGCTATAGAATGACATCAGAGTGCGCAACATTCTTGACAAACAATGTCTGGAACAGACTCAATTTCAAATGGTTTGATGATAACATGAGATTTCATGAGAGGGGAATGCCGGAACGCAAGTGCAAGCGACTCTGATCTCCTGAACAAAATAAAGTTGAAAATAACATGATTGTTCAATCTAAGAAAGAAATGTTTTGGCTGATGCAGATGCAAAGACAATGTATCGGACTGTAAATACTTAAAATGTTTTATGTCTAATTTCTTATATTTTGTATTGTTTTTCACTCCCAACTTTTTATTTACCTATAGACGAATCCAACGATCCAAGTCATGGTCAGGATTTGGTCGGCCATTTTGGGTCCCCGCATGCACCAAACAGGTGTTGTGAGTGCCCAATTGGGTGGATTAAACCCGCTTAAAATTTGATGTTAGTTTCTTTTGTGTTGTAAACTGTCATCATTCTTTTGTCTACGTGTAACACGGGTGATAGAATGCAGTTTAAAATACCCTTCAAGGCCGCATCATTTCACATTTTAGGTGAGATTGAGGTGTAGGAATGTGTGAAATTGGATTTGTCAATATCTCAATTTCATAATTGCCACCTTCAGTCTGATTGGATCAGATCATGTCATATTATGTATGTACTTACATAGCAACAAGTTATAAAAATAAGCAAAGGCAATGCAGCCACAACTAGAAGCCACCTCCATCCATAGGCTGGCATGATGAAATAGGCAACAGCTACCACCCAAACCACGCCCATGATCCATGAAAACTGTGAAATGAAGAAAAAAAGAAGAAGAAATGTTATAGTAAGTGTTATGGGTATAGGTGGCGCTGCTCAAAAGTAAGTTTGTGTATGTGGGGGTGTGTGTTTGTAAATACCTGCAAACGAGGACCTACATATGGATACACAAAATATTTCAAAATATTGAAGCATTTTTCAATTATTTTCAACTATTAAATATAGTGTTTTGCATGAAATGAATTTTAATTTTATGTTGGGCGCTCTATCGAATCCCTCATTATTATAATTATAATGGGATGAGCTTCACACTTGCAAAAAATGCTTTGAACATTGTTTTTTTAAATAAATAATAATAACAGTTCCAAACATTGATTTTGTTAAAACAGGATCACCCATGAAAGTCATTTAAAATAAAAACTTATTTCCTTACTATGGAGTCCTTGAAAAGGGGCTAAAATTGAATAAGGCAGACACATATTTGAAGAAAAATAAACATTTAACATCATAAAAATTAAATTAAATATTGCTCTACTGTTGAATTGTACGTGTATTAGACGCTAACAGAAAATGATTGATGTAGTTTCCAAAATCAATGCATTTTGCCAGATGGTTATTGTTTGCCCATTTAAAGTGATTTATAGAATTCCAATTTTTTATTACACTGCAGGAAAATGTGGAGGCAGCAATTGATATTTAAGAATTCTAAAATTATATGTGCTGCTTGTCATCTGTACCAATGGGCTATTCCATTTAAAATCCAGGGAGTATAACTTTCAAACAGAATAGACAATTGAATACCTGAGTGGAAGAAGGGCCCAACTCCATCAAAACTGTTTTCGAGATATTAAGAAAAAACTTAATATTTGGAAAAGTTTTATAGGCAGAATTTTTTCATCTTCAGGGGACCTTTAATACATGAACGTACAATATTACATGAATTCGAAATTATAAAAGATGTTTCCATGGCAACGGTACAGGTCTTAATACGAGCTGGAGTTGGGCCCTTCTTCCACTTATATACTGCAAGTACCACTTCCGTAAGCAGATGTGTTATAAATAGCTAAGAAAATTTGGTAATTATCCATTAATTACACAAATTGAAGCATGTAATATATTAACAAGAAAGTTTATTGTAGTGAAAAGCAGATTTAATGGATGAGCAAAATTCCTCTTTAACCCAATATTTGTGGAAGAAGGGCCCAACTCCATGGAGTTGGGCCTTTCTTCCATGAAAACCATGATTAAGTGTACGTGGAAGACTATTTAGAGAGTGGATTTTGCCTCATCTTTCACACACAAGGAAGAACAATCTGCTGGCAATAAAATGCTGGGTCTAACTCATTTTTGTAAAAAATTGGAGTTGGGCCCTTCTTCCACTCAGGTATTCAATTGGGTTCCTTCCATTTGAAATACTCACTTGAGTTGTGGAACATATAGGTACAGAGGGAGTATGGATTTCAAAATAATTAACTCTGATCAATTACATTTGAAAAACATACTCCCCCTGTGGAAGATATTTCCAAAATCTTCCACATGGGTAATGTGGATTAGTAAATGGAATTCGCCACTTGCACGGTTCCGCCATTATGCACTATGTGCGGGGAGAGCCTCGAACTGGCAGCATACATGAATGGGAATTGAACCAGTCATTTAACATTCTGTGTAAGGTTACGTAATTCTTCCTTTCATGTATGCTGCCAGTTCGAGGCTCTCCCCGCATATAGTGCATAATGGCGGAACCGTGCAAGTGGCGAATAGCTAAATGCACCACAGAAACCCTTTCAAAGTGTTCTTGTTAAGAAGATGAATAATTTTATTTCTTTGTCTTTTTCCCTCTTTATTTTGACAATTTATTAATTTGTGAACAAATAAAAGGTGAATGCAGCGACGATAATGATGTGAACTGGGTTCTTTCCCCCAAACCAGACAAACTGTTTTAATCTTACTTCCGTTTTGCAATCTCGCAAGACCACGCTCAAGGTGTGGTTAAGTATGATAAATCTCACCAGACCACGCTCCAGGTGTGTTATGTTCTCAGAAGAAACTCATGCATTTTCATGCAAGAATGTGATATAGTTAAATTTGTGAACATAATGTGTTGATGAATTAGACAGAAATTCAAATTTGAATAGTGCTTTGTCCATTCAAAGATACTCATTTGAGTATCTTTGCTTGCTTACATAGAAAGCATAGAAATTTCTGCATTTCCATCACTTTTTCTTTGAAAAAAGATGTGATTTATCAGGGGTATTTTTATGAGAGAATATACTGTAGTCGATATTCATTCACACAGCAGCCTATGCAGGAGATTGGATTGTTTACCACCCCACAATATTTAATACCAACAATACACTTTGTTATGAATGATCAGTTTCTTATTCTCTTACATATTTCATGCTCATCTAGATTTGTCCCTTTTTTGATCCCCACTCTTCTATAGTTTGATCAGCTCGTAATAGGCGGGAAATGTTAGGCTTTTACCACTACGCCGAAAAGTAGACCCACCTTAAGAGTGATATTAGTTGATCTGTCTGGTCTACATTTTGTGTGTTAAAGAATGTAGACAAAATATAGGACTTGAATTAATAATTCGTGATGCTTCTGGCGAGATGCCACAAGACAATTCTAAAAATACTAAAATATTTTGATATAATCCGCGATGTTATATAGATGAGTTGACTTCTGACATCAATGCCTGGCAGTATGCGCACGCATCATCACAATTTCCATTGTGTTTTGCCTGGCAGTATGTGCGCGCATCATATTATGCTCAGGGATCGTGTTTTTAAAACTCCCGCCACATCACAATAAGGCTATTGAACAGAGTAGTGGTTACATGGGGTTCCCTCAAGCATATCGATACACCAGTCCCTTGCCTTTGTTGATAAACATTGAGGTCAACTCATCTATAAGGCCCGCCGATTACGAACTAATCAAAGTATACTTACTGATACTAGTGTAAGCCAGAATCCTCTCACTCTAGCTGGCAGAAATTCTGAATATAAAACAACACTGTAAGAAAACATAAGGAAACAATATCAGAGTCATTACATTCACTACAGTGGTGTTGCACTGGTACTACACTGGTACTCCCCTGGTACCACCACATACCTTGGTGACGGTGTACATGTGCAGGCAGCCATAATAGGAATCTCATAGTGTTAGTTTGATTCAGTGTCAATTACAAAAATGGTTGTAATTTGTAATTCCATTTGTAATTCCATTGAATGTGCATTGCAGCTTTTACGTAAGAAGTTTTGTATCCCCAAAATTTTAAAAATACATTTGCAGGGATGTGATTCAAAGCTTGTGAAATATCCAGAAAATAGTAAAATATCCAGAAAAACAGCATGACATTGGGTAAAAATACCTTAAAACGGGCTGAAAATAAATAAAATTGTGTAAATTTTGGAAAATTCCAGACAAATTACACCCCTGATTTTGACAACACTTCTGCAAATCATGTCCTTCTTGTTGTCGATTGACTAATTTAGTCAATAGTCAAAGATCTGTAAAAGATCACTCTGAACAATATATTCTTGACCTCTAATACCTTGTACATAGGCTTCAACACATTAGTAAGGTTTGCCTTCTCCATAGAGTTGTACATGAAATCATTATACATGCAAAATCAAAAATGTGCACAACTCTATGGAGTAGGCAAACCTAACTGATGTGTTGAAGCCATCAAACCCAAGCCAATATCTCTCAGAAATGTTGTCCAAGAACATATCTTCAACATACCTGAAGTTGATGGTGGGGCAAATTGTCTGACATTGGTTTTCAGGGGGTCAAAATGTAAAAAAGTGGTTTTCCATGGGTAATATCTCAGCTAAATGTATTCTAATATGCTCAATATTGGATAAGAGTAATGTCCTACCAAAGGGCTCTGACTGGCAAAAAATTGACGCTAAAATTATTTTTACTTTTGGAGTTCTGACCCCCCCAAAGTTGGTCCTGGTTGGACGAAGTTGCATTTTGAGGGCCCTATATCTTTTAAAGTAAAGGAGTTACAAGTTTTCTGATAGCAGATTTGAATTCTACACCAAAAAGTACCCCAGGATACATACTTTTCACAGTTTTAAAGGGTTCCTTTATACATTTATGGACCTCCAACGTCGTCTTTTCGCGTTATGACACATTTTTACGCTGACCCCCTAAATTTCAAATTGATGCCACGGAAAACGAAATGGAGTATGAAGCTCAAATTTTCAGGATTTTACTTTCTCATCAATATCTACCACCACACAGAAAAAGAAAAAAAAATTGAAGAGGTGCTGCGGTGCACATCCCTGGAGTTGACATGGAATGGGCCATATATAACAGCTGAGTTACTTTTTGTGCAGACTTTAGATCAAAGACTTCCATATCCAATCTGATTATTACACATCACAATATGCAATCATGCGTAAAAATGTATTGCTTTCAAAATCCTGTACCACCAGTATGTTCTACTGGTCTACGCTCTTGGCATGATTTTTACAACCAAAATGCAGGACCATTTAACTTTATTGCTCAGAGCTTTTAGTATATGCAGGTATGAGCTATTAGGCCTATATATTTAATACATCAAGTAATTTTTACTTACATTTCTGATTGCTATAAAATCCGAAATAATATTGGGGTCTGTTTGTCATTTTGGTTTGCTGGGTTTTCAAAGCTTCAGATTTTCAGTGTTTTTTTTGGTTTTTTTAGTGTCTTTCATTTGTTTTATACAATTATTTTTTAAATAATTAATCATGGAGCAACTACAACAAGTAACAAAACCAAATTAAGCCACAATAAAAAGGAATACCCATGTCAATTGCTATATATAAACTGCTCAAATAAAGAAAGTCCGCAGTCATGTAACCCGTCCTACACCAAAACCTGATCTTGTTATGAAAATTTGATTGACACAGTTGTATGCAGAATCTTGTTAGCTCTAATTTGATACCAAATTTGCTACCAAACATTCAAAAGTGACAAAGATTGATACCAGTTTATGGCATTTGGTGCATTTTCAAAAGTTGCAAATCAAAACGATAACGCGGTCGAAATTGCTTAGCGTGGCAATGTGGTCAAGCTTGCTTGCCCACGATGAACCCATGTCGACTATCCCAAGTGCGCTTTATTCAATTGTTAATTTAAAACGCATGGATTGCTACAGTGCTTTACTGATGAATACTAGGGCACGATGCGATCGATATGACCTAGCGGTTGTTTCGGGCTTTATCAATGGTCGCGCTGTGCCGTTCACCTCTATAGCTCTGCGTGGTCCATTTTTAATTTGCAACTTTTGAAAATGCACCAAATTCCATATACTGGTCTCAATCTCTCTGAATTTAGAGTTTTTGGTGGCAAATTTGGTATCAAGTTGGAGCTAACAAGATTCTGCACACGACTTTATCAATTAAATGTTCATAACACGATCAGGTTTTGGTGTAGGACGGGATATATGACTGCGGACTTTCTTTATTTGAGCAGTTTATGTCCTACAATAAGCAATTGGTAAGATAGATCGATTTAAGTATAGGCCTAAAGCCTAGAAAACCAATAAACACATACACACCCCTAGATACGTTTTCACTAAAAAAACATGGACCCTATAGCCTCCTATGTAGTTAACAGCGTAACCATGGACCTCTACGCACTGACATTTCACTATTGAAAGCATAGACTTTTGTGGTAAGATATGATATTTAACCTCCAAACCGTGGACCTGGTATTACACCTACGATGGGGGACCTATGCCCATTATGCAATATTACGTCATCTAGCACTCTCTTGCCGCTCTCTTGCAACTGTGGATGTCCACAGTTGCTGTGGATCCGCACTTTATGAGTGAAATGTCATTGGTGGGTCCATGTTTGTCTGTGAAAAGAAGCGCACCCCACACACACCCATACTTGTAATTACCTGCAACCAAGGACCTCATTCTGTATGATTTAATCCTATTTAACCGAGGACACACACATCTGTTTTAATGAGGACCTACCCCCCACACACCAGACAATTACTATTCAGCCATGACCCGTCCTGTACCCCCTCAACGTTTAAATGCATTTTTATGTTATTTGCGATGTCCTGGTTACATCCATGCAACCGAGGATGTCCACGGTTGGAGGTGTGTCCTCATTTGTGATGTGTGTATCCATATGTAGGTCCTCGTTTGCAGGTATTTACAAACACACACACCCACATACACAAACTTACTTTTGAGCAGCGCCACCTATACCCATTCCTGTTATACCTCTGAGTACCAGCATCCATATATAATTGGGTGAGAAACTGCTAAGTATACCAAAGTAAAACATCCAGAATCCTACCATTATAAGGCACTATGGAAATGAAAGAAAACAGCATGTTTCAGTAAAAAAATCTTTGGGCTATTCCAGTTGATACATGTATATGAGTTTTTGTTCTTTTATGCAAAGGTCTATATATGAAGTTAGTCAAAATAAGCAAAGTCCGAATAATTACACTCTAAAATTACCACTTATACAGGTCTACCAGAGTTATCGGAAATAATTTTTTGCCAGGTCACCCGTAAAAGTTCAACCGAGTGACAGCTGATCTTGTCGCACGGCAAGGCTCCCTCCCCTCTTGGTTACAGAAAACCTGAATGTAGTGCTCCGGCATTCAACATGCTCAATGCGGAGCCATGGGGACAATGTCACAGGTAATTGTAATCAAGAGTATGACGATAGTCCTAGAGCTAGGCCTAGGCCTAGGCTACTTGGAATTATATTTGTCAAGAATATGATGCAAGCCTGGTTATAAATATGGTGAATGATGGCTCCCTCCTCTACAAATAAAATAAAAACGTATGATAATCCATCTAAGAATCACCAGGTAATATGCATATACCGTATTCGTCCGAGTATAGTCCCACGTTCGAGTATAGTCCCACCCCCCATTTTTCGGAAAATTCCAGAAATTGTAAAAAAAAATGCATTTTGATATCAATAGAGTATGACATGAATACAAATTATCAATTTTCATATTTAAAATACAAAATATCTTGAAATTTTTTATTTTTTTTAGGTCAACCATGAATGATCCAAGCATTCAGGTCTAGGTTTTTTTGGGTTTTTTTTTAAATTCGAGTATAATCCCACCCCCCAATTGTGAAAAATGTTCACCTAAAAAACGGGTGGGACTATACTCGGACCAATACGGTAATATACCCAATAGTCCACAAATAGTGCACCTGCACACCAAAAATCAAGTACCCGTTTCTATAAGCCTACAATCTTGTACATAAGTCTTGGAACGCTTGTGTGTAAATAACAGTAAACTGTCGCCCCCATTCCCCTGTGCAATGTCGAGAAATGCCAATGTCTTCAGTGGTTTCCCAATGTGTCCAACATTTCTTGATGGGAAAAGGGGAAAGGTAAATCATTGTTGTAGATGTCATGTTTGTTCCCAAGCACAATACATCATTTCCATAATCATACGAAATTCTGCATAGAATTTCGAGAGAGTGTGCCAAGCGTTCCAAATACTTTTTTCCAAGATTGTAGCTTGTTTATTGATCAACAGCAAACACTACACATGAATGAGGGTGCTGTGAGTGTTAAACAAATCTATTTGGGTAAACTGTATCTCTTTCTTTCAAATTCAGGTACATAACAACCCAGATTTTTCCCCTTACCTTTTTCCTGCCAAATTTATCTGCAAACTTTCCCCACATAGGGGAGCTAGCCAGGTATCCACAAAACACTACTGTAGTTATAAGGGCCTGCTGCCATCTATGAAGATGCCATTCACAGTGTAAAGCCGGACTCAGCATACTAAGCAACATTAATTCTCCTGCATCTGTCATCTAGGATGAGAAATCAGATTAAATCAAATCAAATCAAATCAAACTTAACTCAAAATTGTTTATTACAATTGTTTATCATTTGAAAATTATCACAGAACAAGATTACTTAAATCAAATCAAATCAAATCAAATCAAAATTAACTCAAAATTTTTTATTACAATAATGTTTATCATTTGAAGGATATCACAGAACAAGTTTACTTTCACCAAAATCAAATCAAAATCAAATCAAATCAAAACATAACCAATCAAATCAAACCAAATCAAACCCAAGCCTGCATCCATAGGAGCACTATGTGGACCCTGTGTTTCTCTATCAAATCAAATCAAATCAAATCAAATCATATCAAATAAAGATATAACCAATCAAATCAAACCAAACCCAAGTCTGCATAAATAGGATCAAATCAAATCAAATCAAATCAAATCAAATCAAACCAAATAGGTCAAATCAAATCAAACCTAAGTCTACATAAATAAGAGCAAGTCAAATCAAATCAAATCAAGATACCAGTAACGTTAAGCTAATGGCGCTTTTGGATTCTTAGAAATGTGAGAGCGCCATCCTTGTAAAATCTCAACAGCATTAAGGATACGTGTATGTTAAATTGAGCAACCTGGACATAATGCCTCAGAAAAATATTGTGACATGACCCAATACTTAAGGTCACTAGGTTAGTTGCTAGAGCAGCAAATGTTTTGGGGTTTCTTCAGGTATTCTTTCTCAAAGTGTCATTGGACTTAATTTGTAAATCGATTCATACGTTATACCTAACTCAAATTTGGTAAATCTTTTTATAACATTGTAATTTCTTTATATTTTTTTAATATTCTTCAGTTCAAAATTACACCCTTCTATTGTCTGACCCGTTAGCTCAGTCGGTAGAGGGTGCGCCTTGAATGGTGAATGGTACTTGTTCGAATCTTGATTTCTGCCCCCACTTTTATGTGAAGAAGGGTCAAGAAATGGTTTTGGATTTTGTCCCCATTTTACGAAAGAATATTGTGAATTTTTTTTTTTTTTTTTTGCTCCACCTATCAATGCGTGATATATTCCACTACATTTAACAGTTAAATGACCTTTGAAAAATAGAACGGCCTCAATGTTTCAAATTGTGTAACTATATTACTTTATTCATTTATGCATTATAAATGATCAGCTATTTTTTTTTTCTTAAAAGGATCGAACCCAAGTAGATCAGACCATGGAGGTAGTAGAGAAGGAGAAAGCTCGCACGCATTCTATTGTACAATCATAATTGCCGCCCTTTGAGGTTTTCAGATGAACGTTTTGATTATGTAACCGATTATCACTTATAATCTTTTGTGCTGTATACATGCATGGTCGCACACTTATGTTCGCTATAAATATGATGAAACAGCATAAGTCATTCTAACTTGATGAAAATGATGCTTTACATCTCTTTCATTGCCTAGTTTAAAAGAGGGCTCAGGACGCGGTTTATTTTGAAACCTCGGGGGAGGAACAATTGTTAAAGTTTTGGGTAAACAAATAAAATCGGACCAACCTGGGCAGTACTGGGCAACACTGAGATACATCTCGTTTGATGGGAGAATTCCTCAACTTAAAAATGCGCAATTTGTTTTAATAAGATCTTCGTATATTTAAAACAGTGGTTAAAACAATTTTACCCGTCCTTAAAATGTGTGTGAACTGCACCATTCCATAATAACCTATTTAGAAACATTCTGGAACAACATGTTTCAACATATTAATAGTAAAAATCATTATTATATTAAATGAAATATGAATATTCAAGTTCAACAGCTAAGTAAATGTATGCGCATCCATAATACATGTTTTGCGCATACGTGATTTACTTGTTACTAAATATGAACCCCCATGAGACGGAGTCATTCCAGAAAATTATCGGCGATGATCATTAGATCAAAGGTATATCTGTCTCTATTGTGTTTACAATAGAATTTACGTAATGAGCTTAACGCGAGCTCACTCCTTCTCTACTACCTTCATGATCAGACCATTGATCATATAACTATCAGACCACGAAGTAGTTACGTAACTCCGTGATGGTATCGGAACCAAGCACTGTTTATATGGCGATCATTACGATCACGCTATTTTGGTATGCCTTTTTTGTGTACTGATTGTTTCGATCGTGGTTCATTACTTAAGCGCGTGATCCCGTTGACATAGTAACATTACGTAACTTCGATACCGGGCTTCCATACTGAATAGTTGTTGAGTGCACATAATATGGAAAGCTATTGGGGTATTGTGTGCCTTCCAAAGCGCCTTATAACATGTTCTCATTGTGTTGTGGAATCCTAGCCAGTATTCAATGATAGCTATATAGAGGCCTTGCGTTTATCGATTGGCTCCAAACAAAAGATTTGAACCGGTTTCTTCCCCATAATCATGGCGCAGTGCAGTCCATTCAATCAAATGTTGTCATCAACCTATTTGATCGTAGTACATTTTGTTATGTGTGTGAGACGAACTGTCGCGGTAGATGCAATCATGCTTTTATTGAATGCATTTGAGTAGTCCGCGACTAGATTTACGGGATGATACGTCATATGTACAGCCTCTATTCAGTTGGTCGTTGTATGATTTTGTTCGTCCACTCATTCAAATTTTATTTATATCATTTGAAGACTATAGGTCATTTATGATACATCCTCCGTGGAACAGTTTCAAACAAATATAGCTAGGGATTATTAGGGCAGAGGTTATCTTTTGAATCCTCTTAGAGGGCTATCATTTTTTTTTCGGAAGAGGGGTCCCAAATTTACAAAAAGTCTGCATCAATAAAATTGCGCACACCCTATTTCGGCAACAAAAATTTTTTGATCCCAAACCCCAAAATTGTATTGAAATCAGTCTTTTTGAATAAAATAACACACTTTCTATGGTCATCGTGTGACTCCTACATTTTGGTCATAAAACATTTTATGACCCCTGCTATTATTCTTTCCAAGACTTTATGACACCCGTATATTTGGGACCCCACCCCCCCTTTTCAATAAAATGATATACCTCTTATGACCACTGATGCATAGGCAAGGACACTCATGCTGAATTGAAAGACTTGTCGACGCGACAGTTCGTCTCACACACATAACAAATGCCTTATACAATCAAATAGGTTCATTACAACATTTGATTGAATGGACTGAGTTACTCTAAAATGAAACGAAAAAACAAAGAATCATGAAAAAAGACACATACAAGATAAAATAATAAAATTATATAAACAATGTTAAAGATAAAATCATGAAAATAGAGAATAAAATGTCCTCAAATCAGAAAAAAAACATTGACAGACATCATAATCTATCAGAAATTACTGCATGAGATTCGAACCATCAAACTTCTCCACATCCTCGCACTATAGTCTAATGCTCTGCTCACTGGGCCACAACATATCAGGTGAATGATTACCGCATTATCATGAACAAGTTTGTTCGATCTTGCTCATAATTGTATGTGTCGATAGGTTTCATCCTTTAACTACACGTATCCTTAATGATCAGTGATAATAGTCGGCTTTTACAGGGATGGCGCTCTCTCATTTCCATGAACTCCATACCGCCATTAGGCGAACGTTTACGGTATAACCAATCAATCAAACCAAACCAAACTCAAGTCTGCATAACTAGGAGCAAATCAAATCAAAATCCTATCAAGATATAACCAAAATCAAACCAAACTCAAGTCTGCACTAGGATCAAATCAAATCATATCAAATAAAGATATAACCAATCAAATCATACCAAACCCAAGTCTGCATGAATAGGATCAAATCAAATCAAATCAAATCAAATCAAATCAAATCAAGATATAACCAAATAGGTCAAATCAAATCAAACCTAAGTCTACATAAATAAGAGCAAGTCAAATCAAATCAAATCAAGATATAACCAATCAATCAAACCAAACCAAACTCAAGTCTGCATAACTAGGAGCAAATCAAATCAAAATCCTATCAAGATATAACCAAAATCAAACCAAAATCAAACCAAACCAAACTCAAGTCTGCACTAGGATCAAATCAAATCAAATCAAATCAAATCAAATCAAATCAAAATCAAATCAAGATATAACCAAATTCAAACCAAACCAAACCCAATTCTGCATCTATAGGAGAAATACATGGACCCTGTGTTTCTCTACTGGACGTCAGTTTAACCGAAATTCTTTCACACAAGGTAATACTGCATCTTTGCTGATAACAATAGATACAGCTGGGAGGTAAATCCATCTCCTCTGTTATGCAATTATAAATATGCCTATTACTTTGTGGGAAGGCATTTCGGTCAAACTGACTTCCGGTAGTAACACTCAGGATCCATGTATTACTATCAGGGTTATAGCTAGCCCAAGTTGAGTGCCGGCTAATTTTACTATCCAATTTATAGAGGGCTGGCTCGGGGCACAATCTTTTTAGCGAACACAAGGGATCGGGAATAGGCTAGGGGTATTACTCTTTTTATGATGAATAAAACATTTGTGGGAAAAAAATTTATAAAAAATTATATAAAAAAATAATTTAATTTTTACTTTTTATTTTTTAGTGCTGGTCGGCGCCGGTCCGTGCCGGTTACCCCAGACCGGCGTGACTATAACCCTGATTACTATTAATTCATTATTCACATAAGTTCACAATTTGCAATGGAGGTGATAATGGTCACAACTCAAATTTCTGTGAGTTCATTCAGAAATCTAAATTAGAAGTCAAAATCACATTAAATTATCAAAATCTATTAAAATCAAAATAAATGGTCATTTGTCAATCCAGCCTTTCCACCTGGCTACATGTAGCTAGTCTATTATTTGTGTAAGCAAGATAAGGCTCTTAAGGTGGTACTACACCTCCTGATAAATTTTGTGACTAATTATGCATTTTTCTCAAAATATAAACTACACACTGGTAACGAAAGTTATGTATAGGGGCAAGGAATCCAATTACTTCACTGAAATTTCAGTGATTTAAGACAAGTGGTTCATGTTAAGAAATGAGGTACATTCTAACAGTACCTCTTTTCTTATCACAAATACCGTGCATCGCTTGTCTTGAGTCACTGAAATTCCAGTGTAATAACTGGATTCCTTGCCCCTATAATATACATAACTTTTGTTACCAGTGTGTTATTATTTTTGAGAAAAATGCAAAAATAGTCACAAATTTATCAAGGGTGTAGTACCACCTTAAGGTGACCAAAAAATAAAACAACATAATAACAACAACAAAACAAAACAAAACTAACAAATAAACAAACCAATATTATCAACCAAATATATGTTTCAAAACTGATCAAGTATTATGTTTAAACTGGTGTGTATGTTAGAGATATTAGTATGCTTCTATAGAACAGAGTTGAACATTCAGGCATTATTGCACCTAACTACAACATATGCACCATATGTAGGCCTCTATGGGCTATTCCAGTTGAATTCCCCACCCCCTATGGAAGAAATAACCTTAATCTTCCAGACAGGGAGTGTAGGTTTGAAGTGGAATCACCCATATTCAGGTAATTCAATTTCAAATTCATACTCCTTGTGGGGAAGATTAAGGTCATGTCTTCCATACGGGGTGTGAAATTCAACTGGAATAGCCTTATAAGAGACAAACCATCAAAAGCAGCAAAACTCAATACTCATTATGCTATATGTGACACGATCAAGGAAAATGAGTCGGATGTCGCCAATTGATTTTGAGATATTGGCAAAGAAAGTGTTAAAATTCTTTTGTTATATTGTTTTCAGCGATTGATAAATTGACGTAACTTCGCAAAGAAAAGTCGTATCAATATGGGGTTTTCAGTTTCTGAAAGCTCTATGTCTTCTTTAGAAACATATACCGTATTGTTTGTAATAAACGCCCCGGGGACGTTGCATTTTTCCAAAAGGGGGGCGTTTATTGGAAGTGAATTGTCAGTGAAAAATGCTTACAAATTGGGTTCAATTTCCCGATGGTGCTCCTGTTAAAAGAAGGATTTACGACTATACATGATGGCGCCCACGGAAAATGATATTTTCGTGGAAATACAACAAAATTACACCTGTAAGTGCATGGAATTAGTGAAATTCTACCATAATTAGGCAATGAAATGGATGGGAGTTGAGTCATAATAGGTTTTGTCCATGCAATTTAGTGATCGTGACTGACATGACTGATGCAAGTTTTAAGCTTACCTACATGATATGTCATGGAAATGTTCGCATTTTTGTCAATTTTTCACAGAAAAATTGGAGGGGGGCATTTATTAGAGGGGGAGCGTTTATTACAAACAATACGGTATGTAAAACTCATTTTCGACCAGGGTCGACATGTGACTCAATCCCCTTGATCATGTCACATATAGCCATCTACCAAGCTTTGATTTGACTTACACTAGCTAGGGTCAGACAAATATGTGACCTGCTCCCACAAAACAAGGATAAAGTCTGGGAATTATGATTTGGAGATATGCCCAAATTTAAAATGCTCAAGATTGTCAGCTTAAAATGTTATGATTACATAAACTTCTGTCTTTCAAAAATACATCTTGAGCTTCAAAATTCAATGTTTTCTATTGAATATTTGGCATGTTTATAAATTTGTATCTCAAATAAAACCTCGGTGACTTTGTCCTTGTTTCGTAGAAGCAGGTATCATATTATTATACATATACATTTATTAGACAACCACATAATATACCCACACCCATATGGACCCCCCCCACACACACACACACACATATATATTCCTTTTTTTTTTAAATATTAGCAAATCACTGATTGCACCTTTAAAGTTTAATGAACACTTAAGCACCTTGCAAGTACAACCACGGTTGTTTGATGGCATGTAAAACTGAGTCATTTTTAAGGTTGAACAATGATGGCACTATTTGTGATGCGATCAAGCCAAAACAGTCGGAACTCGGAAATATTGATTTTGAGATATAGCCAAACAAAGGATATGTTTCCTTTTGTTTCCTGTTGTTTTGCTCATATCTTTGGAACTGATTGTTCAATTTCAATGGGGTTTTCTGCAAAATGCAGCTTTGCCGATGCTTTTTACTATCCTATAAGAAACTGAAAATTTAATGTTTCCGAGTTCGGACTGATTTTGCTTGATCGAATCACATTTATCTAAAATAACATCAGCAAACAGACTAACAAATGACAAGGGAATTTTCCAAAAACTTTAAGGTATAACTCAAAATTCAAATTAAAAATATATGTAAATAGCACCTTCACTTTACACACAAATGTACAGTTAATAGAATTAAAATTACCACAAACAAACTTGATATAGGAATGAAAATCTATGTTAAAAATTGCTACAAAATATATGTGTATTCAATTTATTATTAGTGTGCTAGCTGTTGGTATTATTCAGGTCTAGAATTAAACATTATGTTTTGTTAGAAAAATTAGTAAATGATCACATCAAACAGCCATGCAACACAGCTACTACACTTGTCTAAACTTCCTGCTTACCGACAGCACAGACACTAAAAGAGCCATTTTGATCTGGAACCATCCAAAGCCTATTTGCTCAATGGCCTGCTCCACAGAAAACTCATCTAGAAGTTAATTATGAAAGACAAAGAAAGTATTTTAATTGTACTAAGATACTTCAACTTACATGGAGGACAGAAATGATGGCTGACATCTTGAGTTGAAATTTTCCAAACCCAATTTGTTCTATAGCTTGCTCTACAGTAAATTCATCTGTGAAATCAAAAAATATTGTCCAATATAATAAGTTATGGTATCGTTTTTAGGTGGTGGTCCGATATTATCACATGACGTTTTCTATCTTGCGTGGAGTCCCATCACCAAAACATTCTTAAGTAAAAGCTACACAATGAGAATCATTGTTTAAAGAGGAAAATGGCATATTAGTAACATGAGTAAATGTAAATTTCGCCTTGAGCACAGAGATAGTCTTACTGATTTTCCCCTAGGCCACCCAATACGCCCTAAACATTATGACTACAACTGGTCAGTTAGTCGCTCACTTCCACATCTGTTTTTTAAGTGATGGTTTTAAATTAAATTTATTGGTTAAACTGTTACTTTCATCTGGATCTTCGAAGCACAAGATGTGGGCAATACATTTTGTATAGGCCTACTACATGTAACTGTGACAGGTAAATTTTTACCATTTTTAATGTTTGTATGTTCCTGAAATTTGAACTGTATGCTGAAATAACATTGCTGCTTCACCTGGACATGATTTTATGTATGTATCTGTCTTCATTTGTATGACATTTTGATGTTAAATTTTTGGGGTCATCCTATACATTGGCACTGAGAGATTTGTGTGTATGGATAACTCATCATACCAATGCATGCTACCTACGGAGAAATCAATAACTCATTGACTTGATCACTGCATGTTCTACCTGTACTTGCTATTGTTGTATGTAGTCTGCTTCAATGGGTATTCAATCAATAAGCCCCATTAAGCATCTATGGCTGCTTTTCATGTGTACATCATGCCTAGTACAAGCTGCTGATTTACAAACTTTTTCAGAAACTCAACCCCAATACTGTTATAGCTACAATGTAAGGGGAAAAACTTTCTTTCATCAAAAGTTCCTGACCAACCACATCCATCTGTACTCAAATACCAGTGCTTCATTCCAAATAGAACTTTTAACCTGTGGCGATATAGAACTTAACCCTGGACCCTCCACACAAGATGAACATTCTTCCAACACTGTTATAAAGAACATATCTTACAGTAGACAAGAATTACTCAATATCGGTTCCAAATGCACTAAACTGTCCGTTTCCCCTGATGTGTGGGCCTCTCTTAAGGGCCTACGATTCAAGGGAAAACATCCACCCATCGAGGGTTCCGTGGGGTAGAAATGCTGATTACCCCTCTCGGCGGTAACAAATATTTCTGGATCAACGAACCAAGATCATCAGGTGATACCCCGGCGATTCCTAACAAGACAGAAGAGCATGACTGTTTGAACCAACAAGATTCTGGTGAAGATCTTTTTTGACTGTTTTAACTCAAAGGGACTTAATTTTATCCATCTTAATGCACGCTCCTCAATACCAAAGCTCTCTGAACTGAAAATTCTAGTCATTAAAACAAGAGCTGCTGTTTTTGCCATTTCAGAAACATGGTTAGAAGACTCTGTATCAGACTCTGAAATAAAGATTGAAGGTTTTAACATCGTTCGTAATGATAGAGCAAGAAATGGTGGAGGAGTATGTCTTTATATTAAAGAAAGTATTGCATTTAATGTAAGATCTGATATTTACAATGATCAAATTGAATCAGTTTGGGTAGAATTGCTATTTCCAAAAACAAAAGCAATTGTCGTGGGTGCGTGTTACCGACCTCCTGATGATAATGATTTCTTCGAGCACTTTGAAGATATTTTATCTAAGATCAAACCCGAATTAGAACTCATTATTCTCGGCGACTTTAATGTTGATTATGCCTCACAAAATAAACCCATCTTCAAGAAAATGAAACAAGTTTTACAATCATTTGATTGTAAGCAGTTGATTGATTCATATACCAGAGTTACTGAGACTAGTTCTACAATTATTGATCATGTTGTCTGTAATAATTGGAATAATATCTGCCAGTCGGGCACGGTCAGTGTAGGCCTCAGCGATCATTTCCTCATTTATTGCACCAGGAAGATCAGTAAGGTGCAATTCAATAAGCATAATGTGATCAAGGTGCGATCTCTTAAAAATTATAATAAAGATGTCCTGCTGGATGCACTGACCGTGGCCGACTGGTCACATGTGTATTGTAGTAATGTAGATATAGCTTGGAATTTTTTAAAGAAACCTTCTTGAGTATTTTAAACACCATTGCTCCCATTAAGGAAAAAAGAATAAAAAACAGAACTGAGCCTTGGATGTCCAGTGAAATTCTTTCTGACATAAGAGCTCGGGACAAGTTTTTGCACATGTTTAAAAATAAGAAAGACCCTGAGCTGTATTCCAGTTACTGTAAACTCAGAAATAAAGTGCAAAGAGATATCAAGAAGGCAAAAGCTACTCATTTTGCTAATAAGATCGAGGAAAACAAAAACAACACCAAAGCTCTTTGGAAAGAACTCAAATCCTTGGGGTACAGCACGAAGAACAAAGATCAGTCTCAAATTGTGTTGAATATTAATGGTGAAATGTGCTTTAATTCAAGCAAGGTGGCTAACTATATTAATGAATTCTATACAAATGTTGCTGATAATTTGGTCAATAATCTTCCTCCATCAGAGGGAAATTTTTGTACAGATTCAGATGTTTTTGCAAATTACTATACTGACAAAGGTGTTTCTCCTAATTCTTTCCAGCTCTCACCTGTTACTACCGATTTTGTGTATAAAGAGTTGTGTGCTTTAAATCCATCCAAAAGTACTGGGCTGGATGGAATCTCAGCTAGATTCCTCAGGGATGGTGCTGAAGTTCTTAAAGATCACCTTGCTCATATTATCAATTTGTCTTTTAGTTCTGGTTCTGTTCCAAATGACTTTAAAACTGCCCGTGTTAAGCCTCTGTTTAAAAAGAAAGATCGTTCTGAAGTTGGTAATTATAGGCCAGTAAGTATTCTTAGTGTTGCTTCCAAGCTGCTTGAGAGGGCCGTCTACAAAAAATGTATGTCCAGCTTGAGAACTATTTGAGAGAGAAAAATATTCTTTATAGTTTTCAGTCTGGATTTAGAGGAGCCTTCTCAACAGAGACCTGCTTAACTCATCTTACTGACCATGTTCATAACCAAACTTCAAGGGGCAATTTTACTGGTATGGTTTTAATTGACCTTCAAAAAGCATTCGACACTGTGAACCATGTCATTCTACTTAAAACAAACTTGAGGCCATGGGTGTTTCTTCAGTGGATTGGTTTAGATCTTATTTGAGTGGTAGGAGTCAAATTGTTAATGCCAATCAGGTTGATTCTGGTCCACTGGAAATTTCATGCGGAGTTCCCCAAGGCAGTATACTTGGTCCTCTTTTATTTCTCTGTTACGTGAATGACATGGCGATCAGTGTCAATTGCAAACTTCTTTTATACGCCGATGACAGTGCCTTGCTGGTTTCACATAAAGATCCAAAAATTGTTGCTGATAAGTTAAGTCAAGAATTGGAGTCTTGCCGACAATGGTTGATCGATAACAAACTTTCGCTTCATCTCGGTAAGACTGAGTGCATTCTGTTTGGAACTAAAAGGAAGCTCAATACTATTGATAACTTCTCTGTCAAATGCAATGGTGAGACTATTGAAAACTCTACGTCTGTCAAGTATTTGGGTGTCACACTTGATAACACATTGTCTGGTGATTCTATTGCTGCAAACGTCATTCAGAAGACCAGCGGTAGACTCAAATTTTTATATAGACAGGCTGGCTTCCTTAATATGAAAACCCGCAAGATACTGTCATCGGCCTTAATTTTATGTCATTTTGATTACGCTTGCTCTTCGTGGTATTCGTCAATTTCTCAACATTACAAAATAAACTTCAAGTCATGCAAAATAAGACTGTCAGATATATTTTGGGTTTGGGGGCCCGTTCCCACATTGGTCAAAACGAGTTGAATAAGGTTGGGATGCTTTCAGTCAATGATAGGGTTATTCAGCTTAAACTAAATCATGCTTTTAAGATTTTTCATAATCTTGCCCTGAATATTTAAAATTGTATTTTACTCAGTATATCTGCAGCTCATAGGCACAGTACCAGGGTAGCCCATACAACTTTGTTGTTCCTCTTTGTAAAGGTCAAGCTAGTCACACATTCTATAACACCACTATTCATCATTGGAATGCTTTGCCAAAGGGAATCAAGCAAGTTAATAAAATCAACACTTTCAAAATTTTAGTCAAAAAACACCTTGCTGGTCAAGCTAATTAATGTGAGCTGGTCTCACTACATGTGCAATATTTTGTGTTGGTGTTTCATATTTTTTGTCTTCAGTGTTCTTTGCTTTCCCCCTCCCCTCATATGTTTAAGGACCCCAATGGAAATAAGCTTTTCTTTTGAAAAGCTTTTTGGGCTATCCTTGGTACTCTGCTGTTTTATAATGTTTTTATAATGTTTTATCATCTTAATGTGTTGTTTTTAAAAATGTGTACATCTTATATTATTGTTGATTGTCTATTTATATGTAAACATTGTAATTTCTGAGTACCGAATAAAATCAAATCAAATCAAATCAAGCTTATAGAATAAACAGCTGTTATGAAAGTATACACCTTTACTATAGTCTATATATCTACCTCCAGTCACTGGCACTAGCTTTGAAGTTCAGCGTATTCTGCATTAGCTTAGTGTTTCTTGGTGCGTGTACATACTTTTACGTGCACAATCAATGTGCCACTGCCACATATGTACACACATGAAACCACGCTAAACCAATGCAGCAGCACACGCTGAACTTCAAAGCTAGTGCCGGTGACTAGAGGTAGATTATATACATTTTGTACATGAAGACTAAGTGATTGTGCATGTATGACATCACAGGTGCTACTAGAGTACCAAGATGTGTATCACACTGCCATACATGGTACAGAACTTTTGTTCATACCATCCATACTGCAGTTAACTGTACTGTGTCTCGTCTCAAGTTGAGACTAACACCATGTTGTTTTTGCACTGGCAGATTTGAATTAGTGCGGTCACACAGTTGCATCGCCAGCGTATGGACAAATCGTATTTCAATGCATGTGTACATGCACCAAGATTTGAATCTGCCACTGCGAAATCCAACCTGATGTAACATGTATGTCACATAAAGTTGACAATCTCTGAAAATACAAAAAGGAATTGTACATTGTGAGTTACTTGTAATGTACATCGTATATGATACTTAAAATTCAATCTCAATCTGATTTTATACACATTCACATACCATCATTTTCATCACCAACTTCACCTCCAAACGTCTTCAGTCTTACATCTCCCCCTCCTCCTGCTCTTAACAACTCATCTGACTCATCGCTAAGCAACGCATCAATCTCCTCCTCCAGGGCACTCTTCCCAGACACATCTCCTCCCGCTAGATACGTATGTTGTGATAAGTTCAGATCCATCTTGTTTTGCCCACCATTGACACTACTATCCGTGCCGTTATCAGGGCTGTCCTTATAGTGTACCACTCCTAAGCTGTCAACAACCACTTCACTCTGGTCGTCATTTGTCCCCAGCTCCGAATCACTGCCTAAGTTGATGTCGTCGTAGTTGTCGGGGTCCGTCCTTGTTCGACGATAACTTGTGGTAGACATTGTGATGGAAATATTGAAGACACAGCTAGTGGGGTTTTGGCAAAATAGTTCTCAATACCATGGTAATCGGATGATTATAGCAGCTCTAATCAGAATTTTTAAGATGTGCACATGATCATTCTGTAACAGAAGAAAAAATAAATGATAAGTCTTACATTAAATTGCATCACACAGCTTCATCTTAAAATGTATTTTAAAAACTACCATTATTTTAATGCCATTATACATGTAGCTACTTTTTCATTACAAAAATATTATTAAGAAGGAAGAAAACAGCAGTGTTGCATACAAAGCTCTATTCAGTTGTGTGTACCAACAAGTGTTCACGCAGACAAACACCTCCATCATTGATGATAGAATGTTTCCATATACCTATTATTTTGTGTTCGGTCGTATCACTTGCAATTTATGTTTGCACACTTGTACACAGAAATTGCAAAAAATTCACAAATCTGATTTTCGATGATTATTTTAAATTTACTGATAGTGAATCACTGATAAGACTTTCAGTAGCACAGTCCGCAAATTATAGGCTCTGATAACCCATATGTTTTATTACCAGATCCAATGCTGTTCAGCTATATATACTTTTATTATCCAGTACGGTAATAAAATATTCAAAAATTGGCATTTTGATTGTCACAAAATTTATATAAATACAATGTATATTGGGTGGCAATAATATGGTAATTTTATGCAAAAGTAGCCTTTTCAATTTTTACCCACCTGCTGGTACTATGAAACCAATAATTTGTGCATAATTGACAGTCAAACTGGTGTTTTCTCAGGGGTGAATGAATAATATGCCAAATGCTAAAAACATATTTTTGCGAGTATTGTGGGAGAAAAAAAGTAAATACTTTTTCGGTCAAAAAGGGTTCAATTAAATATGCCCATTTGCGAGTGCAGAAAGCAACCAAAAAATACCAAATTTAAGGATTTAACAAGCTTTTTAAAATTAAGGTTAGCAACTATTTTAACTGTTGCGATTTGGTAGTTCACAGCATCTTGCGAATGGTAGTAAGCTATGGAAAAATTGCATTGATCACTTCATAAAGAGTGTGTAGAAAAATTAAAATATCACAGATATACTTTTGTAGGTCCTGTAGTTCTAGAGTTGTGTTGTAAAGAGGGCTGAAATAACAACACTTTTGTAAAACGTACGTAACTCATTCACAACAATAAATCAAGCAAGTTTTCAAAGTATATGATTTGTAGAATGAACTTTTGCAAAACATCAAAGTGTTATTTTTCAATAATATATTGCCTTAGATATAATGAAAATTGATTTGACTGCTTCGACCAACAATACCTCATGTACCCTTAATGCAGTGGTGGAATGTGTGTCATGCAATCCAATGGGATTTAAAGTTTAACAGGAATGAAAAGAGGGCTGTAAATGTAAAACTGTTTGTTTCATAATAAAATCAATTATTCATAATTTAATGACTGGTATATTTTAAATTAGCATGAGAGTGAATTTTTCTAGTTATGCATGCAAATAAACTTGTTTGGGGATTCATGAAGAACCAATATATGTTCCCACATGTATATTTGTATTATTACATTGTTTTACCATATCTTTAAAATACGAGGCTTTAAAAATCTAAATATTTTAAAAGAAGAGCTGTAATACGTTGTGTATAGTGGGAAGTCAAAATGAACAAATAATGGCATTCTAAATACCCTGTACATGTTTGTGATTAATGTTGCACAATGCACACTGTATATTATTTACATTGTTGTTGACTATAAAATTGTTCATGTTCCACTTGATTATTATAAGAAATTCACTTCTATAGGCCTACATGTCATGTATTTCTATGTAATGAAGTACATGTATAGGCCAAGTAAAATAAATAACATGTATATATCGTCCCCGCCCTCACCGATTTTTTGGAGATTTTCAAATATTTTTGTTATTTTTCCTATTTGCTCCCTTGCTATGTTTCTTGTGATGAAAAGACATACGTGTAGAAGTTCTTGGTTATCATTTATGAACACATTGTAACACTTTCTTCAAAGAAATACAGGCTTTGGGAAAATAACATTACAGGTAGAGTCCGAAGTTTACCGTTTTCTAAAATCCATTTTCCGTGTTGTAATCCGTGCCATGAATAAAGCTTTAAAAAATGTATAAACAACGATATTAATATCACAATAAAGTGTTCAATATCGCGATCAATATGCTTCGATTGGAATATTCTCACGATAATATGCCGACTATTACGATGTTTGGAGAGATATAGGGGGTTCATGTATTGGTAATATACCTTTATTTCGGTATTATTTCAGTATTTTTATCATACAAATTGACATACACAACTCAGACATGATTGTTTTTAACATTTATTTCTCTTATTTTTTAACAATTTTTGTCACATCATACAAAATGTCACTTTCCGTGTTGTACCTCCGATTCCGTGATTTTCTTCCGTTTTCCGTAAACCGGAAAACTTCTGACTCTCATTACAGGGCTCCACGATTTTATGATGTGTTGAAAAATACATTGCAATTTTACACAGAAATGAATGGTAAAATGTTTGGAGGGCCATAACTGTATAAAGGGAACCCTATAATGAAAAAATATGTATCCTGGATAATCCTGGGGTACTTTTTTGTGTGGAAACTAGAATTAAAATCTGCCATCAAAAACATGTACCGTTTAGTCCTTTATTTACAGAGCCCTCAAAATGCAACTTCGTCCAACCAGGAACAACTTCAGGGAGTCAGAGCTCCAAAAGTAAACATAATTTTTTTGTCCATTTTTTTGTCATCAGTCAGAGCCCTTTGGTGGGACATTCCTATTATCCCATATTGAGCCTATTAGAATACTTTTAGCTGAGATATTACCCATGCAAAATCCCAAATGCAAATGTTTGTACATTTTCTTGGTTATTGCATTCACGCTGCCGAATGGATTAATGAAAATGTAGGCAAATATGCAAATCAGCTCATTATTATTCAAATATGCAAATAACATGATACAAAACTAATGAGTGAATGTTCTTAGTCATCCAGAAATTTCAAACAGAGTTTAGGAATTAAATCTAATATACTGGAACTTACTTTTTTGCAACTATTGTTAAATGCTACGTTGCATCTGGAACAACCAGACTTCATGATCAGGCAATGAACTGACCACTGGGATGGGTTGGTTCCAGACGCAACGTAGCAATAGTTGCAAAAAACTAAGTTCCAGTATTAGATTTAATTTCAAAACTATGACACAAAACTATACAGCACATCACGCCAGCATATCCAATAACCAAACTACATGTAAGTTTGAAGTTGATCGGTTTTTGCATTTAGGTTGCAGAGTGGATTAATGAAAATGCAGGCAAAATATGAAAATCAGCTCATATTCTACTGATTGGCTGATGGACTTTAACGTCAAGAAGTGTGCGGTTCTTGCTATATCTCGCAAAAGAAAACCCAGTCATTTCCAATATTCCATTCTTGGGCAGCCACTCACCAGTGTAGAGCAACATGATTACCTAGGTATCTCCATCTCCAATGATCTTTGATGGAACTCCCACTGTAACAACATCATCAAGAAGTCTAACAAGACTCTGGGCCTGTTGCGGAGGACATTATCACCCTGTTCCAGATATGTTAAGAAGAAAGCTTATGAGGCCCTGGTTCGTCCACGTTTAGAGTATGCTGCAGCAGCTTGGAATCCATATATAGGGGAGATTGGGGTTAGTTGAAACATTTTTCACAAAATCGTCTTTTTAACGCAAACCGATTACTTTCAAGAAACACTAACCATATCAGTATAAACATATACATACATGCTACAAATACAGCCTTAAACTTTATTGGACCTGCTTATGATTATTCATATAATCCAATTTGAAAATTTGAAAAAAAGTGTTTCAACTAACCCCACCCCTGGGGTTAGTTGAAACATAGGGTGAGAAGGTTGAAACACGGCTTGTAAAAAAATTTCAAAATAATTATTATTGTGTTGTTAGGATTATACTTCCCTTGAAGGCACCCTTTAACATACAATCAGTGTGAAAAATGAATAAATAAATATGTGGGAGTGCGGGTCAATACTTTGGACACAAGGTGACGAGTGTCACCATGGACCAAAATATGAGAAGCCTAAAATATTATAAAATGTACTTTCTGTGTGCATTTTTTGCTTGTATTATTGCTTTTTAACCATATTAAAGCAATGTTGAAGAAATGGTAAACATGTTACAAATTTTTAAAAAGTCAAATTTTTAACCATATTTTTCTATGATTTTCACGCTTCAACTAACCCCACCTCAAAAGTTTCAACTAACCCCGATGCCTATTTTTACATTTCAAAGCTCATTACACAAAATAAGAAATACAATAAAACTTTTATTTAACATTATTCTGGGACTTACTACTAGTGCTTATGATACTCAAAAAATAATCCCCTGAATCTTTAAACAACATGGAGATAACGCATCTTTTCTGAGGGGCATAAAAATTAGTCAGTAAGTCAAAAAACAGATATTCCTTTCCCAAGCCAACACTGGTGGGGCATCAGTGCTGTTGCTAATTTGGTGGATGACCCTTACTAATATCTATTACTAGGTGCCAGTATTTTACCAAATTAATATTTTGTGTCAGAAAAAAATACAATGTTTCAACTTACCCCGCGTTCCAACTAACCCCAATCTCCCCTACAATATCCCTGGTGAACAAGCTCGAGCAAGTTCAGAGAGCTGCTGCACGCTTTGTTTATGCTGATTTTCGTCGGACGACCTCAGTTACACCTATGATTATCAGTCTTGGTTGGGACTCCCTACATGTAAGACGCCTGGTAGACCAGAGTGTGATGTTTTACAAAATCCACAACCAGTTTGTCAATATCCAGTTCCCTCCATGTGTTACCCCTGCATGCTAGGTACCAACTCCATCTACCGAGGGTTTCAAGTTTTCCTTTTATCCACGCTCCATACGTGTTTGGAATCATCTTCCTCCATCAGTTGTGATCCAAGCAACTCCAGCTGCCTTCAAAGAAGCTGCCCTTATGTCAATCAGGGGGATGCTTCCACCACCAGGCAGCAAACTCCTGTTCAAACCAGTTTCCAGTTCCTGTATATAGTGCACCCTCAGTTCATCGTTGGATGATTTTTTGCTGTAGCTTTGTTTTTCTTCACCTTCTTCACTACGCACCACACCATGGCTGTTGACATCACTTTGCACCGTTACATCCTAGTTTAGCTCAAGATGAAGCTGTAAAGGATTACACTACCAAGTACCAAATGTATGTATATACAAATAACATGACACAAAACTATACAGCACAAGCAGGCCACCAATCCTATCACCATACCCAGTTTGAAGAACTTGATTTAGAGATTCAATCATGTTTCACCGTTGTTCATCACCGATTAACAACGATGCGTCCGCGTCGTCTGCATGATTTACTTCGCGAGGGCAGCTTTAGATGGGTCAGAATTTGGGAATAATCAATAACTAACGGTACAGTTCTGCTTCTTCTGCTAGTAGTACTCAGAGCAACATACCACCAAACAAGACAAAAAGTAAACCGAAGTTTAGAAAGCTTAAACTGTTAAATGTAAATTGTCGTAGCCTGAAGAGCAAACGAAAACAATGTGACTTTCGGGCTCTCCTTGAACAAGAAGATCCGGACATCATATGTGGCACAGAATCGCATATAGATGCTGATTACTCAACATCAGAACTCTTTCCAGATTCTTACGACATCTGTAGGAAAGATCGCAACAAACATGGTGGGGGAGTCTTCCTAGGTGTTAAAAAAGATCTGTTAGCTGTTCAAGAAGAGAGCCTGGACACTGATTGTGACTGTGAAGCAATTTGGATCAAGATATTATTTGCGGGAAAGCAACCACTATTTGTTGGCTCTTTCTATCGCCCAACTAATGAAGATCCAGTGCCCCTTGTCAAGTTGGATGAATCCGTTAAAAAGTTAACAGGAAGTCTTCTCTGCCAAATATTATCCTGGCAGGTGATTTCAACACACCCGACATCAACTGGGAGAATTGTACTATGAAAACCGGACCAAATAAACCACAGTATGGTAAACGCTTAAACCAGACTCTAATTGACCTAGCAAATGATAACATGCTAGTGCAAATGCAGCATATTCCAACTCGTGGTGAGAACATCTTAGACCTCGTGTTCACCAATATCCCAGACCAGCTAAGAAAAGTGGAAACGGTACCAGGGATATCAGATCATGATGCAGTGATAGTCCAACTTGACACCACTGTTAAATACATCCGTAGGAAACCACGGAAAGTTTACCTTTATAAGAAAGGCGACATGGATGGTTTACGTGATGAAATGGAAAGCTATAAAGAGTCCCTTCTTCAGTCGAACCCCATGGAAAGAGACGTGGAAACCAATTGGACCTCATTTAAAGATGAACTATTCAGCCTCATGGATAAACATATACCACAGAAACAGTTATCATCATGGATGAACAACACAATTAAGAGAGAGATCAGAAAGAAGAAGCGACTATGGAAGAAAGCGAAGAGAAATAACACTGAAAAGAACTGGGATGAATTCAAAGAAATGAGGAAAAAGGTAAAGAGCAGCATGAAAAAGGCTTATGAAGACTATGTTGGCAACATATTGGAAGATACCATGCAAGACTCACATAAGAAGTTCTGGCAGTTTATCAACAACCAGAAAAAGGACAGTACTGGCATTCCACCGTTGAAAACTGATCGTGGACTGGCTACAGACAGTGCAGCTAAAGCTGAAGCTTTAAACAAACAGTACCAATCGGTTTATACCCAGGAAGACACATCATCATTTCCTGACATGGGACCAAGCCCATACACTGCTATGCCAGACATCAATTTCACCACCAATGGAATTGAGAAACTTCTTAGTAAGCTCAACCCAAGGAAAGCATGTGGACCAGATCTTGTTCCAATTCGCATCCTTAAAGAGACAGCTGAACAAATTGCTCCTATTTTACAAGTCATCTTTACCCAGTCCTACAACACTGGATCTTTCCCGGTTGATTGGGTATCTGCGAATATCGTTGCCGTGTTTAAGAAAGGAAACAAAAATATGCCCTCAAACTACTGCCCGATATCACTTACCTGTGTGACAACTAAGGCTGGCATTTTCGGTCGGGTAAACGGGTACCCGCCGAGATTACATTACCCGGTAGGAAATACCTCCCGGTACCAAATTCAAAAAAAAAAAAATACATTTTGAAATCATTAATAGACTATGACATGAATACAAATTATCAATTTTCATATAAAAATAACAAAATATCTTGAAATTTTTTTTTTTTTTTTTTAGGTCAACCATGAATGATCCTGGCATTTAGGTCTAGGTCCAGAGACACTACAAAACCGAAAAAAACTTTGGAAATTTTTTTTTTTTTTTTATTTCGGCTACCCGATTACCAGCCTGAAAATTGCATCGGGTACCCAGGTACAAAATTACCCGAAAATGCCAGGCCTAGTGACAACCAAACTCATGGAACACATCATATTCCACTCAATAATGGAACACCTTGAAGAGAAGCAAATACTTGCCTGGTACCAGCATGGATTTAGACAAGGACATTCAACAGAATCACAACTTATCGTCACCCTGGAGGAGATCGCCAGATCACTTGACAGCAACACACAAACAGATGTGCTTATACTCGACTTCTCCAAAGCATTCGACACGGTGGCGCACCAACGACTCATCAAGAAGATAGACTACTATGGAATACGTGATAAGACCAACGGTTGGATAAAGACATGGTTGACCAACAGAACCCAGAGAGTTGTAGTCGAAGGTGAAGCCTCATCCACAGTGCATGTTGATTCTGGAGTGCCTCAGGGCACGGTCCTTGGGCCACTGATGTTCTTGTTATTCATCAATGACATTGGAAACAACATCAATTCATCCATTAAGGGAACGTTCATAAATACCTTGGTGGGGGGGGGGGCTGGAAAATTTGTAGGGGGGTCAAAAAGTTTTGACCTTCCAAAAGGGGGGGTCAAGAAAGTTTTTGACATGGCAAAAGGGGGTCAAGAAAGTTTTGACACCCATAAAGGGGGGGTCAAAAAAGTAAAATACAAAATTTTTGCGCGCTACGCGTGCACATTTTCACGATCAAGCCCTTTTCATCCCGATCATGGGCGTAAATAGTGTAAAATACAAAATTTTTCGCGCTACGCGCACATATCCATTCCCACATTTCTTGGAAGCTCCGGTATATATGTATGTAAAGCAACTGCAATTGTTTTTCGTCTGTGTCAAAAAAATTTATTTGCCCCCCCCCTCAAGAAAGCTGGCTACGCCCCTGATACATCCGTGCAATAACTTTTGAGACCTTATTTGAAAGCAATTTATTTAATGATGTCCTGAACTTATGGACAAATTAGGCCTATTATAGACATAAGGCCTTAAGAGTGACACTGATAAATGATAAGTGTATTGCAGATCTGTTTGTTTGAATTTGTAACAAGGTTGAAACTGCGTAAGTTTAATCCACTATACTAGTAAAATAAAGCATTACCTATAGTGGAAACAAGCGCGGAGTATTTTAAGTATACCTTCATTATGTGTGCGGATGGATGTGTGTGTGTGTGGGGGGGGGGGGGTAAAAAGTTTGGGTGTATACAAAGGGGGGTCAAAAAGTTTTCAGTCCATAAAGAGGGGGGGTTCTAAAAGTTTAACATACAGACAGAGGGGGGGTCAAAAAGTTTTGACATACCGAAATCAAAATTTTCCAGCCCCCCCTACCAAAGTATTTATGAACGTTCCCTAAACTGTTTGCAGATGACTGCCTATTATTTCGCACCATCAAAACACCTGCAGATGCTAACCAGCTGCAAGAAGACCTGAACAGCCTGGATGATTGGTCCCATCAGTGGCAGATGAGATTCAACGCCAAGAAGTGTTATACCATGAGAATCCACAGGAAAAAGAAGCCAATTACCCACCAATACATCATGGGAAAGGAAGAGCTCAGTGCAGTCTCCAGCCAGGCCTACCTTGGAGTAGAAATTCATGAACAACTTAGCTGGAAACCTCACATCGAAGCTGTGGCATCCAAAGCTGGAAAGACCCTTGGTTTTATAAGACGGAATCTTGGCAAATACTCATCAATCATCAAGACTCAGGCTTACACTTCACTTGTACGATCACAGTTAGAGTATGCATCTGTCGTCTGGGATCCTCACAAACAAAATCAGATTGACCAACTTGAGATGATCCAGAGGAGGGCCGTCCGCTTCATCTGTGGAAATTACAGCAGAGAAGCCAGCGTCACTGCCATGAGACAAGACCTCGGCATACCCACTCTGGAAGAAAGATGCAGACAAGCCCGGCTCACTATGTTCTACAAGGTTGTTAACCAACAAATCGCCATACCCATACCAAATTACATACAGACCAGAACCAGATCACCACGAAGCAGTCAACATCAACGCTTCATGCGACTCGGCTCCAACTCCAACTCCGACACATATAAACACAGTTTCTTCACTAGGACCGTAAGAGAATGGGATGCGCTCCCCCAAGCCATCATCGAACTGCCCACCATAGAGCAGTTCAAGGGAGCCATCAGCAGAGAGTAGACATGACAGAGAGTTTTTACTTGCACCAAACCAGCACCTGTAAATTTGGAGAGCACTTTTGCACCTGACAGAGTCCACTGTTGTAGGCACCGCACCAAAGTCCTCATCCAGATGCTGAACAGGCTTTGATGAGTAGCAGCATAGAAGTAGAAGAAGTAGAAGTTGTTGATGGGTCCATAGTGAAAAATTATTCAATAACGTGTATAAATTTCCACTCGGCAACAGCAGATTGCCTCATGCTCAGCAGCCAATCAGAAACAAGTGCGACCAACGCAGTAAATACGCGATGTTTACTTTAAATACGCGCACATCAATGGTTTACTTCATTTAATTTAACCCTAATTCAGGTCCATAGTCATTATGATAAAGACTGAAGTCTTGCTGGCAGGACTATAAAAAGTACAGTACATGTAAGTTAGTTCCAGTAACTGTAACTCGTCGTACCTAGATCCTAGATCAGGTCCGTATATGTCATTATGTTTATGATAAAGACTGAAGTCTTGCTGGCAGGACTACATGTAAGTTGACCATTGACTGCAGTATAATTGAATTTTTAAGCTTACCTGATTTTCACCTGATTTGCGCTGTCGAGAACAACGTCACAGGCACAGGTGACAGGCAGGTACAGTTTTGTCAATGCTCGATGTTCATTAAAAGTAACAATTCAAGTTCAACGCTAATACAGTGAACCTCAAACAAGTAGTGCAAGTACGAGCTACAACTTCAGTGCAATTCAGATTCCACGTATCTCGTTTTTATTGTTTACATTGTAAAATGTACATGTACATGCACCTGTGTCAAAGTTCAACAAGAATTGTCTTTAAAAAGATATTTGCTGACTGGTACCGGTAAAGGGGTGGTGCCCCGGGGGGGCCACTCAAATATAATGATGTAAGCATGCGTGACCAAAAAAACGCGTGAAAAGGGGTGTTTTTTCTTGGTTAGGCACGTTACGCGCGTGACGCGTTAAGGGGGTAAAAAACGGTGATTTTCATGAAAAGGGGTAGTTTTAAAATCGTTTGTAACGCATTTAGGGTACAATTTTAATCCGCTTTTCAAATCTGCTGAGACTCCGATTCCGAAAAAAGTTTATTCCATCAGTGCCGGAATTGCCCGTTCGTATCCAAACCTAAAGTGTCACTATGTTATGCAAATATATTTCATGACGTATTACATGTGATTTAACCATGGCCTCGTACTTCTATGTAAAATACAATTTAGATTTTAAAAAAACGTGCATATTAATTATAATTAATGACGTCATATAAAATTGTGATGGGTATATAGTTCAGTGGACAAACGGGGAGACAAACGAAAATATCCCCGGGAAAATATCATGTATTTCAAAAAGATTTTCAGGACCTTTATAGATTCCTCACATTATTTACTACTCCTGCTGGTAGATTTGTGAGTTCCCCTTCTCTGGATTACATTAGGAAATTATATTTGCAGTAGAAAGCATGAAAAGGGCATACAATACCGGGACACGATAATTAACTTTAGGTGCCGAATTCGGAACCAACTAGCTACGATGTGAATACCAGTAACGTTGCCTCTGGATAACGCTGTGCATTGGTATTTTATATTCTCACAAAACTTTACGAGTCAGATTCATGTAACAAGCTACGAATCTGAAAGACCTCATGGTAGGCCTACACTCTGAATTCATTGTGTCATTATTTATATTTTAAAGTGGTATGGTATACCGGAGATGGGGGGGGGGTATATCCGGTAGACTTCTAGTGTTCAATGGCAAATAGTAGGCCTACAAAAATTGTTCAATTTGTTAAAATCCATCAAAACTTGTAAAGTGGGTCAAATATAGACAAAAACTTGTTTAGGGGGTCAAAATTGGACAAAAACTTGTTTAGGGTCAAAATTAGACAACAATTTGTTTAGGGGTCAAATTATTTGGGAAAGCGCTAAAAACTTGCTTAGGGGTCATTTTGCTCACAGAGGAAAACTTGTTTAGGGGTGTTCGAAAAAAATTTGGTCACGCATGCGTACACTCTCATATTTGAGTGGCCCCCGGGGTGGTGCAATAATTATGTGTACCCCGGGGTGAATTCTCAAAATGGTCTGCCAAAATCGCTTGCCCCCTTTTGGCCGTGCCAAAAACCTTTTCCCCCCTTTCGACGTGCCAAAAATCCTTTGCCCCCCCCCTTTTGACGTGCCAAAAAATCTTTGCCCCCCTTACACATGCAAGATTTTGGGGAACCCGAATTTAAAACCTTAAATTGTCTTAACATATAATGCGAGCGCAGCGAGCAGGAAATTTTGCATATTTGAACGTGTTCGTAACATTTTCCTACGCCTTTTTAGAGCGTAATATAGAAACGGTGCCCAAAATATCTGTGCCAAAAATTGCTTGCCCCCCCTTTCGACCTGCCAAAATCGCTTGCCCCCCCTTTGGCCTGCCAAAAATCTTTGCCCCCCCCTATAATTCACCCCAGGTACACATAATTATTGCACCACCCCTAACTATAAACTTGAGGGAATACCGGGGGGCTGTGCAATAATTTATGAGTCCTGGTGGGGGGTAAAATTTGGGCAGGAGCAAGAATGTTTAGCCCCCCCCAAAAAAAAAGGGGGGGCATTGATAAGCAGGGGGCGTGGCGGGATGGGGCGTCTTAAGGTTATTAATTATTTTAAACTGTTGTGATTTGGTAGTTCACAGCATCTTACGAATGGTAGTGAGCTTTGGCAAAAACTGCATTGTTCAATTCATAGCGAGCGTGTAGAAGAATTAAAATATCACATATATACTTTTATAGGTGCTGCGGTTCTTGAGTTACGTTGTGAAGAGGGCTGAAACAACAACACTTTTGTAAAACATACATAACTAATTAACAACAATAAATTAAGCAAGTTTGCAGAGTATTATGATTGTAGAATGCCCTTTTGCAAAATATCAAGGTGTTAATTTTCAATAATATATTGACCCAGATAATGAAAATCGATTTTTAGGTTTGCTTCGACCAACAATACCTCGTCTACCCTTAAACGATACTATGAAGCTCATAGGTAGGCCTACTGCAGTTAGGCCTACTGTCCGTTTTCCTATACACAATACACAGTGCTCTCCCCATTGACGCGCGACCTTTACAAATAGTGTATGTTAGAAGTATATTGCATTTGCCTAGTTAACATCACTGTGTGAAAAATAACCGGCCAATATTTAAAATATTCTCCAAACTTCTAGCAAATATATTTCTCTAACATGACCTAAAATTACAGCTATAGGTTAGATGTTCAGAAATAGTCGCACTTTCGTAGAATATGAGTGAGGGCAAAGCATAGTATATAGCTCATAGCTAGCCAACTCCCCGTGTTAATTAAATGGAGATTTGACCGAAAATATTGAGCTATATTGGTAACGGACCGCTCCGTTCTGAAGGATGCCACACAAAAACGGTACAAGCTACATTTAAACTATTCTATGAAATTCTAGAAAATATAGTTTTGTAACATGTCCTAAATTTTTAGCTAATTTAGGTGTTTGGAAATAGTCGCACTTTTGTGTTTTAGGAAGGATATGTAAACCAGGTGGACAAATAATGGAGACTTCAAAATCGATGACTTCAAGATGATTTATGCAGGTGGTGACAAGCATGAGAAAGGAGTTGGGCTAATGCTAGATGCAGATATGGCTAAATGTGTGCTGGGCTATTGGACTGTAAGTGAGAGAGTTTTGCTGGTCAAACTACAAGGACAACCTTTCAATATCTCTGTTATTGTAGTATATGCTCCCACAGCAGAGAGCACAGAAGAGGAGATTGATGCTTTTTATGATAAACTGGAGGAAGCAAAGTCTCAGTGCAAATCAGATGAAATACAACTGATCATGGGAGATTTGAATGCGAAGGTGGGGCCCCGGTCCCCGCTCCGTGCATCCGCGGGTATTCATGCTTGTCGGTGAACTTTAAAAACACCCCCTTTTGCATCTCATTTCGCGAAGTTTTTAGGGAAAAACACCCTTTTTTAGCGATTTCGCGAATTATTTGCCCTTCGACAATACCCCTATTTTCGCTAAAACGCGAACGATATTTCTAATATACCCTTTTCTGGCAGAAACGCGTAGGCTGCTGGATGAAAATACCCTTTTTTTAATTTCGCGAACACGTGGTATGAAAAAACACCCCTTTTGTGTGTTTCGCGAATTTTTCGACGAGCATGAGTACCCGCGGATGCACGGAGTGCGGGGACCGGGGGTGGGGCAAGGACAAGATGGCAAAACAGTAGGCGAGTTTGGACTTGGAGAAAGAAATGAGCGTGGTGATAGATGGGTGCAGTGGTGTGAAGCAAACAACATGGTAATCACAAACACTTGGTTTAAGGAGCACCCCAGAAGAATATATACATGGAAGAGCCCTGGGGATCGCACAAGGAACCAGATAGATTTCATAACCATTAATGACAGATTTAGAAGAGCAGTCAGTGAAACATGCGAAGACACATCCAGGGGCAGACTGCGGAAGTGATCATATTCCAGTAGTATGCACACTTCGTTGTAAGCTGAGAAAGTTGAAGAGAGCGAAGATCACGAAGAAGGTAGATTTTGAACAGCTGAAGAAACCAGAGATCCGAATGGAGTATTCCATCAAAGTGGAGAACAGGTTTGAGCAACTTACAGACGAAGGAGAAGAGATGACATGGGAATCAATGAGGGATATCTTGGTTGAAACAGCAGAGGAATGCCTGCCAAAGAAGAAGAGAGAAAGTAAAAGCAAGTGGATGACAGAAGAAATTCTATCAATGATGAGAGACAGGCAAAGATCATGGACAGGGATTCGAAAGAATATAGAGAGTTGGACAGGCAAATAAAGAAACGTTGTAAGGAGGCCAAAGAGACCTGGCTGAATAGTGAATGTGCCAAAATTGAGAGTCAATTTGGAGAGAATCGGAATGTGTACCAGAGGATAAATGAGATCTCAGGCAGGAAATCGGGCTGTTCAAGCTCTGGGTGCATCAAGGCAAAGAATGGTAATATGCTGGTAGGGAAAGAGGATGTAATGAAAAGATGGATTGAATATGTTGGGGAGTTATTTCACGATGTCAGATTCTATTGAGGGTACCGGGTCCAAAGATATTGCTGTCAGAGGTTCGATCAGCTATCAAAATGATGAGCAGAAATAAGGCTGCTGGGCCAGATGGAATAGTTGTTGAAATGATTGAAGCATTAGAGGATTATGGAATTGAGAAACTGGCAGCGCAGGAGTCATCAACAGAATGTATGATGATGGGATATTTCCGGAAGACCTGAGCAAATCAATCTTTATTGCTCTTCCCAAGAAACCTGGCGCTGTGGATTGTGAGCAACACCGTACAATTAGCCTTATGAGCCATGTTACAAAGATAATTCTAAGAATCCTGTTACTCCGTGCAAGAAGTAGAATAAAACCTGAGATTGGTAAAGAGCAGTTCGGCTTTGTAGAAGATGCTGGTACCAGGAATGCGATTTATGTCTTGAGAATGATAACAGAGAGAGCGGTAGAGATGCAGAAGGATGTTTTCATGTGTTTCATTGACTACTCAAAAGCCTTTGACAAGGTGAGACATGATCAGCTTTTTGAAGATCTTGGTAAGCTAGACCTGCAATACTGATATCAGCAGTAGATAGCTACTTCATCAATACTGATATCGGCAGTAGCATTACATCCACTTCATCAATATCTTTATCAGCAGTATCAGTAGATAGCTACTTCTATTCGAAAAGAGAAGGGGACCATCCCGGTTCTGATATCTGTATAATCACTTCCTCTAAGTTCCAGAGGACTTCCAGTTTAGCTCAAATGAGCTGCTATAGGAAGTATAAGAAAGGAAAGGAAAGAAAAGGATCAGCAGCAGATGGCTACTTCATCAATACCCTTATCAGCAGCAGATGGCTACTTCATCAATACCCTTATCAGCAGCAGATGGCTACTTCATCAATACCCTTATCATCAGCAGATAGCTACTTCATCAATACCGTTATTAGCAGTAGGCAGCTACTTCATCAATACCCTTATCAGCAGCAGATGGCTACTTCATCAATACCCTTATCATCAGCAGATAGCTACTTCATCAATACCGTTATTAGCAGTAGGCAGCTACTTAATCAATACCCTTATCAGCAGTAGGTAGCTATTTCATCAATACCCTCATCAACAGGAGGTAGCTACTTCATCATACCCTTATCAGCAGCAGATAACTACTTCATCAATACCCTCATTAGCGGTAGGTAGCTACTTCAGCATACCCTTATCAGCAGCAGGTAGCTACTTCGTCAATTCCCTTATCAGCAGTAGATAGTTGCTTCATCAATACCCTTATCAGCAGCAGGTAGCTACTTCATCATACCCTTATCAGCAGCAGATAACTACTTCATCAATACCCTCATTAGCGGTAGGTAACTACTAAATCAATACCCTTATCAGCAGTATGTAGCTACTTCATCAATACCCTTATCAGCAGCAGATAACTATATACTTCATCAATACCCTTATCAGCAGCAGATGGCTACTTCATCAATACCCTTATTAGCAGTAGGCAGCTACTTAATCAATACCCTTATCAGCAGCAGATAACTACTTCATCAATACCCTTATCAGCGGTAGGTAGCTACTTCATCACTACCCTTATCGGCAGTAGGTAGCTATTTCATTAATACCCTCATCAGCCGCGCAGGTAGCTACGTCATCAATACCCTTATCAGCAGCAGGTAGCTACTTCATCAATACCCTTATCAGCGGTAGGTAGCTACTTCATCAATACCCTTATCAGCAGTAGGTAGCTATTTCATCAATACCCTCATTAGCAGCAGGTAGCTACTTCATCATACCTTATCAACAGCAGATAACTACTTCATCAATACCCTTATCAGCAGCAGGTAGCTACTTCATCGATACCCTTATCAGCAGTAGATAGCTACTTCATCAACACCCGTATCAGCAGCAGATAGCTACTTCATCGATACCCTTATCAGCAATAGATAACTACTTCATCAATACCCTTATCAGCAGCAGGTAGCTACTTCATCGATACCCTTATCAGCAGTAGATAGCTACTTCATCAACACCCGTATCAGCAGCAGATAGCTACTTCATCATACCTTATCAACAGCAGATAACTACTTCATCAATACCCTTATCAGCAGCAGGTAGCTACTTCATCGATACCCTTATCAGCAGTAGATAGCTACTTCATCAATACCCGTATCAGCAGCAGATAGCTACTTCATCAATACCCGTATCAGCAGCAGATAGCTACTTCATCAATACCCTTATCGGCAGTAGGTAGCTGTTTCATTAATACCCTCATCAGCAGCGCAGGTAGTTACTTCATCAATACCCTCATCAGCAGCGCAGGTTATGGTATTATAAAATTGAAAATTGAGATATCGGCCTTTAAAAATATTATTGACAATGTTGAGTTACCTTGAAAAATGTCTCAAAAAATACAAGATGCCAGTTATATTCCGATCTGAAACTATCAGACAATATTTTAAACATTAATAACATCACAAATTCGCAACAAACCCAAATTGTAAAAAAAATCACCCCGGGCAGAATTTTGGTTATTTCTCCATTTATGATCCTGCCCAAAAGTGTCTGCTTTTGACATTGGGCGTCACATATTGACGATATGCTAAAATTGTTGCCAAATTTTACTTTTATTTCTTTTTGAAGGATATTCTTTTTATTACTACCTAAAAAGTACATATCACTAGTGATTCCGTATTTGAGTGTTACTTTGCACTCAGGACCAAAGGTCGGCCCGTGGTGTAATATTATTCCATTTGTTTTGAAATATAGCGAAAAATGAGATACCACGATTACAACAAGATTAGTGCATTGGATATCAGTGGGATATACTAGCAATAACGACTAATGGAATGTGTGTCACCTTTAGTGTGACAAATTTTATGCGAGGGTTCATCATCGTCAGCTTTTGATCATGTTGATATCATCTATTTCTGTTTATAATTATAATCATAATGAGTCTCATTCTAACGGATATCTCACGGAAATGATAGCAATACATGGCTAATGTACGGTGTACCATCTCCGCCAATTTCCCTTTTTTAATTTCCCCTTTTTTTAATTTCCCTTTTTTTTTAATTTTAATGATATGCATATTTCTAATTTTAATGATATGCATATTTTAATGATATGCATATTTTAATGATATGAATATTTTTAATTTTAATGATATGCATATTTTAATGATATGCATATTTTTAATTTTAATGATATGCATATTTTTAATTTTAATGATATGCATATTTTAATGATATGAATATTTTTAATTTTAATGATATGCATATTTTAATGATATGAATATTGTTAATTTTAATGATATGCATATTTTAATGATATGCATATTTTAATGATATGCATATTTTTAATTTTAATGATATGCATATTTTTAATTTTAATGACATGCATATTTTTAATTTTAATGATATGCATATTTTAATGATATGCATATTTCTAATTTTAATGATATGCATATTTTAATGATATGCATATTTTTAATTTTAATGATATGCATATTTTTAATTTTAATGACATGCATATTTTTAATTTTAATGATATGCATATTTTTAATTTTAATGATATGCATATTTTTAATTTAAATGATATGCATATTTAAATGATATGCATATTTAAATGATATGCATATTTAAATGATATGCATATTTAAATGATATGCATATTTAAATGATATGCATATTTAAATGATATGCATATTTAAATGATATGCATATTTAAATGATATATATTTAAATGATATGCATATTTAAATGATATGCATATTTAAATGATATGCATATTTAAATGATATGCATATTTAAATGATATGCATATTTAAATGATATGCATATTTAAATGATATGCATATTTAAATGATATGCATATTTAAATGATATGCATATTTAAATGATATGCATATTTAAATGATATGCATATTTAAATGATATGCATATTTAAATGATATGCATATTTAAATGATATGCATATTTAAATGATATGCATATTTAAATGATATGCATATTTAAATGATATGCATATTTAAATGATATGCATATTTAAATGATATGCATATTTAAATGATATGCATATTTAAATGATATGCATATTTAAATGATATGCATATTTAAATGATATGCATATTTAAATGATATGCATATTTAAATGATATGCATATTTAAATGATATGCATATTTAAATGATATGCATATTTAAATGATATGCATATTTAAATGATATGCATATTTAAATGATATGCATATTTAAATGATATGCATATTTAAATGATATGCATATTTAAATGATATGCATATTTAAATGATATGCATATTTAAATGATATGCATATTTAAATGATATGCATATTTAAATGATATGCATATTTAAATGATATGCATATTTAAATGATATGCATATTTAAATGATATGCATATTTAAATGATATGCATATTTAAATGATATGCATATTTAAATGATATGCATATTTAAATGATATGCATATTTAAATGATATGCATATTTAAATGATATGCATATTTAAATGATATGCATATTTAAATGATATGCATATTTAAATGATATGCATATTTAAATGATATGCATATTTAAATGATATGCATATTTAAATGATATGCATATTTAAATGATATGCATATTTAAATGATATGCATATTTAAATGATATGCATATTTAAATGATATGCATATTTAAATGATATGCATATTTAAATGATATGCATATTTAAATGATATGCATATTTAAATGATATGCATATTTAAATGATATGCATATTTAAATGATATGCATATTTAAATGATATGCATATTTAAATGATATGCATATTTAAATGATATGCATATTTAAATGATATGCATATTTAAATGATATGCATATTTAAATGATATGCATATTTAAATGATATGCATATTTAAATGATATGCATATTTAAATGATATGCATATTTAAATGATATGCATATTTAAATGATATGCATATTTAAATGATATGCATATTTAAATGATATGCATATTTAAATGATATGCATATTTAAATGATATGCATATTTAAATGATATGCATATTTAAATGATATGCATATTTAAATGATATGCATATTTAAATGATATGCATATTTTAATGATATGCATATTTTAATGATATGCATATTTTAATGATATGCATATTTTAATGATATGCATATTTTAATGATATGCATATTTTAATGATATGCATATTTTAATGATATGCATATTTAAATGAACAGCCGTACGAATTCGAACAGCCGTACGAATTCGAACAGCCGTACGAATTCGAACAGCCGTACGAATTCGAACAGCCGTACGAATTCGAACAGCCGTACGAATTCGAACAGCCGTACGAATTCGCACAGCCGTACGAATTCCGTACGAATTCGAACAGCCGTACGAATTCGAACAGCCGTACGAATTCGAACAGCCGTACGAATTCGAACAGCCGTACGAATTCGAACAGCCGTATGAATTCGAACAGCCGTATGAATTCGAACAGCCGTATGAATTCGAACAGCTGTACGAATTCGAACAGCTATACGAATTCGAACAGCTATACGAATTCGAACAGCTATATAAATTCGAACAGCTATATAAATTCGAATAGCTATATAAATTTGAATATTCATTTAAATATATAAATTTACATTTGAATATAAATTTAATTATTCAAATTTGAATTTAAATATTCATTTACATTATAAAAACAATAATTATGAAAATACTGAAACCTGTATAATTGTATATTCAAATTTTATGAATGTTTTTAATATAAATTTCTATGAATATTCAAATTTGTATTAACAATCCATTGTGTTTTTTATGAATATTGAAAAAAATCAAATTTAGACGAGTATTCAATTTTGAATATTCAAATATTTACGATTTTTAATATTAAATTTCTAATATTACAATTTGAATATTCATACAAAATTTTTAAAAATCTGAATAGTCATAAATTATGAAGTTGAATCATCTCGTGAATTTTAAAATATTCGGAATATTCACATTTTTATTGATATTATTGACATAACAATATTTGTTACCTGTTGAAAATATTCAAAAAATAAAAATAAAAATAACTAAAAAATGGAATATTCTTAAAACTTCATCCAACGAATGATGAATAAATATTTTAACATATATCATAATATACAATGAATATTCATAAAATTGTAATATTCTTATAAATTTGTTGAATATTCAGATTTTTAAAAATTTTTTAAAATATTTAAATGTTGATTAATATTCGATCACACAAACCACGCAACTCCTATAAAAATACATTTGTTCAATTTACTTCAGAAGAAGTGTGTGGTTTTATCACGATTAATATTTTAATGTAAAGCATTTTCACTATTGTATTTTCATTACCTGATGACTATCTACTCATATGAATATTCACATTATGACATGACCTCATGAATATTCTCATTTCATATGATCTCATGAATATTCACATAATAATTCGCGTAAATCGCAATTAAGTGCGCAAAATGCGTGATCATTTTAATGTCATTAGTTCCGATTTAAAATTGCCGTAGGTCTATTTGATAATTTGGTCATGTGCGTGTGGGTTGACGAAATATATTGAGTTATGTGCAAAACGTTGACATGAACTTCACATCCCTGCAAAGTGTAGTGGTATAGATCCTTTAAGGGTGGCATGAACCCTGAAATTATGGAAATCTAAATAGGCCTATGTATACTTTCATATACTTTAGACCAACAATTTAGAAGTTATGAGGCCCAAAAGTTTTTTCATAATTCCAGGGTTAAGACCACCCTTGAGTCGTGCTAATGGTGGTTAGGTTAGTTTTATGGTTATGTTAGGGTTATTGTTACAGTGCCATAGTGCCAACCCAAGGTTAGGGTTAACCGAGTAACAACACAACGTCATTTATTCGTTGTCACAACGTCGTAAAATTGCTACAACGTTTTACAACGTTGAGGTGTTAGCAAGGTACGTCGTATTTGTTAGTAGGTATTTTTGCCAATGCAAGCTAAGGCAACAGTCACATACGTGTGAAGGTTAGTGTTAATAAATGGGATTACCATCAGATAGGCCTACCACAAAAATGATCACACGCAGCGTCGGGATTCCCGTAATAGGCCAAAAATTCGTTTCACAAAATTAAAAAAAGTAATATGTATTAAATAAAACACGCTCGTTGAAATTTTTTGTCATACACTACAAAAGTTGTTGTGTTGTCCAAATCTAAACTGGGTGTTGACAAAATTGCACCCAAATTGGGCTGAGATAGACACATGTCTACATATAACATTTACCATGTTCATTAGAGTCATTAAAGTCATTATTAAACTTTTGATTAGTTGTGTTGACTCCCGTGTTGACTGCATCCAGAAACAATGCGCACAATGAAATAAAACGACCACTGCTGAAATTATCAGTGATTTTACTTTTAGAAAACAATAGTCAGATGACATCACCAGAAGCTATATTTATTATTGAAAGAGATTGTGAGTAATTTCGAAATATTTTCTTTATTTAAAAATTAAAATTAAAGTAAAACCACTGATAATTTCAGATTAAAAAGATTTATTAACAGCAAAGTCTCAACATTCATATCTGGGTCTGTTCTGTCAATTTTGATGCCTTGCCGATTTTGGATGTCCCACTTGGCCCTCTGACATGAAGATACGGCAGTCGATCCAATAGGTAAACAGCTGCGTTGTTTCCGTGAATGGCCTGAAGAAGACAGTAGTCACTAGTCAGCAGTGGATCTCGTCCTTAAAACAAAGGAGAGGTATAGTTTTTTTTATAAAACACTATCCGAAAAGATCTGACGTTTTGTGTAAAGCTAACTTACAAAGCTACAGTTGAATTGATATGTGAAAACTAAACGTGACACGAGCTGGTCCTTGGGAGCAGTGGCGGCGCCAGGAAATTTTTTTCGGGGGGCATTAGGGGGCAAAGTGAATTTCAGGGGGCAAAATCAACAAAGTTTGCGCAAAATTACCGTAAAAAGTGGAAATTTTCGTAATTTTGGTTTTTTTCTGGGGGGCAACAGGGGGGCAAGAGTTCTGACTGGGGGGGCATTTGCCCCCCATGCCCCCCCGTGGCGCCGCCACTGCTTGGGAGCCAAAGGCGGCAAATTTGAAATTGAGAAAAAGGCAAAAAATATGAAGAGAAAAACAATAAAATTAAATTAAATAAAATACATAAGAAAATAGACATCACAGAACTTTAGTATAATAGGTAATGATTATAGTAACTGCCTCCTTTGACTTCCATGGACCAGATCGTGTCACATGTGTATTTTTTGGTTCTTTTTAAGTAAGAATCTGCAGAACACTGGTGACTTCATGTGTCATATGTTATTTGGCTATTTGCATATTAGCTAACTCGTCGCATAATTTTGCCTGAAATCCCGTTAATCTATTATCATGATTATCTAAGCCTATAGCATCCCGATAATCCATTATCATGATTATGTATAGCCTACACGCGATCACCAAACTGCTTATTTGGTGAGTGTGATTACCTCTTGTACTCAGTATAACATTTTTCATATTATTTTCACATTTATGAATATTAATTACCTTATTTCCATAAAGGAAGTTGAATCTTATTTGAAAATTGAACTTTAATTACGTTTTTAAGTTATGTATGATATATGAAAGAAAAACTCATTTCATCTCGGACAATCTAGCATTTGAATACATAGGGCCTATATGATGAAAATGATTAATTCAATTTTGGTCATTTTTCAAAACAAAAATCACAATGTCAGGCAGTTTTGCGATTTAATATAAGAAAACGGGAAAACATAATTGGTAGGTCATAGAATGTAGGGGCTATCATTTTCTTCTTCCCAAATATACAGGGGTAATTTTGGAAAGAAATAGGGGGTCATAAAATTTTGGATGACCAAAATGTAGGGAGACACAAGATGATCAGAGAAAGTGGGTTGGTGTTATACGAAAAGAAAGGTTTGAATATAATTTTAGCCTGTTTAGGGGTAAGGTGTATCGGTGGTGGGGGGGGTCATAATTTTTTTTGGGTCGCAATTTTATTGACGCTGACTTTTGTAAATTTGGAACCCCTTTCGAAGAAAATGATAGCCCCCTAAAAGTAATTTTCTTTCATAATATTCCATTATAAAATAAAATCTTTTGTCTATAAGGTAATAGATAATTGAACACTTGATTATGAATGAAAATAGTTTTACAAGGTATTCTGTATCAAGAACCAACATGTATCAAATTATTTGAATAAAACTGCACGTCCTATCAAAAATATATAGCCCACCTTATTTTGTGTTCAGTGAGAAAATCACTGAAATTATCGCCCTAAGTGAAAACTTGGGTATGACAATCAAAATTTTTGCTTTAAATAATAGTATCAGGTGTGCAGTGGGCCCTACGCCTCATGGAAGAACAGAGAATACCCTAAAACATCCATTGAATGAGTAATCCAGGCAAAAGAAGAAATAAAAGAAACAAACCCTGATCATCCAGAGGTCAAAATTTAAAATTGCTCTATGTGTTCAAACTCCAGAGTAGTCCTCTGCAGCTCTGGTAATAAGGATTCTGAAAGGTCATGATTTCCTCCAATTTTGACAAAATGGTCTCCAATTGTTTATCTTGATATAGCAATCCGAAGGGAATAGTTTGCACTATGTATATTCATCATCTTTAGTTTAGTCATAGAAGCGCACCACTGCCTGTTTAAAAGGACCGTTGGCTATCTCAAACACGGCAACTCCTCCAGAGGGGAACTTTTTTGTCCATAAAGAAACGAAGGGAAGAACATGTTATGAAACATGAGGAATAAACATTAAATATTTCTGCAACATTCTTTAATAACGATTCGGTATTCTTTGCCAAAAATTATGAAATAATATTAGTAGCAAATGTCAAGAAAGTTTTGTCCATTTAATTTTTTTTTTTTCCAGATAAAAGACTTGTCGCTTAAGGTTGGTCTGAACCCTGGAATTATGGAAACTTTCGGACCTCATAACTGCTAAATTATTAGTCTAAAGAATATAAAAGTATACATTTTTAGAATGGAAATGACTTGATAAATTCATCTGTGAGGTCCAATTTGGGCCAAAATGCTCATTTTTTGAGAAAATCCCAAAAAACAGGTTTTTTGGCCCAAATTTTTTCGCGCAACGTAACAAAAAAATTGTTTGACGAATTATTTGACATCCCTCGTATTCAGAATGCAAAATTATTTGATATCAAAAGGACATTCCTATCCACGTGTCCCAGAAAAAATACTGTGAAAACGTTGCTATCCGAGCCCTTAAGGGGGTACTACACCCCTGTGGTAAATTTGTGACCATTTTTGCATTTTTCTCAAAAAATAATAACACACTGGTAACAAAAGTTATGTATATTATTGGGGCAAGGAATCCAATTACTACATTGAAATTTCAGTGACTCAAGATAAGCGGTTCAGTATATATGATAGGAAATGAGGTACATCCTAGCGGTACCTTATTTCTTATCATATATAACAAACCGCTTGTCTTGGGTCACTGAAATTCCAGTGTAGTAATTGGATACCTTGCCCCTATAATATACGTAACTTTTGTTACCACTGTGTAATTAGTTTTTGAGAAAAAACAACAATAGACACAAATTTATCGAGGGTGTAGTACCCCTAAGGCAATTAAAGCCATAATGTTCGATCTTTTAAAATGATCTGTTAAAATATTTGGCAAAGAGTAATCAAATTAAAATTTGACCGAAGCTTTTAAGCCACCACTTGTTCAGACCTAGATCACCAATTGCGGACGGGGACTACTTCCGATTAAATACATTACTATTTGCTTTAAATGCAAAACATTTTGCCAAAAACAGTACAATCCTTAATACCATGCTTAACTACTTCGACCCAAATTGCAATGAAAATGAAAATTGGATATTCATTAAGGGCTGGGGTATGAACGTTTGGACAGTATTTATTTTGGGACATTAGAGCACATCAGACATATCGAATTGCATTCTGAATACGAAGAAAGTCATTCTGATATCAAATAATTTTGATTTTTGAAATTCGAATTTAATACATTTTATGGCAAATCATTAAAATTGATATTTTTGATATTTAACAGTACTTGAAGTAAACTTTATAAATCTGATGATTTATACTTAATGTGTATGTAGGTGGGATGAAAAGCCGACGATCAATTGAAAATTTTGACCTTTCGTATTGAAGATATGGATTTTTTTCCTAAAACACCAAAAAAAATTAGGCCTTTTTGGGAAAAAAATCCATATCTTCAATATGAAAGGTCAAAATTTTCAATTGACCGTCGGCATTTCCTCCCTGCTACATACACTTTAAGAATATATCATTAGATTTATATAATTTACTTCGAGGACTGTTATATATCAAAAATTTGAAAAATATCAATTTTTATAATTTGTCATAAAATTTGTATTATATTGTGATTTTCAAAAATGAAAATTATTTGATATCAGAAAGACATGCTTCGTATTCAGAATGCAATTCGATAGGTCTGAGGTGCTCTCATGTCCCACAAAAAATACTGTCGAAACACAATAAACGCTCATTTTAGATCCCTTAAACTATTTAGATAAAAAGCTAAAATGTATATAATAGTTAGGGGAAAAAGTTCACTTTGGTGACCACTCTCTGGCTAGTAAGGTTTGACGATTGATTCGACTTCTATGGACCATTTAGAAAAAAAATAGCCACCATGTCCCTCGCGAAAATCCCGGCATTTTTCGCTAGAGGCCAAAATCCAAAATGGCCGCCACCACCATTTTGAAAATTTAAGTTTTGAACCAGAGCACCTATAATCATGCACAAAGACACTTTTTCAAAGATGGTGGCCGCCGGTGCCATCTTGAAAAAAATAAGTTTTGAACCAGATTGCCTAAAATCGTGTACAAAGACACTTTTTCCGGTAAGTCGACCCCAAGAAATCCGAATCTGACATTAGTTTGACGTTACAAAATAATTTTTGCCCTGAAATCCAAGATGGCCCCCATTTGGTAGAGCGTAAATGTGATTTTTGAATGAGAGCAGAAGCATAAGTGTGTCATTTCCGCCTTATCTGGGGTTCATGTCTCTTATATGGGGTTTCAACTGCCTTATCTTGGGTTTACATCCCTTATCTAGGGATAAGGCGCCTTATCTGTGGTTTAGAGGCGGAAATGACACATTTATGCTTCTGCTTTCATTCAAAAATCACATTTACGCTCTACCAAATGGGGGCCATCTTGGATTTCTGGGCAAAAAATATTTTGTAACGTCAAATTAATGTCAGATTCGGATTTCTTGGGGTCGACTTACCGGGAAAAGTGTCTTTGTACACGCTTTTAGGTAATCTGGTTCAAAACTTATTTTTTTCAAGATGGCGCCGGCGGCCACCATCTTGGATTTCTGGGTAAATATGAGTTCGTAATGTCAAAGTAATGTCAAATTTGAAATCCTTGTGGTCGACTTATCCAAAAAGTGTCTTTGTACACGATTTAAGGTCCTCTTGTTCAAAACTAATTTTTTCAAGATGGTGCCGGCCACCATCTTGGATTTCTGGGAGAAAATGATGCCGTAATGTCAAACTAATGTCAGAATCGGAATCCTTGTACTCGACATATCCGAAAAAGTGTCTTTGTGCATGATTATAGGTGCTCTGGTTGAAAACTTAAATTTTCAAAATGGTGGTGGCGGCCATTTTGGATTTTGGCCTCTAGCGAAAAATGCCGGATTTTCGCGAGGGACATGGTGGCTATTTTTTTCTAAATGGTCCATAGAAGTCGAATCAATCGTCAAACCTTACTAGCCAGAGAGTGGTCACCAAAGTGAACTTTTTCCCCTAACTATAATTATAGGATGTTGACAATAAACTCGAATCGGCCAGATTTGATCACCGGTTGGTCATGTGATCAGTGGCGTAGATTTCTTTTCGACATGGGGGATGGGGTTGGAACAAAATTCTTGAAGTAATGTGAATCCAGCTCTTTTTGGTGACAAAATAAGTTTAAAAGCGCGCGAAAAATGTTGCCATATTGAAGCAAAATTGGTGAAATATGGTTCAAAAGTGGAATAAATTCGCGCGAAGCGCGCAAAAATTGCCATTTTGGGGGCTAAAATGGCAAAATATGATGTTAATTTGGTCAGAAACCATAGGCGTCAACATTGGGGGTGATCTTATGGACCACCACCCCCCTCCCCCGGCAAAATATTGGGGGGCTTATCCCACCCGCTACGCCTATGCTTGCAATCGAATTTTGGTAGGCCTTATATATAGTTGCCGATCTACAGGTGATCGATCAGCTCATTTACTCTTTCTATAGCTTCAACAGACCTCACAAACTTAAATATATGCAAAATGAGCATTTTTTTGAAGAAAAAAAATAAGCGGCAACTAATAATTAGGGACCGTTCACAAACACTTTTTAGGGGCCTGATGAAAAATTTGTTATCGCGAAAATTTTTCGGGGCCCCTTTACAGATCTCACAAATTTCAGGACCCCCTCCCCTTTTTGACATGAAAATTATGGGTCAACCCCATAGAAAAGCATATAAACTGAATTTTCCCAGGAAAATTGTTCAGCCCCCCCCCTAGGAAGGTCAAAAATTTTCAGCCCCCCCTTTTTTGCATCAGGCCCCCTAACAAGTGTTTGTGAACGGTCCCTTTGGCCTGTGTTTCAAAGGCTTTATAGGGTTTACCCATGCATCTTTCGACAGTTTGGGACCCGCGAGCACACCAGACATATCAAATAGCATTCTGAATACAATGTCCTTCTGATTCTAATTTGTGAAATTCGCGATATAATGCTAATTTTATGGCAAATTATTAAAAATTGACATTTTTGACTAAGTAAACTTTATAAATCTAATGATAATTATGTACTTAAAATGTATATAGCTGGGAGGAAAAGCCGGCCGCCGTAAAAATGTTGAAAGTGCCTACATTTAAGTCTTTTGGGAAACTTTATGATATACAAAAGGTCAAACTTTTCGCATGACGGTCGGCTTTTCATCCCAGCTACATACACTTAGATTTATAAAGTCTACCTACTACTTCGACAACTTACCTAATGCAAAATGTATTGGTGCAACTATAATAGTCTTCACTTCCCCTCGCTATTCCGTTTCATCTTCTGTAGTGTGAAGCCTTCAATAATGTTCAATTTCTGCTTGTCTTGTACATCCCTTGTTCCGCTCCCATCTGCATGATTTTATATCATCGTGCAATCTTCCTTTTGCCTTCCGGTTCTCCGCTTTGCAGGTCTTCAGATATCAGTGTTTTTGGTCCCTCTATCATTGCATGCCCACCTCTACTTATCATGCTCGTGTATCATGTATAGCTTCGTTGATCTTTTCTGATGTAGGCCTACTTGATTTCGGCAATAGTCCTCCGATGGGTCTATGAGTCTCCGTACGGCATAATGCAAAATAAAATAAAATAAAATAAAATTAATAGAAAGATGATTGAATGCATGCATAAATTTCGAAAAAATGCCTAATATTCGGGTTTCTACGGCGTAAATAGTGGAACACTAAAATCACTATGTACTCCAAAAAGGGTAGACACTCATGCACGTTACACTATAAGGGAGTGTTCCCCCGGTTGAGGTTGTCGAGCATATTTAAAACAATAATGTAAAGTTTCTGTGGACTTATACTTTAGAAAATTGTTCTTAATTGTACATTTCTCAAAATTGCATGACACTAAATATATATTGAACCCTTGATAAATTGTTCCATATCTTAAAAAGCATCCACGGTACAAAAACAAATAATCATAAATTATGCGTCCATCTAAAATGTCCAGATTTCATCAGATAAATGATAATGTGAAATTAATGACTCGGTGTTGGAATGGTTGGCCGTTTTTACCTCGGGATCCTGGAATTTATCCAAAATATTGATTTTGTCACATTTACACCAAAGTAGATTTCCATTTAACAAGGAATTTCATTTTAGTATGTAAATGTACAATGCTGTCGTCTTAAAATCGTAATTTTGAGAAAAAAACGAAGACCCCATTTGAGCAATTTTACGTTTATATTTAGCGTACATGTACATTATGTTAACTTTCCTATTCAACTACTTTTTAATGTAGAAGCCACGCGGATTCCGAACTTGATGTTCATAACATCTAAATGATAATGAAATCAAATCATTTGACATTGATGATCTTTTAAGAATGATTTAATAAGCAGGTTGAAATTCATTTTATGATACTGAAGCTCTTTATTGATTCGGTGCATGTATCATGACAATTAGCATCGCAAAGTTAGTTGGCGATTCAAAGAAATATGCCTTGATATATTTATTGTGCAGAAATGTAGGCCCGGGAATGTAAAGCATACTTCTCTGTTATTGTATTGTCGCATGGTCTGGGCCGATACCAAGGAGGTTTTTAATTTTAAAAAAGGCCCATATAGGCTAATATATTTCTGGCACAGGGTGATGAAATCAACATAAAACGCGTTTATATTAAAGATTATAATTTCAACAAATTTCAACAAAATTTTAGAGACCAAGCCTATCTGTCCGTGTGCTGGGTTATATGGTTACACTGCAAAAACACCATTCTAGACACCTATCTTGTCCTCGATTTGTAAACATGTTTAAATGCTAAATATATACCGTAAACGTTCGCCTAATGGCGCTTTTGGATTCTTAGAAATGTGAGAGCGCCATCCTCGTAAAATCTCAACAGCATTAAGGATACGTGTATGTTAAATTGAGCAACCTGGACATAATGCCTCAGAAAAAAATATCGTGACATGACCCAATACTTTAGGTCACTAGGTTAGTTGCTAGAGCAGCAGATGTTTTGGGGTTCCTTCAGGTATTCTTTCTCAAAGTGCCATTTGACTTAATTTGTAAATCGATTCATACGTTATACCTAACTCATTTTGCTAAATCTTTTTATAACATTGTAATTTCTTCATATTTTTTTTATATTCTTCAGTTGAAAATTACACCCTGCTATTGTCTGACCCGTTAGCTCAGTCGGTAGAGGGTGCGCCTTGAATGGTGAATGGTACTTGTTCGAATCTTGATTTCAGCTCCCACTTTTATGTGAAGAAGGGTCAAGAAATGTTTTTGGATTTTGTCCCCATTTTACGAATGAATATTGTGAATTTTTTTTGATTTAATTTTTATTTTTTTATTTTTTTTTAGATAAAAAGGCACTGCGAACAAACGGCAACAAAAACCGCTGACAAAATTTGCTCCACCTGCTACCTATCAATGCGTGATATATTCCACTACATTTAACAGTTAAATGACCTTTGAAAAATAGAACGGCCTCAATTGTGTAACTACATTACTTTATTCATTTATGCATTATAAATGATCAGCTATTTTTTCTTTTATTAAAAGGATCGAACCCAAGTAGATCAGACCATTGATCATATAACTATCAGACCACGAAGTAGTTACGTAACTCCGTGATGGTATCGGAACCAAGCACTGTTTGTATGGCGATCATTACGATCACGCTATTTTGGTATGCCTTTTTTCTGTACTGATTGTTTCGATCGTGGTTCATTACTTAAGCGCGTGATCCCGTTGACATAGTAACATTACGTAACTTCGATACCGGGCTTCGATACTGAATAGTTGTTGAGTGCACATAATATGGAAAGTCATTGGGGTATTATGTGCCGTCCAAAGCGCCTTATAACATGTTCTCATTGTGTTGTGGAATCCTAGCCAGTATTCAATGATAGCTATAGAGGCCTTGCGTTTATCGATTGGCTCCAAACAAAGGATTTGAACCGGTTTCTTCCCCGTAATCATGGCGCAGTGCAGTCCATTCAATCAAATGTTGTCGTCAACCTATTTGATCGTAGTGCATTTTGTTATGTGTGTGAGACAAACTGTCGCGGTAGATGCAATCATGCTTTTGTTAATTGAATGCATTTGAGTAGTCCGCCATATTTACGGGATGATACGTCATATGCACAGCCTCTAGTCAGTTGGTCGTTGTATGATTTTATTCGTTCACTCGTTCAAATTTTATTTATATCATTTGAAGACTGAGCCTATTATGATACATCCTCCGTGGAACAGTTTCAAACAAAATAGCTAGGGATTATTGGGGCAGAGGTTATCTTTTGAATCCTCTTAGAGGGCTATCATTTTTTTCGGAAGGGGGTCCCAAATTTACAAAGTCTGCGTCAATAAAATTGCGCACCCCCTATTTCGGCAACAAACATTTTATGATCCCAAACCCCAAAATTGTATTGAAATCAGTCTTTTTGAATAAAATAACACACTTTCTGTGGTCATCGTGTGACTCCCTACATTTTGGTCATAAAACATTTTATGACCCCCTCCTATTATTCTTTCCAAGACTTTATGACCCCGTATAATTGGGACCCCCCCCCCTTTCGAATAAAATGATAAACCTCTTATGACTACTGATGCATAGGCAAGGACACTCGCGCGAATTGAAAGACTTGTCGCACACGACAGTTCGTCTCACACACATAACAAATGCTTATACAATCAAATAGGTTCATTACAACATTTGATTAAAATGAAACGATAAAAACAAAGCATGAAAAAAGACACATACAAGATAAAATAATAAAATTATATAAACAATGTTACAGATAAAATAGAGAATAAAATTTCCTCAAATCAGAAAAAAAAACATTGACAGACATCATAATCTGTCAGAAATTACTGCATGAGATTCGAACCATCAATCTTCTCCACAAGTTCTCTTTCTCCTCGCACTCTAGTCTAATGCTCTGCTCACTGGGCCACAACGTATCAGGTGAATGATTACCGCATTATCATGAACAAGTTTGTTCGATCTTGTTCATAATTGTATGTGTCGATAGGTTTCACCCTTTAACTACACGTACCCTTAATGATCAGTGATAATAGTCGGCTTTTACAGGGATGGCGCTCTATCATTTCCATGCACTCCATAGCGCCATTAGGCGAACGTTTACGGTATATATATATATAGATATTAAACACTGGATGTTTTGAAGTTAGACATGTTGCACATGTTTACAAATCGAGGACAAAAAAATCTCTAGACACAGTTTTTGCAGTGTATATTAGGTGAGATTTTGGGATAGGTTAGGTTAGGTTGTGCTATAACGGATAAGGTTATGTTAGGTTGTGCCATGCTTGGGTTATGTTAGGTTGTGCCATGCTTGGGTTATGTTAGGTTGTGCCATGCTTGGGTTATGTTAGGCTGTGCCATGCTTGGGTTATGTTAGGTTGTGCCATGCTTGGTTATGTTAGGTTGTGCCATGCTTGGGTTATGTTAGGTACGACTAGGCTATTGGGGACCGTTCACAAACACGGTTGGGGGGGGGGGCTGATGCAAAAAGGGGGCCCCTGAAATTTTTTGACCCTCCTAAGGGGGGGCCTGAAAAAAATGACCCAAATTTTCCTGGAAAAATTATATAAAGTATTTATGCTTTTCTATGGCCCATAATTTATGTCAAAAGGGGGCCCTGAAATTTTGAGGTCTGTAAAGGGGGCCCCCCTTACAAGTGTTTGTGAACGGTCTCTATGTAAAGTAATGCTAGGTGCATGCGTTTAAATAAGTTAAATATATTGATATATTATTAATTGGGCCTACACTATATGCCTAAATGTAGAAAGTTGTGTTCCCAGTAAACATAAAAATGTTTTGAAACATTAACGTTTTGATTTTAGTCAAACATAAAATTACATTAGGGCCTATATGAAATTTTATTGAAAAATATTTTAGGCAAACATATTTTGTAAACACTTCAACATCCTCCTGTTCGAATGTTTTTCAGCAAGTTTTCAAAAATGTTTTTCAATGCTATTAAAATATTGTAGGCCCTGCACACTTCATACCCTTAAGTTTAAATAACGTTTTGTGGTTGCTGGGTTTACTATAACCCGGGACTATAACCCAGCAAACACAAAAACGTTTTTAAATTTTAAGAACATTTTAAATAAGTTATATTTTGGGTTTTGGTTTAGGTAAAAACGTTTTAATAACATTAAAATGTCGGGTTATATAAAGGTCATGAAATCGTTTTAAAACGTTTTGTATGAAAACACACTACAACAATATTTTTAAATGTTTTCGAAATGTCGTTGTAAACTATTTTTTTTTTTGGCCAAATATTTTGTCAACACTTAAATAACATTATGTTAAAATATTTTCACCCAGCAAACACAGAAATGTTCTTAAAATGTTTTTTACAAAACGTTTTAATAACATTTAAATGTCGGGTTATATAAAGGTCGTGAAAACATTTTAAAAACGTTATTGTAAATATTTTGGGCAAACATTTTTTGCAAAATATTTTTCAACCCCAAAATAACATTCTGTTTAGAATGATTTGTACCAAGTTTTCAAAAATGTTTTTGGAATGTTATTAAAACATTTTTATACCCTTTATATAGCCCGACATTTAAATGTTTTCTGTAAAACATTTGTGTTTGCTGTGCAGTAAATTACCAACAAATGTTATTTAATGTTATGAAAACGTTTTATACCATTAATGTACCCGTTATATAACCCGACATTTAAACGTTTTCTGACAACCTTTTATAACTTTTTGCGAATGATGTCGAAAACGTTTTGTGTTTGCTGGGAAGGCACGATCAGGTTATAGGTTGAGATACACTGTGTTGCAAAATATAAGATTAGGTTACACTGAGAAGACTAATTCGACAAAAAATGTGGTTTAAAATATTTTTAGTGCATGAGCATGACAAATTTATGATGAATTATGAATTAAAATTAGTCGTTTAATTTGTCACAACTACATTGTCATTCATTAATTTGTCATTTTATAAATTACTCAACAATTTGTCATTAAAAATGAGTCGTGAAAATATTTGTAATGATAAATATTAATTTGAAATGCTATAAATTGTTTCCTCAACATTCCAAGCACATTTCAGCATTTTTGTCTTTAATGATAAATATTTCATTTACATTGACTAATTTTAATTTGTCAAATTATACCACATTTTTTGACCAATCTTTTCAGTGTATGGTAGGATAAGTAACTTGCAATTTACTGTCATTTTGTTTGGAAATAGGCCCACAAATCACCGAGAGTCATAATATTTTGATATACTAAAATATAGGGTTTATAAAACTGAAGTGTGGGTCCTTTTTCAAATACAATTGAAAATGGGTCCCCAGGAAATGGGTTCATGAAGTTGAATGCAAGGAGAGCTCTCGATCATACAAATGATCAACCTCAGATTTAGAGATTTACACAAATTGAATCTGGTCACGTTAATTTTTATTTTTACTGGACCTATCTCCCAAAGAAAATGGCAGTCGCCTTAATTTTGCTAGTGTTTTATTATACAGAGGGTGTGAATCAGCTAGGCCTATATTAAAATTGAAATATCCGATTTGCACGTTCTTTCCACGATTTTGTAAAACTCATTACCGTGGATTTCATCACCCTGAATCAGAAATGTAATTGATTGTAAACAAGTAACTAACCCCCCTTAAATTATGGCCATTATTCAAAAAGAGGCTATTGTATTACAAATCTGTAAAATGCGTTGGAAGCAGAATTTATTTCTGCGCATTTTGACACCTCATTTGATACGATAGCCCAGAAAACAATAAAACACCGGTCAATTTAATGTAGTGATGTCCAGATTTGTAATACAATCACCCGTTTTTAAAAAAAATGATCATTATTTAAGGGGGGGGGTAGTTACTTTTTTTGAGATGTTTATTATACTAGGCCTAGTAACACACCACATTTTAAGGTATAGGCGTATAGGCATACAACATCTTGTTTTTGCAGCTACAAATGTTAACCAAACACAATTCACCAGAAGATAGTGTTCATAATCAAAACTACTAAAATTACAGGGAGCCCAACATTTCTGTATGTACGATATACTCGAGGTATATAATTACTTGAAATCGCCAAATAGACGATGATAATTGTCTGATAATGCATGGAATCAATTCTGAGCTTCAGTATCATGAAATGAATTTCAATCTACTTATTCAATAATTCTCAAAAGATTATAAAATGTCAAAAAATTTGATTTCATTATCACTTAAGATGTGATGAACATCAAGTTCGGAATCAGCGCGGTCTTTTACTTTAAAATACTTGAATGGGAAAATTAACACAATGTACACGTGCGCTAATAAATGTAAAATTTCTCAAATCAAAGCCCTCGTTTTTTCTGAAAATTAAAATTTTCAAACAATTACAATGTATATTCAAATACTAAAATAATGGTGTAAATATGACAGAATCCAATATTTTGAAGATTTCGGAATCTCGAGGTAAAAACTAGCCCTACCACAGGGCCTTTTTTTTATATTACACATTATATACACCATGCTATATACTGAGAACTGCTAAAAACCCAGTGACAGCTCACAACCCACTAACCGCTGTCCCCGAGATAAACCTGGGGAATTAGCAGTCACTGGCAGCAGCTCTCAGGACATAGCCAGGTTTTATGCTTGCATGGTTTTGGATCACCACAGTCCCCGGTGGGTTCAGTCTTCACTTACAATGTGTACGCATGATGGTTCCAATTAGGGGTACTTTTCAAGAAATGTCCGCGGAATTTTCGAGGACAAAATTGTTCGCGATTGTCCAAATTAGGGGTGTTTTGGAGCAAAATTGTCCTTGAAATGAAAAATAGGGTGTATTTCTAGGACTTTCGTCCGTGTTTTACCGCTACAGTTTTCGTTATTGTCCTCCTTTCTCCGTGAAATAGGGGCAAAAATTCAAAAGCGTCCTTAAATGGTAAAAATATGGGTATTTATTTCGAAAAAATGTCCTTGATTCCTCGTGATAAGGGGGTGAAATGAAAATGCGTCCTCAAAATGATAAAAATAGGGGAGGTATTTGGGGCAAATTGTCCTTGATTTCGCGCAAAATAGGGGGTAAAATTGCTGCAAATGTCCTCGATTCCCCGTGAAATAGGGGTCATTTTCAAATCCTGGAACGGTCATACGTCCTACCTTTAAATACAAACTGAACCCACCGGGCCACAGTCAAAAGGCCCTATACTAGTAGGGCTAGTAAAAACAGGCAACAATTCCAGCGCCGAGATATTAGTTTCACATTACCATTTATCTGGTGAAATCTGGACATTTAGATAGACGCATAATTCATGATCATTTTGTTTTTGTTCTGTGGATGCTTTTGAAGATATGGTACAATTTATCAAGGGTGCAATAGATATTTAGTGTCATGCAATTCTGAGAAATGTACAATTTCAAACAATTTTCTAACATATATAAAGTCCACTTTCTTCTCACGATGCTCCATGTTTTGTGGGAATGGGTCACAAATAACAAATTTTAAAAGAATAGTATATTGGGCTACTTAACTTTTTCAGAATAATGGTGTACACTGCAGCTATGTCCGTCAAGATTTCAGTCTTCCGTTTTCCCAGGCAGTATCTTATCAAGTCGCTCCAAACGTCTTTCGTACATTACGCAAGTCATGTTGTTCCTGGAAAATAAAAAAATATTCATGTTACTAAAAGCCAGAAATAGGTAAATTTATTTATTTATTTTCTCCGGAGGATTGTAAACACTACGCTGAATGAAGACGCCGTGATGGTAACTTTTTAAGCAAATGTCAAGAATGATAGAGTCCAATATCAGTATCCATGCTGCTATTTATTTCTTACTTAACCTGGGGTGACCAATCAATGCACTGGCACTGGTCTGAGTGTTCTCCCTTGGATCGATCATGAACAATGATGAACGTCACAATTTTACTCATTTTAAAGTTAAAACTTTGTCGTCTAAGTCTATGATGATGGCTGACGATGATGATAATGATAATAATGATGATGATAGATGACAAAAAAAAATACGGTGATGCGGGTGATTATGATAAAGATGCCGATTTATTTTCTTGTTTTGTTTATTCATGTTATTACTTTGTTTTGCATCGTGGCACCTATTTTATTAACCTGAGATCCCTGTCCGAAATTGACTGTCATTTTATTGGTATCATTACGAATTAAAATTTAATCATAATAGTGAGGTGACTGTGAACAAAATTTAAGCAGATAAATGACAAATAAACCAGATTACTTACCAATCTGACAGTGGAATTTGCAAATATTAAGACGACCTGAATTTCCGAGCATCCTTCTCTCGTCTGCACCGCAGCCTGTTTGATTCCTTTTTCGCGCCACTTGGTCTCAATTGGTCACTTGGCGTCATCGTCATCACATCTGCGCATGCTCAATTGGTAATTCCAATTAAAATCCATACACCCCTATGGAAGACATGACCTTAATCTTCAACACAGGGAGTATGCATTAAGGATAAAGGGGGACTCACTTTGAAACATACACTCCCTGTGTGAAAGATTAAGGTCATGTCTTCCAGATGGGGTGTGTGCATTTGAACTGCAACAGCCCAATTAGAAGATTAAAAGCTGAAATGAAATCCTGTCAAAATTATCGAATAGGCCTACACTTGACATACCTACTGACCTGGATACTTGACTACGTGCTTGACTACATCAATCGATCAAATTCAAATAAATAAATTAAATAAAAGCTAAATTGAATTAAAAATTAATTTAAGTAGCAAATAAGAAAATAAAACAAAACAAAACAAACCCCCCCAAAAAAAAAATATAAAAAAATAAAATAAATAAATAAATAAAAAAATAAAAATAAATAAATAAAAAATAAATAAATAAATAAATAAATAAATAAATAAATAAATAAGTATAAAAATAAATAAATAAATAAAAAATAACATACCGTAAAACCCCGTCTAGTACAAGCATATAGTGTTTTTTTATGAAAACTAAATTAATTCGAAGCAAGCGTAAATATACCAATACAATGTGGTCTTAAAATAATACTTGTTTGTATATGCTTGGATCCGTAATTTATTTGCTCAAACTCCATAATGGCGTCTGGATTATTGTAGCTTTCATTAGGAGCACTCTATATGCTTGTAGACGGGGTTTTACGGTATTGAAATATAAATTAAAATAAAATAACATCGTTTGTTTGTTTGTTCGTGCGTTTGTTTTTGCGGCTCGTATTAATTTAAGAAATAATCCAGATTTTTTTTCCCATAATTATGTCGTATATAGTTGATGAATGATTTTCTTTCAGAAGTAGATAGCGCATCGACGAAATATATACTTCCTATATCACTTTGATGAACGACTTAAACTTGCTATCAGCAGTAGATAGGGCATTGATATGAACTACTCGCTATCAGCAGTAGATGGCGCATTGATGAACTACTTGCTATCAGGAGTAGATAGCGCATTGATGAACTACTTGCTATCAGCAATAGATAGGGCTTTGATAAACTATATTTGCTATCAGCAGTAGATAGCGTATTGATGAACTACTTGCTACCAGCAGTAGATAGGGCATTGGTGAACTACTTGCTATCAGCAATAGATAGGGGCATTGATGAACTACTTGCTATTAGCAGTGGATAGCGCATTGATGATGAACTACTTTGCGCTCAACAGTAAATAGGAGGCTAGGACATTGATGAACTACTTCTACTTGCTATCAGCAGTAGATAGCGTATGGATGATGAACTAGTTTGCGCTCAGCAGTACTAGATATGGCATTGATGAACTACTTGCTGTCATGCGTAGATAGCGCATTGATGAACTACTTGCTATCAGCAGTAGATGGCGCATTGATGAACATTTTGCTATCAGCAGTATATAGCGCATTGATGATGAACTACTTTGCGCTCAGCAACAGTACTAGATAGAGCATATTGATGAACTACTTGCTATCAGGAGTAGATAGGGCATTTATGAACTACTTGCTATCAGCAGTAGATAGCGCATGGATGAACTACTTGTATCAGCAGTAGATCGCGCATTGATGAACTTTTTGCTATCAGCAGTAAAAGGACATTGATGAACTACTACTTGCTATCAGCAGTAGATAGCACATTGATAATGAACTGCGTTATACACTCAGCAGTACTAGATAGGGCATTAATGAACTACTTGCTATCCGCAATAGATAGGGCTTTGATAAACTATACTTGCTATCAGCAGTAGATAGCATATTGATGAACTACTTGCTACCAGCAGTAGATAGGGGCATTGATGAACTACTTGCTATCAGCAATAGATAGGGCATTGATGAACTACTTGCTATTAGCAGTAGATAGCGCATTGATGATGAACTATTTTGCGCTAAGCAGTACTAGATAGGGAATGGATGAACTACTTGATATCAACAATAGATAGGGCATTGATGAACTACTTGCTATCAGCAGTAGATAGGGCATTGATGAACTACTTGCTATCAGCAGTAGATAGGGCATTGATGAACTACTTGTTATCAGTAGTAGATAGGGCTTTGATAAACTACTTGCTATCATCAGTAACGCAATGATGAACTATACTGGGTCAGTCCATGTCAAAACATACTGAGTGTACACCCACCCTCTTGGATTTTGCTCTCCTTTGACTCGGGGGTACCTTTCATGGACACCTAGGTGAGGTCACAAGAAAAAAATTCAAATTCAATTTCGTTTCCGAATGGCGGGCCATCTAAGTTTGGCGACCTTGACCAAAATTGGGAATTTAAGGTGTCCAAATGACAAAGCGCTCTCTTTGAGAGGCATTTTCTTCTTAATTAAATCAGTTGTGACCCTCTTTTTGAATGTGGTCACTCACTGGCTGTGTCTGAAATGCCTAATGCCAAAAAAGACTGATTTCGGAATTTCGTTGGGATTTCAGGGGGGGGGGTCAAAATCAGCACTTCGTACTGTTCAATCAAATTATCTTTGATTTTGAAGGACCCATGATAATGTCACAGTGCACTTATAGGTCCTAATTATGTTCAGAATGGATTAACCATGTGCCAATGTCTATGAGCAATTCAAAAAAAAGAGAAATTTCTAGACCCCCTACAGAATTTTAGGCCCCCCTAAAGTGGTTCAGCCACAAATGGCGCTTAATATCGGCAAATTTTGACACCTAATAACTTTAGGTGTACACCAGATATGAATTTCTAGTCTTTTGCATCTGAAAGAATGTAGTCTAATGTTACTAGGAACATAAGATTTGTTTTGTATTTTTTGTTTTTTTATACTAAGTTGATGGTGCCAAAAATCCCAATTTTTGACTAATAATGTACAGGTTATGGGTACAAAATGTCAATTTTAACATACCCTTTTTTTTTTTTTGATCACTTTATAGCAAATTGTCTTATTTATCCTGTTATTACATAGTTAACAACGTCCGATTTTGGTGTCTAATTATGTTTTCTTGCATGAGAGCTCATGAGAAATACAACTACGCAACTTAAAAAACTGTACAAGGAACCAATGACCTCCTTATTACAATATGGATGCTTTTGGCAGCCATGTTACAAAAGAGGGTCATCGGTTCCTTGTATAATTTATTAATTTGCTTAGTTGTATTTCTCATGCTGAAAACTATATATAATAAATTGCCAAAATCAGACGTTGTTAACTATGGTCAGAATTCAAAAGGTCGTCATAGCGCCCTCCTGAAAGGTCTGACACATAACAAACTATACATTTTGGAATCCTCATGACCATACGAGTAATTTGATATATTACTTGACATAATTGGGAGCATTCTGAAAATTAACCTGTTTTACTTTGCATGTGCATCGTTGCCAGGAAGTGCATTTTTGACCCCCTTAAAAATCCATACAGAGGATTAGAAAGTAGTTTTTTCTTATTACTTGACTCAAGAGCAACTTGAAATATCAGGATAAATAATACAAATGGCTATAAAGTGATCAAAAATATAAAAAAAATATCATACTAAAATTGGCATTTTGTACCGTATCCTGTATGCATGGTATGTTAGGCAAAAATGGCTATTTTAGAAAGCGTCAACTTAATACTAAAACACAAAAAATACAAAACAAATCTTATGTTCCTAGTAACATTAAACTACATTCTTTCAGATGCAAAAGACTAGAAATTCATATCTGGTGTACACCTAAAGTTATTAGGGGTCAAAATTTGCCGATTTTAAGCGCCATTTGTGGCTGAACCACTTTAGGGGTGGCCTAAAATTCTGTAGGGGTCTAGAAATTTCTCTTTTTTTGAATTGCTCATAGACATTGGCATATGGTTAATCCATTCTGAACATAAGTAGGACCTATAAGTGCACTGTGACATTATCATGGGTCCTTCAAAATCAAGATAATTTGATTGAACAGTACGAAGTGCTGATTTTGACCCCTCTGAAATCCCAACGAAATTCCGAAATCTATCTTTTTTGGCATTAGGTATTTCAGACACAGCCAGTGAGTGACCACATTCAAAAAGAGGATCACAACTGATTCAATTAAGAAGAAAGTGCCACTCAAAGAGAGCACTTTGTCATTTGGACCCCTTAAATTCCCAATTTTGGTCGAGGTCGCCAAACTTTGATTGCCCGCCATTCGCAAACGAAATGGAATTTGAATTTTTTTCTTGTGACCTCACCTAGGGATCCATGAAAGGGGGGATAACTATTTGGCTAGTTAGCATTTGGCTAGTTAAATTCAAAATCAATAGAGGGCGTCCTATTTTGGCTAGTTAAATATTGGTCACCCAGGCTAGTTAAAATTTTGTCCCTTAGGCTAGTTAAATATTTGTCCCTGAGGCTAGTTAAAATTTTGTCCCTCAGGCTAGTTAAATTTTTGTCCCTTAGGCTAGTTAAAATTTTGTCGCTCAGGCTAGTTAAATTTTTGTCCTTCAAGCTAGTTAAATTTTGGTCTCTCAAGCTAGTTAAATTTTGGTCTCTCAAGCTAGTTAAATTTTGGTCTCTCAAGCTAGTTAAATTTTGGCCCCCAGGCTAGTTAATTTTGTGTCCATCAATGCCAAAGATTCTCAGGCTAAAATGAGTAAATTATGTAGAGCTCCCAAGATTGAGGAGTTGCACTGCATTTTTATGCCTATACTTCCAATGTCATGGTGTAGACTTGTTTTCTTTGATAAGCGCTGGACTTGTTTCAAGTCTTTGGAAGCAAACCAGCCTCATTTTTAATGGCATAGTTCAATAGCCTCATACAACAGTAATTGCTTAAAATGCAAACTCAAGTTGTGGAGTATGAGTTTCTGTATACCAAAGGACACTCAGTGCTCAAAGTCTCTAACACTAAAAATAAACCCAAAATGGTCGTAAGTGCATAGTTTGATAACCTGCATGTAACAAGCATATAACTCACAATTTGACCTCAAGTTTTGAGGTAATGAGTTTTTACACCTAAACACATTAAAAGGTCACTACAAGAACTTACAAACATTATGAATAGAGACATGTGTTCTATAGATGAGCATGTTTGAAATTTTGCAAGGTCTTATCACCCTCGCTAGAAGTAGTACCTCACAGGATTTGTGTTGTTTCAAATTGTTTTTTGTGTGGATTATTGGCAGTGGAAAGTTGAAATCATGGACACAGAAAAGCTAATCCATATTTCAATTTCTTTTGTTTTAGTGGACATATAAAGAAAACATATATAATCTTACTCTGTTTCTTCTTCATCATCTCCCTCCTCCACCTCTTAGATACTTTTATTAGGCATATTAAGTGATATTGTTATTGGCCTACTAAATTATATAATGCAAATTTGATGAAATTATGCATTTCAGTTTATTACTATTCGGAGGAGGGGGTCTCTGAAAAGTTCCTACTCCATTTTTTTTGAAAACTCAGACAAGAAAAATGTTTTTATTTTTCTTAGCCCAAGCGTGTCTGTACTGTTTTCATAAGCCGTTTAGAGCATTTTTATTTAAAAGGTGTCCCATGAAAGTGTGCTAAAATTGTTTCCTCTCTACTCCTTCAACTTGAAAAAAATTGCTTCCCCCATTTATTATTAACGGCATTTATAAAGCGCCTTTACTAAAAGACGAAGCGCTGTACAAAACAAATCAACCTTAAGAAATACAAAAACAATCAAAACCTTTAAAATACACACATAGCATTATTTAGCATAAATAAAGAAATAGTTAAAAACATTATACATGTACAAAGCAATGATTTCCATCCTAAAATAAACGGGAAAATAAATACCAAAATGAAAACAGAAATAATGTACAGAAGTAAAACACTATTGGCTAACTCCACAGAAATGGTACATTTGCATGAATTTTAAAAGTTCATTCAATGCTTCCAAGTTATTGTTTGCTGTCAAGTAGACTAACAAAGCTTTCAGAAACCAATCTTGTTTTTTGCCTCGCATAATTTTATAAATTTTTATGACAATTTGAAGTTTGGGGAATTGAACAGGTTTGTGTATCCCTAATTTTGCAGGAAATTGCTGATCTTATAAATATTGCTGATCCTAGTGTACATGCACAAAAGATATGTATTAGTGGTTTAATATCAGCTTTGATATCTTTACTGCAAACCGGACAAAATTTAAACCCATCAATAACATCATAAATTATGTATACTGCGGCCTTCAAATATGGGTATTGAAATGTCCCGTCTGTCACAGAAAAACATCAAAAAGTTGTTTATTTTCTATATTTTAATATATTTTTTGTTCAAAACTTAATTCCTATCTCCTATCAAGTAGGCCTCATATAAAAAACAAAGTAAAATTGTTCACTGACATTTAGTATAGAAGATATTCCATCTCAAAATGTCTGTCACATTTTAGCATTCTTACCATGTACAATCAAATGGGGGGGAAATTTTCAAGTCGGAAATTTTTAGTTTTTTACTTCAGATTCATATTCTGCACTAAATTTTGGCCAATAAAAAATGATTTAATGTTCATTTAGACAATTAAAATTCCATCTGGCAGTCAAACCATTGTAAACTCTAAAATTTGATCATTTTTATGGGTACTGGAAGTTTGAAGTTGAATCCCCTCGCATGAGAGGCCTCAAATGATGTTTAAGGTAATATTTTATCATGTTGTTTGTAATTTCTGTGTGACAATAAATCCCACAAAGTATATTTGAGCAACTCGCCATTGCTCTAAAGAACACGGTAAAAAATGTTCAAAAATGGTCCCGTCTGTCACGTCACGTCTGTCACAACTTTGGCGAGCCCAGGTATAAAAATCTCAGCTTTGTATTTTTTGAGTATGATGTTTACTGAGAGTTTATGTACCAATGTTTAATTTTGACAGCATTTTTCAATAAATCTCACTTGAGAACAGATAGAGTTTTGCAAGAATGTACATGTAATTTTTTTTAAACAATAGATGTTTTTTCCGTCCGTCTGTCACGCTGTATTTCAATTTGCAACCATACAGCCATTGAATCACTTGGATTCATCTTGTGTGCTTTAAATTAAATTATGACATGTTCTTTTTGACTTGGAGTATAACAGTTTGGGATATGTCTTGTAGATTTTTTTGTTGAGGCATTTGAAAAAAAAGGTCTATCTAACTGTCCCGTCTGTCACGCGGGAGTTAGCCTATTATGAAACATAACAGATAAATGATATACGCTAAAAACCATTTCAAAAATCAGGCAAATACACAAAAACACTTTTAAAAAACCAGGAAAATCAGTTTGCCACCCCCCTTTTAAACTCTCCTGGGCTTTAATTATTGCACAGCCCCTAACATTTTGTGTAAAAGAAATATATATATCAGACTAATCATTTAAACTTCTGCAATTTCATGTCTAATTGACATCGGTAAACTCCAAAATTTTCTGTTCACCGTTACCATGGTTACATATCCAACATTCAACACAATACCCCTCCACTATCAGAAATCTCCTGTCTTGAGACATAATATGACAAGCTGAAATGATAAATATAAACACAGACATCCTTGGGACAAGGGTTTAGCAGCCAGGGCTGTTAAAACAATTAATACCACAAATATATAACACAAATCACATTCATATGAGTTATGTCAAACATGCTCTGTTCTTGAACCCCAATATACTTGTACAGCATACAATGACCTTTGAGTCTGTTGGGTAAAAAATCCCATACTCTTCAACTTGAGGTCAACTTTGAGCTATATTTAATGAATGGGGTTAATGAATTTGCCACAGGAGATGAGATCATTTTGACAGACACTGTAACTCCTAGCAATGAATAACTCCCCAAGTCCTCCCTCCTTTTTAGTCCACAAATCCCATCATCATGGTGACAAGACCATGCTGGCCTCACCATGCTCACCTCAGCTTTTGTGTTATCATACTCAATTCTATATGGATGGTACAAAGCAATTTTATAAATGTTCATCCGATTTAACTAGCCTGAGAGACTAAAATTTAACTAGCCCGAGGGACAAAATTTTAACTAGCCTGAGGGACTAAATTTTAACTAGCCTAAGGCAAAAAATTTAACTAGCCTAAGCGAAAATTTTTAACTAGCCTAGGAGACAAAATTTTAACTAGCCTAAGGGAAATTTTTTAACTAGCCTAGGGGACAAAATTTTAACTAGCCTAAGGGAAAAAATTTAACTAGCCTAGGGGACAAAATTTTAACTAGCCTAAGGGACAAAATTTTAACTAGCCTGGGCGACCAACATTTAACTAGCCAAAATAGGACGCCCTCTATTGATTTTGAATTTAACTAGCCAAATGCTAACTAGCCAAATAACAAATCCCCATGAAAGGTACCCCTGAGCCAAAGGAGAGCAAAATCCAAGAGGGTTGGTGTACACTCAATCTGTTTTGACATGGACTGACCCTACTTGCTATCAGCAGTAGATGGCGCATTGATGAACGTTTTGCTATTAGCGGTAGATACCCAGCAAACACAAAACGTTTTCGACATCATTCGCAAAAGGTTATTAAAGGTTGTCAGAAAACGTTTAAATGTCGGGTTATATAAAGGGTATATTAAGAGTATAAAACGTTTTCATAACCTTAAAAAACATTTTTGATTATCTACTGCTCAGCAAACAAAAATGTTTTACAGAAAACGTTTAAATGTCGGGTTATATAAAGGGTATAAAAACGTTTTAATAACATTCCAAAAACATTCTTGAAAACTTGATACAAAACATTCTAAACAGAATGTTACTTTGGGGTTGAAAAAATATTTTGCGAAAAATGTTTGCCCAAAATATTTTCAATAACGTTTTAAAAACGTTTTCATGACCTTTATATAACCCGACATTTAAATGTTATTAAAAGGTTTAAAAAAAACATTTTTCAGAACATTTCTGTGTTTGCTGGGTTCAAATATTTTAACATAATGATATTTAAGTGTGGACACAATATTTGGCAAAAATGTTTGCAAAAATAGTTTACAATAACATTTTTTGAAAACATCTTTAAAAAATAAATTGTTGTAGTGTGTTTTCATACAAAACGTTTTAAAACGTTACCATGACCTTTACATAACCCGACATTTTAATGTTATTAAAACGTTTTTACCTAAACCAAAAGCCAAAATATAACTTATTTAAAATGTTCTTAAAATGTTTTTGTGTTTGCTGGGTAGTGCATTGATGAAATACTTGCTATAGCAGCATTATTATAGCGCATTGACCAACTGCTTGTTATCAGTAACGCTTTGATGAACTACTTGCTATCAGCATTACGCATTGATGAATTACTTGCGCTCAGCATACTAGATAGGGCATTGATGAACTATTTCATATCATCAATAATATGAAGTGTATGTTTCTATAAAACGTATCCCAAGCTTGCATTTCAAATTGAACTACACACTTCCCCTATTAAGATATTTTTTTTACCTGAGTGCCATCACTATTTTTCAGCCTTTTATTGAAATGTACCTTTCACCTTTGACCCCGATTATGTATGATATGCTATATAGTCATATGCACGTGCTAAGTAATGTTGATAAACACATGTCCAGTCTACACAGAGAAGATGTAAAGAAAGGAGGGAGAACGGAATTATATCCTTGAGATAATCCCGTAGGTAATCCTGTCTATGGGTGGCCATGAGGGCTAAAAGGGTCTCAAAACCACACAGTGGTCTCAAAAGTACAATAAGGTCTCAAAAACACATAAAGGCCTCAGAAATAAACACACAATAAGGTCTCAAAAGTATAATAAGGTCTCAAAAACACATAAAGGTCTCAGAAATAAACACACAATAAGGTCTCAAAGGTATAATAAAGTCTCAAAAACACAGAAAGGTCTCAGAAACAAACACGACAAGGTCTCAATAGTACAATAAGGTCTCAAATACAGAGAAAGGTCTCAAAAACAGAGAAAGGTCTCAAAAACAGAGAAAGATCTCAAAAACAGAAAAAAGGTCTCACAAACAGAGAAAGGTCTCATATACAGAGAAAGGTCTCACAAACAGAGAAAGGTCTCAAAAACAGAGAAAGGTCTCAAAAACAGAGAAAGGTCTCAAATTAGAGAAAGGTCTCAAAACAGAGAAAGGTCTCAAAAACAGAGAAAGGTCTCAAACACAGAGAAAGGTCTCAAAAATAGAGAAAGGTCTCAAAAACACGTTATGGTCTCAAAAATACGTTATGGTCTCAAAAACACGTTATGGTCTCAAAAACACGTTATGGTCTCAAAAACACGTCAAGGTCTCAAACCAGGTATTACAACCGACCGTTATATGTGCAGTACCGCACACATCCGCTTGCAGTTCCGCATGCGAAACTGCACATTCAGTCACGCACATCCGCATGCGGAACTACACATCCCAACTTGCATTTCCACATGCGGTGATGCACATCGGGATGTGCAGTTCCGCATGGGGAACTGCTAACATTTTGGTGCATTTCCGCTTGGGGAATTGCAATATTTTTGGTTTATTTCCGCATGACAAACTGCAATACTTTGGTGTATTTCCGCATGGGAAACTGCAATATTTTTGGTGTATTTCCGCATGGGGAACTGCAATATGTTTGGTGTATTTCCGAATGGGATGTAGGCCTATTAATCAAAATTATGTTGCATTTTTGTGAAAGTTTAAGTCAAATGACTATTCACTGATTTGACATGCAGTGAATAGGCCTATATGCGTCATTTCATCATGCTAAATTAAATTACTATGTCGCACTGTCGACACGGGGAAGGGGGAGTCTAAGTTAGAGTCATGGGATCTGCTTGGAATGTGTCCCCGGAACAGTGGCGTAGATTTCTTTTTGACATGGGAGGGATGGGGTTGGAAAGATTGTCTTGAAGTATAGTGAATCCAGCACCTTTTGGCGACAAAAGAAGTTTATGGTAGCGAAGCGCGCAAAAAATATGGCATAAGTTGAAGATAAACTGGTGACATATGGTACAAAAGTTCAAAAGTTGAATAAATGCGCGCAAAGGTCGCAAAATTTGTTTTTTTTAAGGTTAAAATGACCAAATAATAAGGTTAATTAATAACTCTCAAGTAGGCCTACTTTTACCTTTTCATGGGGGGCAAGGGTTCAAATCCCCTCCCCCCGCGCTAGTTACGCCACTGGGAACTGCACACACAAAGACGAGATGTACAGTGGGTAAGAGTTTTTTATTTTTTATTGTAGTCTCGCTGAGGAGAATAATTAAATTAATGTCGCATGTAATAATTACTGTTGCATGTCCGAATGTAGATATGAATTTATTCAATTCAATATTAGGCCTACTATCGTTTTACTTTTCGTTTCATTTGTTGTAATTAAAAGAAAATATATCTTGGAAAGTCTTGTCCGAAAGGCCGGTTTAGTATAGAGGCCTATAATATTAGTATTGAATGAAATTAATTTTTATTAAAATAAATTTTAGACGCCTCTTAATGATGACTATTATAATAATGATCAACTTGACATTGTGACCACATTCTATTATAGGTCCAACGGTTCTCGATTACCAATTCACGCAGATCTCAAATGATGCACATCAATAGCACCGGTGAGATCAGAAAAGGGTCGATGTTTACGGTAATCAGTGGTATATATCATCAGCATGTCTCAATAGCCACCGGTCTTCATATTATAAATATGATAAACAAACCATCTAAACCAATAAGTATGGTATAAAAAAATATTAAGTATGCGCATAGCTAATTTTGCATGCGGAAATGCCACAAACAAATTGCAGTTCCCCATGCGGAAATACACCAAAAATATTGCAGTTCCTCATGCGAAAATACACCATAAATATTGCAGTTCCCCATGCGGAAATACACCAAAAATATTGCAGTTCACCATGCGGAAATACACCAAAAATATTGCAATTCCCCATGCGGAAATGCACCAAAAATATTCCCGACCTGCAAAACATCCCGACCTGCATCACCGCATGCGGAAATGCAAGTTGGGATATGTAGTTCCTCATGCGGAAGTGCGTGACAGAATGTGTAGTTTCGCATGCGAAACTGCAAGCTGATGTGTGCAGTACTGCATGCGGTACTGCACATATAACGGTCGGTTGTAATACCTGGTTTGAGACCTTGACGTATTTTTGAGACCATAATGTGTTTTTGAGACCATAACGTGATTTTTAATGAGACCATAACGTGTTTTTGAGACCATAGCGTGTTTTTGAGACCATAACGTGTTTTTGAGACCTTTTTCTCTTTTTGAGACCTTTCTGTTTTTGAGACCTTTCTCTGTGTTTGAGACCTTTCTCTGTTTTTGAGACCTTTCTCTGTTTTTGAGACCTTTCTCTGTTTTTGAGACCTTTCTCTATTTTTGAGACCTTTCTCTGTTTTTGAGACCTTTCTCTGTATTTGAGACCTTTCTCTGAGACCTTTCTCTGTTTTTGAGACCTTTCTCTGTTTTTGAGACCTTTCTCTGTATTTGAGACCTTTCTCTGTTTTTGAGACCTTTCTCTGTTTTGAGACCTTTCCCTGTTTTTGAGACCTTTCTCTGTATTTGAGACCTTTCCCTGTTTTTGAGACCTTATTATACTATTGAGACATTACTGTGTGTTTTTTCTGAGAGCTTTCTGTGTTTTTGAGACCTTATTATACTTTTGAGACCTTTGTGTGTTTTTGAGACCTTATTGTACTTTTGAGACCCTTGTGTGGTTTTGAGACCCTTTTGGCCCTCACGGCCGCCCATATTTCTGTTGACAAGGGACAGTATTCAGTGAACTGCTCTTTTGAAAGCCACCAAACCTTTTACATTAGCAGATGATAGACGAGGTATGCTTATTCTCTGTTGACAAGGGCAGTCTTCACTGAACGGCTCTTTTCGGAGCCACCAAACCTTTTACATTAGCAGATAGGTGAGACCGGCTCATTCTCTCTTTACAAAGGAGTCTTCGGTGAACAGCTCTTTTCAGAGCCATCAGTCGGCAAGGGGTGGCCTACACGTCTCATGCTTAATTCTTAGGTGCTTTGTCCTGAAGAAGTCAGAGCTACTCCTGACGAAAGCTTGACAGTTCTAAGCTTGTCCCGTTTGTCCGACGGCGAACCTGCTAAAACTTACTAATTTGCAGGGTATGTTAGTTTACTGAATTATGTATACGTTACAGTGGTGTAAAAAAACACAATTTTGAAAATTTTTGAGGGTCTTCTTCTCAGCAAATGTTACGATCAGGGTTTAAGGTTAGCAACTATTTTAAACTGTTCCGATTTGGATGTTCACAGCATATTGCGAATGGTAGTGAGCTTTGGCAAAAATTGCATTAATCACTACTTCATAGCGAGTGTGTAGAAGAATTCAAATATCACAGATATACTTTTGTAGGTCCTATGGTTCTTGAGTTATGTTGTAAAGAGTACTAAAACAACAACAACACTTTTGTAAAACGTACATAACTCATGAACAAAAGTCAAGCCCGTTTTCAAAGTATATGATTTAAAAGATGAACTTTTACAAAACATCAAAGTGTTATATTTCAATAATATATTGATTTAAATGATGAAAATCGATTTTTCGACTGCTTCGACCAACAATGCCGCGTCTACCCTTCACAATCAGTCCGGTGAGCATGCGCAAACGAGTACCATCACGTGACCATCAGATTTCAAAAATTACTTGCAAGGTAAAGACAAATCAACTTGGCTATTTAGCTGCTTGAACTTGAATGTTGGTCAAAATTAATGCAAAGTTCCACGATTAGCTGTCTTGATTTTTTTTCACCGAATAAAAGGCATTGTGAAATTCATCCGGGGAAAGGTGAACGAGTAGAGATTCGTATGATACATTGATGTAGGATCTAGCTTACCAAGGTAAGTAATAATTATCATGGGATTTGTTTTCTTTTTTTGTTCCGAAAAGAGTGTCTCGCAGTGACTTGACCAATAAATCAGTGAATATCAAACATTTCAAAAGTCGACGAGAGAAAAACAATGAAGATTATTTATAAAATTTTATTACGAATTGTGATAATTTCAATTTTGCAATGGTTACAATTGATAAAACTTACCGAATGTGTCTCTGGATGCATTTTTTTGTTATTAATCTACTTAACTTTTCAACGGGGCACAAGCAGGAGGTGAAAATGCGTCAAAATTCAAATTTTTTTATAACTTATTTTTTTAGAAAGTTGACACTCTAATATTACTTCATAACAATAGTTTTTTGCTTTTTTTTTGGTAATTTTCAATCGTGTGATTTTTATCAACAAACAAGAACAATATTCACGTTTGTAGTTTTAAAGCTGAAAGTGACTATATTTGTTAAAAGCACGGTAATCATAATCTTTAACATTTAGAAATACTGATTTGTCAAACTGAAATAGCCTACATAATTCAAACATTTTGCAGGGCAAATCCAATGACAAAGTAACTCACTACTTTAGCTTTCGCCATCTGGGCTGAACAGAGGTGTCTTGGTCCACTGCTTTTCTCGCGAAATGGCTTGTTGACATTTCCCGTTTCGCGGGAAAAGCAGTGGACCAAGACACTTGTGATCAAGCCGTCAGCCCAGATGGCGAAAGCTTAAGTAGTGAGTTACTTTTTCATTGGATTTGCCCTGCAAAATGTTTGAATTATTTAATCTACAATCCTACAAATGCATCTATTTACTGAAATAGCCTACTTTTGTATAGGCCTATTAAAGTACGACTGGAGATAAAAATGTCCATATATTGCCACCTGATTTTTATATATGAATATTTTGCCCCGGGATTTTGCCAAAGTCTAAGAATAAAGTTGATTTTTATTTGCCCGTTTGGCACTTTAAAGCCAAATTCTAGAACACTATTTGTACAGATTTTCAAATCGATAAAATCTGTACAAATAGTTCTCTAGAATTTGGCTTTAACGGGTAAATATAATTTGCAATGTGCATTACGGATACCACACTCAGTACACAACATGTAAACAGGTGGGCTTAATGCGTGAGAAAAAGAAATCCAGCACCTCCTGATAATGAAGTAAAATAAGAATCAATCTACAGCAATCCATCGTGACCTATATGGTAATTCCTATACGCCGTCGAAGTGACGTAATAATCGGAAAACAGTTTTTGATTTCATACGCGGTACCTCTGCATTGAACCATATCAATCATGCTGATCATTCGCAACTGTAAGATTAGTATTTTTTTTAAAGAGCGGTATTGTATTCAATCCAACCCCGGGGGCTGGTGGGCCAGTGGCCCTTCCACTTTTTCGACCGGGAGGTCTGGCCCCCACTTTAATCAAACTCAAAATGTGCTACGTGTAACATGTCTGGGTGAACATAAACAATCGAATCTCTATTTTTGACCCTGAAGGGGTGGGGTATGAACGTTTGGACAGTATTTTTTGTGGGACATGAGAGCACATCAGACATATCGAATCGCATTCTGAATACGAAGAATGTCCTTCTGATATCAAATAATTTTGATTTTTTGAAATTCGCGATATAATACACATTTTATGGCAAATGATTAAAAATTGATATTTAACAGTACTCGAAGTAAACTTTATAAATCTGATGATTTATACTTAAAGTGTATGTAGGTGGGATGAAAAGCCGACGATCAATTGAAAATTTGGACCTTTCGTATTGAAGATATGGATTTTTCCCCAAAACACACAAAAAAATAGGTCTTTTTGGGGAAAAAATCCATATCTTCAATATGAAAGGTCAAAATTTTCAATTGATCGTCTGCTTTTCCTCCCAGCTACATACACTTTTAAGAATATATCATTAGATTTATAAAATTTACTTCGAGGACTGTTATATATCAAAATGTGAAAATATCAAATTTTAATAATTTGTCATAAAATTTGTATTATATCATGAATTTCAAAAAATGAAAATTATTTGATATCAGAAAGACATTCTTCGTATTCAGAATGCAATTCGATATGTCTGATGTGCTCTCATGTTCCACAAAAAATACTGTCGAAACGCTCAAAACGCTCATTCCAGATCCCTTAACAGGTTTAAAGAAAGTATAAAAATGATGCACCAAATGGCTTCAATTGGACCTTTATTTTGCACATTTTTCCTACTCCCTGTGTTAATACACAGTAGTTTGTATGGATATACAAATTCCCCTTTTCTATTCTGCTTTGGAAATCCAACACGAAAAGCATTATTTCTACAATAATAGTGAAAACTTGTCCACGAATGGCTTCAATTTGGACCTTCATTTAACCCATATTCGGATTTTTCAAACTAAAATTGTACACAATAATAGTGCCAGAATGGTTCACCATATGGCTGCACTTGCGCCTTCAGTTTGCAAAAGTTTGCACATCCCCCTCAGACACCCCCCTGTTTTCGCCCGTTTTGTTTCTGCTTTGGACACCCGACACTTCCAATTTTTACAGTAATTATTTATACAGGTAATAAAGGTGAGAACTTGTCCACGATGGCTTTAATAGCTTCATTTCACCAATTTCGGCTTTTTCGGCAATTCCGTGCTGCACTCATCACCCGTGCTGCACTTGATTTATCTTGACTAAAACTGGTTTTTTTTGGCGCGCTTCACGCGCAAATGTCCTATGTCCTTCCGCCACCACTGTTGACGCTCCCTATTTTGTAAATCAAAACTTGGCCACTTGAGTGCATGCTTTCCTCACGATAGATTTGGGGCCTCCAGATTTTGGCCTGGCCCAGCCCCCCCCCCCCAAAAAAAGGTAAATCCGGCCCTGTATGAAAGTGGCCAGGACGCGTGACACGTCACTTACGAAGTCAAGATTACACTGCAAACACCATGAACACACCAATTTGGAGCACATGGCCGATTCAGTAACATTGCAGTAAAGTCCTAATTGGTAATCTAATAGAGGGTTTCTTCAGCCATTTGTCAGGTTTGTAATAACTTTTTTTAAAAATATTTTTTATCATTATTAACAGATTTGCAGACGCATAATTCTAAGGTATTCCAACAACAGAACTTTCCCCCGCACAAGATATGACGAAATTCATCCTTCTACTGTTTGTTACTCTCACTGCCGTTACTGTCCATAAGAACTTAAAACTGGACATATCCACTAGTGCAGCAGCTGCTTGTTTCTCCAACGTGGAGAGTAAGTGATGTCAATTCTAGTATGTGTACGCTGGAGAAGGATTCAGAAGATTTCATCTTCCGTAGTAACGGGGAGCGGTTTTGCAGCGTGGATGTCAGTGCATCGCATGATATTTCGATATCTGTAACCCTTCTTAAAGAAACCAGTGAAATGACCCACAGCTTTACTTTCTTTGCTGAGCGATTAGCACCAAATCCTCTATGCTCTGCTAAGTATGTCCTTGTGAAAGACCCACACCACATTTGCAGTTTAGTCTTCAGACATTCCAATATCAAGTTTCATCTTCAGGATGGCATTCTCGTGATGAAAGCACATCCTCGGATCGAAGACTGACCGGAAGACCATCATCTTGGCATTAGCCTCAATGTCGTGAACAAAACTGTGACACCTGTTTGTTTAGATGTTATGGGGTTCAACAAAATAATAGTATGTGACATTCATACTGATCCAGAATTAGCATATCCTGTTGTTTGTAAGTACAATTTTAACTCAAATTGCACATCTTCTCTTCAAAACAACAGCGAGGTAAAGTTCCAATGTCTTGGTTATGTGAACCAAAAAGATGCAGCCATTGTATACCACCAGTCTGATGTAGATAAAATAGATCTCACTGATAATAATATAGAAAACATTGAAAAGGGTACATTCAAGGGTTTATTGTACTTAAAAGTTCTTGATTTATCATCCAATCAACTAATTACATTACATGATAAAACAATGGAGGGATTGAGTAACTTGCAAGTTTTATATCTCTCCCAAAATCAGTTAGAGGTGTTAGGTGAGGGAGTATTTCAAGATGTGCAAAATCTCATTTGGTTGTTCTTATCAGGGAATCGTTTGAAAACATTACCGAATAAGCTTTTTCAAGGCTTACACAATTTGAAACATCTGTCTTTATCACGAAACCAACTGAGTTTCATAGGAGCGAAATTGTTCCAAGATTTGACAAACTTAGAAATAATAACTTTAGCATACAATAACCTGGTCACGCTTGACCCAAACGTTTTTCAAGGCTTACGAAACATGAGGGGAATTTCTTTGCAAAATAATACATTACTAAGTTTACCATTTCAGATATTCGATGATCTGGGCAAACTTGCCTTCCTTTTCTTAAACAACGGTAGTATGGAGACAATTCCAGATATACGACATCTCGCTAATTTAAAACTGATAAATATTAAAGAAAATCCATTGACAGATATTGATGGGAATGCATTTTCTAGGCTTCCCATGAACTTCAGTGTTATTGTTAGTCAACATGAAATATGCGAATGCTATGTTGGTACAGGTATTGCTTGTATTGCCACAGACGATAGGTCACCTTACCTAACTTGCGATAGATTATTATCAGATAGAGTCTTGGTTGGTTTTATGTGGCTTATTGGCTTCAATGCTTTTGTTGGAAATATTTTTGAATTAATAATGAATCTGATGACGTTAGCAAGTCGCACAGTGCAAGATAGATTGCTCACCAACCTGGCAATGTCAGATCTGCTAATGGGTGTCTATATGATTATCATTGCATCAGCTGATGTCTATTTTGGAGATCATTTTCCAATGAGTGCTGAAGCTTGGAGGTCAGGAATTACTTGTAGAATTAACGGGGCAATTTCAATAATATCTAGCGAGGCCTCTGTATTTCTTGTTACCTTAATAAGCATTGACAGGTTCATTAACATACAGTTTCCATATTCGAACAGAAAACTAGGGAAGAAATCAGTTACTGTTGTAATTGCTTTTATATGGCTTTTCGCTTTCTGCTTGGGTTTTATTCCGTCAATGTTATCTGGAAAAAACTTCAAATTTTATGATAACTCCCATGTGTGTATCGGCTTGCCTTTAGCTCTTACAGATAAGTTTGAATCGAACGTAGACGACGCACTTAAATATACTAACGGGCTATTGATACAAGGTAAAAATGTAGGAACTGTGTTCGTAGGCAAGATGTCAGGGGTGTATTTTTCATCCGCTGTTACTTAATGATATTGTTTTCTTATATTGGACTCGTAAGGGCGGTGAAAAAATCTTCAAAAGCTATCGGCCGAACGCGAGTAATGAGGGAAGAAATCCAAATGACGACTACAGTTATAGCTATTGTAGCTACAGATTTTTGTTGCTGGTTTCCCGTTATTATTCTGGGAATTTTAGTGCAACTTAGAATCCTAACGTTACCTGCCTCGGTGTTTGCTTGGTTAATTACCTTTGTTATACCAATAAATTCGGCAATTAACCCTTACTTGTATTCAATAGCTGCACTGATCGGTAAATTTAGAAAGGGCAAAGCTTGTTCTCAAAATAGACAAATAGTACGGAGTAAGGTGAATGCAATTTCATCAGCTGTGTAGTGCTACTGAATACACACACAGATAAAATAAATTATAAGTCTTAATGCTCTGCATGCTAGCCATAGGCTTCAACATAAGAAGTCACAAGTACGTTTGGAGATATTTTCTCAAAATATCAAGAGCTATCTCAAGAACCACTGAACCAATACTAGGCTTGTTTGTACTCATTTTAATGCATTTTTCATGCTGATTCCAAATATGATCATGAAAATTCACATTTCTGAAATTTTTGACTTTAAAAAAAAATGAAACTTGTCGTCTGCAGTCGACAAGCGCGTGAAGAGAGTTAATATAGTTCAAATTAAGACGTGTCAAAATGTTTCATTTTTGGAAGTTCAACCATGAAAAAAATAAGAGAAAAATAAAAGTAAAAGGTAATAAAGAAAAGATATGTAAACAAAAGTATGCTTGTGTTCAAGTTCCGTAATGTTATGTTTTGATGGTTAGTTACTATACCCTCTGTCATCTTGCGCCCATAAGATTTCACACCACCAAATAGTATATATGGTTGTGCGCCCTTGAATTTCACTTCTCAGAAAAACCCATTGATTCTGAATTTAAGCATTAAAATGAGCCGAAATTTGCATAATTTTAGCCAAATTTGGATTGGTCATGATTAGTAATATTAATTCCTGCAAGTGTACCACAGATGGGAGAGATCGAATAACTTTTAATGATTTTAAGCAGCCTTTTCTTTACAGAAACACCGGCATGGTTTTGCCTGAAAAATAGGAAATTCCCAGACATCGTAGACTTTGAGGGCCAGTCGTAAAAAATAATGACGGTCAACCTATATTTTTCCCAGCCAGAGGGATCAGGCAAGGGCTAATTTCAACCATCATAGCTGTCGCTTAAAACTGAGTCGCTCCTGTGAAGAAAAAATGACGTTTTCTTAAGGCAAATTTAGCACATATCTCTATGGGACTCTGATTTGGTGGTGTGAGATCATAAGTTAATAATTGCTTTTAATATTCGGAGTTGAATCTTAGCAGACAATTAAAAGAATGACGACTAAAATGCGGTTCATTTTTTACATGTAACCTTTTTATTTTATTTTTATGTTTATTTATATTTGTTCGGTTTTAGCCCTGGATAACCCAAGAAAGCCTCTATTGAAGCTTATTTCCATTGGGGTCCATGATATATTTTGGCGAATAAGGAACCGTGTGACATAATGCAACAATTGTACGATCTTATAATACGAAATTGGTTAATTTTTTCAAACATGAGTTTGGCATATTTGTAATGTTCACACATGTCCCAACTTACACCTAAATGTTTGTAGGTCAACAGCGCAATTACAAATAATGTTAAACGGCCAAAATACTCAGTGGGGTTTCTTTCTCTTGACCTTGTTATTTCAGCTTAAAATGGACAGAAACCCTTCCTACCTTTGATGAATTTGCTTATGCAAGATATGGTAATAGTTTAAATGTGTAAAGAATTATTTGATGAATTTACATGTTTGTGTGAAAAATGACGTAATAAGCATTTACCGTTCTGTTTTTATGACACATTTGATAGTGACACCCAATTTTCATGTTTGTCCAAGAGGCACGAGACATCTAAATTTCGAATGTCAGCACACCCTATGAAAGGTAGTAGCCTGAGTCCCTGGCCTCTCACTCGCAAAATGGCGGACAAACATGGCGGCGGCTACAGTGTAACGGCCGTGCGTATATTCGAGGCTGGAGGATTTAGACTATGAAAGGTAGATTTGGAACAACTGCCATTTTCTTTAGCTCATCATTCTGAAGTAGAATGGAGCACCCAAAGTGTTATTGCCCATGGTCTTGCTTAAGGTTAGCAACTATTTTAAACTGTTGCGATTTGGTAGTTCACAGCATCTTGCGAATGGTAGTGAGCTTTGGCAAAATTGCATTGATCATTTCGTAGCGAGTGTGTAGAAGAATTCAAATATCACAGGTATACCCTTGTAGGTCCTGTGGTTCTTGAGTTATGTTGTAAAGAGGACTGAAACAACAACACTTTTGTAAAACGTACATAAATTATTCCCAACAATAAATAAGTTTTCAAAGTATATGATTTGTAGAATGAACCTTTGCAAAACATCAAAGTGTTATTTGTCAATAATATATTGATTTTGATAATTAAAATCGATTTTTTTCGGCTGCTTCGACCAACAATAGATCGTGTAGCCTTAAGTAGAACAAACATTATTTACTGTTATTGTCATATTTACCTTTACTTTCATTCATTGTCTATAAAAAGAAAAATACAAATTTGTGGGTGGGTTTCGAAATGTCGAAACAAAATGCGTGCAAATTGAAGTGGAGTAAATTACAAAATATCCAGTAAGTTGGGCATATTGGGAATAGAAAAATTGGAGTTGGAGCCCGGGGGGTCTCTCCCATTGTGGCCTGTACACCATCCGCGATAATGAAAACGCGTAAAAAGGGTAGTTTTTAGTTGGTAGGCACGACACGCGCGTATCGTGTTTAGGGTGTCAAAAACATGCAATATTGGAAAAAAGGGTAGCAAAATTGCAATTGCTAATACGCGGAAATGAAATTTAGGGTACGAAATTTGATGCAAGGAATAAAAACCCTGTTTAGGGTGTGAAAACACTTGTTTAGGGTATCGTTTTAGCCAAGGGTTAAATCCTTGTTTAGGGTGCTTTTCAAAAGTTGATTATCGCGGATGGTGTACAGGCCACAATGGGAGTGACCCCGTCGGGCGAGGTATGAAGGACTTGATGTTAGAACGTTTGTGGGTCAGTCCATATGAAATCAAGGAGGCCCCCCACCTGACCCCCTCAGATTTGCTTGATATTTTAGGCATATGTTGTACCTGTAAAAATATTAAAAAACTGCAAATTTGAGGTCTGTAGCTCTTACGGATTTTCTGTGGCAGCCATTTAAAGTTGGAGTAGGGGGGTCTAAATTTGGACTCAAAAGTTGCCCTTTAAATAAATTTCATCTTTGGGAGTCTGTGCCTTCTTTACAACGAGAGGGAGAGGTCTGAAACCTTGTATACACACTAACTGCATGCCCAATTTGTCAAAAAGTAAAAAAAAAAAAATTATTGCGCTTTGTGTCACGGGGTCATTAAATATGCAAGAAAAAAATGTAATGTTTTATAAACTGACAAGTTTAGCCCCCTAAATTCACATTTTTGTCAGATTAGTTATTGTTTGTTGTCACTGATGCTAAATATAGGATAAATACAATGCATATCCAAAAAATTGAGCTCACAATTCATTTACATTTCGAACAGCGCCCTCACAAAGATGAAATTTATTGCAAATTCAACATTTTCAAGGGGCCCAAAGTCGATGTGGTCCACCTTCAAAATTTATAAAACATCACTTTTATATGACTACTAGTCTTATATTACAACTTAGGTAAGTCCCAGTAATTGTCTAGGTTGACTTCATATAAAACGACAAGCCCAAAGTTGACCATTTTCTTATGATTGCATGTACTGCAAATGTGCCGAATTTGGAAGGCTTAAAAGTCAAATTTGGCCACAATATTGAAAAAAAAAAGATAGATGCGTAGTTATTGGCCCTATTTACTATTATTTCCATTTTATTTTCAATATACAGATTTTCTGTGCAGCCATTTAAAGTTGGAGTAGGGGAATCTAACTTTGAACCCAAAAGTTGCCCTTTGAATAAATTTCATCTTTGGGAGCCTGTACCTTCCTAATAAAAGGAGAGAGAGGTCTGAAACCTTGTATACACACTAATTGCATGCCCAATTTTTCAAAAAGTAAAAAAAAATATAAAAAAAAAATATTGCGCTTTGCATCACGGGGTCATTAAATATGCAAGAAAAAATGTAATGTTTTATAAACTGACAAGTTTAGCCCCCCTAAATTCACATTTTTTGCCAGATTAGTTATTTTTTGTTGTCACTGATGCTAAATATAGGATAAATTCAATGCATATCCAAAAATTTGAGCTCACAATTCATTTACATTTCGAACAGCGCCCTCACGAAGATGAAATTTATTGCAAATTCAACATTTTCAGGGGGCCCAACGTCGATGTGGTCCACCTTCAAAATTTATAAAACATCACTTTTATATGACTACTAGTCTTAAATTACAACTTGGATATGTATTGTATTTATCCTATATTTAGCATCAGTGACAACAAAAAATTATTAATTTGACAAAAAATGTGAATTTAGGGGGCTAAACTTGCCAGTTTACCAAACATTACATTTTTCTTGCATATATAATGACCCCGTGACACAACGCGCAATTACAGAATTACAGACTTTATTTTTTACTTTTTGACAAATTGGGCATGCGGTTAGTGTGTATACAAGGTTTCAGACCTCTCTCTCTCTTTGTAAAGAAGTCACAGACTCCCAAAGATGAAATTTATTTAAAGGGCAACTTTTGAGTCCAATTTTAGACCACCCTACTCCAACTTTAAATGGCTGCCACAGAAAATCCGTAAGAGCTACAGACCTCAGATTTGCAGGTTTTTAATATTTTAACAGGTACAACATATGACTAAAATATAAAGCAAATCTGAGGGGGTCAGGTGGGGGGCCTCCTTGATTTCATATGGACTGACCCTTGTTTGAGCTGAAAAACGAATTGAAAGAACACAAAAATCAACCAACATATAAGTTTCAGATCTGGTGTCTTTATTGCCCATTGTGTATTCTCATTCAAAATTCATGGTGCCTCGTGGACACACAGTTAAATTGGATATAGTAGTAAAAATCGTAAAAATTAAACAGTAGTTGCGATTCACATAACTTTTTCACAAAAGGTGATTGTTGAGTGTAGCATTTATAAAAACGTTCAATAAAGGGAAAGTTCAACTTGGTTCTCACGTAAATATCGATTCTTTGGCCTATTTTTTTTCCACCCTGCATGGTATTATTTTAAACGAGTAAAGAAAATATTTGACGAATTTCCATATGCAAGCGATATCGTTATTTATCATAAGGCCGTATAAAATTAATGTTTTGGTTCTCGTCCCCTCCCTCCTCAATTTCTGGGATTTGTCAGATTTTTTTTTTTTATAGATTTTTCAATTATTTTTAGACTTTGGAATGATTTATGAATTTTTCATACATATAAATAAGTTTATTAGAGAACAAGGACCACTTCCAAGTCTTTTTGTGGTACTCTAGGGGGTTTATCCATCAAAATATAAAATTAAAAAAAAAAAAAAGTGCCTCATCGTTTCCTCGAGCACTGTTGGAAAAGACCGAAAACTACGGACAATGCTGATTTTACACTGAAAAAAAAACCCTCCCTCCCTCATCAATTCATGAAAATCCTGTAAAAAATGTAAATTATGATTGAAATTATTTTCTTATGATTGCATGTACTGCAAATGTGCCGAATTTGGAAGGCTTAAAAGTCAAATTTGGCCACAATATTGAAAAAAAAAAGATAGATGCGTAGTTATTGGCCCTATTTACTATTATTTCCATTTTATTTTCAATATACAGATTTTCTGTGCAGCCATTTAAAGTTGGAGTAGGGGAATCTAACTTTGAACCCAAAAGTTGCCCTTTGAATAAATTTCATCTTTGGGAGCCTGTACCTTCCTAATAAAAAGGAGAGAGGTCTGAAACCTTGTATACACACTAATTGCATGCCCAATTTTTTTTTTTTTTTTAAAAAATATAAAAAAAATATTGCGCTTTGCATCACGGGGTCATTAAATATGCAAGAAAAAATGTAATGTTTTATAAACTGACAAGTTTAGCCCCCCTAAATTCACATTTTTTGCCAGATTAGTTATTTTTTGTTGTCACTGATGCTAAATATAGGATAAATTCAATGCATATCCAAAATTTGAGCTCACAATTCATTTACATTTCGAACAGCGCCCTCACGAAGATGAAATTTATTGCAATTCAACATTTTCGGGGGGCCCAACGTCGATGTGGTCCACCTTCAAAATTTATAAAACATCACTTTTATATGACTACTAGTCTTAAATTACAACTTGGATATGTATTGTATTTATCCTATATTTAGCATCAGTGACAACAAAAAATAATTAATTTGACAAAAAATGTGAATTTAGGGGGGCTAAACTTGCCAGTTTACCAAACATTACATTTTTCTTGCATATATAATGACCCCGTGACACAACGCGCAATTACAGAATTACAGACTTTATTTTTTACTTTTTGACAAATTGGGCATGCGGTTAGTGTGTATACAAGGTTTCAGACCTCTCTCTCTCTTTGTAAAGAAGTCACAGACTCCCAAAGATGAAATTTATTTAAAGGGCAACTTTTGAGTCCAATTTTAGACCACCCTACTCCAACTTTAAATGGCTGCCACAGAAAATCCGTAAGAGCTACAGACCTCAGATTTGCAGGTTTTTAATATTTTAACAGGTACAACATATGACTAAAATATAAAGCAAATCTGAGGGGGTCAGGGGGGGCCTCCTTGATTTCATATGGACTGACCCTTGTTTGAGCTGAAAAACGAATTGAAAGAACACAAAAATCAACCAACATATAAGTTTCAGATCTGGTGTCTTTATTGCCCATTGTGTATTCTCATTCAAAATTCATGGTGCCTCGTGGACACACAGTTAAATTGGATATAGTAGTAAAAATCGTAAAAATTAAACAGTAGTTGCGATTCACATAACTTTTTCACAAAAGGTGATTGTTGAGTGTAGCATTTATAAAAACGTTCAATAAAGGGAAAGTTCAACTTGGTTCTCACGTAAATATCGATTCTTTGGCCTATTTTTTTTCCACCCTGCATGGTATTATTTTAAACGAGTAAAGAAAATATTTGACGAATTTCCATATGCAAGCGATATCGTTATTTATCATAAGGCCGTATAAAATTAATGTTTTGGTTCTCGTCCCCTCCCTCCTCAATTTCTGGGATTTGTCAGATTTTTTTTTTTATTAGATTTTTCAATTATTTTAGACTTTGGAATGATTTATGAATTTTTCATACATATAAATAAGTTTATTAGAGAACAAGGACCACTTCCAAGTCTTTTTGTGGTACTCTAGGGGTTTATCCTCAGAATCTCACATTTGAAAAAAAAAAAAGTGCCTCATCGTTTCCTCGAGCACTGTTGGAAAAGACCGAAAACTACGGACAATGCTGATTTTACACTGAAAAAAAAAAACCTCCCTCCCTCATCAATTCATGAAAATCCTCTGGACGAGAACCAAAATATTAATTTTATACGGCCTAATATTGACCAAAGTGAATATTTGATGAATTTTCATACACTCCTATAGATAGTGAGAACCAGTCAGAGCAAACGTTAGTAAAATACTAGCCGCGTATAAATGTTGTACAGTTGCACGGGCGCGCACTCCGCGTAGTACGCGCAGTGCTTTCGGACCACAGAGGAGTAAGATTACTCCTCTGTGTTTCGGACACGTTCATTTTTTTGGCGGATGGATTCATTTATATTTGCTTATATTTTCCAACATTTTAAGTGACAATTTTGTTATAAAAATAGCCAAAATCACGGGATTTGTTTTCACGTGTACGAAATAGGTTAATAAATGCGTATCACATGTTGCTCGAGAAATTGTACAAAATAATGCACTTGTACTGAGTTGTTGATGCGTCTAATGCCCCCCTTCGCGCTCGTGCATTAGACGCCTCAACATCTCAGTACGCGTGCATTATTTTGTACAATTTCACTCCCAACAAGTTATTCGCATTTATTAAAGCCATATTATAACATTTGCTGAGGAGAACGCCCTCAATAGTTTTTCAAAATTCTGTTTTTTACATGATTATATTGTACTTTATTAAACTAACTTACTCTGAAAAAATCAAGACTATAGGTGCTGTAGTTTTGTCATAATCCGAGATTTTGAATAAAACGCCGGATTCAGCGTTTTATTATTACGATGGAAATATTAGTCGAACACGTACACGATATTGACAACACAGTACGTGCATTGCGTGCGGGACGGATAATACACATCAAAGGATAGTACCGTAACACAACCGACGGAGTGATACACATTGGCGACATCGGCGCTGGTAGTAAATTCCAATTTTCTTTGCTTTACCTCGGTTGTTTGGCTCAAAATTAAAAAGGGACATATCTGATAATAAAAGCTAACATTTTATGGCAAAGAAATACTTATCTATTTGGAATGAAAATGTTATAATATTGCTTTAACATATATATAAATGGTAATCGAGTACAGTGCATCTTTGATGTATTTGCATATGCAAGATATGATAATAGTTTAAACGAGTAAAGAAAATATTTGATGAATTTGCACAAGCAAGAGATATTGTTATTTATTGTATTTTAGTAATTGAGTAAAGTGAATATATAATGAATTAACATATGACAGATATATTATTATTTATCGTAATATTGACCAAAGTGAATATTTGATGTCAAGTTAAACTGCCAACAACATGAAAACCTTAAAATATTATACCACATGTATATCAATCGTATTATTCTAAGCTTCACCTATTCGCTGTAGAAGGAGTTATGTAACAGGATTAATTACCATAGCGATAGGTGAAAACATTTTTAATGTATTGCCCTGCACTAGACCTACATTGTAACTCTGCATCGCATTTTTGATTATCAAAGCATAGGCATAAATACCTGGATCGTAATTCAATAGAAATTTATGCAGAGTCCATGGTTCGATCAGTGTGTTTGAAAAATCGTCCGGAGCCTCGACATTGTTAGTTGTCAAGTAACATTCCAATAGTGTAAACACAAGGCAAAACAGCTGAAAACATTTAACAACAACGAGTCCACATCATCTTTAACACAACTCAAAATGGCAGTTATAAATATATTCCCATCATTCACCTCTAGCAGTCTCAAATTTAACCTGCAAAATTAAATTAACCTCCTTATCATTAACAACTGGTCACAAAAATTAAACTGCTAAAACATTAACCTGCTTTTTAATAAAAGCAGATTGTAATTTAACCTGCACAAAATTAACTGATTAACAGATAACAGTTAAAGGTTAACCTGCAAAAACACGGTAGCCTGTTTTTGTTATAAACGCAGTTTAAAATGTAACATAAGTAATTATTAGCCTGCCTAAAATAAATGCTATATGTGCAGGTTAAAAGGCATTCTAAATAAGCCTGCTTTTTCAGAAGTGAAACTTCCAGGCGCAGCAAACACAGAAATATTCTTAAAATGTTCTTTTTTTCAAAACGTTTTAATAACATTTAAATGTCAGCTATATTAAGGTCATGAAAACGTTTTTAACTATTCTGTGCAAACATTTTTGCAAAATATTTTCTTCAACCCAAAAATAACATTCTGTTTAGAATGTTTTGTAAAGGTTTTCAAAATTGTTTTTGGAATGTTATTAAAACGTTTTTATACCCTTTATATAACCCGACATTTAAACTTTTTCTGTAAAACGTTTTGTGTTTGCTGAGTTATGGTTACGTAAAGAATCCAATAAGTCCAATATTTGCTGCAATGTAGGCTCAGTCACGGTGCCACGGTAGTCACGGCCCATACCGAATTCATCTAAAGCTGGATCTATATATAAGGTAAAGTGTGAGAAGGGAAAACATTATGACCAGAATAGCCGCTTCCCGGCTTGTTTTACATTCAGAGTTTTTCGGAACTAGAGATAGATGCCGTTGGTGGCGTCTGGCCAAATGAAGGGAGCTATACCCGGCTACCTGTACATGTATAGACCCGTGACGTCACGCAGACGTCACGGGTCTATTAGATCTGTCGATTAAATGCACTTTTTGGCCCAGATCTATGCTGTTTCGTATATTTATCAGTGTTTCCAACCCTTTTGAAACCATTCTAAGGCATTCCATGCGCTATAAAATTGTCAAAATTGTGGCTACATCATAGATATCTCGGGCATCTCAGAGCATTACCTGGTTTTTGCATATGAAAGTAATTGAGGTGTTCCATCAAAGCTTTCGTCGTGTGCTGCCACCTAGCGGTGGTTCCGGGAACTTTGCGTCGAGACATTTGGTTGGAGTAAGAAACGCAGGATATTTAAAATATTTTTTAGATTTTAACAGTGTCCCAATTAAAATTACCAGTTGCTTTTATTTTGTTATACAGTATATAATGATCCATTCCCTGAGGCTGAACCTGTGTACATTACCCTAAGTTACTGAGTAGAGTTGTTGAGTAGACCATGAGACCTTACCAAAAAGTGAGGTTAGACTTAGCGTAACCCGGCAAAATTTGACAATCCTAGCATCCTGTCATCATCATCATCATCATCATCATCATCATCATCATCATCATCATCATCATCAACATCAACATCATGCTATGTATAAAACATTTTTAAGAATCGTCCAAAAAACCTACCAATATAATAATAATAATTAATAATAATAATAATAATAATAATAATAATAATAATAATAATAATAATAATAATGATCATTTAATTATAATATGTATTTTACCTGATGATTGGGATCCTTCATCTGCCAAACCTCCAGATTCTGAAAAAGAGCCCGAAATAAAATAAAATTGAATGCATTTTATTGATTGTATTTGAGAATGTACGTTGACTCAGCAAACACAAAACGTTTCTAAAACGTTATAAACAGGTTATATTTTAGGTTTTTGGTTTTGGTAAAAACGTTTTAATAACATTAAATGTCGGGTAAGTTAAAGGTCAATAACATATCAATTTGTAAACGCTCTTTAGAAAAGTCATAGTTCATTGAATTTACAACTGTATGACAAAACAGGGGAAATCAGTAACTTTTTTAATCATCAGTAACTAATTTAGATCGAATTGGTCCGTCTCTCACCCAGTGACTCCATACTTTGTACATTTTGCTCTCACCGAATGCCAACAAACATGCTCTCATCCATTGACCCCATATTTTTGATATTTTGCTCTCACCGAATGCCCCTTACTGCGAAAGTGCCAGCCCTACACCTATATCCATTTCATATTGAAGTCCCCCCCCCCGGAGTAAATTAAGTCAATTCAAGTATCCTTAGGGCTGTGCAATAATTATTTCCCCCCCCCGGGGGGTAAAATTTCCAAACGGCTCGCCAAAAAACGCTTGCCCCCCCTCTCGGCCCGCCAAAATCGCTTGCCCCCCCTCTCGGCCCGCCAAAAAATCTTTGCCCCCCCTTTGAACATGGCAATTTTTTGGGATCCCAATTTGCAAACCTTAAATGGTCTAGATGTATGTTGCGAGCGCAGCGAGCAGGAAAATTTGCATATTTAAGCGTTTTCGTACTGTTTTCCTAAGCCTTTTTAGAGCGTTTTATTAAAAAGACGCCCCATGAATGTGTGCCAAAATCGCTTGCCCCCCTCTCGCCTTGCCAAAATTGCTTGCCCCCCCCCTTTTGGCTCGCCAAAATTTCTTCCCCCCCCCCCCCCCAATTTTACCCTCCCCCAGGGCTCATAATTATTGCACAGCCCCTTACCTATACCTTGCGAGCAAAATTCCCATTGAGTGTTGCTACTTCCCCAACCAGATGCTATACCAACATATTTCACATTCTCTGAACAATACGGCGTTGTCATAAATGGAGGTTGTCCAACTCTACCAACTTGCAGACAGTTAGTGCCGGGAAGAAATTGAACGAAAAATTCTCTTGCCTCGAATGCACTCAAAACATTGGGAGAAGGGAAACGTTTCCAGTCAACGTTTGAATTGCACAATAATGCCGATTCTTGATTGTTCCATCCACCAATAACTTAAGATAGAAAAAGAAAAATAATAAAATTATCTGGTTTCATGTTATGAGATACGGGGTGTCACGTACACTGCATACCATGGCATACAGTACGACAGCAACTTCGTGACCTCTTTTGTTCGACAGAAAATTTATACGGGTTGGTGAACACGGGTTACGTAACACAATGTTGAAATTTTAACCGGCAAACGCTTTTTATCAAAATAGCTCCAGAAATGGAAGACACGGGTCGTATAAGCATCATTCATGTACCCTGACCACAGATAAGACATCAAACATTTGTGTAAAGCAACAAATAATGTGTAAAAGTTGAATTAAATGGGAAAAAAGAAGCTCGAACATGTCCAAAGTAGCTCGGAAAATGAGAAAAATTGCATGTCACGAACACAAAAATGTTCATATCATCAAGCAAGAAAAAGCGCCGGAAAAAAAAATGGGTGTCATGTTATAGAATAACTTAAGTTAGCTTGCCTGAAAATTTCGTGATTTTTGGTTGGGGTATATTCGTAGTCGTATATTGAACATGTTGAAATGTTTATCTTTGTGCGTGACTACTGTCACGCCATATATTGTACGGCCGATGTTTTTCCTGCAAAGAAACTTTCATTGTCAATTGTCCATTGTTGGTTATTTAACTTGAAAATAATACTCCCAACGTTCAAACAATGTTAAAAGTCAGCATAAAGGTTTGTGTTACATTATTTGGACGGTGTTAATTCATTCCAGAAATAGAATACACGAGTGAGGCACTGAGTGGGAATAACATTGCTATTGTAACGTTTCTGCCGAGGCGTAAGGGGCTTGGTAGAAGGAATGAATCACACAAGAAGTGAGACTGTCTTGACAACTAGGCTTTTCTACAGATTTTACCCCGGAGTCTAACTTAATATTAGGATATCACTTGACTTCCAGACACATATATATGTCAGAAATATAGTGGTAAGTAAAATGAAATAGGTGACTCTCCAGGTTGGTATGAATTGCAAATTAATCCCAAAGATTGTTTTGGCACTAATAAATATATATCTTTAAAGAGATAATTGTGAAAAGAGTTAGATTTGCATGTTACCAGTGTGCCGTGTTTATTCGATATGCCCACAATGTTAGACTTTATTGGCAGTATTAAGTCTTGAAAGCGCTCTCGCTCAAAAGTGGACAGGTGGGCGTACTAGTATTTAAAAATGATCAAATGATATGTATCATGTAAAGTCATAAAATTTATTGTTTAAAAGTAATTCTCATTGTACAACCTACCTATTTTTGTTATACCACGTGCATTGTCTTTGTCTCTATCATTGGAAAGACCGCTGTTAGTCGGTGACAAAATAATATAAGCATCATTTCTTCCTTTCACAGAAAAGGTAAACCTTTCAGTACCCGCAGGAAGTTGCGGAAAGGGATATTGGAAATCCGAGTTCTGTACCCTTCTTGACCCATAACTTAGGACATCATGTTTTATGCACGTTTCTGCAATTACAATGTATGAATATAAAAATGGAAAATAACAGCAGTGTCCGATATATTTGAAAAATGAAATTCTTTATAAACATAAAGTATCGTCAATAAGCATTCATTCAAAAAGAACATGTAAAAATGTTCCTTGTAAATGGGACCTATGGGTATAGGCCTAAAGCATACATGATGGTACGATACAAATATTAAAGGGCAGGTCTATAGCAAAAACAAGTTTATCTCTATTCGAAGAGAATAATTATTACATTACAAGTTGACACTTGTTGCAATTTTTTTGTGCGTATTTCTCCTGAAAAAGGAGAAATTGTGTGGTAAAGTTCAGCCTCGTACATGTTCTTCCCCCGTTTGAAGCGTACGTGTTCTCCCCCGTTTGACTGATGACGTAGGTAAATGAAGCGGGCACTTTATCGTGCTCTCATCATACAATCACAATCACTTTGACAAGTTTGACATTAGCAACAATGAGTTGTACTATCACTTACCATAACAATGCTGCATAACAATATGCACACTTTTGTTCTCTTTCGGGAACAAAGCACACACACTATTGTTAATATGCGTTTGCTTTGTAATATTTCATCCAACTGAAACTATATCATTTCAGTATACAGGGAAATCAGATACATGAGTTTGTACTTTGTGGACTTTAACACGGGTTATATGCTAGGCTCAGATGAAATTCTAAGCTCAAATTATGTATTTATTTTTTAGGCCTAATATTTCTCATGATATTGATATATACATATGTAATATCACAATTGTCTAATATATAAAAAAAAGAAGCGGCTGATTTTATCCATATATTTAAAAACCATGAAATTTGTAATACTTAATTTGGAATTTTTTTCTGTGAACAACAACAGTATACGTTCTGTCCATTGAGAGCGTTTATAGTCCCTTTTCTCACAGTGGGCACATCTCATTTCATGACGTCACCGTTTATCTAGGCCAAATCTGACTCGTTCGAAGGAACTCACCGCTTAAGGTGGTTATTGCGGAATATCAATTTTAAACGTCTTATTTTCTCAAAAAAGGAGTCATTTTCATTGTCCTCATAATTTTAGCTTGCCAATGATATGATGTTGTTTTTGCTATAGACCTGCCCTTTAATGAAAGGGGAAATCTTTGGGTGGATACATCATTAATAATAACAATAAAATAAACTATTCTTGATCAATACTAAAATTCCCGAGCGATATTTGTAATTTATTTTCCAAAATTAAAAGACACCACCCTATACGCCGTAGAAGTGACGTCATAATCGGATTAACTACCATAGCAATAGATGAATACAATTTTTGAATAGACCGCCCTGCACTACAAGCAAATTGCATTAATCACCTGTGTATGCCAGCAAACATAGATTGAATACAATACCACTCTTTTCAAAGATACTTATCTTACAGGTGCGAGTGATCAGCCTTTCTTTGACATCTATGGTTCAATGCATCGATAACGTTGTAGTGCAGGGCGGTATAGTCAAAATTGTATTCATCTATTGCTATGGTAGTTAATCCGATTAACTACGTCACTTCTACGGCGTATAGAGGAGTTCGGATATCCAGACTTTTTGTCCAGTCGTGATTGTTGGAAATCCAGACTTTTTAAGTGTCCAAAGGCGAAAAAATCCAGCAGAAAAATAGTTCAAAGTAAGAAATCCTGAATTTGAGAGCTCATTTTAGACATTTCCGTGATTTTTCCTTCATTTAATTGGATTTCCAAGCTTTTTCAAGCGACGCTATTGCAGTGTAACTAGTCAGGGTTGCCAAAATATTTCAGCCCGAATCGCAATATAATAAGAAATGAAGGGCACAGAGGGTACCTGCTTTCAGTAATAACCCGGTCTTAAAACTTAGAACCGTGCACTTTCTAATAAGGAATTCTTCTGCTTAGAATTCCTAAGTTTTATACAAATAGCCTATGTGTTGAAACCTTATCTTGGTTTCTTTGTGAAATATATATGTAACCTAAGTATACTTTCAGGTAAAAAGATATTCGGTACTTTGAATATCTAAGCAAAAAGGTAATACCAATCATATCTGTCTTTTTGCGTATTGAGAACCGTTCATTCTTTGGTTCTGAAACCTATTCTGTCTCTTTTTAGAAACTTGGGGTTAATGTTAAGATTTTCTATCTTAACTTATTTATTCATAATAAGCCTAACTTGGCTTAAACATGTTTATTTATTTTTGTTAAGATTTACTATCTTAACTTATTTATTTATTTTATAAGCCTGACTTGGCTTAAAAGTTATTATTTATTTAAAGCTTTAATTAAATTTAAGTAAACTACTTAATATAATTACATATGACAACTGTCAAAGTCTCTTTTTGGCAGTTTTGGTGGCTCTGAAAAGAGCCGTTTGTTTTGGGCTTTACTGCCGCTTATTTTGGCCCGGCTTATTCTGCCAGGACCGTTTCTTCTTCTGATGTTGAGGACGATGTTGATGATGACGGGCCGTTTACTTGGCCTTCTGGAATCTTCTTGCCGTTCTGATGACTTTCTCTTCTTTGATGAAGGTCGCCTTTGCTTAAGAAGCTCTTCATCTTTCATAAGCAGGTTGGCTGCTTCTTCATCGAAGTAATTCACCGTATCCGTCGCCTCTTCTTCGTTGACCTTACGCCTGATTCTTCTTCTACAGCACTCCAGTGCGTCCTCCAAATCTTTGTAGGCTTCTGGGATGACTACCCCAACTAAGTCTTTCAGTAGCATCTCCACATACTTGCGGTCTTGCTCTTTTACCAACTCGTCGATTTCTAGTCTAGCTTTTGCTGAGAACTTATAGAGTGGGCCTAAGCCTGGCCAACTTCTAACTGCACTGAGTTCACGCGGTATCTCCCGCGTGTTCTCGACCATTGCTTGAAGCTTTAGCTTCTTTTCCTCAAGGATTGCCCTAGCAACAACTTGTTTCTCAACAGTGAGAAGCTCGTCAGTCACTACGGTTTGTGCTATCCTTGATAGGTTCTCTTTTGTTACTAGAAATACTTCGTGAGTTTCCCGGACTCTCTGTCCAGGTGTTGGTTGTGAATCCTGACTTGGATTCGATGGAGGCGGTGTTCTTGAAGATTGCTTAACCTGGCTAGGTTTAGGCGCTTGATCTGCAGACGACGGTACCAAGTCCTGACTAGGACCTGATTTGCTTGGAGAAAGTTGACGTTTGTCACCTAAAGAGAGTCTTCTCTTCTTGGTGGATGATGAGCTTGGCTTGCTATGCTTGCTTGCCGATTCCATGTTGCTGGTTCTGGTACTAAATACCGAATGACGTTTCTTACTGAAAACATCGTTATTTATCGTCTATCCGCTGCACTCTGATTGGCCCGTAAACCCGGATGTCTGATTGGACGGTCAGATCGGCCAATTGCGTAGCTCGCTTTATTGGCCAATCAAAGACGCTTCCTGTTTTCTCGCCATTTCTCGTATGTCTACGTGAAGATGGCTAACTTCTTAGCGTCTTATTAAATGGAATGCTTTCCATTAAAATTATAACACTTTTTTACTGAAAGACTTAGTTGGGGTAGTCATCCCAGAAGCCTACAAAGATTTGGAGGACGCACTGGAGTGCTGTAGTCTAAGTTTTAAGACCGGGTTATTACTGAAAGCAGGTACCCTCTGTGCCCTTCATTTCTTATTAAACTAGTCCCTATACTGACTGTATATTAAGTCATGAGGCTCGTACACTTGTATTTATAATAATTATTACAAAACAATTCTCAATTTTGCATGAGTTTTTAAATAATATTTTAAATAATATTTAAATAAACTCAAATTATTTTTAATATACTGTCAAAGCACTTAAATAAAACTAAATAAATATTTATTACATTATTATAAATGTTAAAATATAAATGTAGTGAACAGTAGGTCACGACCTTGCAGCGGTTGAGTCAAATCAATAGCTCTACACGTTTATGACCATGACTTAATCCACTTAGTCAATAAAGTTTATATTGTTGTGAATGAAAATTTGCATAAATCAATACTGTCAGAGATGCAGTTGATGGTCTCATGTGATATTTTTAACTTTTCTACATGCACAAGTTTAACAAGAAAGTCGACGATTTGAGGTAACAGTCGACCTATATGATTGGTACTGTTAGAAAGATAAGATATTAAGCTTGAATCTAATTTGAAAAATTTGAAAAACTAATGGACAGAGGTTTCATACCAGTTGAATGAAAATTGGGGTCATTCGAGGTCAGAAGCAATCAGACAAAAGAACCAATGTAGGTGTGTCTACTCTCCTGTGTGCCAATTGGCTGAAAAATTTTGTATGTACAGTTATGTTTTTATTGAGTAGTTACAGTGTGATATGCATGCATTGACAACTGGAATTCCAGTTGTTTTCAGAAAGCAGACTTGGAAATCCAGACATTTCTTTGATTAAAAATTTACTCCTCTATAGGGGATGTGCACTTATTTTCTGGAATAGCCCAATATAAGTTACGAGTTGTGGGAGAATTAAGATACTACAATTCTCGCTATTCGCAATAAGGGCGCCGCCAGCGGTTTGCGATGTAATCGTGATGTATCATGGGAAAATCGTGATGTATCATGGGAAAAGGTCGACATCAAGTCCGCGCAATACGAATATTACCATGCTATTACATAGGAACACGTGTCAATATTTTTAGTTTGTCAATATAACGGTATTACACGCAAATCGATAGAGAAAAAAATTAATTGTGCACATTTCAAATCACATTATTAAGTATTATTGAGTATCGATTCGCGTGTAACACCTTTATTTTGACAAACTAAAAAATATTGTCACGTGTTCCTATGTAATAGCATGGTAATATTCGTATTGCGCGGACTTGATGTCGACCTTTTCCCATGATACATCACGATTACATCGCAAACCGCTGGCGGCGCCCTTATTGCGAATAGCGAGAATTGGCTATCATGGTATTCGCCGTAGAAGTGATGGTGTTACAGGATTAACTACCATAACAATATGTTAAAACAGATTTGGAATATAGACGAATCCAACGAGCCAAGTCATGGTCAGGATTTGGTCGGCCATCTTTGGTTTCCCGCTAGCACCAACCTGGGGTTTTGAGCGCCCGATTGTGCAAATAAAAGCCGCCTAACACCTGGAGAAGATGCAAAGACGAGGAGGGTTAATAGAATAATATATACAATAGAGGTAATCCTGTCGCATCTATTCATACTTAGTCCTTTTGTTCATCCATTTGTACATCTATGAATAGATGCGACGGGATTACCTGCGGAATTATCTCTATTAGCTTCTATTGTATTATTCTATTAACCCTCGACGACCTTATCTAGGTGTAAGGCGGCTTTTATTTGCACAACTGTGGGAACTGTATTGTGTTGTAAACTTAAATCAATCTTTTGTCTACCTGTGTTTTCGCGGAAGGTGTAAAACGGGTGATGGAATGCAGTTTAAAATTTCCGCCAAGGCCGAATCATTTCACATTTTGGATGCATTGTAGCCGACGGGGACCCAACTAAAAGGCTGCTAGTCAGGTGTAGGGATGTGTGTATTTGGATTCGTCTATATCGCTCTGCACTACAAGCAGATTGCACTCATCACCTGTGTATGTCTGCAATCATAGATTGAATACAACACCGCTCTTTTCAACGATACTAATTTTACAGGTGCGAGTCACTTCAGCATGATATGGTTCAATGCAGATGTACCACGTGAACGTATTAGTGTAGTGCGATATATTCAAAAATTATTTTAACCTATTGCTATGGCAGTTAATCCTGTTACATCATCACTTATCATATCATCTTTGATCATAGGACCTTTTGGTCATTATCCCAGAGTCTTTCCCCTTAACCAATGAAATTTTATTTCAGACAATTACATGTTGTTAAAAGAAGAGATAAAACAAATTAGCTTCAAAGTGCGTAGCCCATTACCTATACTCAACTTTAAAGAAACAGTTAAAAGCAGGGGCCTACTATAATGTACGAACCTTGCAATGCGCAAGATCAATTTCCCCTTAACCAATGAAATTTTTTTCAGACAATTACATACCTGTAGTTTCACTAATATGTTCTGAATCTTCTGGTCCCGCGCCTGAACTAACTTCACCAGTGTTTACTTGTTAAAAGAAGAGATAAAACAAATTAGCTTCAAAGTGCGTAGCCCATTACCTATACTCAACTTTAATGAGACTTTAAAGAAACCTCTAGATTCTGATACAGATCCTGAAATAAATGTGCACACATTTTATTTTAGGTAATTGAAAATAAGTGTTGAAGGCTGTGTGTTTTTGCGGTTCTCGGGTTGGGCGGTTCTCGTGATAGGCCTAGGCCTATCTCTAATTACCCATCACCCGTTACCCATAATAATTGTCCTGACCTTCCAATCTGCTAAGATATACGTCTCTCGATGATTAAGACATAACTTAATCAACTCTGTTTTGTAGCTGTGACGCTTACTTCGGTACCCATAATCTGGTAACCCATCGTTCGCCTCTTCCAAGCCCTGTCCTGCTACCACATTGGAGGACCCAAAAATACCCCGAAATTCTAGTAGTGTCTGGATGTAGGCCGTTTATTCAATCGGGAGAAATGTGAAGGCAAACGGGTTATATAGGCCTTACCATAACTGATGGTTTTTATGTTAATCATGTCTTGAAAATAGGCCTATTGGTCCGATGAGATGCACCTGTTAGTCACACTGTAATGCTTTCCGATGCGCGATGCGGTACTCTGCGCACACCCAGTTGATACTCCGCGATAGCACACCGCGAGCACGCGATATCGCACCGCGAGTATGCGATATCGCACAGCGCGAAAGCACCGCGCGAACGCGATAGCGCGCGGACGGACGGACGGACGGACACTCTGTGATTAATAGTATTAAGATTAAGATAAGCTGGGTTTCATACACAAAACCACAAAAAGGTGCCCTTACCGTCCCAAACATACAGAGAACATGAATAGAAATGCAACAATTTTAACAGAAATCTTGGAAAACTCCTTTCAAATGAACAAGTCAAATCAAGTATCCTTACCCTGCGAGCAAAATTTCCATTGAGTGTTGCTACTACCCAAACCAGATGCTATACCAACATATTTCATATATTTCACATTCTCTGAACAATACGGCGTTGACAAAAATGGAGGATGTCCAACTCTACCGACTTGTAGATAATTAGTGCCGGGAAGAAATTGAACGAAAAATTCTCTTGCCTCGAATGCACTCAAAACATGGGGAGAAGGGAAACGTTTCCAGCCATCGTTTGAATTGCACAATAATGCTGATTCTTGATTGTTCCATCCACCAATAACTGAAAACAGCAACGAAAAAGAATACAATTTTCTGGTTTCCACCTGTGTCTTGGATGTCAGAATTGTCACTTTGCCAAAAAAATTCAAATTGATAATTTTCCCATTTAAAGCCCAGTGACTATAGATTGGTTTTTAAGATTTGGTTTTGAATGATTGGTCTTTTTTATTTTTATTTGTCCACTCTCAAATTGAATGTTACGACATACGGGGTGTCACTGCACACCCAGAGTTCATGCACAGAGTTTACCCCAGAGTTTAAACTGGATAACACTTGACTTCCAGACTCATGTCGGAAATGGTGGTTAAGTAAAATGAAATAGGTGACTATCCAGGTTGGTGTGAATTGCAAATTAATCCAAAAGATTGTTTTGGCACTAATAAATACCTACCTATTTGTGGTAAACCATGTGCATCGTCTTGGTCTTTATCATTGGGAAGACCGTTGTTAGTCGGTGACAAAAGAATATAAGCATTGTTTCCTCCTTTGACGGAAAAGGTAAACCTTTTAGTACCAACGGGAAGTTGTGGAAAGGGGTATTGGAAATCCGAGTTCTGTACCCTTCTTGACCCATCTTGTTTTAAGCACGTTGCTGCAATTACAATGTATAAATATAAAAATTGAAAACTGACAACATTATAAATAGCAAATATTTCGAAAATACCAGAAATATTTACCCTACCTCTACCACGTCTTCTTACAGTACCATCACGGGATTATTCTGACCTTTCCCACCCAACTTACCACTACATAGAGATAAATAGGGAGGTTACAAAATAGCCAAAAATATGCCATGTACTGTACTCTTGTCTTATTGCAATATCATTACTGGTCGATTACGATAAGATTTCGATTCTTTATACTTAGAAACTTTTCTGATGAGCGTTTTGATCTTGTTTTAGCCCTCTCTAGCTACTGGGGGTCCAACCTTCATGTAAATATTTTGTGTAAGCTAATCCTAACCCTAAGCCTATTCATAACCCTAATCCTAACTCTAAACTAACCCTAACCAATGTTTCAAGCCTATAAGCCTCTATGCATGATCGCCTGCCGAATTCGACTACCTCTTTCGACCGGAGACTAAGTTTAGACCCCAGCCCTATTGGGTAGCTGTGTTAAACTGCCTATGACTGGAATCTTATCGTATTCGACCAGCAATGTTTTAAAAATTGTTTAGGTATACCGCGTTTTATGTTGAAGGTTAGCTATTTCGAAGGCTATATCGTCCGATATATCGAATATAAGGGTTCGCTGGTTCGCTATAACCCATACAATTTTATTTTAGACAATTACATACCTGAAATTTCACTAGAATATTCTGAATCTTCTGGTCCCGCGCCCGAACCAACTTCACCAGTGTTTACTTGTTAAAAAGAAGATAAAACAAAATTAGCTTCAAACAGTTAAAGCAATGCCCTACTAATAATGTACGAACCTTGCAATGCGCAATTTTCATCTCTCAAACATCTATTCTCATTTTAAGGCGTGTCGGGAGAGAGCATAACCTAGCAGTGTTTGCATTCAAATATTACGACAAATTAACATAACATAACATAACATAACATAACATAACATAACATAACATAACATAACATAACATAACATAACATAACATTATACATAACATAACATAACATATTGAGCGCCCAGAAAGAACGGAGCGCTTTACAAGAAAATATAATTATACAGTTACCCAGCAAACACAAAATGTTTTCGACATCATTCGCAAAAGGTTATAAAAGGTTGTCAGAAAACGTTTAAATGTCGGGTTATATAAAGGGTATATTAAGGGTATAAAACGTTTTCATAACAATAAAAATCATTTTTTGATAATCTACTGCTCAGCAAACAAAAATGTTTTAGAGAAAACGTTTAAATGTCGGGTTATATAAAGGGTATAAAACGTTTTAATAACATTCCAAAAACATTTTTGAAAACTTGATACAAAACATTCTAAACAGAATGTTATTTGGGGGTTGAAAAAATATTTTGCGAAAAATGTTTGCCCAAAATATTTGCAATAACGTTTTAAAAACGTTTTCATGACCTTTATACAACCCGACATTTAAATGTTATTAAAACGTTTTGAAAAAACATTTTAAGAACATTTCTGTGTTTGCTGAGTGCACATATTTTAACATAATGTTATTTAAGTGTTGACAAAATATTTGGCAAAAAATGTTTGCAAAAATAATTTACAATAACATTTTTGAAAACATTTTAAAAATATTGTTGTAGTGTGTTTTCATACAAAACGTTTTAAAACGTTTTCTTGACCTTTATATAACCCGACATTTTAATGTTATTAAAACGTTTTTATGTAAACCAAAAGCCAAAATATAACTTATTAAAAACGTTTTTAAAACGTTTTTGTGTTTGCTGGGTACATGAACCAGAGACATAAACTAATACAAACAATACAAAGCATAATATATGTCACGACAAACTACTTGAACAGGTATGTTTCAGATTCGTTTTGAATTAAGCTGTCAAGAATATTATGGATTCTATAAAGGAGATCCCAAAGCTTGTAAAGGGGTGTCGTATGCCATGTGCATGATTTTCTCCAGATTAGAAAATGTCCAAAAACGTACGTTTTAGTATAAGTGGTGTGATCCAGTAAAATCAGCCTAAAGTCGGACATATTCAAGCTACATTTAGCAGAAAACCCCAATGAAATTGGACAACTAGTTCAAAAGATATGAGCAGTTAAAAATAGTTAAAAAATTAGTTTCCAAAACAATGGGAAACAAAAGGAAATACTTATGGCTATATCTCACATCAATATTTCCGACTTCCGACTAATTTTGCTTGATTCCATCACATATTAGTGACCTTAAGTCAAGAACCGCAAGACCTATGGAAATATAAATGCTTTTATTGCTTCCTTGACTCATTATAAACTAGAATTTCGCGGTTCTCGACCTGCGCGGTTCTCGACGCAAAGCGTCGGCCGCAATGCCTCCACCTTGACGCCCCTTCATTTTAACCAGTGCAATGACCTTAACATTATTTGCCTCACTAAGGTGGCCGTTCCCACCAAATTTCATGAACCTACAGCAGTCTATTGCGATTTGACCCCAGACGACCTCGAATGACCCTGACATTTTTGCCTTGTTTCAGTGGTCGTCCCCACAGAATTTCATGAACCTGCGACAATCTATGGCGATTTGACCTCGGATGACCTTGGATGACCCCAAAATGACCTTGACATTTTTTTTCTTCTTACAGTAGTCGTTCCCACCAAATTTCATGAATGTGCAACAATATATGGCGATTTGACCCCGGATGACCTCAAATGACCTCACAATGACCTTGCGATTAGCAAATTTTTCGCTGAAAAGCAAATCAGGTCAAGAACCTCTGGCTGTGCTACTGTCCGCCAAGTTTCATCACTGTAACTCGTACAGATCTCCAGATAATCTATGCACAAGGTTATATTGCTTGATATGCATAAATTATGCAAATTAGGTACTTAATTACCATATTTTGCGACAAAAACCTGCTAAAATTTGGAGACCACCAATTGCCACCCCTCCACCAAATTGCATCACAATACGCATAACCAGTTCCGAGAAATTGCACTCGCAAGCTCGGACGGACGGACGGACGGACAGATGGACGGACGGACAACCAGGAAACATAATACCTCCGGTGGAGGCATAATCAATGTATTCCTACATTCGAACACGGTCGCCTAAGCTCCTAAACACCAGTTGATATTTCAGATCCAGTTCAATCATTGTTTTCCTCACATTTCTGCTCTCTAGCAGATAATATCATGTCGCTAATTTAACGAATTCGAATACTTTTTTGCACGTGATAGAATAATTCGTACAACCTATTATTGTTACACCACGTTGATCGTCTTGATCTATATCATTGGGAAGACCGAAGATAGTCGGATCATCTCCAGAAGATGAATCACCTGAATAAGAATCTGAAAGAAAATATGCAAGAACAATCTAATTTTATATTTTCGTAATAATCAAACGTGTGAGCCGTTAACGAAACAAATTTAAATCTTGCCGCTTAGGCTAAAAAAATCTATCTTAAAGCTGCCGCGCGCATTCGTTTTTCTAAGCGCGTCCATGTTAGCTGAAACAACAAATTCATTTTTATTTCCATAATATCATGAAATTCTGAAAACATATTTTGAAGAAAAATTACTTGATACTTGTATTGTTTAGGTATTGATATTTTTACTCTTTTTTACCAATTCGAATACTTAATTCTTTGCACGCGATAAAATAATTCGTACAACTTACCTATTATTGGTACACCACGTGCATCGTCTTGATCTATATCATTGGGAAGACCGAAGATAGTCGGATCATCTCCAGAAGATGAATCACCTGAATAAGAATCTTAAAGAAAATTTGCGTAAACAATCTAATTATATATTTTCGTAATAATCAAACGTGTGAGCCGTTAACGAAACAAATTCAAAGCTTACAGCTTAGGCTTAAAAAACCTATCTTAAAGCCGCCGCGCGCGTTCGTTTTTTTTAGCGCGTCCATGTTAGCTGAAACAACAAATTCATTTTTATTTCCATAATATCATGAAATTCTGAGACATATTTTGAAGAAAAATTACTTGATACTTGTATTGTTTAGGTATTGATATTTTTAACTCTTTTTTACCAATTCGAATACTTAATTCTTTGCACGCGATAAAATAATTCGTACAACTTACCTATTATTGCTACACCACGTGCATCGTCTTGATCTATATCATTGGGAAGACCGAAGATAGTCGGATCATCTCCAGAAGATGAATCTCCTGAATAAGAATCTGCAAGAAAATATGCAAGAACAATCTAATTTTATATTTTCGTAATAATTGTTATGAGTTTGATATAAGTACAGCAGATTTCTGAGCCGTTAACGAGACAAAACTAAAACCTCGCCGCTTAGGCTAAAAAAAGATATGTAGCCGCCGTGCGGTTTCGTTTTTCTTAGCGCGTCCATGTCAACTGAAACAGCAAATTCATTTTTATTACCTCGTATCAGCCATGCCTCGATGTTACAGGCAAATGACAGCAGCAACAACAAACCAAAGGCCAACTTCATTGTTGTCTCCTGAAAATATGAAAAGAAGGATGAAATATTTAAAGTTTACAAGTTATTATAAAAAATTATAGTCCATCAGCAGGTCAAGGATACAATCCGTAGTTCCTTTTTTGGTTCGGTTTTTTATGATATTATCAACTTTCAAATGATGAGTGTAGTGGTTTAGTTAAATATACACAAAGACCACAGATGGAAATTGTCTTGTGCTTTCACCAGCGGGATCATCAGTTGATTGCCACCTGTCTTGGGTAGTTTCGGCCCTCTTATAATCAAGACTCCCTCGAGGTGGGGGCCGGCAGTGAAAGAAACACCACCTCCCGCTTGTGAGTTACTAATAAAACTAAAACTATGCTTCTAGCATCTGTTGCAAAATAAATAATCTGCTTCTCAGTAAAAATGTAACAGGCACAGGCCAGCCAACCAAAAGAGAAGATCAGGCACCAGTTAGCACCCATACTATGTCAGCATGACAAAGCAAGACGCTTTGCCCATATGGGGATACGCCATCACCATCAAAAGGGGGATCTGTGTGCCCCAGATGACCAAACTAGTCTGTAGTAAGCGGACGGGATCCGGCGCCTCTAACCCTACCACGCAGCTGGAATCACTTAACCCTAGCTAACTGGAGTTGATATGAAGGAATGAGAACAAGTAAAAGCTAGCTGGCCCGCCTGATCTGGCTAAGGATACCGATGATGTACTTCACTTTGAGATTATCTACTCCTCTTAATGTACTTGGACCACACCCACGACGATCCTGATTCTGCAGCCTCTGACGCTGCCCTGCTAACTGACTTTAGCTCTCTTCTGTTGGCACCTAGATCTCGCAGCCACTTCTGCAAAGAGTGTACAACAAAACCACGGCAGCCGACTTCAAAGGGGTAGCAAGAAGCCTTCCAACCTCTATCCTTGCATTCTGCTCTCAATTCTGAATACTTGGTCAATTTTCTCTCATGAGCTTCATCAATGTTGTCTTCCCATGGGACAGTCAGCTCTCCAATGATCCCTTCTTTTTCAGGCTCTGACCATATGACAATATCTGGACGCAGTGTGGTGATCACTATCTCTCTTGGAAAACCTCCTTTGCCATCCTGATCAGCCCTAATGCGCCAGTCGTTTGCTGAAGAAAGGATGCTCGATCTTTCATATGACCTGCACTGAGAGCCCTCCTTCACAAATGATATGTAGCGCTTGGTGTTGGTTGGAGCTTGTGAAACATTATTTCGATCAACTTGCAGCTTGACTGCCTCCAATATCACTCTGAGGATGTTATTGTGCCTCCAGGTGTACATACCACTCGCAAGAGCAGGTGTACATGCACTCAGAATATGCTGCAAAGTACCCTTCTTTCCACACGCATTGCAACAATCCGTCTTATCCTCATACCAGACGCTCAGGTTGGCTGGTATTGGTAATAGATCATATGTTGACCTGCACAGAAATGAGATGCGAAGAGGTTACATCTGCCAAAGCACGCTCCAAGACCATGAAGACATGTTGCGTTGTTCAACATTCTTTATTCTTCAATGTACGTCTAGCCCTCTTCTTTTGTTCCATTGTTTATTGTATTTCTTTTGTTTAAAGTCTGATTAACTGTCGATTATAATGAAGTCGAGGGTTCAGAACCAGAAACCCTTTACTTACTTTTTGGCCATTTTGAGATTTTTGTACCAAAATAATCACCACTACCCACGGATTCTTCCTATCATAATAACCCAATCAAATTTCATATTGCAGATATTACACATTTCTACACATTTGCAGTTGGCCAGGCCAGAAAGCCTTAACTTCGAGTTGAGGCTTTCTGGCCTGAACTCAATTTGGTCAAACACTGAGATAAGTCTTTCTGGACTCCACAATTATATAATTATTGCTATAAAATACATTCCAAAGATGATACAGTTTAACCTTCATACGATAATGTTGAAGTCCCGGAAACTACTGACTCTAATACATAACTTATATATGTGTAATAATTTTAATTATTATTGATATTGTTGTTGATATTTTTGATTATTATTGATATAGATATCAATAGTTTGGATTAATATTGATATTGATTTTAATATTTTTGATTATTATTGATATTGATGTTAATATAACATTTTTGATTATTATTGATATCAATATTTTTCAGTGGATGACTAAAACGTTGGGAAAAATGTGACTGCCAAAGTGAACTATACGACCCGCATACACACAGGCTTTGATGTCGACCGCTGAGTCACGTCATCGTCGCCGCAATCCATCGTCAGCTGCCGTTTCTTGCCGCCAGCAAATCCGCTACCGACCAGCCGTCTGACCTCGTTGCTTGTTGTCGGGCTCCGTCGAGACATCGTCACTCGCCGCCCAGACAACGTCCGATTTTGGTCGCTAATCTCCGTTTCCTGCCGCAGCCTTTCGTCCCTTGCCGTCGTGTTGTCGCTGAAGGTCGTTCCCACTCCTTTTTGCCGTCGCTTTGCCGCCAACATTTTGTGATTTTCACGTTCGTCACCTTTCGTTGGTTATCTGAGTCTGACGCCATAGTGTGAGCCAGCCCGCTCAAATAAAGAAACCCCACCGCCTATTTTGGAGCTTTTTGATAATATAGCGGACGTAAAGTCATGCTCTGTTGACCCACAAACAAACAGATTCGGTTGATAGCATTTAGATGTAAGTTGGGACACGTGTAAACATGTCAAATATGCAAACAAATTCAGAGTTGAAAAAATTAACTAGTTTCATGTTATAAGATCGTATATTATGGCTTTAATGCAATTGAAGAACTCTTACCTCTTGTGTTGCTTTGACTCGGAAAGGTTCTTAGTCCGTGTTGTGTTGGTGTCCAAAACCAAGCAACTTGTGGTCGTAATTCTCAAAAGTTTTGCAAATTTATATGGATTTGAGTAGATCTAATGACGAGCCAATGAGGAAAGCAATACATATAACCTTGGTCTATCCTTTTATGGCCGTTAAAGGACATTAATTTTTTGAAACCACTAATTTGTTAGCTGGAAATCTGTCATTTTCAGCCCACATTGTAGAATTCTCTTTAATGACCACTGTAGATCCTGTCAGGAAGTTGTTATACATGGAAATGATTTTCCTACTAACCGGCGAGTAACCGCTCAAAATTTTTACTACATGAGTAGCTGGGGAAAGGCCGGTGCCCCCGTTCATCATGGCCGTCGGCACATCTTAGGCCGCCGGTACTCGGCTGGCCTTGGCGAAGAAAAAATGGGGTCAACAAAAGCAAGAACAACAAGAAAACAAGTTCTTTTTACAGGTGAAACAGGTAGACAATTTGGCATTAGACTGTCTGAACGTAAAAAGGACGTGGACAGAGCTTGTTGCAGAAAATACACCAGATCAGGATAACCCCCCCCCCCTCCCAATATTTTGCCAGGGGGGATTGTCCATACAATCATCCCCCAATGTTGAGGCCTGTACGTGGGGTTCTGACCAAATTAACCTCTTATTTGGTCATTTAGCACACAAAGTGCCAATTTTTGCGCGCTTCGGGCGAATTTATTCCCCTTTTGCACTATATTTCAATTATAGCAAAAATTTTCGCGCGTTTCTCGCGCAATTGTAGAAAAAAGTTTTTCTTGCGCCAAAAGGTGCTGGATTCGCTAAAAAAATTTCCAACATCATCCCCCAATGTCAAAAAGAAATCTACGCCACTGTCCTCTACAGTCCAATTTCTTTGCTTTTACACATTATTTTGTTCCGCTCAAAATTGAAAGGGGACATTATCTGACAGTAAAAGCTAACATTTTATGGAAAAGAAATACTAATCTATTTTCTATGGAAATGTTATAATTTATTTGGTTGCTTAACATTAAACAAATATTTATCAATTCAAAATGAACATCTAGGACATAGCAGATGTAGGACGGATACCTAAACCAATTCCTGTTTATAGGAAGCTGTGGTTTGTACGGACGAGGCTATTGAACATGTTTTATATATAAAAGGCGCATATGGTCTGATCAAAGTATTCTAGCCATTTGGCAGCTTTGGTCTCATCATCAGATCATCACAACAGAATTTGTTAAAACACTTGAACTACGAACTACACCCCCCCCCCTAAGATTTTCTACCGTCATAAAAAAAACCGCACGCGTTTACGCCCAAATGACCTAAGCTAGTCGTAGATCCATCCTTTGCGCTTATTTTAGTGATAACATTTTTCCCGGGAAATTTTTACCCCATAACCTTACCCGGGGGTAGGACCGGTCATCAAAGATGACTATAGAGGGGGTTGGGTTGGTGAGGCCCCAATAATTTTCATTTCGCTGTTATGAAAATATTTCACGAGGTGCTGACTTTTTTTACTTGTTAGGCCTTTTTGTAGATTTTTAGACGAAAATCAATGTGAGGGCGCCCATGCTAATTTGGAAATTCTGGCTATGTACAAAAGTATAGGCAAATTTGATTTTCGGCTAAAAATTCTACAACAATGCGATTTTCACCGAAATTTTCTCCTAAATAAAAAAGGAAATGACTATTTTAACTTACAAGTAAAAAGTCAGTGGATCTTGAAATAATTTCCCAAGAGCGATATGAAAATCATTCATGTTTTATGGCCTGTGCTGTGCTTCTGTAGCTTCCAGCAGAGTTGCCGGGCTTTTAATGTATTTGAACGTCATTGTGTCTTTCTTTGGCCTTTGCTGTGCATGCTTCTGTAGCTTTCAGCAGAATTATCCGGTTTTAATGTATTTGAACGTCATTCTGTGTCTTTCTGTGGTCTTTGCTGTGTTTCTGTAGCTTCAGCATTGTCTGAATTTTACTGTATTTTGAACGTCATCCTGTCTTTCTATAGCCTTTTCTGTGCTTCTAGTATAGCTTCCAGCAGAGTTGCAGGGCTTTTAATGTATTTGAACGTCATTCTGTGTCTTTCTACAGGTCTATTCTGTAGCTTTTAGCAGAATTGTCTGGCTTTTAATGTAAAGTTTGCACAAAAAGTAACGCAGGTGTTATAAATACGCATCGGAACTATAAATGATTGTTTTCACAATATTTCAACAATGAGAGAAGGATGATTTATTTTGATACCCCATTTGACAAATGTCGTTCAATATTAACAACACAGTAGTGCTTTTAAAGGAAAATACCCGAATTTAAAAGTTGCAGTTTACGTCGATTAATAGTCATGCCAGTACTGCAGCCCGCCATTATCTTCTCGCTTACTTCAAATCAATACAAATAGCTGCATCTTTTAAATTCGGGCATTGTTCTTTCAAAACACTGCTGTATTGTTAATATTGAACAAAATGGGACAAATTGGGTATCGAAATACGCATAAATAAACAATCCTTCTTTTTAAATAATTGTAAAAACAATTATTAGTTCTGAAGCTATATGCGTATTTATAACAGCTGCGTTACTTTTTGTGCAGACTTTATGTGAACGTTATTCTGTTTTTATGGCATTTGCTGTGCTGCTGTAAACAATTATTAGTTCCGAAGCTATATGCGTATTTATAACAGCTGCGTTACTTTTTGTGCAGACTTTATGTGAACGTCATTCTGTTTTTTATGGCATTTGCTGTGCTGCTGTAGCTTTCAGAAGAATTGTTTGGCTTTTAATGTATTTGAACGTCATTCTGTGTCTTTCTATGACCTTTGCTGTGCTTGTGTAGCATTCAGCAGAATTGTCTGACTTTTTAAAGTATTTGAGCGTCATTCTGTGTCTTTCTTTACATTTCTGCATTATTGTCTGGCTTCGTATGGTTTCTATAAATGCCAGTTTATGACTTTCCCTTTCTCCGCGGTCTGTGATTTGCAATTATATTTTCTGGTTCTTACCATATTTGCACTTTATCCCGTCTTTATATGCCCTTCAGATACAAGTTTCTGAACTTGCTTGCATGTAAAGACCAGGTAATTACCTCTGTAAGTATCTTCCTATGGCTTTTGATGTGCTTTTGTGGCTTTCAGAGAAATTGTCTGGCTTTTAATATGCTTAACGTCATTCTCTCGCTCTTTTTACGGTTTGCAGGTCATTCTTTGTGTTTATTGATCAGTATTTACTTAATTTCACAGCAAATTATTTTTCTCTTTTGGTAAAAAGTTGCATATCAAGAATTACAAGTGATTACCGAATTTGGGGTATCTGCTATCTAATTTGCGTAATCACTATTCACTTTAGTAAACAGCCCTAAAGATGGACCCATGTCTATCATTTATATTATATATCACCAATATAGTTTAGTTGAAATCATCTTCTTCGAGTCCTTTTTGGGAAAATTTTGAGCATTTTAAGAAAAATGAAAATCACTTATACTGCTCTTAAATGACTTTTAAAATGAGTCATTATAAATATGCTTTCTTCAATTTATTTGTTCATTTTAATACTGTGTCATCTGTACATACAAATATACCACACTGTGGCTACAATAAACAACTTTGTTATATACATTATGTCAGTCACATCACATACTCTTCTATACAAAAACAGTGTTTCACATACAGAGCTATACAATACTGGTTTTGGATTTAGCCTTAAACTTATTGCTGAATTAATTTTTCTCAGAGGGTATTTTTTATGAAGACACTTAATTTTAATTTTGGCAAATTCTTCATGCCAATATCTCGAGTAATATTGTGTAACATGGTATTTTACGTTATAGCTCTGTATGTAAAACAATTTTGCTTAAAATGGTATTAGATTTAAAGCTCTGTATGTGATGTGACCAAATATACACCAAGTACTGTACAACACAATATTTTTTTGAACAAGATGGTATTCCATTTTTTGGCCATATAAACTTAAGCCCATAATATATGATGTTCCATATACAGACCCATAGCCATTTTTGGGGAGGGATTGGAATATCCAAAATGTGGTTCTTTAAAATAAATTTACTTACATGTACATGCAAATAGTGGAATGTACATCTTAATATCCCCTCTCCTGGAAAAAGTACTTTTTGTTGATTTATGACATATGATCTCATTTCCAAACACAACGTTCCATAAACCCATTATTTAGGTTTAATTAAGGTGGTTCTACACCCCTTGATAAATTTTTGACTATTTTTGCATTTTTCTCAAAAAATAATAACACACTGGTAACAAAAGTTATGTATATTATAGGGGCACTGAATCCAGTTACTACGCTGGAATTTCAGCGACTCAAGACACGCTGCATGCGTTATTTAAGATAAGAAAAGAGGTATCGCTACAATGTACATCATTTCTTAACATATATAATGAACCACTTGTCTTGAATCACTGAAATTTCAGTGAAGTAATTAGATTCCTTGCCCCTATAATATATATAACTTTTGTTACCAGTGTGTAGTTATTTTTTGAGAAAAATGCAAAATTGGTCACAAAATTTATCAGCGGGTGTAGTATCACCTTAACATCCCAACACATGTAAATCAGGTGATCAGGTGACCGGAGGATTGTAAACACTATGCTGAATGAAGACGCTGTGATGGCGTTGCAAGCTACATCGCTGCTAACCAAGCCTCTGAAAAAGTTAACTTTTTTAACTCACTATATGTGTGTGGTCACTTTGACATTTACAGTATTTTTATTATTAACCTCAATACATGAATGCAAATGGCAATAATTATGAGCAATGGGGGGGGGGGGAGAGTAAAGTTGGAAGTTGGAGGCAAGAACTTTTTAATTTTGGTCAGCCAAAAAAAAGGGATGCATGGGGCAAGCAATTTTTGGCAAGGTGAAGAGGGGGGAAGCAATTTTTGCCATACATTCATAGGGCACTTTTAAAATAAAATGCTCTAAAAGGCTTGGGAAAACATGATGAAAACGCTTGAATATGCAAATGTTCCTGCTCGCTGAGCTCGCAATATACATCTACACCATTTTAGGTTTGGATATTGGGATCAAAAAAAATTGGCATGTGCAAAGGGGGGGCAAAGATTTTGGGCAGGCTGAGCAGGGAGGGGCAAGCAATTTTGGCAGGCTGGGAGGGGGCAAGTAATTTTTGGCAGGCCGTTCGAAATGTTTTCCCCCTGCCGGGCTCATAATTATTGCACAGCCCCTAAGATGCCCTTTATTTGCACTCTCAAATATATCATTTTACACATCAAATACTTTACCAACTGCAAACTTGTGACTCTTTTACTGGTACTATATCATGTATCATTTCTAGATGACATGTTATGGTCAAATTTGGTACCATAATAAATATTTCCATTTTCTCTTCCAAAATAAAAATAAATAAAATATATGAGTAAAGAATATTTATCTAAAGTACATTAAATTACCCGTTAAACAAAAAAGCTTCAAAATTTCAAATAAGATCTCAGCAAGCATAACATACTTCTTCTCTTTGTAAATGATAAATTAATAAATACAAATAAATAGTTACACTTTGTGTACATTAATTGCATTTTACCAATCTACTGAACACACACTTTTATATTACTGTACATTGTTAGTAATTGCTAAAAACACAAACTTATCTATAAATATAAATGGAAGTTAAAATGAATTCACAATGGAACATAAGCATTGCACTTGGTACACAATTAGAAGATACCATTATACATGATACTGCTCAGTCAATGAAAGACTTGGCATTATTACAATGCGGGTTACAATGCTTTATGTACGTAGTGGAAGTGAATTAACCACATACCCAATGGTGGTTACGCAATTCTCTTGGTTGCCAGATCACACTATTTTGGTATGCCTTCACATGCCATATACTTTGTGTGTCGATTGTTTTCCATTACTCAAAAGCGTGATCCTGTTGACATAGTAACATTACGTAACTTCGATACTGAATAATGGTCTTTAAAATAAAATGCTTAAAGCCATAATGTACAATTTCCATCAAATTTGAATTTTGCTATTCTTTATCAAAAATGTCAGTATGGATTTCTGTCCATTTTAAGTTGAAATAACAAGGTAAAGTGGGGAAAATACCAATGGCTATTATATTTTTTTAGCCATTTTACGTGGAGTTCTATATGGGAGACTTACTGTCGTAATATGACTTTGTGTCAAAATAAAATTGCTCTGTTGAACTACAAACAAAACGAATGTGGCTGATTCCATTCAGGTGTTAGATGGGACATATGTGTAATCATTACAAATATAGCACAAAATCAGATTGACCAATATTAACCAATAAGGTCGTACACATTATGTTCTCATTTTACTTAATACAGCACACATACAGTGATCTACTAAACAAGAGATGGATCTACTGTACACGTTCACGTATTGGCCTTCAACTCATTTGCATAATTTTGGATACCAGGATCGTAGTCTGATTTGTTGAACCTTCTAATTTGCATACTTTTGGATACCTCCATATTTGGTATTACCTAATTATTAATACCTCTACATTGTTTACATAGTGGCATCAGTATAGCATCAACGGATCTAGTTTTACTAAAGTAAAACATCTTTGGTAGAGCAGGAAATTTTAGTGGTGTTAATTTTAACTACCGTATTGGTCCGAGTATAGTCCCACCCGTTTTTTATGTGAAAATTTTTCACAATTGGGGTGGGATTATACTCAATTTCAAATTTCGGTTTTGGGTGTCCCTGGACCTGACCTAGATGCTAGGATCATTCATGGTTGACCTTAAAAAAATTTAAAAAAAATTTCAAGATATTTTGTATTTTTAATATGAAAATTGATACTTTGTATTCATGTCATACTCTATTAATGATTTCAAAATGCATTCAAATTCAATGCATTTTGAAATCATTAATAGAGTATGACATGAATACAAATTATCAATTTTCATATTAAAATACAAAATATCTTGAAATTTTTTTTTTTTTGTCAATCATGAATGATTCTAGCATCTAGGTCTAGGTCCAGGGACACTCCAAAACCGAAAAAAAAAAAAACTTAAACAATTTTTTTTTTTTTTTTTACAATTTCTGAAATTTTTAAAAAAATGGGGGGGTGGGATTATACTCGAACATGGGACTATACTCGGACCAATACGGTAGTTGTGAACTGTTTACAGTTTCTTTAATTCAACTTTCAAGCAGCAACACATTAATGGATGAAAATATTTTTGCAGGATTTCATTCATAGTTCTGAAATAAACCACGAAAGTGTGAAAATACATAATGTGTGCAAATTTCCCGCAATATTATTGTCACAACTGGGTTAAAATTGCACATTGGTTTGCCTGTATTCTATCTTCCAGTGTTTTTCCAATGACATAAGCATGTCCCCTTTATGGACAAAACTGATCCAACAAATATTATAGGTATATTGCTAATGGTTCAAGTTGCACTGAATAAACTACAATTGCACACTACGTACATAATACACTATAAGGCAAAGAAAAGGGAAATAACCCTGTTCTATGGGCGAACCGAACCGTTTTTTGATATATATATTTAATTTGCTGTATGCATGTTTTTTGACCAAAAGTGGACCGAGTTTGACAGAAACTGTTGCATGTGTAATAATCCTTCATATAAGAAGTACCTGGATAGATAGGTCATACATAGTTCAGATTCGAAGGAAGTGATGTGTCAACATTAATACTCTTAGCTTCTACTAGCTAAGTCCACATGTTTTCAGTATTATACTGCCCTCTCCTAAGAGACATGTCAATACAATGTATAAACAAGTGCACAACTAGCTATTCAGAATCGATATAGCCAGAGAGCAGAGAGCACTGAGTTGGAATTAGCACAGGGATGTGAGGTTCACTCTCACATCCCTGGAATTGGCATGATTCTATAGGCAGGAGAAGTACACTGAGAACTCGTCTTATTAAACATTAAGGCACGGGCCAGGATGATTTGCACATCAATCCTGAATGCCCATCGTAATAAAAGAGAGGTATCTCGACAGTAGTAACTAAAAGAATGTTGTCTTAACGTCTTTCGATCAAGTCACACGTTTGTCTCTCCAGATCAAGATAACCGAACCCAGATGGATTGTAGGCCCATTCGCGTATCTTTTAAGTAAACATAATGAACGTACTTCCATTCTACCACATGACAATCGGACCGTACAAATTCCTACAAGTGATTGGAAGAATCCCTACACATGCATATAAAATCAGCTGTCTTGGGCAAAAAGTTGATTGATTTTTGACTGAATAAATAAATGTGTACACAACAATGGCAAAAAAAAGCAAAAAAATATTACAGATTTTGGTGATTTTTAAAGTCATTTGCTAAAAAATAAAAAATAAAGCAAAAGACACCTGACCGACGCTAACTGAAAGGTCCGTTCGTCCGTAGAACACTGTAGGGTTTTTTTTCGTCGCCTTATGGAAGATATTTTTACATTCTCATATTCTGACCTTGTTGAAAATCCATGTAATATATGTATAATAATAAACTTGGGCACTTGTACAAATATGTAGATGACCTTAATCTCCACACAGGGAGTGTGTATTTCAATTGGGGTTGCCATCCCCTTGGTGAGATTAATAGTACTATTTTGCTATTGATCTCACCTAGGAATGGGTGGCTCCATTTGAAATCTACACCTCCGTGTAGGAGATTAAGGTCATATCTTCCATAGGGGTGTGGATTTCAACTGGAATGGCCCACTTAGGGATTCAATCATGTTTCACCGTTGTTAATCCCTTTCAACAACGAAACAAACTAAAAATGTCTAATTCACATGATTCTTTCATTCGGAATGTCTGTTTGTCATTGCCACACAACCTTACAAGAAGATCGCGGTATTTCTCTGTTGATATCAGCAATGAAACTAAAGAATAAAGCGGTAATATTCAGCTTCTACCGCCAGAACATAGGAGATTTCATGTTTAGTCCTAAGCACTCCTTCCAGGCATGGCGAATTTTATGCGCTCATGCGTATGCGCTTCTGGCGTAACCTTGCGTTCAGCGTATCGTTACTGGACTGTGGATTCATCAAGGATTAACAATGGTTGGCTCCTGTACAAAGGTATAGGAAGAGTTTTTGAATATAGAATATCTTCTCTTATGCTGGTTTCATACTTTCTGCCGCTTGCCGCTGATCGGCGTGACGCTTCATCGTGTCTATTTTTATATTCTTTAAGCCCAGTTTTTGGATTATAAATGAAGATTTCAGATGCAAACAATGATATTGTTTTTCATTTGAGTGCAGCAGCCAACATCTGCCTTATAACGATAGCCCCATTGCACCCCCTGGCTAAGGGCCTGGATGTATGTATTTCTATTGAGTTTCAACATAATATTGTTCTTCTTAGAAGTTGTTCAGTGAAATTTGTGGAACATATGATCAATTTTATGGATTTCAAATAATACAAAATCTAGGAATATGGACATGAATACTCCTTTACCAATGTGCAAATGAGCTTTGAAACAACCACAACTTTGTTTGGCCTTCTGCCCTATTATTCTGGTATAGGAAAATTATTTAATTTGTGTTCATTTTAAAACTTCTCCATTACTACATATGGCGTATACAGCATAAGACGCAGATGTGAACATGTGTTATTGCACAAACGTGATTGGTCAGTTCTGAAAATGTCGTAGCTGTGCCCTCATGTTGCTACTAACACAAAATTAGCAAGTTTCCTATAATTTAAACAGTATTGTAACTAGCCCTAACAGTTTTAGTTCCCATTAATATGCCATATTTCCCACAACATTACATTTCAAAATGTGTTAACTTAACAATTCTATTAAGTATATTTCAACAGCTATTAACTCAACATATCTACAATAGTTACAGATAAACATAAAATATTATATTATATATAAATGTATACATATACCCAGCCCCATTAGCTTTATAAAATAAGTTAGTAAAGCCATATGTGTGATTTGCTTTACAGCGACACGGCCCTCAATTTTTCTTGCTTTTTGTTACTGCATTATCATATTATATATTAGCTTGAAATAAATACCAAACTCATCTCAATTGGAGGTCAATTTAAATCATCCCAAGTCATATTGTTTAGGAATACAGAGAACATTCCTTAACCGTGTGACTTTGGGATGATTTGAAGTGACCTCCACTTGAAAGGAGTCCTAGCTATTAAATGTGAAATATGAGACACATGAAGCAGGTGACAAGTGCATCTCGATTTGATATGGATGTACACATTTGTAATCACTACAACTGCACTCCCTGTGCGGGAGGTCCCATTAGGGATATATGTGATGCGATCAAGCATAATCAGTCGGAACTTGGAAATATTAATTTTTTAGATTTTTAGTTTTTTATAGTAAAAAACATTTACAAAGCTGGATTTTTGCACAAAAAAAATATTGAAATTTAACAACCAGTTCCAAAGCTATGAGCAATAAAATAGTTTCCAAAATAAGCGGATACAAAAGGAAATAGTTCCTTTGTTTGGCTATATCTCATAATCAATTTTTCTGAGTTCCGACTGATTTTGCTTTATTGCATCACATATTTTAATTGAAAATGGTCCAGTTATAGGTCACTTTCAGAACACCTGAAATTTAGCGAAACCGGGAAGAACCCTTGAGTGAAACCTAGGTTTTATTATGAATATGCCCATATATTGCACTGTTGAGCACTGAATACAGTTACATATTTGGTGAAAAATGATATAGTCAACTGCTGGTGTACAATCTTACATATAGAAGTGAAGACATCCAAATCTTGTTCTGGTGACTCTTGAAGACTGTAACACTTATATTTGGCAAATCTAGTCATGATGAATTGGCTGTGGAAATGTCTTATGGTTTGGAATGACTTGGTCTTCTGGCAGCAGTCTGAAAGAAAGAAACAAAGAAAAGCGATAAGTCTTACATGTACATGTATTTTATGTACATTAATACACTTGACAGGCCATATGAACCTACTGACAGCATACTAAAGTTTGTTCGGTTTATATAAGGCGGAAAAAATGAGACTCGTAACACCGTGTATTGATATAGAATGGCGTGCAAGCAGTTGTGCGCAATGCTTACGCTAGTTATGCGTTGCGTAGGCCTAATGCGTGACTGGCGCACGCTTATGTGAATTAATTACTCCAGCATGAGTTGGAGCTTATTGACGCACACAATAACAAAAGCCAATAATTTCCACCTTATATAAGCCGAACAAACTTTACATGGGTAATTACTGTGGATGCATATTTGATTTTAGTAGGAATAACTTTAGCCCTGCTAGGTTGAAATGTTTTTGTTTTTGTTTTGCTTCCCTCCCAAGAGCCGATGTCGGGTTCTCTGGCCACAAGACCAGAGATATCCAGCCGTCATCGGTTAGGAGGTAGGGGTTGAGCTGCAAGCAGAGAGGTGATCATAAACAGGCAGACTGATGGAATTGCCACCTGTACATACAGCTGGTAGAGGTAGAATGAAGTTGGATGAAGAGAAAGGGAAGGTATGCAAGGGGACCGATGCAGGAGTGAAATGTACAAAGGGGAAAAAGAACCTAGCAAGCAAGTCACACATATTCAAGATTTCATTATCAAGTTCAAGCACTTTTATACAAGTCGCCCCATGCACAAAATTGGCGAATATATTAATACTCTACGTGCTAGCCATGCGCTCCAATAGAAAAAGTTTTGAAATATTTTCTCAAAATATCAAGAGCTATCTTAAGAACTACTGAACCAATACTAGGCTTGTTTGTACTCATTTTAATGCATTTTTCATGCTGATTCCAAATATGGTCATGAAAATTTACATTTTGAAATTTTTGAATCTGCAGTCGACACCCGCGTGAAGAGAGTTAAACAAGACAAGGAAGAAGTGCATCACACAAGGGTCATCACATGCTCTGACGTTTTTGCGTTTGGGTTTGAATGCTGGACCATTTCCGGTCAAACCGTTCTCTATTGTCTGATAGAACACAGCTCAGACATATAAACCAATCAGATTGCTAAGATTATTTTGGCAGTTTATTGGGCTATTCCACTTAAAATCCACACTACCCTTGTGGAAGATTTTGGAAATATCTTTCACAGTGGGAGTATGAATTTCAAATGGAATAAACACATTATTAGACAGCTCCACTTGAAAAATACACCCTCTGAGAAAGATTCAACCAGAATCTTCTACTGAGGCAGGGTGAATTTCAACTGGAACAGCCCTACGTGCCATCAAACAGCAGGAGACACCCAACCCACCTTAGTTTTGTAAACATTTTTTATATTTACATTTTTAGCGGTGACACCAGCTCAAACAGTACCCATGTCCCTCTGTTTGTTTGTTAGTAACCAATGTTTGGTAAAAAACAGCATAAACTTGATGAGATGTGAAGTGTGAGAGATGTATGTAGTGTGAATATTTTAAATCCAATAACCATCGTAGGGGAATTAATGATTCATTGCTAAAGCCAAAAAAAGAAAGTCTGTCTCATACATATTTGGTACATAAGTGCAATGCTTTTTTTTGTGTGTGATTTTGTGATATTCAAAAACAGAACATGTATACACAATGAATTTGCCTCTTTTACAATCATGGTAAAATGTGTACAAAAACACAACAAAAACTGCAAAAAAATAAAATAAAATTGTATCTCAATAAGATACTGAAAATATCAACAAAAATTGAACACATGAAAAAAAAACCACTGAATTTTACTGACGAATGCATAGAATTCACATAGCTATGCGCACAGGTGTCCGAAAGACCAAATAATCAACTCTGTTCTCATGTCATCCGACTCAATCTTTAATTCAGGGGTAGCGTGAGCACAAAAAATCAAGGGGTCCAATTTAATTTTTCTGGACCCTTTGGTACGTGCAAAACTCACATTTAAGGGGTCCGATGAGAATTTAAGGAGTCCATCTGTCCGAAATTCTAAACTCCAGAACTTCCAATTCTAAATTCCACTGAAATTAGTGTTGTTGGCCTATGGTGATTCAAAAGATTTACTGATCTTTTTATTTTTTTATTTTTATTTGATGAATTATGCCTCTGTGCATCGTGAAATTAAGGAGTCCATATAGTTTTTATTGGACCCTTTGCTCATTTTCAACTTGAGATTGAAGGAGTCCAAAATCCAAAAATAAGGAGTCCCTGGACGCGCAAACTCCTTAAATGCGACCCCTGCTTTAATTCCACACATAAGCCAAAATGGAATGTCCAAGAAGTCGTTTAACCATGATGTATTTCCTCATTGTTTTCTTTATTTGCTGTTTGTAATTGTGTTTTCCCTTGCCTGAGATCGGTATGCTTTTTCTTTTGGTTAATTAAAGCCATAATGTACGATCTTATAATATGAAATTGGTTAATTTTTTTTCAAACCTGATTTTTTGCATATTTGTAATGTTTACACATGTCCCACCTTGTACCTAAATGGAATCGGCCAAATTTGTCGTCTTTGTAGGTCAACAGAGCAAAGTTCGACATATTATCATAATTTAAAAATTATGATAATATGTCCTCCCATTGAACTGCATGTTGAATGGCCAAAATAACCAGTGGGGTTTCTTTCACTTTACCATTTGACGGAAATCGTACATTAAGGCTTTAAAATGATTGAATAAAATGATGTGTAATTAGTATAACCGTGTAGCACGTCAGTCAACTTACGATTCCCTGCAAGTCAAAGCAAGTTAAATTCTATCATGCATTTTTTTATTAATTTGTTAATAGATGGTGATGAAAACAAAACTGGGCTCAACTACCTTCTTACTTCCGCTGAAGTTTCCTTCAAAACAAGACATTTAAAATCACAGCTTCAATTACAATAAACAAAAAAAAAAATGCACATGCTTTTTATATAAAATTATATAAAAACTAAATCTGCAAATAAAAGCACATGCATGAATAAAAAAAAAAAAAAAGCACACAAGGAAATATTTTAGTTGTAAAGGAGTTCTTTGAATCTAAAAAAACCCAAAAACAAATTGTAACATATTTAAACGTTAAACTTTGTCCATGATGTGTGCAAGTCCAAAGTCTTTTAATATGTTGAGAATATGAGGTCATTTCCCTTTTATGTTATACAAATACTACACAGTATACAGTTTGTCCACTCTGAAGTATAAAGTGACAATGCGTGCGTGTAAAGAGTGCACAGTGTTGCGTCTCTGCTGCAGTTATGCGTGCCTTCAAAGTCGGCACAATGTGTGCGTCCGCGTTGGTACTTTGTACTTCAGAGTAGACTGGCTGTAGCGGCCATTGTCGTTGGGCAGGAAAAACCTCCTATGTGCTTTTGGCCCCTGCACATGTTTAAAACAAAACTGCCAACAGGTTACATAGGAGGTGTTGCTTTAAACATGTTCAAGGGCCAATGACACATAGCAGGTTTTTTCTGCCCAATGATGCCATGTAGCCAAAAGTGCAATTTTCCCAGCAAAATAAAAATACATGCTCCCTGTGTGGAAGATATTTCTAATATCTTCCACAGGGGTAGTGCGGATTTAAACAGCCTATGTGAAGATTATAAACCTGATTCTTGTCATACATTTGAGCAGGGTTGTTTGATTTAATCGCACCGATTTAAATCATACCGATTTAAATCATTGATCTAAATCACTTCATTTTTTTTCAAAAATCACTGATTTAAATCAAATTTTTCAATTTTTTACCATTTTTGATCAATGTAAGTTTAATTTCTTGCTTAAATTGACTGTTTTACTTCATTCTTAATGCTTCTACAACTTTCGGATACAATTAAAATACCTCTATAATGTCACTTTATTTATTGCTAAAAATTCATCTTCAAGGTGCAGAATTCAACAGCTTTGGTCCCCACGAGTTTACCAAATTTTTTCTTTGAAATTTTCAAATGTAAAAACAGGTTTTGATTTTTTGTAAATACCTGGTAGCATTGTGCATATGACTAGCATTCCACTGGTATTCTTTTGACTTTGTCATGGGGTATAGCAGTTCTTGGAACAAAACAAAATCGATTTAAATCCAAAAAATCCGATTTAAAATCAACAACCCTGCATTTGAGGTATTCTGTGAACTTACCATCATTTCCCTGTTTTTTGTTTCTATAGGAAGTAACATACATGCAGCAGTAGCTATCAAGGCAACCACACCATATGTAGAGATAGCTAACGAAGGCGAGTAACCCAACAACACCTGCAAACAAGTCAACAAAAATAATATCACAGAAAATGCATAATGTATATTCAGGAACAGGCCATTAGTTGGTATCACATAGCAGTTTACTACTCATCTTGGCAAAAGCCTATGCAATTGTATTTTCATTTGCATACAAAAGAATACAACAGCTATACAAATTTTCATCAATGTCTATTTTTGCTATACAAGTGGCCAAAACTAAATTATGCCGTGTTCAGTAAGGTAATGCTTCAATATTAATGCCTGTTTTTTATTATTTTTTCGGTTTGGGAGTCAGTGTCGCTAGACCTAGAGCTAAATGCTGGCATAGTTCATGGTTGACTTACAAAAAAAAAAAATTGTTAAGTGTTTTTAATATGCAAAGTAATATTTATGTTCATGTCATACTCTATTAATGATTTCAAAATGCATTGAATTTGTATTCATTTTGAAATAAATTTTTTGGTAAGTTAGCCATGAATATGATCCTAGCATTTAGCTCTAGGTCAAGGGACACTCCAAAACCAAATAAATAAATTAATTAATTAATTTTTTTATAAAAAATATACTAATTTTTTTTGCAATTCCTGGTACCAAATTACCCACCTGAAAAATGTGTCATGTACCCGGGTACAAAATCAATCGCAAATACCTGCCTTACCCTCTAACAAATGCCCCCATCCTTATTTCAAAGAAAAAGTGACCGATATGCAAAAATTTCCATGCCATAGCATGTAAGCATCGTAAGTAAGCATAAAGCTGGCATGTCATGATCGCACAATTGCATGGACAAATCCTATTCTATCTTACATTTCCATCCTGCAGCTCCATCCAGAACAAGTGCGCCAGACTCATTTTCAGAGAACTAAAATATACTCATACTTCTCCTTTGCTTCATAGTCTGCACTGGCTTCCAGTTGCTAAACATGTCCAATTCCGCACTCTCATCCATGATTATAAGGTTCTTGCTTCATCTACACCTGAATACCTGTCCTCCATCCTTCACACCCGTCATTCTGGGTACTCTTTGCGCTCTACTGCTGCCACTTGTCTTTCCATTCCAAGATCCCACAAGTTGGCTGGTGACAGAGCATTTTCCATCATTGCCCCTGTTCTATGGAATGGCTTGCCTTCCCACATTCGTGACTCTCCCAATGTCCAAACTTTCAAAAAGACCCTAAAAACTCACCTTTTCACCTAATGTTTCCTCCCTCTTGCATTTTTCCTTTTCCATAGCGCGTTGTTTCTTCATTTAAAAAGCGCTCTCTAAATCTGTATTATTATTTATTATTATTATCCCATTCATAATTTCATAGCATTTTCCAATAATACGTCTACAAAATGCCCCTTTTCGAAAATGTTACACCCCCAGGGTTGATTTTTGATCTCAAGTTAATGATTATTACATTCCTTACCTGGGCAACAAATGGTGTGAGGATTGCGCCAATTCGAGCCACTCCACTACAAGCACCCATTCCTAAAGCTCTTGTTGCTGTAGGATACACCTGCAAAAACAAAATGGAAAGTTTCAATAAGTATTTTAGAAATTCAACAGCCTGTCTCTGTTAATCTATTTATCCATCTTGGGAATGTGAAGGATTGGAGCGTGACCAAAACAATTGGTTCATGAGCCAAATAGGATTTGTACTCTTAGGTTTAGGTAGTGGAATCAAGTGTCCAATCAGAGCAGGCATTCCATTCAAATAGTGATTTACAGTAGTAGGAGAGAGTTTTGTATTTGTTAAAGGTTGGTCCCTTGCAACCCTTCCTAGTGACTACTGGTGTATGACAGGGAGATGTTTTAGCTCCATTGCTATTTATTGTTGTCACAGACTACCAGATGAAGATGGCTATAAAAATAAATAAAATACTCCCAAGCAGCTAGCATATGTAAAATGCATACTACATTCTACAAGATTGAACAATGTAGAATGCTTTCACACATTATACACACACCGTCAGTATGACTACGCCAAAACAATTCCTACAAATAGACCCTACCCTAATTTAAAAAATAGTGTAAAACATCTGCACGAGTTGCATGCTTCATAATAATTGATTTTATAGGTGAGCTGTAACTGCAGCATGTAGATTTACCGCAACTGTAAACTATGTGGATTTTCCTAGACTTTCCGATTTTCTAACTGCTTTGTAAGCCCCCACCCAAGTTTTTTTTGCAAACAGTAATCTATAACAACGCCCACCACATACATAAATTTGGTTGGGGTACAGTGCAAATTGTGTACAATCCATGTCCAAAGAGTTTTGATCAGTTTCTCTTTTAAAAAACCTGTTGAGTATGAAAGCTTTTTTTTCCAATGGTAGTTGTGGCAGGTAGATGATTATATTTAGAATTATATCACTCATACATAAATTCTAGACAGTTCATTGGTTGATAGCCATTTATCATTTTTACCATCAGCCTCTCCGTGTGATAGTTTTTACCATCATAGTGCTGCGCCCGTGTGCGCCTGCGCCAAGCCGTCGCTGACTCTTAGACTTCGCCCATTTAGTTATGGGGTGGCCACCAAAATGTTAAGTATGTCACGGTGTCATGGTGTTATGTTGATGAAAAAATGTATTCCTTATCTTAAATAGTATTTTTTTGAGCAACAGAATTTATGTATGAGTGATATAAAACAAATATTAACTGTCTTAAATTTGTGTAATTTCCGGCTTGTGGAATGGAACAATCCATCTTTCACCAAGTGATTATATTTCGACCATCACACTCATAGACAGTTAAAGTGGCACTTCGTGATCCACAGCCTCATCCCCCCACTTTTCTCAAAAAAAGTTGAGATTTTTATATCACTGGAAACCTCTGGCTACATAATGTGTATGTACAAAATATTTCTTGCAGATTAATTCGTTTTGCAAAGATATCGTGAAATTTGAATTTCGTTCTGGTGCACCAGAACGAAATTACAACGCATTGTCTATGGAGCAGTGTAATACACATAATCATGCATAACTTCAAAGCAAAATCGGAATCAACTGAAATTTTGGGAATAGGCTTTTTTCGTGGATATGTACTGAAAAATGTCATAAAAAGAGGATGCTAGGATCACGAAACACTCCTTTAATATTTGTATATTGTTTCATGCTGCATGTGAAGGTAACATCGCCGAATGCATTGGGCTAATCCAGTTGAAATACATACCACCCCCTCAATGGAAGACATGACCTTAATCTTCCACACAGGAATGAAGATTTCAAATGGGGTTACCTAAATGGTTGAAATCATTTGAAATCTATACTCCATGTGTGATAGAAAGGTCATGTCTTCTATTATAGGGGGTGTACGGATTTTAACTGGATCTGGATCTGGATTAGATTCTGCCCAAGAAGGGGTCACACGAGCAAAGTGGTACTAATCTGCAGATGTTATGGTGGTTGCTTATTTCTTGCTTTCTTTGATGTGCTGTTTTACCGCTGACTTAAATTTATCCTCGTCTTCCATGTCTGTGATATGGTGCGGCAATGTGTTCCAGTCTTTAATTGTACGCTTTATGAATGAAAACTTCAAAGAGTTTTTGATGCTGGTAGTTGAGTAAATCTGCTATGAATGTGAGGAGCGTTGGACAGGGCGCATGAAATTATGCATTGGAATGGCAAGGTGACCCATCAGAGCTTGCTGGAAGACTGAAATTCTTGATGTCTCCCTCCGATCTCCAAGAAATTCCCACTCGGGCTCTCCTTGTCACGCTACTGTATCTTTCATAACCGCCATTACAAATCTTCCTGCCCGATTATGCACCCCTTCGAGCTTCTGTGTGATTTCCTGTGTATGTGGATCCCACACGGATCCACAATACTCCATCCCTGGATGGATGAGAGATTTGTAAGCTAGGTTTTATATTTGTCTAGAACATGAATACAGGTTTCTCTTAGTAAATCCCAGAGTTCAACTGGAATATCTGAAACTGATGGCGGTGTGACAGCTTATTACCTCTTACATTAAGTTACAGTTCTTACCTCAGGAGTATATACATAAGCTGCCTGGAAGGCACCAGATATAAAAGCCCTTGCTGCAAACAGGAAAAATGTTAAAATATTCCTGGAAAGATAAGAAAAAAATGGCACAAAATCAACCAATTTATATTGATAGATGTGGGCAGGGTTCGGCTATGGGCCAAAGGATATTGAACTTGTTGGACCGCATTGGTCTTTTCTTCACTTACAGGACATGGCAGTAGAACCTGCATGACACTGTCAACCAGATATTTGCATGACCTTGTTGTGATAATCACAAGATCCAACTTGGTATCCACAGAAGATAATTTCTCCCATACTCTGTAGTCATTTGGAATGCCCTTCCACCGCATGTAGCTTCAAATCAGGTTCCGATCTGCTCAGCTTCAAATGAGAGGTTAATAGCTATATCTTGGCGCTAACCTGTCAGCGTTACTCAACAAGGTAACTGCTGTTAATGGCTAGTTAGCCTTATATGGTATGAAAGGCTAATTTACATAGACCTATGTGTAAGGCAACAAAAAAAACTTTTTTTACGGGCCCGACTGACCCAGATTTTTTTGTACTTTTGCTCAAATCAAAATATGTTTGCAAAATAAATCATCAAATTTTTCCAAGCTTTTGGTGCAGAGATGCCAATGGGTTGTGAAAAAAAATCTGAAAGTTTAAAGGGCCCCTGGTGGGGTCCAGGGGCAAAGCCCCGGTGGGGGTCTAGGGGGCGAAGCCCCTCGAAGCCAGAGGGTTTGTACACATTTTACACTGTAGGAGACACCATTTCTGAGGGTAAAATTACATTCAAATGGATTAAAAAATAAGGTTATTTTGAGAAAACAAGCCTAGATAACAAGCCTTGAAGACTATCTATTATACATGTAATATTCTTCAAGGCTTGTTTTCTCAAAATTATACCATGAAATATGCATATTAGGTACCTAGGCCCAGGCAATTTTAGCAGAATTAGCACCCCAAAAGGCCATTTCTAACATAAAAAATTGTTTTAGACTTTTTTGAAAAAATGCTTCCTTCATCCCAAAAAAGTGGTTTTAAATGTTCAGTTTCCTATACTTTTGTACATGAGAGACATTCTCCAAAGTATTTTTTTGGCCCAATAACATGGCCTACATGGCTGAAATGGATATATATAATGCGCAATATAAAAAACGATGATTCATCAAATTTTTGAGCCCCCCTTATTTTTTTGCTAAATTTTCAAAAAACATTTTTGGCCAAAAAAGCAAGTTATATGCCCTAAATTACTTTTTATTTAATGTTGGAAACCATAGAAATACTGCTACTTAAAAAAATTGCCAATTTATGTTTACAAAGCTGGATCAAGTTGTACATTTTAATTACTTTTACTTCTACTGAACAGCTAGCAATGTATACTAATTCAATGTGTTCCTGACTGTTCAATAGAAGCAAAAGTAATCAAAATGTACAACTTTATACAACTTTGTAAAATAAAATTGGAAATTTCTTTTTTAAGTAGCAGTATTTATATGGTTTCTAACCTTGAATAAGAAGTAATTTAGGCCTATAACTTGCTTTTTTGGCCAAAGATATTTTTTGAAAATTTAAAAAAAAAAAAAAAAAAAAAAAAAAATTTTTAGAAAATCTGATTTTTGGGAAAAATACAAAAAATCGGAGGATTGGCATCTCTGTTGGTGATATTTACTCTACTCGTTTTTATTTCTACAGTAGTTGTGCTGCACGCGAAAAAGTGTCTAAATTAATGTTCCGCACAAAATTTCATCAATTCCACATCTATGCACCTTTCAGTGTTGTGTTCAAATTGGCAGCCTTTAATAACCCCATGAGAACTACCTGCTGATTGGCCAAAATGAATTTTGTGTCCAATTTTGAACCAATCAAGGAGGGTATTAATAAGATCATCTGCAAATACAAGTTTGAACATAAATATTTTAAAGCCCAGTCATGATTGGCAATTAAAATGAGCATTTCAAATTATCAACCAATCAAAAATGCTGTCAGATGACCAGTAGTGTCCAGGGGGTTAAAACCACTTACCTTGTAGAGCAAATAAATAACAGGAATGTGAATATTGCAAAGCCAAAGAATTCTACAGCCATGGTAAGCTTTCTCCCTATTAACTCTATGATGAGGAATGTTAATACAACACCTGTGATGGAAATAGAAAAAGTTAGAGAGGCATTATACTTGTGTCACAGAGGTAAGTTGGTTTCACAGAAGAGTCCAGGTTCCCTATTGACCTTTTGCATATTCATCTCAAAACGAGGTTCTACCCGCAAAGTGTGTGCTGTGTGTGCGTACGCCTGTCAAACATGTGCTATAATTACCGCAAACGCTTTGTAAAAGCAATATGGCACATTGCTAGAAAAGCACAAAAAATTAAAATGCACTTTTTGTGCTTGAATTTAGATGGCAGCGAATCCTGATTATGCAGTCAACATCAATGGTGATAACACATGTACGTGAAGTGCATACATGTAGTTATGTTGATCAAGGAAATTATTATTTCTTTTTAAAAATAGTTGGCTGTGCCAAAAACAATCAAAAGACCTTAGCCTTTCAGATTCTTGGTTATTGTGTACAAACCTGGAAATTCAGCAAATGTAGTCCACAGTAATGATATATAGTCTGATCTGTCCAGTGACTTGCAGGCATCACGGCATTCTAAACCTTCCTTTTGTTGTTCACCTCCTGAAAATGAAAAATATAAACATTATGGTGTTAAAATATTGAAATATATTAATATAATAATAGACATTATATTGATTGGAAGATATGAAGAAATATGGCCTCTAGATTAGAGACCTGGTCAAAGGGGAACATGAGACAAATAAAGCTGACATACAAGAGAAATGGTGTATGGATCCTATAAAGGAGATCCCAAACCTTCTCCTTAATTTTTTTTATATATCAAAAAATTAAAATACACATATGGGCAAGACCAGACCCCAGTCCCAGCCAGGTCAAACTTAGTTTGCAACATGCATGGTACAAGTTTCAAAATTCTGGGTTAACCAGCAGCCATACATACACCATATGTCCTGAAACGAAAAGTTGAAGTACAGTATCAAATCATATGGATAATAGGTTTCCCCCATTTACCATGAAGAAAGGGGGATCTAAGGTAATGTACAAATCTCTAAATATCCCAGGTTTATCAAAATGTACATCATAAATTAACAGTTGCAGTCAATAAAAAAGTGAATAATTTACAGTGTAATCACCCTCATGCATTAATTGGCATGATTTGCATGAATTTCTCACCCCTTCGCCATCAAATTCTCGTGCGTTTTACCAAAAGCGCATTCTTTTTAATCAAAATGTCAGGCAATCTCAAATTTGCACTTGTTTAATTGTAGAATTTGATAACATTTCTGTGCAAAACCCTTGCACTTCACGTTGTTCAAAAGTTGACTATATAACAGAATCATAAAATCTGCATCAGACACTATAGACGAATCCAACGAGCCAAGTCATGGTCAGGATTTGGTCGGCCATTATTGGGTCCCCGCAACACCAGACTGGTGTTGTGACTGCCCAATTAGGTGGATTAAAGCTGCTTAAAAATCGATGTTAGATTCTAATGTGTTGTAAACTGTCATCATTCTTTTGTCTACGTGTAACACGGGTGATAGAATGCAGTTTAGAATCCCCTCCAAGGCTGCATCATTTCACATTTTAGGTGAAATGGAGCTGACGGGGACCCAGCTATGCCTTCCATTGAGGTGTAGGAATGCGTGAAATTGGATTTGTCTATAACTACAGTAAATGAAAACAATTGAAGATACATGCTGAATTATATTATAAGGGAGTAGGAAAACCAAGTACATGTAAGCTTACATGTACAACCCAAATATGCTGAAAAGGAAAATGGTTGGGATAATAATGAGGTCAGAATATTTAAACTAGATTCAAATTCAACTATACCCAATAAAGGATAAAGTAAAGGATTTGGGAGGAGAGATATAGCTGAAGGCAAACAATGGGCTATTCCTGTTGAAATCTAAACACCTCCTGTTGAGGTTTCATCTCAGGGTTTTGAACCTGGGGGCACTAAACTTTAGACGTGATGGCATGTGCCTGTCAATAGGCACCTTTTTTGAAGTCGAAAATACCTAATGACCCCCTTTTTTTTCTAGAATTGTATCATCAAAATGCCAGGAAATAATGCCAGGAAACTTTCAAATCCTATTATTTTTGCAAATTTGTATTGGAAAATTGGAAATTTGGAGCAAGAAATAGAATTTTGCTCCATTTTTTCTAAATTTTTCTACCCGATGACCCCTTTTTTGAAATTTTGTACCCAATGACCGCCTTTTTATAAAATATTACACCCAATGACCCCCTTTTGTTTGTACCCAATGACCTTTTTTAAAACAACGTTTTGTACCGATAGGCCCTACTTTGCGACCCTGGTAGGCACATACCCGTCACTTCTAAAGTTAAGTGCCCCACCCCCATTTTGAAAATAACAGGTGTGTTACAAATCATACTTTTGGAAATGTTGAGACGGGCTGTCAGGTGTGCTTTTAAATTGCACTAGGTAAGAAGTATTGGAATTGAGGTGTGCTGTAAATTGCACTCAGACAGGCAACTAAAGGTGTGCGATAGCACTCCTGCGCCTTAAAAACCAATCCCTGTAATCTCCCACACAGAGGGTGTAAATTACAAATGAAGCCACCCATCCAGGTAAGCCCATTTGAAATTCACACCCCCTGTGTGGAAGATGTCTTCCATAGAATGTGTATGGATTTCAACTGGAATAGCCCAATAGGTTTTCTAGCATTGAATAGATTGATGTGTGAAGAAATGTGATAAGATCTGTATGTTGCAATTTGCCGTAGAAGTGATGATGTAACAGGATTAATTACCATAGCAATAGATGAATACAAGTTTTGAATATATCGCCCTGCACTACAAGCAGATTGCACTCATCACCTGTGTACATTTGTATATCTGCAATCATTGGTTGAATACAATACTGCTCTTTTCAAAGATACTAATCATTCTATAGAATTACGATCCAGGTCTTTATCCCTGTTATTGGACATCTGTGGTTCAATGCATATATAACATGTGAATGTTGTAGCGCATGGTAGTTAATCCAAGTATTACATCACTTTTACGGCGAACAGGAGGAAGTAACATTATCTCTGTTCTATATGGCATTGCATTCATCACAGGTTTTGTTACATTCTAGTTTTAGATTTCTGCGATGCAATTTCACCTTTTAAAGGAAGGTTCCATGGGCTTTCGTTATTCATTCGTTATGCATTCGTTATTTGCATCCATATTATTATAATAATAGTACATTCTGTTAAACTATTAATGTAGCCGGTGAGGTGGATGTGCGTATGCAGTTGCGGAACAACCCAGCCTGTGCCCTCTTTTCATGTTGCACTAAACTTATTTACATCGCAAAAGCAAAATGAACTGAAACCACGAAATGGCTTCAATTGGGCATTCATTTTTTTGAAATTTTCACCTTCTAAGGGGAAACAACCCCTTCAGACACCCAGTGTATGGATAAATATGTGTCTATTTTGGTTTGTCTTGGACACTTTTGTTTTAAGCAACGATTACAATAATAGTGTAAAAATGGTCCACAAAATGACTTCAATAGGGCCTTTCTTTTTAGAATTAGCCCAAATAGCTAATTCGAAGGGGGCCACAACTCCATGTGTTGCGCAACAGGGGCAGCAAATACATTATAACCCCCTTCAAAAACTCCTGGTTCCAATTGTTTCTTTGTTCCTAATTAAATATTATACAAATTTATATAGTTAACAAATAGATAGAGTATTATACAAAATATTCCATCAAACAGAATAAATAATCAAGGAATATATACATTTTTATTCTGTAATGTTCTTCAATTTTAAATAAAAATTGCACATCAACCAACTTATTATGTTTTTTACAGAATGTGGAATAGTACTGTACCACAAACCCCAAGTAAAAGGTAACAAAGTTAATCTTCAGTGAATGTAGACACACACTTACCAATTTTAAAATGTCCTGTGTAACATTATTCAACATAATTCAAAAATTTCATAAAAAAGCTTCAACAACATTATTTATTTTGTAATGAATGGGTAAACTACTGAATAAAAGGTAAAAAACACCTACATGTATACATTCATTTACATTATTAAAGGAAAGATACTGGTATTATTATATATAATATGTACAAGCATTTTATCCTCATAAATTGATTATATTATGAAGAACATAAACATTACAAATGTCAATACAAACATACACAACATATGTGATGCGATCAAGCTAAATGACTCTGATGTTGTTCAAAATCAAAATTCAGCTTTCAATTTCATTACATGAACCATTCTTAGAGCTTTATTTCACTGAAAGCCCCATCATAATTAGACTTATAGCTCCACAGAAAGGGATATTTTAATGTTGTGTTTAGAAACAATCAAATAAAAAGGAAGTTGAATACTATTATTGGCTATATCTCAAATCAATATTTCCGACATCTGACTCATTTTGATTGATCACATCGCATATTTCAGTTCTGTACATGATTTATAAATTATAAAACAGACAATTTAAAGATCACATTATACTTTGATCAGCTCATAATCAGCGGGCCTTATAACACCTGGGATTAACATCAAAATATCTTATTTTGAGTACTTGTGACATCTCACCAGAAGCATCACAAATTATTAATTCAAGTCCTATACTCTATCTGCTTTCTTTAACACACAAAATATAGACCAGACTGGGCAACTATAGCACTCTTAACATGGGTCTACCTTTTGGCGTAGTAGTAGAAGCCTAACATTTCCCGCCTATTACGAGCTGATCAAACTATAGATATAAATTTACCAGCACATGTTCATAAATGTCCATAAATAACACTGGTATATAAAATCTGTTCAGCCTGTGTTATTATATTATAGCCAATCAAAATCAATAATTCTGGACACACACACAACCTGTTATCACAACCTGTCAATAATAATAATATGTATTATCTGTAAAATAATTTTTGCTATTTTTGTAACATTCTAAAAATATTTGGGGCTGTTGTTTATTAAATCTACCATATTTTTGCAAAAAGTAATTTTACTTATAAAAATGTTACTGCATGGTTTTGAATGGCATTTGATAGTTTTGTGTAAAAAGTAAAAAAAAAATAAAATTCCCTTTTGGTCACGTTTTATACAATCTATCTATCTCAACATATCTCAGCCAACACATTATGATTATGCATCTCTAAAACTTGATTACATGATATCATTAAATAAAAAATATCCATGTATTATTATGTTATGAAGACAATGACCTTTAATTTAAATTAAATCATACAATTTTAAACATGCAGCTGTGAACTATTCGCAGAACAATTAGTGTGAAAAATTTGGTTCCAGTAAAAATTACCACTTTTCTGGTATATGATAAAACCATCTGGTTTGGTATTATTAGGTAATAAATATGACAAGCAAGAATGTTGATGTGATATACACAGAGAGGCATAATAAAACAAACTAACTGTGTATGCAGTCTGTACAAATTGCTGTAGCTTTGCTCAAATCATTATATATAGCTCATTATCAAAAGGCTTAAACCCCAGGGGGGGCACATCAAAAAATTTTGGTGGGTATGTTCCCCCGAAATTGGTGGGTCTTTGGGAACTGACGGCGTACCGGTAAAAGGGGGTCTTTTAGAGCTGTGAACAAGTAAAATGGGGACTTTTGGAGCTGCGAACAGTCAAAATCAAGGGTCTTTCTTGGCTTTCTGGTTGAAAATCGCCTGAAAAAACCTTTTAGAGCTGAAATTATCAAAATCAAGGGTCTTTCGGAGCTCTCTTTTGGTCAAATATAGGGGTCTTTCAGAGCTGCGAAATCCAAAAAGGGGGTCTTTCCGGAGGAGCATACCCGTATGGTCATTTGTGTTAAGTGCCACCTCGGGGCCTTAACCGAAAAGTTTGTGTTACCATCAAGTTAAAGCTCTAAAGTCAGGCTCGGTTGATCGGTAATTTAAAAAAAATATTTTGCCACATACAATATTTAAATGTGTAAGTTCACCACAAAATATGGTGGTAATAAATGATTTATAATAAGGTTTGTCTGGCTTGTCCTTTTCAATACATGTCTGAAGTGACTTAACATACTTTTATTCATACATATTAAGGGACCGTTCACATGTGTTTTTGAACGCTCCCTAATTCTATGGGGCCTTCAAATAGACATTGTTTTGGCTCTCATATCAATAGGAATTGAAATACAGTTTGAATTTCCCGGAAACGCCATATAATGTGGATGCACGGGAGTGGATATTAAGTTAATTCACCAGCTTTGTTTGTTTGTTTTTGTTAATGTTCAACACAATTATGCCTGCACATATGGGATATGACAGCACTTCCATGCATGAGATACATTTTGCATTTTTGTATGTCATATCATATGTGGTTCCTGCAGCGCGTATATCATAAAGTGTACATGCTTAGTGCACTTTGTCGGCAAGCCTGCAGCTCAACAGCTCTCAACCATGTACAAGTATTAAACAACATTGCTACCAATCTCAAAGTGAAACAAGTATATACTCTGATCAGCTTAGAATAGGCGGAACTCATAACATCATGGATTCAATGGCGTACACACAGCACCAAGAGGATGTTTAAATACATTCCCATAAGCCATAACCCAATGGGGTTTCTGACCTTGGTATGTCTGCCTTTTGTACACATGTGGCACAGTTGATCATACCTTGCATTGGGATTGTGTGCAAATATCTGGTGTTTTCATCCTTTTATTTAACATTCAAAACATTGAGACTTATGAATAAAATTAATGCAGTGGGACATTATGAATGTTTTCTGTAAGAAAATCCAATTTGATACGTCTCGACTATTAGCTCGTTGGAGTGCAATTTTAAAATTACCATTTTGTGTGGGAATGGGGACTTTGCCTTTAAAATTAGGTTATATTGATCAAATTTCCCAATCTAGTCGGGATCATAGTGCATTGTAGGAATGTCTTTAAGTCTCCTCTGCACAGCACCTATGCGAACTGTGCTTTGCGTAATCGCATGTGAGTTTTTGTGAATTTTACACACCCGTTCCAAGACATTATTGACTCGTGCAGTAACAAAAACTGCATAATTCTCACCTGATAAACAAGCTGATCATAGTATAGCAATAAGCTGATCATAGTATAGCACTACTACAGAATCCTCCAGCCTATCTACGTATACATGTACTATGTCATGGGTGTACTCAAGGTTGAATCTTTACTGTAAGCACTACATGTGTCAGTCCTTTGCAAGGTACATTGTATGGAAGCAGTCAATTTGAACGTTAATGTATATTTAATCAATACAATAAACTGTATTTACATTTATAAACACTTACTTGCACATGTGTTACCAGATGCGAATAGTTCTGTGCTGAGTAATACTAGCCCATAATAGCAAAATGCATTGGCAAACCTGCAACAAACACAGTAAATAATGAGTTAAAGGAACAGTCAAAGATTGTGTTTAAAACATTTTTGCATAATTTTTTTTTTAATGCAGAACCTACATTTATTAAAAGATGCATTTGTGACCTGCTGCCACAAAATTAGCATAAAGGCGCAAGTTGGTAGTTTTGAACGCTACACTACATTCTCTGTTTCATACGCACCTGTTCAAGCCAGACGTATGTCTATATGTGATTTGTGAACGGGGGCACAATGGGCCAATCGCAAAGGCCATACTACTGGCTTGCACAGGTGCACGGCAAACAAAGAACATTAACTCAGCAGTCAGGATGTCTCAAAACTACAAAATAGCGACCTTATACTCATTTGGTTGTAACAGGTCACATTTGAGGAAAAATCATTTTGGCTTGTCACATAAATCATGTTGTCAATTTTTATGATACCTTTTGTTGGGTTTGCAACTATTTAATTTGGGTTATTATTTCATTTGTCATCAGAATTAGCTTGCAACAACACACAGTATTCACTCCCTGGATTCACTTGAAATAGACACAGAGCAACATACCTTCAAGTTCTATTTTAAGTATATTGTCAGAGCTGGTAAAAAAATTCAGATCTAATAATTTACTTACTATTTTGTCACTATATGTTGCTGCAACTTTCATTTCTTATTCTATGTTTAATTAGGTATCTACCACAAAGTCCAAATGAGGTTATTCTAAATAATTAAGGTGACCCCTCACACAATGTGTAAATGTGCCTTTTTAAATATTTAAAAAGGCACATTTAGAATCATTAAAATGATTTGCCCAAATTTGGTTAAACCTTGATTTGAGAATTGATTTCCAGATTTTCCCAAAAATTCTAACCCTGATTATGCAACTGAGGAGTATCTTACTGACTTTTTTTGCTTTAAAAACACAATTGTCACTTCACTGCTCATGTTAATTAGTACCTCCATGGAAGCGTAAACATATTTGAAATTTGTAATAGATTAAAAATGAAGGATATATGTGACAGAATCCACGGAGGCCGAAGGAGGCATTTTTGAAAATTAATTTATTATAATTATGACCTAATACAAACATTAGGCTATCATATTCTGAAAACACCAAAGGTCTAGCATACTTGGTTGAAGTTGGTTCTAAAATTCTGAAGTTATGTATTTTATTGTTTTTTAGTTCATATTTTTACACTTATCTCAATTTCACCAATAAGCAGTCATGCTATAGTGCACGACCACCAAAGTCATGCAAGAATGTTATCATGAGTTCTTCAGTTATCACTACAAGCATAATAAACATCTCAAAAAAAGTAACTAACCCCCTTCCATAATGGCAATTATTCAAAAATTGGCGATTGTATTACAAATCTGTAAAATGCGTTGGAAGCAGAATTTATTTCTGCACATTTTGACACCACATTTTTAGCAATTTACTAAATATTGACGTCATAGTGTACATGTATTTAAATTAATGAAACCCAAGATTTGAAAGTTGCAGTAAATTCTATTGATTTGTATTCAGTATAATGGAAGGAAATCTATGTAATGATATCTGCATGTTTTTGTATTGTTGTAAGTGCAACTTTCAAATCTGGACCTCACTACATTAAATTGAAAGGTGTTTATTGTTTTCTGGGCTATCGTACCAAATGAGGTGTCAAAATGCTCAGAAATAAATTCTGCTTCCAACGCATTTTACAGATTTGTAATACAATCGCCCATTTTTGAATAATGGTCATTATTTAAGGGGGTAGTTACTTTTTTTGAGATGTTTACATGCGCAGTGTTATGACAAAGCATTTAGTCTACCTTATACCCAGGATTAAGAACAAGTGACTTGCAAGAAATCTGGTCATGTTCTACATGTTGGTAAACCCCTTAGCATAAAGTCACAACATCAAATGTCACTTACCATATAAAAAGTAGTAAAACGGTGGTGATAGCCAATTCTTTGGTTTTAAATAAATCTTTGTATTTGCCCCGCTTTGACTGTGAAAAAAAAAATGAACAGATTTACATTTTTTTACTTTTTTTTACCATATAACTATATATGAAGAGCTTAGTTTCAAAACCCCTTACATCCACTTGCCGAATTTTGAGAACACATCAAAAAATCATCAAAAAAATCACTGATATATGGGGGTTTGCAACAAAAGCAGTTTTTGGTGGGATGCTCATCCTACCCAAGCATCCCACCAAAAACTGCTTTTGTTGAAAACTCCCTATATCAATGATTTTTGATGATTTTTGATGTGTTCTCAAACTCTGCAAGTGGATGTAAGGGGTTTTGAAACTAAGCTCTTCATATATCTAATTTGTTCCTAAATGTTTTCTTGTAATATATACTGCCTAATTGTGTTATTTGAGTGATATAGTCCAACTCGTCTCAAGTTGAGAGTAACACCATGTTAGATTTTGTAATGGCAGATTTGAATCATACGCTAGCCTAATCCTGCGAGGCGTACACACACGTAGAAGGGCGATTTGTCAGTAAGCTGGCAACACAATGTGCCACTTTGAAATCCTACATGGTGTTACTCTCAAGTTGAGACAAGACACACTATAGCATGATCCTACCACCAGCAAAAGTAATTTCACACAATTTGTTTAAGGGGGTACTACACCCCTGACCAATTTTGTGCCTATTTTTGCATTTTTCTCAAAAATTATAGCGCATTGGTGACAAGATATGTATATTATAGGGGCAAGGACTACAACTACTCAGTCTACTGCACTGAAAATTTAGCAACTCAAGGCAAGTAGTTATTGATTTATTGATCAAATATTGGTTTTCCTCATTTTAGACTGTAACTCCACAACTGTTGTCAGTGCTGAAATAAAATTTCCAGTGCAATATTTGTAGTCCTTGCCTCTATAATGTACATATCTTTCTTGTCACCAATGCGCTATAATTTTTGAGAAAAATGCAAAAATAGGCACAAAATTTGGCAGGGGTGTAGTACCCCCTTATTGATAAGACAATGTTTTTCACATAGCCTCTGTGTGGGATGACCTAAAAATTTTCTTTTGCCAAAAGGTTATGAGCATAATTGCTCACTAAATTCACTGGGGGAGTGGTCTTCATTTTCAATCATGCTAATTCATTTTCCATCCATATAGTAGCCAGCATGCCTTTATGAGCTTTTAAGCCTGGCTTGAGCAATTTCCATCAGGACCAGTGTCCTTCAACATAAATATAGGTGACTACACAGGCGAGATCCTCATCAGTGTGCACTCTTGCGATGCGCATCAATGTGAATTTCTCTTGTGCACGCGGACGGCATCGCGCCATAAGCATCGTACATGCACATGACATCACGTCATGAGCGGCCTACACATACATGTACACTCGTTAGCTATCACACACTTACAAGAAACATGCTCAATACACAATCATTTTCCAGATTCTCTCGGTCAGGGCTGTTCCGTCCATAGCACTTACCCATTTCTCACGTCTGTCAAAGGTGTCCTCGCGAAATCCCTATTGGTTTGTACTGGGCCTTTCAGTTCCAACCAATTTTCTCAGCATAGAAAACACTGATTTGTTTTTCTTTTTGTAATTATTGGGAGTTTATTCCCTTTAGAAATTGAACTTTTTACATTGTTTCACCAAAAGGTATTAATTTTATGACATGTTTTGTGATTTCCCCCATCGAGTGCAACGGTTAAGTATCCCCTTTGTGTCTGAGGGCGCAAGATGGAACAGTCGAACCCTGACAAAAACAACCAATGGAATGAAGCGATCTATCGCGAGTGACGACATCATGCCGAATAACAAAATACGGCTGCAAGCCTGCGAGTATCATATAGACAGTTGCTATTATTGATGCGGATCCCTGGAGTGCGCATTGAAGCAGATCTTGCTAGCCTCCTGTATGGAATCACCCAATATTGCTTTCACAAACAACCGAATAAGCAATTCTCTTATTTCAGTCTTATGAGTCACATACTGTATCATTTTACCAAATGACTATACTTCAGATTAAATGATGGTCCCATCTAAGCTATCATATCTGTAGATCTATTTAGTACCTACACAAATAATACATGTGATATTCAGCTTGTTGGTGCATAGGAAATGGATAGCTCTTTAACCAATAAGTATAGAATTACATGACCATATGTCAGAATTACACAACCGTGAAGATATGGTGAGTATCAAAGAGCCTCAAAATTGCCCAGTGTGTATAATGGTATAGTAAATCAGCCATTTTGGTTTAATTGTTGCTCATAGAAAGCAAATTATCCAGGTTTCTGTTAATTGCTGTCCAGCACTCAAAATTTTCTAGCTGCAACCTCCCCCCCCCCCCTCAGAGGCACTCCCTATTTGAAATGGCAGGGATGTGTTCAAATTCAGGTCAAATGTACAGTTACAAAAATATGGGGTCATTCAGTACACAACCTGAATAATAATGGGGTCATTCGGTATGAAACTTTAAAAACAGGGGGCCATTGGGGTAATAAACTGTAAAATGGGGGTCATTGGGTACAGGAATACCAAATGACTGTCAATGAGTACACATAAATAAGTGCCAAACTGCGATTTGAATCAATTAACAATTGGAAGCAACTGGATGATTGAAATTCAGTGGGGATTTGAAGAAAAATCCCATTATTTCTCGAGGAGAACACAAATACCACCTAACTTTGGGATTAAAAAGGCTGGTCATTGGGTATAGCAGGAAAAAGGAAAAAAGGGTCATTGAGTACCTGAATTTTTTTAAGGGGGTCATTGGGTAATAGGTAGGGCAATAACACAAAAACAGGGGGTCATTGGGTACAGGCCGGTTTGAAAAGGGGGGTCTATCCCGAGGCACATGATGCATATCCGTCATGGAAGTGCCCCCCCTGTAAAAATGACTGTAAGACTAGGAGTGTCTGGACTAGTTCTATAATCTATATTCTACAACGGCTTTGGTTTTGCCAAATTTGACATCAAAAAGTGTATTATAGAGTTCTACATGTATGTACAATCTATAAATTTATGGGGAAGTTCAAATTTCATATTTTTAGATCTATGAATATCTGAACAAAAATGGAGGGGGTGATGGATGGGGAAACAAGATTATTTTTTGTTCAATTTTAAATTGTGCAGGTAGATGACCGGACACTTAGAACCAAGTTTATCACTCCTTAGCTCCGCAAGCTGTATATGCAACCAGGATAAGCTCTGCAAGTCTTACTAATAGTCTAGACACAGACGGACATAAACACCCACACACAAACACACAGAGTAACTTACCACATTTTCAATTTTAAGCTTTCCTAATGGCATGGGTTTATTATTACACAATGCAACTTCTTTTAGAATGGCGTGGGCTTTGTCTTGATTTCCACATGCTACATGGTATCTGGCACTCTCTGGAAGCCACTGAAAAGAGAAGCATCAATTCATATTATTTTCAATAATACAATGCAAGTTAATTTAGGTGTGGTGCAATAATTGTACCCCCGATTTCGATAGTGAATTAAGGGATCTAAAACGAGCGTTTATTGCGTTTCGACAGTATTTTTTGTGGGACGCATGAGACCACCTCAGACCTATCGAATTGCATTCTGAATACGAAGCATGTCTTTCTAATATAAAATAAATTTTCATTTTTTGAAAATCACAATATAATACAAATTTTATGACAAATTATAAAAATTTGATATAACAGTCCTCGAAGTAAATCATATAAATCTAATGATATATTCTTAAAGTGTATGTAGCATGGAGGAAAAGTCGACGGTCAATTGAAAATTTTGACCTTTCATATTGAAGATATGGATTTTTTCCCAAAAGACCTAATTTTTTTGGTGTTTTGGGAAAAAATCCATATCTTCAATACGAAAGGACAAAATTTTCAATTGATCGTCAGCTTTTCATCCCACCTACATACACTTCAAGTATGCATCATCAGATTTATAAAGTTTACTTCAAGTACTGTTAAATATCAAAAATATCAATTTTCAATGATTTGCCATAAAATGTGTATTAAATTGCAATTTCAAAAATCAAAATTATTTGATATCAGAATGACATTCTTCGTATTCAGAATGCAATTTGATATGTCTGATGTGCTCTAATGTCCCAAAATAAATACTGTCCAACGCTCATACCCCAGCCCTTAAAGGTGGGGTAAATTTGGGGATTTAAAAATTTGGGGGTAAACTTAGGGATTGGAATCCTCGCGACAGTTCACATGGTAAAGTTTTTGCTCAAAGACCGTGTTGCTTAAGGGGGTTCTACACCCCTGGCCAATTTTGTGCCTATTTTAGCATTTTTCTCAAAAATTATAGCACATTGGTGACAAGTAAGATATGTATATTATAGGGGCAAGGACTACAACTACTGGACTGAAAATTCAGCAACTCAAAGCAAGTAGTTATTGATTTATTGATCAAATATTGGTTTTCCCTCATTTTTGACTGTAACTCCACAACTGCAGTCTGTGCTGAAATAAAAATTTCCAGTGCAGTAGTTGTAGTCCTTGCCCCTATAATATACATATCTCACTTGTCCCCAATGCGCTATAATTTTTGAGAAAAATGCAAAAATAGGCACAAAATTGGCCACGGGTGTAGTACCCCCTTAAGCAAAGAGCCCTCCGAGGAGAAGTGCTTTATATTAGCATAGTAGCTGTTGAATTATACCACTAGACCGCATCAAGTTCAGTGGCGTGCGCTCGGGGGAAAACGCTAAAAAACGCACCTTACACACCTAAATCAGACTCCATTGGGGGGAACTGAACCCTGCCCCCCTACTTTCAATGTGCTGCGCACGCTACTGATCAAGTTCAAACTTCTTCTGTGTGTGTAAAAGTAACTGGATGGACTCTGTCCCCAGTACATGAAAGACTGTCTGGTGGTGAAAAAATCTCATCCTGGGTCAGTAACCAACCGTTCTTGTCAAGAGCTGAACCTAAACGTGCTGGAGACAGGTTCTTCTCAGTGGCTGGCCCCAGAGCTTGGAATGATCTCTTAAACTACATCCGTAGTTCTCCAACAGTTGAAACCTTCAAAATCTGCTCTCAAAGCTCATCTGTTTTCCATGTTAATTTTTTCTTGCTTTTTGCTTCTTTGTTTTTATTTTATTGAGCTTTGAATCCAGCTGTAAAGTGGCTTTTTAAGTGTTGTATATAAACCTACCTTACAACAGATGACAAATATAAGCACTGGTATTGCTGAGAAAAATAAGAGATATTTCCAACCTAGTGTTGGCATGACAACCAGAGCTAGGAGCACCTCTATCACTGTACCTATGGCCCAAAATACCTGCAAAAGAGAGAAAACATGCATTAATAGTACTTCAAAAGTTATATTGCCTGTTTAGCAGTGGCGGCACCAGGAATTTTTTTCGGGGGGCATTAGGGGGGCAAAGTGAATTTCAGGGGGGGCAAAATCAACAAATTTTGCGCAAAATTAATTTTACCGTAAAAAGTGAAAAATTTTGTAATTTTGAGGTTTTTCTGGGGGGAAAGAGTTCAGACTGGGGGCATTTACCCCCCCCATGACCTCTGTGGCGCTGCCACTGCTGTTTAGTGTATTTGTGGTATCAATTTCAAGTATGATGCTTTACATTTATCTGTCAATATCTTTTTCCTGAAAATGTTAATATCAATATATCATAAATAACATATTTATTAAGCACTTACAACAAGAATCTTGAAGCGCTGTACCAAGCATTAAAAACAGGAAAACGATATGCAATAAAGTTTTGAAGCAGAGAAAAAATACTTGGAAAAAAGATTATGCAATAAAAACATTCTGAGAAGACACAGGAAGCTATGCATGCTCATTGATTCTCACCAAACCATCATCATCAGTTCACTTGCTGATGATGGAGGTGGTAGTGATGATGATGATGATGACAATGATGATGATGACAATGAAAATGATGGATGGTGATGATGATGTGATGGATGATGACAAGGATCATGGTGGTGATGACCATGTGATGATGACAATGATGATAATAACATTGATCTTTTTGGTAAATCCCATAAGCCTCTGCGAGTACACCCGAGATGTCATCATTTGACCTCACTCCGATCTGCGCACATCGTTTAGCGAACATCGTTACTGCACATTTCAAGCTGGCGTGATGTCAAATGACGACATCCCAGGTGTACTCGCAAAGGCTTATGGGATTTACCGAAAAGGTCAATTGTCATCATCATCATTGTCATCATCACATGATCATCACCACCATTATTATCATCATTATCTTTGTCATCATCATCACCATGATCCATCACATCATCATCATCATCATCATCATCATCATCATCATCATCATCATCATAATCATCATTGTTGTAAATATGGGCCTGTTTTGTTAAGGATCCATTCATCAACCACCCAAATGATATTTACATTCAGTTGATAGTTTACAATAGTACAATAACAGAGCAAACTTAATTCTAAAGAAAAAAATGTAGCAAAATCAAGTTCCAAGTTAACAGAAACTTTTCACTGTAAAAAAACCAGAATCCTTTCACTTACCTCTATAAATACAACACACATTCCCCTAGCCTTAGATGGTAAAAATTCTGCATATAATGTGATTCTGAAAATAAAAATAAAATACAATCAGTTTACTATATGAAACTGCACAACATGATTTTTAAGCAAACTGTAATGTACATGTATGTACATCATGTATACTAGGCCTGCTAAGAATACACAATTTTGGAGGCCAAAAACGCACCCTGATTTTCCAAAAACACAAAAAATGTGATTTCCGCCAAAAAACGCAAAACATTTTTTTTTTTTTTTTGATTTTTAATTTTTTTCGCAGATTTGGAGAGTCCCTGGACCTAACATCAAGTGCTACCATCATTAAAAAAAAATTTGAAAAAGAAAAAAAAAAAATTGAGAAAATAAAAAAAATAAAAAATTGCATTTTTTTTATAAATATTTTGCGGATTTAGAGAGTCCCTTGACCTAGAGTGAAGTACTGCAATCATTTGTGGTTGATTTTAAAAAATTTGGAAAAAAGTTACCAAAAATTTACAAGTTTGTATCCAAATGGGACCAATTTGTAACTTGTGTTCACTGCATAGTCACAAGTTTTGTACACAAGTCTAGAATAGATTTTGAAGTGAACACAAGTTACAAATTGGTCCCATTTGGATACAAACTTGTAATTTTTTGGTAACTTTTTTCCAATTTTTTTTTTATCAATTTTTTTTTAATGATGGTAGCACTTGATGCTAGGTCCAGGGACTCTCCAAATCCGCGATTAAAAAACGCAAAAAAAAAAATTGCAGCGCAAATAACGCAATTACTTATTCTTAGCAGCCCTAATGTATATGTTGTATTCATGCATTTTAAAATGTTCTGTTTAATTTCCTTTTGGACCTGTAAGGTGATGCAAAAAAGGTTCCTGAGGTGTTAGTCCAATATGTTAGGAAAATATTTCTGCTATTATCCCATGTTGTCATTGTCAACATAACTTGTATTTTCACTCAAAAGGGTACAAAAATTCTGGTCGCCATATTTATTTTCACAAATAACTTGACCTTTGAGGTCATCTAGTTGACTTTCCCCATGAAGGCGCTGGAACTGACAATAGCGATAATATCAAAGAATAGCAACACTGACTGCTAATCTGCAATTATCAATGTGAGGCTTTGAAATTAGCGCAATTATGAGAATAACTTGATTAAATTAGCGCAATTATCAACCACATTTTGAAATTAGCGCAATTATGAAGTAAATGTTGCAATTATGAAACTTTGTGAAATTGCTCAATGAAAATAGCGCAATTATGAGAATAACTTGTTGAAATTAGCGCAACTGTGAACCACATTTTGAAATTAGCGCAATTATGAACAAAATGTTGCAATTATGAAACTTTCAAAATGCTCAATGAAAATAGCGCACTAATCAGAATAACTTGTTGAAATTAGCGCAATTATCAACCACATATTGAAATTAGCGCAATTATGAACTAAATGTTGCAATTAGGCCTAAAAAAAAATTGTTTGATTGGCGTAACGCGACCTACCCTAAAATTAGACGCGACCCTAACTTTTTTTTATTTATTTTTTGCAAAAAAAAAAATATAAAATAAAAAAAAAAAAATAAATAAAATTTAAAAATTTAAAATCACACAAAATAAAAAAAAGAAAAAAAAGTTCCAAAGCCTTTATCAAAAAACATTTACATCTTAAAAAGTAAAAAAAAAAAAAAAAAAAAGAATCCCGACCTCGACCTACCCAATTTTTTTTTTTTTATGTTACGCCAATCAAACAATTTTTTTTTTAGGCCTTATGAAACTTTCAAAATGCTCAATGAAAATAGCACAATTATGATATGAGAATAACTTGTTGACATTAGCGCAATTATCAACCACATTTTGAAATTAGCGCAATTATGAACTAAATGTTGCAATTATGAAACTTTCAAAATGCTCAATGAAAATAGCGCAATTATGAGAATAACTTGTTGACATTAGCGCAATTATCAACCACATTTTGAAATTAGCGCAAGTATGAAGTAAACATTGCAATTATGAAACCTCTTCACTCAAGTGATAATTGCGCTATTTCTCTATTTTCAAAACTTCTTCAAAAATGTTCATCATTTTTCGGCACGTTAGATTTGGACAAATTGACCTTTCATACCCCATACTTGATTGTGTCTAGTCTTTCATGTTACAAGTTGGATCTCTGTACTGCATTATGATGCTGATAGGTACAGATTTCTACGTGAGCATTCAGGAAATTAGTTCATGCTTCAGGTTAAATCAGAATGAATCAATTTGAAAAGGTTTATTGATACTCACGATTGCGGCACTCCTCCGATGCCGAATCCTACCAAGCCTCGTAATAGTAATATCCATATGTAAGTGGGTGAAAAACTACTCAGGAAACCATAGTAACATAACCACACAGAACAGAAGATTAACCCCTGGATACAACAAACAAAATATGAACAAGAGTAATAAGGTAAAGGGGTCGAACCTGCATTTTTTCAGAAGGAAGTGCCCATCTCTCTTTCGTTAGTGATTAGGCCAGACTCCACCGTGAAATGTTGCTGTGGGGGATCACCACACCTCCTCCACAGCGAGTCTGTTACCTTCCCAGCATTTAAAAATGCCGATTACAATTTATACACCTGAGTGGAGTGGAGTAATCAAGATAAAGTGCCCTACTACAAGGCACAATACGCTGGTGTCGCCAGGGCTCAAACCTGCATTCTTCTGAATATGAGTCTGATCCTGTTCCGCTCGCCCACCATGCTCCCAAAGTTATTAAAGACCCTATTTACATTACTGAATTTCTTCCCTTGACAAAGATTGAAGTAATTCTGAAAATAATTAAGCGTGCATACACATTGCGCTGATTGAAGATTGAACAAAGACATTGCACCGTACACATTTTGCAAGATTTAAGAAAAAAATGTTAATTAGTGCCAATTCCTCATCTTCTGTCCACATCGTACTGCGAGTATTGTCGGCCAATCCAGCCATGTTAATGTATTAATACTAATATTGCTAGTAAAACACATTAAACTCTAAACACAATTTCTAAATGGGTAAAACTAATGCTGAAATTTAGTGAAATGGTTGCAAGTTGACACACATTGTATGTCAATAGACACAGGTGTGCTGCTAATGCATTATGAACTTGAAACCAGGCCAGCAATTGTCACATGAGCACTTTACTTCGTCCAACAAAGCAAACATACATGGTCTTGTGATGAGTGCCTCCCCCGGGCGGGAAATATTTGATTATATTCTTTACTTTTTAATCTCTTTCATTTGACAAAAAGGTGAGTGAATGACCCGGGTCTTAATGAGGACTGAGTCCCGGGACTGAGTGTCACCCCTAGATGGGGAAAATATATTCTTTTACACTCTTTTTCTTTTGCATTTGACACCTCTCGGGGGGAGGGAGAGGGAAGGGGGGAGGGTCATAGCTTCATGGTATTTTGAAATTGTCAATTTCAAATCAAAAGGTTAGTCAGTCAGTAAGACTGACATTTCTATAGGCTGTATAGCGCAAGTGCACCAAGAAGTATGGTAAGCAATCAATTGATATCTTTTTAAATGCAGTAATTTGTTATGAGTTGTATTGTAAAATTTCATTTGAATGAACATTGCATGACAAACGCCTCTGTACAATGCTTGATAAATGCCCATCAATTCACACTGACTGGTGGGTATTTTCCGTGACTTTTGATTGGTTTAATCTGGTTTGATCAGTATTTCTACCCACCCACATTTTGTATTTTGAAATATGAACATCAGATTTCAAACCGCGATGCCCCACGAATATCGAGTATATGGTTTCCAAGAGTGTGGTTCCCAGTAGTTTATCTCCCTATGGGTAATATTGGTACATAGCACAGACTATAATCGTGTGCAGCTGTTGGCAGCTGTGTTCATTTATAATCAAATGACATTTTTACTAAAAATACCATTTTAGGTTTTTCAATTATACTTCTGCCAATTACACAGTTTTCAATGAAATAATTGCTAATTTTATGGTTGTGAAAAACTCCCAGTTAAGGTTGGTCTGAACCCTGGAATTATGAAAACTTTTCGGGCCTCATAACTGCTAAATTATTAGTCTAAAGAATATAAAAGTATACATTTTAGAATGGAAATGACTTGATGAATTCATCTGTGAGGTCCAATTTGGGCCAAAATGCTCATTTTGGAGAAAATCCCAAAAACGGGTTTTTGGCCCAAATTTTTTCAGTAAACGTAACAAAAAAAAATTGTGTGGCCAAAAAATTTTTTATTAATTTTTAAAAACTAGATAAAAATATCTAGGGACAGTTTTTTCATTTTTTTGAATTTTGACCAACTTCACCAACCAAAATATTTGAAATTTGGGCTAAAATCAGGCTTTTTATGATTTTTTTGAAAATTTTGCATTTTTGACCATTTTGGTGCAAATTTCTCAAAGCTGGTCAAAATTCAAAAAATAAAAAACGCCTCCCTAGATATTTTTATCTAGTTTTTAAAATTAATAAAAAAATTTTTTGGCCAAACAATTTTTTGGTTACGTTGCACGAAAACATTTGGGCCAAAAATCCCGTTTTTGGGATTTTCTCCAAAAATGAGCATTTTGGCCCAAATTAGACCTCACAGATGAATTCAGCAAGTCATTTCCAGTCTAAAAATGTATACTTTTATATTCTTTAGACTAATAATTTAGCAGTTATGAAGCCCGAAAGTTTCCATAATTCCAGGGTTAAGACCACCCTTAAGCCAACAATATAACAGATGAACCTAGAGCTTGGTATTTTTCAGTGATTTTATACAAAGCAGGTCTGATTTTCAGATGGGCCTTTATACATTAGCCAGGCCTATTACATGAAGTAAATGTACTATGATGTAGTGTATATAACCTTAATAGAATACCATCTACCATGTTTACCACATCCTCCTCGCAGTAGGAAACCAGGAAAGTTGAGAAAGATTTCAACTTTCCTGCACAGACTAGCATCACATATGTGACAGCAAAAAGATTATCTTTTATAATATACAATGGAAAGAGCAGCGGACTGGAAAATTATTGTTACCACAGGTTATAAAATTGCTGCAATACAATGCAATATGGCCTACCATCAACTTTAAAACCAATCATACTCATAAAAATATCAGGATCAAATCTATAAATAATCAATTTTATATTAGAGACACTTTATTTAGAGTTTAGACTGTTATTAGGAAGATTAGGAAATGGTGAATATGTACAAAAATGTATGTACAGTCTATTTAGTCTGAAGTACAAAGTACCGACGCGGACGCACACATTGTGCCGACTTTGAAACTAAGGCACCCATACTTGCAGCAGAGACGCAGCACTGCGCACTGTTTATGCGTTGTGTACTCGCGCGTTGTCACTTTGTACTTCAGAGTGGACAAACTGTACAGTAGAGGATCCTAAAAACCATAATGGACACTCAAGAAAACGAGGGTTCAAAACCAGAAAGCTGTAACTCACTATGGCCGGCTCTCATAAAATGAGCATTAAGTTGGCTCCTTGCTTTGGTCTTCAAAAATCAGTCCTCCACAATGACTTTTGTTTTCTATTGAATTTTGTCATGATCTCTGTATCGTCTACAGTGTATAGTGTCCTGGCAACTTTTTTTGATTTGATTTGATTTGTTCGGGTTTTGACAACCCTGGATAACCCAAGAAAGCCTCTATTGAAGCTTATTTCCATTGGGGTCCATTTGAACACCGGGACGGGTTGGGAACAGTCAGGGGTTAACACCCTACTCTTTTCGAAACTGGCTGCGAGATACATGTACAGGTATGGCTCTCTGTACACGGGACCGACGGCTTAACGGCCCCTCCGAAGGACGGAGTACTTTCATGATTCAGTTACCCAATTCTAAATGAACCATGGGAGAGCGGAAGTCTGAATTTAATCTACAGAAGTTGCCAATTAATTTCAGACTGTTTTTCCAAGTCAATATCCCAGCAAATCGCCACCGCCGGGAATCGAACCCGGGACCTCATGCACTAAAGGCAAGTACCCTAACCAGTGCGCCACGATCTCCCTTAGCAACTTTATGCTCATTTTGTGGGAGCAGGTGATTGTGAGTTGAGGCTTTCTGGCTCTCAACCCTTGAAATTGTCTTGTGTGCAGGCAAAATTACACAATGATTAAAGTTTCAACTCATATTAGGTTTAGGTAGCAATTGTGAATATTGTAATTTTAATAGCCTATGCATGAATTGCCTTTTCACAATATATCTGGAATACTTAATAATGAGCCATGAAATGAGAACCTGGTCAAAACCAAGTGTGGGGAGGGGGCCACTGGTTATTGACAGAGGGCTATCATGCGTGACCAGTAAGTCGGAAAAAAAAGCACCCTAAACAAGTATTTGTGAGGCCTGAAAATGTACAAGTATAACAAGTACAATTTCCTAACCTAAACAAGTATTGGCATTACTTCCCCTTCCCCTCTCCCGGTTTCCCAACATTAAATGTGACAGCAATTTTTCTCAAAATCCAAAATGTGCTAGCAATATGTACACAAGCCTGTGACCAGGGGTCGCATTTAAGGAGTTTGCGCATCCAGGGACTCCTTATTTTTTTATTTTGCCCATTTTGGACTCCTTAAATCTCAAGTTGAAAGTGACCCAAGGGTCCGATAAAAACTGTATGGACTCCTTAATTTCATGATGCACGGAGGCATAAATCATCTATTAAAAAATAAAAAATAAAAAGATCAGTAAATCTTTTGAATCACCATAGGCCAACAACACTAATAATTTCACTGGAATATTTGACAAGTTCTGAAGTTTAGAATTTCGGACAGATGGACTCATCGGACCCCTTAAATGTTAGTTTTGCAGGTACCAAAGGGTCCAGAAAAATTAAATTGGACCCCTTGATTTTTTGTGCTCGCGCTACCCTTGCCTGTGACCACTGTCCAGTAAACCCATTTTTAAGTCAGGTGTTCGTGTTGGCCGGTCAGGTATCACTCCCTGTATTTCTGACACATTAAAGAGTTTTTGGTTACATCAAATGTCAAATATCAATATCGCACACAAGAGCACTTTGTTTACCATCCGATACATCAAGGCCTTGTTTTGCAAGCTTTTAAATGAATATTTGTAAGATAAACTTAGTCATTGATACATATATATACATGTAGTACACCACCATTTTTGATATGTGAGGCCACTAATATATTACGAGTACTACTATCGAGTGATGCAGTCCTGTTTTTAAAATTTTAGTATCTTCTGATGTGACTTAACAAAGCAAGTTGATTGATGCAAAATGCAAATATAAAGTTTGAGGTTAAGCATATTTGAATTAAGCATTTAAATTTAAATTTTAAAATTAAGCATTAAATTTAGCATTCAATTTTAATTGAGCATTTACAAAAGCTCAATTTCTTTATATTTTTATCTTTTCTGCATCCTGAAAATTAAAAGCTGGATAAAATGGAAAACAAGTGTAGCTCAATGGATTATTTGCATTACAAAAAATATGTAAAAGGGATATATGGGAAATACACCTTAATACATGTACCGTATTCATTCCAATAAGCGCCCATGCCCCAATAAGTGCCCATCCAGGGTATTTTCAATTTGCTAAAGGGTACCAGCTAAAGGGTACCATTAATGTTGAAGTGACATATGGACAAAAATACGACGTCGATACAGTGAAATAGCTGGAGGACTACAAGACCTGTGTAAACTTGTAATATATTTTCTGCATCAGAAAAGCTACTAGAACGTCAAGGACCCTTTTGTAACATGCGTAAATTCATCTCTAATAGACGCCCATTACGAAAAAACCTGGTAAACCTGGTAAAAAATAAGCGCCCACCAAAATAACTTTGTTAAGCGCCCTGGGCGCTTATTGGAATGAATACGGTACAACTGATTCCAAATTCTTTCAAAGCATTGAAAATGAATAAATACAATCCTTTTCAACTGCCCACATGTCATCATAATACTTCACTGGCTGGGGATAACTACAAGCTTGTTTCTATTAGATTGAAATAATGGATCTGTATTGGACTGTTTCATTTTACAAAAAAATATACCTCTATCAGGCATGTTTTATACATTTCAATGAAAAAGGGAAAAATATGAAGAAAAAGGAAAAGGCGCGTAAAATATGGCAAAAATGCTCAAAACGGGCTAAAAAGAAATAAAAACATGGAAATTTGGGAAAAATAGGAATTCCTTTAAAAAAAGTAAAATTCTCATGCCTGCTCTATTTGCTGACATAGTGAGTATGTAAGGTGCAGTAACAATGAATGTACTCCACTGTTTTTCCCCAATTACAATGGGTCTACTTCTGAATGTTATGGACTAATTATATTACATAAGCTAATTAGAATTTCATTTAATTTGTAGCTAATAATGAAAATCAATTATCGCAACCCACATACTCATATGTGATGCGATCAAGCTACATGAGTCTGATGTCGATCAAAACCAAAATTCAACTTTCAATTTCATTAAATATGAGCCCTTGTCAGAGCTTCATTGTGCTGAAAATCGCATCATAATATGGTCCCAGAGATATGGTCATTTTAATGTTGCTCAGAACAATTTGCTATGGCTATACATGTACATGTGCATATCCCAATATCAATATGCCTAACATCCCAACAAGTATTTGCCTTGACAGTCAGAAAGCAGGTAACATATTGAGCAGATTATTTAATTAATTGAATTAATTTGAATATTTATGAAAATCCATCATTCTGGTAAAGAGATGAATGTACAAATGAGATAACGCTGGATGCTTTTTAAGGTTCAGATTTTTGTGCAATTGTGTTTTTTGTGCCGAAAATTGTGTTTTTTGATGTCTAAATTGCGTTTTTTTCTGTTTTTTGATGTCCATTGAATCAGCTGAAAATCATGCAAAATATTGAGTGCTCCAGTGCCAGAAGTGGGTTTGTGCAATAGCTGCCCTGTGAATATTTGGCAATTTACACACAGTATATTATACTTGTCTATACATGGCAGCTACATGTACGCATGACAGCTATTGCACCTACCCACTTCTGGCACTGAGCAGTCAATATTCTGGTTTCAACTTCAAATTCAATATTATAGTAAAATTGTTATTGATTAGTAAGTAAATCATATTATTGAATGACAATGTATGCACTTTCGGCCCAATTTTATCAATAAAGCATGACAACACGCATGTGACACTAGAACTTAGTACTGGATAAGCTGAAATCAAAGTTGATTCAGATTATAAAACTTCCAAAATCTATTCAGCTGAAATCTATGTATATTCAATTGTTCTTGCAAAATTCTTGTGCAATCAAGATTGGTCCTCACATTGCCCAACAAAAATCTAACAATGAAATTGATATCATTTCCTGATAAACTCTAACTCTCTCAATTTATAGTGGGTTTTAAGCGGGTTCGCCCTCGGACAAGTTATGAACTGTCAAGCTTTCGTCAGGAATAGCTCTGACTTCTTCAGGACAAAGTACCTAAGAATGAGACATGTAGGCCGCCCCTTGTCTACTGATGGCTCTGAAAAGAGCTGTTCACTGAAGACTGCCCCTTGTCAACAGAGACAAGAAGACTGCCCCTTGTCTAACTCTGCCTCTCTGTCTAACAGAGACAAGAAGACTGCCCTTGTCTAACTCTGCCTCTCTGTCTAACAGAGACAAGAAGACTGCCCCTTGTCTAACTCTGCCTCTCTGTCTAACAGAGACAAGACTGCCCCTTGTCTAACTCTGCCTCTCTGTCTAACACTACAGAGACAAGAAGACTGCCCCTTGTCTAACTCTGCATCTCTGTCTAACAGAGACAAAAAGACTGCCCCTTGTCTAACTTTCTCTTTAAAAACAATTCTTGAATCAAAGTACTCACCTTTCTCCTCCCAAATTTGTCACAAATCTTGCCCCATAAAGTAGAGCTGATAAACATTCCAATAAAGACGACGGTAGTGATGAGAGCTTCTTGCCATCTCTCTAGATTCCAAAGACATCTCAGTTCCGGTGAGAGGATACTTAGCAACATCATCTCGGTAGCATCTGCCATCTGGATATAGAAAATATAATACTTAATGTAATTTCATTCCAGAGAACTAAATTGATTTTCATTATCTGAATCAATATATTATTGAAAAATAACACTCTGGTGTTTTGCAAAAGTTCATTCTACAAATCATACATGTGTATACTTTGAAAACTTGCTTAATTTATTGTTGTTCATGAGTTATGTACGTTTTACAAAAGTGTTGTTGTTTCAGCCCTCTTTAAAACATAACTCAAGAACCACAGGACCTACAAAAGTATATCTGTGATATTTGAATTCTCCTACACGCTCGCTATGAATTGAGAAATGCATTTTTTTCTAAAGCTCACTGCCATTCGCAAGATGCTGTTAACTACTTTTTTTCTGCTGCTTCGACCAACAATACATCGTATACCCTTAAGTTGGTAATTGGTAATATTTTATGGAAAAAATATCATACCATGCTGTCTTATGAAGATAGCCCTTTAATCTACTCTGATGATAGCATAATTAATGTGCTTTCATCAGTAGATAAATTGCATGATTCATGTTGCTATCTTCAGTAGAAAGCAAATCTTCATTAATGTTGAACTATTTACTGTTGAGACCACTTAAATAGAATCTTCAGTAGATAGCAAATTATAGTGTTTTGCTATCTTCTGTAGATAGCCAAAATATTGTTTTGCTATCTTCTGTAGATAGCAAGAAGTGTTTTGCTATCTTCTGTAGATAGCCAGAATATTGTTTTGCTATCTTCTGTAGATAGCAAGTGTTTTGCTATCTTCCGTAGATGGCAAGAAGTGTTTTGCGATCTTCTGTAGATAGTAAGAATAGTGTTTTGCTATCTCCTGTCGATAGCAAGAAGTGTTTTGCTATCTTCTGTAGATAGTAAGAATAGTGTTTTGCTATCTTCTGAGATAACAAGAATAGTGTTTTGCTCAGCTGTCTTCTGTAGATAGCAAGAATAGTGTTTTGCGATCTTCTGTAGATAGCAAGAATTGTGTTCTGCTATCTTCTGTAGATATATGTGGTAAGAATAGTGTTTTGCTATCTTCCGTAGATAGCAAGAATAGTGTTTTGCTATCTTCTGTAGAAATATCATTTGAAATTTGAATGAACACATCTGCCAACAGCTGACCAGGATCAGTTCAAAAATTATACAAGATGAATGCGCAACAGTTTTTATGAAAATACTAAGCCATCACAAGTGAGTCTGTGTTTTGCACACATGGATGAAGGATGTTCATCACACAGTACACTGTATACGCAGACAGTCATCACGCTGGTGGCAGCTCTGTGTTTCTTAAATTAAATTCATAACCTCATTAATAAATGCGATGCGTGCGAAAACGCGAATGCAAATCGAGGTCATTAATATCTCACAATTGACCGCAAAATGCGTAATTGTTCCAATGTCGCACACAATTGACTTCTGCGTGCGCGGTATTGTGCGTCCAACAAACTGCGCGCGCGCTGGCTGCCTTATTTGGATTGCGCGCTACCAGATTTGCACAGATTGTGATACGCACTTTTGTTATTGGTCGCTCTGTTTTAGCCTGATCGATCTTTGGCAAGGGAAGATGTAAAAATCATCTATTTTTATCAACTTTTGAGCAAAATTTTGTGTTATTTTGTAAGGTGAAGAGATTAAAGTGACGGTTAGGAATGAGGTTAATAACTTTGCATCGGTAATATGGCGGGCATTGTGAAAAATCTAAACATTTTGCTTTGGACCTCGGAATATCCTCGGGCTACGCCCTCGGGATATTCCTCGGTTCCAAAGGCAAAATGTTTAGATTTTTCACAATGCCCTCCAAATAACCGATGCGCAGTTATTAACCTCTAATTATTACAATAGTTTTAGGGTTCTTATTTTTTGGTTTGCAATTTAAGATAATTTAATGCTATATTTTCTTCACTATTTATTATAGAGTATTGTACATTCTTCAACTGAAAGAAAATACATAGTAGGTAATGTGCTCTAACTGTGAATTGTTTTTTGTCTGTTTGGTTTTGTTTGTCTGCTCCAGGTTATTTTGTACTGTTTTGCTGACACTTCTGTGGGCTCTGAAATTGGCAATTTTTGGCCATCAAACTTTGCCTGTTTTGGTACCTACATTGGTTGTTTGGTTTACCGAGTGTGCACAGTGATTTACATCATTGATCCTTGTTGTTTTTGCAGGTTTAGCACTTTTGTGAGCCTTGGAACTGGTAATTTTTGGCTATCGAACTTTGCCTACTTCCTATGCCTACATTTGCTGGTTTTGGCCCCCCCCCCCTGCATATTGTCTAGTCTGTATTTTACATGTTTCCCCACATCAAGTTGGTGTACCTTGCTCGTTTTCTTTTCTGTGAATTGTCAGATTAACTGTTTCACGTCAGAAAACTTTATTATACATGTTGTGAGTTGTATTTTATGATGCAAAACTAGCAATTTCAAAAGCTGGTGATAAAATCAAATCAGGTTTATTAGTAGAACAAATGTAGACCACCTGACTGCAGAATAAATTAAGTTGTAGCCTATGCTGTGCAATTATCTGTGTTTTGTATAGAAAATACATCTAAGTGTGCTTTCTTCTGCATTTATGATGCAAAACTAGCAATTTCAAAAATCAAATCAGGTTTATTAGCATTTATTAGCAGAACATATGTATAGACAATACATCTAAGTGTGCTATCTTCTGAAGATAGCAATCATGGCATTACATTTCTTATCGGAGCCATATGAAGGCATTGATCATCAATCTATAAGCAATAAGCTCAAAGTGTTCTTGTGTAAAGATTGGGGAATAAATATGTTTTAAATGCTTGAATAAGTTGAACTATATTTTGTACTATTAGTCACAAAAAAATTACTTTAACAATATGTTAACAGTGGTAGTGCAAAGTTACAGTAAGAAAAGGCTAATTATATATTTGGGTTTTTGTCAATCAATATTTTTGGAAAGATGAACTTGATAATACTCATCAATACAAATGAAAATTTCAAAAAAAAATTCCTGAACTTTTAATTTGGTTAAACATAAACTCAGGTGCTAAAACTCATTTTACATACTTGTACATGCTTTATGATGATTTTTATTGAGCTTATATAGTGGTTCCTGAGAGTTTGACTTACCCATGCCAGTCCTGTTAGAGCAGATATCTGTATCTGAAACCGGCCAAATCCAATAGCCTCCACTGCTTGCTCCACTGTAAATTCATCTGAAATGAGACCACAACAAAACCAAATTTTATGATAATTCCAAAGTAGACAAAAGTTTCCCCCATCCTGCCTCCCCCTACCCCATTGCATAACATTTCATTGACAGAGCTGAAATTTGCCATTGAAAATGTGTATGATCTTTTTTGGCCGATATATAATACTGTTTAAAAATATTTTGTATGTCAGTCTTGATATGATACAATGTAAGGCTGTATAAAATTAATTTATTAATATCGGTTAAAATTAACTAATTAATAATTAATTAAATTTTGGTTCTTAATTTTGATGACTAAAAAAGTTTAATTACACAACATGAATCATGTACAAAAAATGTTTGTAACATTCTATCACTTACAGCCTTCAAATAAAAAGCCCCTTGTTGTTTTCCATTTAAAAGAATGCCTCAAAAAATATTACAGAGTTCTGCTAGCAATGCCAATTTTTACCCGCAGCAATTCATAAAATAATTCATAAAATCCTCCAGACGAGAACCAACTAATTTATTCTATGCTGCCTATTTTACCCCCGGTGGGGTCACTCCCCTGTGCAAGGTCTTAGGCATGCTTTGAAGGTTTGGGTGTGTAAATCCAAAAAACTGGGTGTGTAAATTTAAGATTTGTGTACAAAGTATAGGCCATGTGGGCAAAAACTGGGTGAAGGGTGTGTATCAAATTTTGGTGTGTAAAACACTCCCTACACGACTGGCTGCCTAAGCCCTTGCCCCTGTGCAAGGTGACGCACATGACCCCAAAACAGGGACAAAATGGTAGTTTGAAATGCCCCTATTTTTACAATTCCATTTCCAACGACACTTTTGCAAACTTGCCCCTATTTTAACATTTCAAGGCTTCAACACACATTCGCACATTTTTCTTCACAGAATCATAAAAGTATGCCTTTGATGAGTATGTACAAATGCTTTATAACAAATTCCCTGAATTACATTGTTAAACCTTTTCTATATTTCTATACGCATGTGGTAACAGTCGACCAAATTCGCGACACTTTTTATCCATTTCGAGAACAAGTTTTACCCCTAATCCTCTCATTTTCGTGGACAATTTTGCCTGTGGACGTTCCCTCAAATTGACCCCTTTTTCCGCGATCTTGGTAACGATCATGTGGTCAGTAACTCAACTTGAGTGACCCCACCGGGATTTTACATGATAACAGCAAGCATTTGCATGTCCCCATGTGGAATTAAACAACTTTTATATAAATTTTTAAATATTACCAATACCAACACATCCTCAACCGGCCCATTAACGAACTCATTATAGCCAATATATATACTTAGAATAATATCTCCTGGCTGAAACTGTTAGCCACCTGTGCTGTGTTATTAAGTATTTCTGAATACTTAATTATGATACAGGTCATTAAAGGGGGGTAACCCTATTGGTTTTGGATATGGATTGTCTTTAAAATTACATAATAATATCAAATATCGCCTCCTTTATGCTGCTTTGTGAAAAACGAGAGCATTTTCAGCGTAAATGTGAATAAATAGCCAAATTTGCAATCCAATACCTTGGTATACGTGAATTGCATTCTGGGCAGGCAATGACGAATGCTGACATGCTGTACAATGCCCGGCCCGTATTGAACGGAAAATGTTTTTATTTTCGCACCGCTTTCAGAAAAAAGGAAACAAAATATATATCCCTTGCAATATGTACATTTCAAATGAATATAAAAAAAGTTTGGGTAAAATGGAGAGGAAAAAAAACCTTCCGAGACCGGGTTTTGAACCGGGTACCTCGCGGGTAAAAAACAAACGCGCTAGTCAATTGAGCTATTCAGCACACCACGCTTCCTCTTGTCGTTTTAATAACTATATACGGCAAACCGTCTCCTCAGCAGTTAGTGTGGTTCGCTTTTTCACAGAATGTGTATGACGCGAAACCAAAGTAGCTGTTGCGGTGACTGATATTTCGCTCATAATTCCTCCCAGAATTCCAAAGTATTTACCATTGTTTACAAACTGGTATACCTGTAAAAACCGCTGTGATTCATGATTTCTCCGAAATACATCGACTTGGAGCGTCAAATTTCAGGATAGTAATGAGAAAAATAGTATCTATTATGTGATACCAAAACCTCATCAACAATGAAAAAAATCGGGGATGATGCTGTCGATCGGGTTACGGACCTTTAAGCAATGCATAACTACAAATGCTTTGCTAATATTTAGTGACAATATTAGCAACAATGCAATACAAGTGAGCGTGGATCACAAAAATATTGTAAGCCTAACCAAGCGTTTATAATGTCATGTGTAGAATGTGTTACGGCGCTTGACCTATTATTGCAAAGGGCACTCATGTGATTCAGGTTTTTTTTAAATAAATCACAGAGCAGGATTTTAATAATGGGTTGTGAGGGTAGTAAAATCAACAATATAGGCTATATATCTGACTTTTTGGAGAAAAAACATGTAAATTTATATGCCCAAGGTCTAAAAATTTTTATAAAATTTAAAAAAAAATTATTATTCCTGCAGATTGATACATTATCTCCGCAGTATACATTGTGGTCAGTGGCAGCGCTACAGGAAAGGGGGGGGGGGCAATATTTTTCTTCCCACCCCCACACTTTTGAGGCAAACCCCACAAAATAATGTAAATTTCCACTTTTTGCTCAATTTTGCCCCCCCCCCCCCTGAAATTCACTTTTCCCCCCACCATGCCCCTGAGAAAATTCCTCGTGCCGCCACTGATTGTGGTTTACAACAAATGTCAAAAGCTCACAGTCATGGTGATCCGATTTGTGTGATCATTTCTGTGATGTGCATGATTTATTCACACAGGCACTTTATAACCTAGATTTTTTGACTCCAAAATATCTGCTCCGACCATTCAGTAATGTAATTCCACACTGTGATCCAAGCCTACGTAATATTATATTGATTAGTTTTAAACCTGGATTCATTTACATGCTAATTTGCTAAATCAATGTTTGGTTTCTAATTACGATATATAGCCTACACATGTGTGTACATTCAAAACCTAATGGGCATAAAAATTTAACATTCAATTATAAATTGTATTGTGCTGGTACATTGTATAGATAGTATTTAGAATTTGATACATTGTACATTAATATAGGCCATAAAATCAATTTGTAATTTGTTACAGGGTAGGGTTTGAGGAGTGTGAGGAATTTTTGCACCTAAAAAATAACACACATTTTTGGGATTTGATTTGATTCAGTACTTTAAACATACAAATACAAACTAAAATACAGTTACCGGTACAGTATTATTTTTACAAAATAAAATTTAAGTATAACGAATTACAAACCAACACAAGTACCAAGGATAGCCCAAAAAGCCTTGGGGAAAAGCTTATTTTCATTGGGGTCCTAATACATGTACAAGCAAGGAAAACATCTAGAACAAAATGCCATAAAAACAAGAACAGAGACAACAATGCACGAAGGACACAAAAAGCAGTTATATGCAACTGAAATATTTTGCAAAATCTATGCCTACATTTTGTAGGTTGACCTCCAGACAAATCTCAGGGACATGGCTTTTGAGGAGAGTAGTCAATCCAATCACTCTCTACTGCTCTCCTTAAATCTGATAGAGTGCTAATGTGCTTTAAAGCTCTCCTTAGTTGATCATACTCTCCTTATATTATATTGTATTAAAGCTCTAAACACCCCCTCCTTGAAGGCTAGAAGAGCTATTTAATGCTCTCCTGCAAATTCCAAAAGACAGTCCCTGCATCTCCATTTCCCCTTAATTTCGAACACTGGTCATGATTGTGACATGCTGCCAAGTTCTCAACAAGTGGATCTTGCCAAATTTGTGATAGGGGGCCTACATTGTATAAAGTTATTTCATAAAGTTAGCAGCATGTTCAAATATAATTGTTTTTTACTGGCCAACTCAGGCCCAGTACGACCAAGGGCATCATTTATGCATGGCTGGTTCTATACAAAACAGCTCTATAAATTCTAAAAATAATATCAAGGTTAGAGCAATAATGTAGCTATTCAAAGGCCTATTCAGTGATCCCAGCGAAGTGTGAAAAATTTAAAATTGTTTACAAATTGTCGAAGTGAAGGATGAAGTCATTACACAGCCGTGGCGTTAGTCACGGCTGTGTCTTTTTCTTTACAGGTTCTTTACACAGCCGTGGCGTTAGTCACGGCTGTGTCTTTTTTTCTTACAGGTTCTTCTTCTTTCTTCTTCTTTCTTTCTTCTTTCTGTCAACCATTACATTTGCTCTAGCACTCAAACGCTTACATCGATTTTGACCTAACTTGGTCACAATGATCATTGACCGTGCCCCTACATGTCACATGAAACTTGTGGGGTCAAAGGTCATGCAGAGGTCAAAGGGGTCAAAAACGTGATTTCAACTAAAATGCATCTTCTCCCACGACTTCACGTATGACAGCGACGCCACTTGCACACATGAATTGTTATTACCCAGTGTCTATGTGGTGTACACAGATTTGGGGTCAAAGGTCATTAAGGGGTCACTTCCGGTATAAAGCGAAATACCTTTAAAAAATTTTATTAGCTAAGTAAAACATGGGACAGTAACGGTATGTTCGCATATGATCTTCAGTCACCCAATGTATATGTGGTATTTATTTATTTGAGGTCAAATCTCATTAAGGGGTCACTTCCGGTATGAAACGAAATACCTTTAAAATGCATCTTCTTCCACAGACTATGTAGGACAGTGACGCCACTTGCACACATGCATTGTTATTATCTAGTGTCTATGGGGTGTACACAGATTTGGGGTCAAAGGTCATTAAGGGGTCACTTCCGGTATAAATCAAAATATCTTCAAAAATTTTTATTAGCTAAGAAAATCTTAGGAGAGTGATGGTATGTTCACACATGAATTGTGTTTACTCAATGTATATATGGTATTTTTTTATTTGGGGTCAACGGTCATTAAGGGGTAATTTCCGGTATAAAACGAAATACCTTTAAAATGCATCTTCTCCCACAAATCACGTGAGGACAGTGATGCCACTTACACACATGCATTGTTATTACCCAGTGTCTATGGGGTGTACACAGATTTGGGGTCAAAGGTTATTAAGGGTCGCTTCGTATAAAAACGAAATAACTTCAAAAAGTTTTACCAGCCAAGAAAAATATAGCACAGAGACGGTACATTCACACATAAATTGATGTTCCTCAGTGTATACGTGGTATTTTTTATTTGGGGTAAAAGGTCATTAAGGGGTCACTTCGGTCTGAGACATAAAACCTTCAAAATGCCCCTTCTGCCACAAATTACATGGCAAAGTGATGCCACGTGCACACATACATTGACATTAGCCAATGTCTATGAGGTTTTCATATATTTTGGGGTCAAAGGTCATTAAGGGGTCACAACACGGCTGTGATCGTGGTCTTAGACCACAGCTAAGTCTAGTTCTTCTTTCTTTCTTTCTTTCTTCTTCTGTCAACCATTACATTTGCTCTAGCACTCACACGCTTACATCGATTTTGACCTAACTTGGTCACAATGATCATTGACCGTGCCCCTACATGTCACATGAAACTTGTGGGGTCAAAGGTCACGCAGAGGTCATAGGGTTCAAAAACGTGATTTCACCTAAAAATGCATCTTCTCCCACAACTTACGTAGGACAGTGACGCCACTAGCACACATGCATTGTTATCATCCAGTGTCTATATGGTGTACACAGATTTGGGGTCAAAGGTCATTAAGGGTCACTTCCGTGTAAAACGAAATACCTTCAAAATTTTTTATTAGCTAAACAAAATATAGGGCAGTAACGGTATGTTCACATCTGAGTTGCAGTTACCTAGTGTATATGTGATATTTTTTTATATGGGTCAAAGGTCATTAAGGGGTCACTTCCGTATAAAACGAAATAACCTTTAAAATGCATCTTCTCCCACAAATTACGTAGGACAGTGACGCCACTTGCACACATGTATTGTAATTACCTAGTGTCTATAGGGTGTACACAGATTTGGGGTCAAAGGTCATTAAGGGGTCACTTCGGTATAAAAACGAAATATCTTCAAAAATTTTTATTAGCTAAGAAAAAGCGAGGACAGTAACGGTATATGCACACGTAAATTGTGGTTGCCCAGTGTATATGTGGTATTTTTTTAATTTGGGGTCAAAGGTCATTAAGGGGTCACTTCCGGTATAAAACGAAATACTTATAAAATGCATCTTCTTCCACAAATTACGAGGACAGTGATACCACTTGCACACATGCATTGGTGTTACCCAGTGTATATGGGGTGTACACAGATTTGGGGTCAAAGGTTATTAAGTGGTCATTTCCGGTATAAAACGAAAAACCTTCAAAAAAATTTTATTAGCTAAGAAAAACAAAGGACAGTAACGGTATGTTCATATATGAATTGTGGTTACCCAGTGTATATGTGGTATTTTTTTATTTTGGGTCAAAGGTCATCAAGGGGTCACTTCCGGTCTGAGACGAAAAACCTTCAAAATGCCCCTTCTGCCACAAGTAACATGGCATAGTGATGCCACATGCAAATGTATATTGACACTAGCCAATGTCTATGGGACTTTCATATATTTTGGGGTCAAAGGTCAATAAGGGGTCACAACACGGCTGTGTTCGTGGTCTTAGACCACAGCTAAGTCTAGTTCAAATTGTCATTGGGTAATTGAAAAATTTGGCAAAAAACAAGGAAACAGCAGTACCGTATTGACAAAGTTGAAGTCTCGTATGTCCCGGATACATGTAGTGATACTTTAAGGGGTACTACACCCATTGATTTTTTTGCATTTTTTTGCATTTTGTGAAGAAATTACAAAAAAAATTGGACAAAGTGGTATGCAAAATGAAGGGGCAAATCTTCTCGCTTTTATTGGTGGCATCGGTATCAACGTAGCTTACATGCTTTTAAAAGTAGAAGCCAAAAGGTGGTACATCACTGATGATTTAAATTCACTTCATTTTGGAAAGCTTACTATCGACGGATTTCGTTAAAATTTTGGATATGTGTTGCTAACACGTTAGGGAAATAAAGTTGATATGTAAAATGGGAATAAGTGGTTCCTGATTTCTTTTATGACTTCATGAACTTGGTGCTCCACAACTATCAAAAAAGGAACTGGTTAAAATGCTTCTATTTTCAATGTTGAGCTATATTTTGTATTTTTAACTTGCGACATTATTTCACTGAAACTTAATTAAGCCACAGGTAACAGGTTACCACGTAACCATACTACAGCAATGTTGAAAAAATTGTATTTCTTGTCACCTATACCACCATATTGGGTAGTTTTCCGTAAGCTTAACGCTTGTGATTTTGGTAACTATTTTATATTTATTTGTGAAATCCGTCTCAACTAGGCATTCTAAATTATTGTACTCACCATTTACATCCCAAGGTATATTAGTATATCCACCTTGCACTTCTCGATATATATCCAGTTAAAGACAGAATATCAAAATTATTCCTCATTATGATATCACAAACTCTCATATGTGTATTCAAAATTGATGCTTAAATTTGACCTGAACCAATTGACCTATAACCTGACATTATTATTATTATGACATACGGTGACCTAATAGCCTTTTCTTCTCCTAACAACACATTATAATATTATTGACTAATGACTATACATCCATTGTGTAAGTGTTTATAAATATATTTTGCATGCACCACTAGATTTTCTATAGAGAGTATAACAAAGGATTTAATGTATTCTATTCATGTACCCTACTTGAACATGCTGAATAGAATAAATCATGGTTGTTATGAAACACGCATCTGAGTAACTAGGATACAGTAAACAAAATATATAGGGCTAAAATGACTTACTACAATTGTTTAAAAGCACCTTTTTTTTTATTTATTTTTTATTTCACATGATCCGTGCATATATCGCCTAGCTATAAATGAAAAAATATTTATTTAGACCAATCAAACCAGTATGGGTGTAGTACGCCCTTAATTTGTAGTGATACTTTAATTTGTAGAGAAATTACAGGTTCATATCATCTTATTAATTCTGTCTTAGACTTTATACTCGCCTTTTCGCTTTTAAACTGGTAACCAGTTTAGGCTATAGCACATGACACTGTACACAAGGGTGCTAAAATTTTAATTTTGGTAATTTTTACGATCCTCTGGATGTGTAAATCACTGAATTGCCTTTAAACTGACTGAACCCCAAGGCAGGGGTCGCATCTGGCATGTCTGCGTGTCCCGGGACTCCTTATTTTTTTATTTTGGCCAGTTGTAAGTGACCAAAGGGTCCGAGGTCAAATTGAGGTGGGGGAGATTTTTTTTTGCCAGCCAAAAGGGGGAACAAGCAAGTTTTGGCACACAATCCTGGGTTCCTTTAAAACGCTCTAAGCATTAAATGCGCCTAACTGCGTGCATGCCATTCTACTATATCAATACAGTGTTACAAGTTTTATTTTTCCCCCTTATATAAACCGAACAAACATTTTAAAGTACAGGGATCTATACGATGATTTTTATTTTGGGGTGGATCATCATGATGTAGAACATATGTCACCCAATGCACCACATAATTGAATAGCAGACCGGCACTGCACAGTACCGGTCTGCTATTTTTAGCTATTTTTGGTGGGCTGAGAGGGGGAGGGGAAAGCAGTTTTTGGGAGGCTCATTATTATTCAATCCCCTTACCTTCACATTCCCCTGTGCTGCAGTCGCTCTCCATTTGCTCCAATCACTTTCTGCATTTCAACGACCGGTGATGATGCATGGGCTCCATAATTTGCTGGACCTCCTCCACCTGCATTAGTCCCAAGGTCTACTTCTTCATCACGCAGCTGCCTCCCCGTGCACCAAGCTCTGGCTTCCACTGCATCTGGAGGATCACTACCACCACTTTGGGTGCTTCCTTTGCGGAATTTTACAACCCTGTTAATAAAATCCATTTTGTGTTGAAAAATATATACAGTACTCAAATCAAGACTACAAACAATCTAATTTCTGCATTTCACATCAATAAAAAATATTAAAATGTCCTGATGATGATACAATGCAAAGAAACTGAGGTAGAGTTTTCAACATTACATGTATGTTGTATTTAATTTCTGTCCTCATGATGACCAAAAGTTACTTGGTTATTGCTTTTTCTGGATATTAAAAAAGTTTCAACTCTTTGCATAATGTATTTCCCTTGGCTGAACTCGCTCTGGTTGCACTTTAAGTTGTAGGCAGGCAGTGTCATGTATGTGTTCCAAAATCATCACAACTAGCTCCTTATTTTGGAATACAACATAATTCACGTGATGTAATTCATAAATAGAGTTCAGTTTTCACACTGCACTGATCACCAAACACGTCGTCACTCCGCATTCAACTGTCACAAGTCATTACATTAGCGCTTAGCGGTATTGCCATAAATACTGTACACTGAATCCGACGGCGACGATGTCGCTCAACATTCCGTATAATACTTTGTGTATAAATTCGTGAACACGCTGTATGTCAGTTCCACAGTACTACACACTTGGCTTCTTTTACATTATTCCTAAGATATACCACGCATAATAACACAAGTCACATTATTTCCCCATCTGTTAAAGCTGTTTTATTCATCAAACTTTCTCCATGCATTCAGCTTCTCCAACACAGAAAAAAAATCGCCGGTGTTTATGTAGGATTGGGCGCATCGATTTATTAGGAAAGAGGCAAAACTTTACCGGTACCGTACGCGTGGGCGGTAATCAGTGCAGTGCTCTTTCTTCATAGTTTCCAAATTATAATTGAAAGAAATTTTGTCACAAAGCCTTTCTTTAGTACTGAACAATAACGCATTTTTTTAAAGACAATAAAATTAGTTCAGAGCTCAGGTTCGGGTCTTCAAGATGCGGGAATCTCAACTCTTGTTTTTGTTTATCTTTATCTCGAGTCATCCCATCCTCCCGGGCATCCTCCCTTCAGTCCACCTGAATCTACTGCTTAACATTGTGCATCAGTGCATGTTTGATAAGGCTGCGTGTAATTTCATCATCATTAGTCAAAAAATGGTTTGTTTTTTTGCCGACAAGCGACCCCCCCCCCAAAAAAAAACACGAAATAATTTGTAAGTAAATATTTTGAGTGTTTTGAAGCCCGGTTTTGAAGCCACATCATGTGCTCAATAGCGCTCAAGTTCCGGATCCATATTCCCTTTCCATAATAAGCACATGAAAAATACAAAAAAATGTTGGTGTTTTGGGGTAAGAAATCCATATCTTCAATACGAAAGGTCACAATTTTCAATTGATCGTCGGCTTTTTATCCCACATATACTTTAAGTACATACTTCAAGGACTGTTTATGTCAAAAATATCAATTTTTAAACATTTGCCATGTGTAGTATTGCGAATTTCGAAAAATTATTTGATATCAGAAGGACATTCTTCGTATTCAGAATGCAATTCGATATGTCTGATGTGCTCTCATGTCCCACAAAAAATACTGTCCAAACGTTCATACCACAGCCCTTAACTTCCACAGATGTTAATTTTCCGATACCCAAAAAGGAAGTTTATTTACCCCTGGATCTAAACCCAATATTTAAAGCCTGGATTTTGTTTCTCAAATATATAAGCCTACTTACGGTAAACTGTCCTCACGCAGACGTTGATGTGGTATAGCAACATCATCAAACCCAAGAGCAAGATCCATATCCATGTAACTCAACTTAATGTCTCCTTCTTCTCTATTCGATGATCATGAAAATTTTAACTTTATCGGTTTAGGATATACTCATTATGTCTGAAAAGAACCACAACAAAAAGGAGAGATAAGATAACATAAAACAGTTAATACACTATCGGTCACTCATGCACAATTGAAATTTCAGTGAAAAGAAAAAGAAATGAATTTTTTAGACCATATCTATAATAATTCTTTTCAATAAATTTCATTAATTTTAATAATCCAATATTAGGCGATCGACTTTTACGTTTCGTCTTCCGTAGATAGCAACTAAATGTTAAAAAAAAAAATAATAATAATAATAATAGAGGGCGGTATGTTGTTTGCGGAACAACGCTTTGGGGGACTGGTCTCAGTCGAGTTACACACAACACAGTCACATTGTAGATTTGTGTGGTCATAGCTATAATATTATGAAACTGTCATTTAAAACTTCTGGATTTTGGGGACATTTTACCAACTTTACCCTCCATGGGGCTCATTATTATTCCCGGGTCATTATTGCACAACCCCTTAGGCATAGTTTTAAAGAAAGAAAAGACTCGAGAAAATAGAGCGATGGAAAACTGAGGCGTGATATTGATCTATTCATATTAATTTATTACAATTACAAAATTATTGGTACGTATAAGCTCGTATACTATAGACCCTCCCTCGGGTCCATGGAGAACGACTGGTGAAATGTAGATTACATAGCATTAAAAATCAACCTAGGAATCAGCGCTCAATGGACTTTCGCGTTCACTTATAATACGAGTAGGCCTATATTTCTATATTGCTGCATGGTTGACTGTGTTTGTGGATGAAGAGGAATGGGTTTTTGGCATTGAGGAAAATATAAGGGGGGGGGGGGGTACAGGACTTTGGCATTTTTTTCATAGGGCATTATGTAATTATTTATTGTTACATTATCCAGAGATGGAACCGAACCGAGACTGGGATGATGCAGTCATGTCTACAGTAGAATTCATCTCGACCTTTGCAGGACTTAACCCCATTAAAAGCTATTAAACCAAGATAACGCTCATTGAAACAGCTCAACTGATTAAATCGGATCTTCTCTGGTTGTGCACAAGTGACTGTTTTCATGTGCGATATCGCAATAAAGCTGGTATTCATAGCTTCAGTTGGGTAACCGATTATACACTTCTAGTGCCCGTTTCTATTCATCGTTATGTATTCTTCTCCCGTGCATTATTTTCGCGAACTACCCTTCACAGCCCAAATTATATAAACCTGCACGCTAAACAATGCATTATCTAAAACCTGCACGCTAAACAATAGATTCTAGATAATACGTGCACGCTCAAATACTAGAAATACTACTTTCACATAACCATATAGTAGAGTTAGGTGACGCTTTCGACACAGAGGTCATATAACTATATAATTGTCTGTTCGATATATATACCATCAAAAAAGTACGAATATACATTCTGTGGTGTTAAAATGGTATAGTTACAAACGGTGTTCTATAGTAGGGTACAATTACCGAATAGGGTGCAACTCGCTAGACTTGAGTCCAGTCCTCGTTTACGGAGTTTAGGGTTAGGGTTGGGGTAGGGCAGTCTTGTAATAAGACTAGTAGAGTTGCACCCTATTCGGCAATCGCTCGTGCAAAGGTCAAATATCATTGTCATAAATTATGATTAATGACCTCAAATAAATCAAACATCAAATGAGAATAATCGAGCTTCTATTAATTAAAAAGGGCCAAAACAGGTGGATCATAATTATACAAGATGACACCATTGCAAAATATTCAGCATTTTACAAATGAAATACATGTAGGCCTATATCTAAAATAACATAGCCGGGCCTGGAAACACACACTAGCGCATAATATCATGATCATGCTTTATATTATAGGCCTTCAAACACATGTGTTTGAAGGCCTATGATAATACTGAACAAATTGTTAAATCCCAATGTCGTGTGTTTTAATATAAGTAGATTTTAAAGTTCAAATTATAGAGCTATAAAGTCCAGTTGATATTGATATGTTTTTCCTCTCATCTCAATTCACCGTAGTACTAGTCGGACATCTAAATCGATCGTTTCCAGTTGAACTGGTTCAGTGCTCTCTATTCGAAACCACGATATTAAATGATCACAACATAAAGTCAATTGGTTACAAACCATGCGTGAATAAGTTACTAAAGTATGACGTATGGCGCAATCGATACCATTGATAGCTAACTTATACAGGGATTGATTTTCTTTACCAGTTAAATGCTACGTAGCTGGTCAATGTCCTGACGGTGTTTTTAAAATGCAAGATATTTTCCCTAATATTAAAACTAATATAATGAATGCAGCAATTAATATTGCCTATTGTTTTAATAGGCCTACACTCAAAGTGTATGACGGATAATGTATCGTGTAATGCATTCGTCAAGATAATTGCACTTGCCATGGAGTTATTGCATTTAGCTCTTGAGCCTATCGGCTCTCGAGCTAAATGCAATAACTCCACGGCGCGTGCGATTATCTTGACGAATGCATTGCACTCAGTTCATTATCCTTATCATAAAGGAAACGAAAGGAAACAATGTTATGTGTGGCTTTGTTCACGAAATCAGACAATGTCGTGCTTTTTGTAAACCAGCATTCTTGAAAATGAGCAACATAATGATTTTTGACTTAACACGGTTTAGAAATAATTTCTTCATATTTTTGGTGTATCTGTCGTTTACATGTCCTTCCTAAAACACAAAAGTACGACCCTCCAAACACCTAAATTAGCTAAAAATTTAGGACATGTTACAAAACTTTATTTTCTAGAACCTATTTAGAATAATTTAAATGTAGCTTTTACCGGTTTTTTTGTGGCATCCTTCAGAAGTGAGCGGTCCGATACCAATATTTTCGGTCAAATCTCCATTCAAATAACACGGGGAGTTGGCTAGCTATGCCTTGCCCTCACTCATATTTTACAAAAGTACGACCATTTCTGAACATCTAACCTAGCTGTAATTTTAGGTCATGTTAGAGAAATATATTTGCTAGAAGTTTTGGAGAATAAATAAAATATTGGCTGGTTATTTTTCACACAGTGATGTTAACTAGGCAAGTGTCCATTCTCCCAACATACATCATTTGTAGGGGTCACGCGTCAATGGTGAGAGCACTGTGTATTGTGTATAGGAAAACGGACAGTAACTGCAGTATGTACTAAAGAGAATGGTATTGCGACTTACTATGGTAAACTTGTTTTTTTCGTAGCAGCCCTTAATTCACTGTGGAATGACTTAGGTCTACCTCTTGCCACGTAACGCTTTTTTTTTTTTTTTTATCTAATTACGAACACTATCTCGGGACACTATCTTCAAATAAATTTGACGCTATTTGTTACGTTTCGTCTTGATAGCAAAACAATAATTATGTCTTAACATTTGCTCATAACGTACAAATAAGATGAAGAATAAAAACACATTTTTAAAAACTATTCCTTAAACCACGAAATCTATAAATTTCTCGTTCCCCTATATGCAAAGTAATTCGATCCCATGTAAAATATAGTAGTAGGCCTACATTTTGCATCCGGGTATTGGATGCTATAGTAAAATCGTATTTATTATTTTGATTATTTTATCTAATTACGAACACTATCCCGGGACACTATCTTCAAATAAATGTGACGCTATTTGTTACGTTTCGTCTTGATAGCAAAACAATAATTATGTCTTAACATTTGCTCATAACGTACAAATAAGATGAAGAATAAAAACACATTTTTGAAGCATTCCTTAAACCACGAAATCTATCAATTTCTCGTTCCCCTATATGCAAAGTAATTATTCGATTCCATGTAAAATATAATAGTACATTTTGCATAGTAAATGCGAGAGAAATTAAGAGCTCGTGGTTTAGGTAGCTTTAAATAATATTATGTATAAAACAGCTCTGTCGAATTCACTTAATTTGTTGCATGCCTTGCTGAAATCGTTACCCTATTCCGTGGAAAATGTCAGTAGTCAATCATATAATTCAATTTACTAGAAAACGCCGTATACGTCATCTGCCCCTGAAATATAGTTTATTATGCATGCAGCCTCAGAAGGTCTCAAAATTTATGGTCGTCTACATCAGCATGCGAAGAAGACCTTTGAACATGCCCATAGAAAGGATTGTTCAGAGAGGTGGGGTGTGTGATTTACAGACCCATTCAGTGATCCCAGCGAAAGTGTAAAAAAATAAATAAATAAAAATGTTTATAAATTGCTTAAAAGTGAAGGATAAGCCGTTCAAATTGTCATTTGGTATTTTTGAAATGAAAATTTGGCAAAAACAAAGAAAACAGTATTCATGGTATTATTGACTAAGTTGAAGCCCCTTTCAAATACATGTAGCTCTTAAAATGATACTGTATACGAATTACAGATTCATGTAAATTCCTTATTCTTAAATACACAGCTTTCGGCTGAACTACTAGGTGGCTATCTAGCACATCTATATATATGACAATGACAAAGGTACCAAAATCTGGATTTTGATGATTTTTACTTTTGTGTGGATGAGCAAATCACTTAATGGGCCTTTAAACCTTTTGCTAAATAAATTCGTTCATATTTTACATCTATAAAATTGAACTTTCTTGGGTACATTATATCGGCATTATACATCCCCTGAAAAATTGATTTTTTTTTGACAAGGGGTGTGTCCCAAGGCTACGGGTCTGCCTTTGAATGATTTGCAGACAGTGGCTTAGCGTCATATGGACACGAGGGTGGGGAGGGGGGAACGTACCCTCCCATCGATTCGAAAATTGTTGGAAAATCACAAACGAAATTTTTTAAAAAGCTGCCCGAAAATGGCCTGTGACCCTCCCCCTCCCGCTGCCTCAAAAACAGTGCTGGTGGTTTCCCAATAATGGTTGTTGACCCTCCCCCACCCCCATACGATGACTCAAGCTACACCATTGTTTTCAAACATTTTCAAAATATTAAAATATTTCGCAATTTGAGGTCAACATGAGGTTATTTGTAAGAGATTAGGAAACTCTGTCACTGGATATGAGTCCATTTTAGTGTCTGTATGCATCAAATAACGCAAATGGATCGAGCAAACTGAATCGCAATATCGAAAAGCATCAAATTTCGTAGTCATTTCAAAACAAATAATAACGCTATATTGCTAAAAACGTCGTGAAACTATGGTGTAGAAATTGGATACATGTACAATTATTGTACATTCGTTTGTTATAATTATTATTATAGCCATAAATATACGATCAGTTGTTATAGTTAAAAAGCTAGCGCTTTGTTGTTTTTATTTGTTTTTGTTATTGTATTTTTGTTTTTGTTTATGTTTTTTCTTTTTTTGTCAAACCTGATTTTTTTGCCATATGTTTACACATATCCCAACTTTCACTTTTGCAATTTTTAATTAATACCTTCATTCGCCCATGCAGCTTCACGTTAAATGGTGACGATAATGATCATGATGATAGCCAATGAGCTATTTTTTTCATTTTACCTATTTTTCGGCTTAAAAAACTGGACAGAAACGCCCCCCCCCCTAATTGACAAAGAGCACTTCTCAAACCTTGAATAGCGCCCTGTGTAGACCTCAATGTTTTCTAGAGGCTTTGGCAGGCTGGGTCCCCAACAATAATTGTATATTTTGTCATAATCATAATGGGTGATTAAATATATTAAATATATTTTTGCTTTAATTATAAAATTGTTTGCTGTGAGTGCCTCTTACTGGTGTCACTGATTGTCATTTTAATTGAATAATTTGCAGCTGGTCTGCTATTTTATGTATTTGTTTTATATAATACTTTTTAATAATAGTTTAAAAAAATATAATGTAAAAGCGCTTCGAGGAAGCTATAAGAAACTGCTGATTTATTATTATTATATCTAGAATGGAATGGTTGAGGGTTATGATGTTAAGCAGCTATACCCAATTAAGGTACCAGTAGTGGACGTAAGACTGAGAGGATTTCTTATTGACGGGCACCCGAAGCCAGGAAAGTCTACGTTAGTGCTCATGCAAATGTATTCACAGCGGCTACAGTGCACAGCGGCTAAACTGGGATTTTC